>NW_027210656.1:0-600000 GCF_029030835.1 Brachyistius frenatus
TATTTTCAAAGAAAGCGAAAACATGAGCAGGATGCAGAAGGATCCTCTAGGAAAGACTAAACATAGAAATAAAAGGCTTATCCTGACTAATGAATAGGAGATAGTAGGTGCCGGACTGCTGTTATGTTTTTGTTAATAAGATGCCACGCTCTTCATATTACTTTTACTTATTATTAAGAGGCAGAATCAGATTACCCATGTCCTTGCCTCCTTATGCTCGCTGCTGTTAGATTCTGAATTGATCTTCAAATTATATGGTTCACTTTTAAGGCCTTAGATGGCCTTGCTCCTAGCTACACTGCTCAAAAAAAATAAAGGGAACACTTAAACAACACATCCTAGATCTCAATGAATGAAATATTCCAGTTGAAAATCTTTATTCACTACATAGTGGAATGTGTTGAGAACAAAATAACATAAGAATGATCAATGGAAATCAAAATCATTATCCCATGGAGGTCTGGATTCAGAATCATACTCAAAATAAAAGTGGAAAAATCACATCGCGGGCTGATCCAACTTCTGTGGAAATTCCTCAAGACAAGTCAAAATGAGGCTCAGTAGTATGTGTGGCCTCCACGTGCCTGTATGCACTCCCTACAATGCCTGGGCATGCTCCTGATGAAACGACGGATGTCCTCCTAGACCTGGATCAAAGCATCAGTCCACTCCTGGACAGTCTGTGGTGCGACGTGGCGTCGGTGGATGAAACGAGACATGATGTCCCAGATGTGCTGGATTGGATTCAGGTCTGGGGAACGGGCAGGCCAGTCCATAACATCAATGCCTTCATCATGCAGGAACTGCTGACACACTCCAGCCACATGAGGCCTATCATTGTCATGCATCAGAAGGAACCCAGGGCCCACTGCACCAGCATATGGTCTTACAATGGGTCTGAGGATCTCATCCCAGTACCTAATGGCAGTCAGGGTACCTCTGGCCAGCAAATGGAGGGCTGTGCGGCCCTCCAAAGAAATGCCTCCCCAGACCGTCGCTGACCCACCGCCAAACCGGTCACGCTGGAGGATGTTGCAGGCAGCAGAACGTTCTCCACGGCGTCTCCAGACTCTGTCATGTCTGTCACATGTGCTCAGTGTGAACCTGCTCTCATCTGTGAAGATCACAGGGCGCCGATGGAGAAGCTGCCAATCTTGGTGTTCTCTGGCAAATGCCAATCACCCTGCACGGTGTTGGGCTGTAAGCACAGGCCCCACTTGTGGACGTCGGGCCCTCATACCACCCTCATGGAGTCTGTTTCTGACAGTTTGAGCAGAAACATGCACATTAGTGGCCTGCTGGAGGTCATTTTGTAGGGCTCTGGCAGTGCTCCTGCTGTTCCTCCTTGCACAAAGGAGCAGATAGCGGTCCCGCTGCTGGGTTGTTATCCTCCTATGGCCCCCTCCACGTCTCCTGGTGGACCGGCCTGTCTCCTGGTATCTCCTCTGTGCTCTTGACACTGTGCTGACAGACACAGCAAACCTTCTTGCCACAGCGTGCATTGATGTGCCATCCTGGACGAGCTGCACTACCTGAGCAACTTCTGTGGGTTGTAGACACCGCCTCATGCTACCTCTAGTGGTGAGGGCGCTGGCAAAATGCAAAAGTGACCAAAAATCAGCCAGAAAGGACGAGGACAGAGAAATGGTCTGTGGTCACCACCTGCAGAACCGTTCCTTTATAGGGGTTGTCTTGATAATTGCCTCATTTCCACCTGTTGTCTGTTCCATTTGCGCAACAGCAGGTGAAATTGATTCACAATCAGTGTTGCTTCCTAACTGGAGAAGTTGATTTCCCAGAAGTGTGATTGAATTGGAGTTACATTGTGTTGTTTAAGTGTTCCCTTTATGTTTTTTGAGCAGTGTATATATGTATGTGTATATATATGTATATATGTATATGTACACACACATGCAATTATTTTCTTGAGCTCTCTGGGCAAGCTCTCAGCGAGATTATATATATATATAAAACTCAAATCTTGATAAATCATCTCGCCCAGAGGCAAAAAGGCATCCAGCTGGTGTCTGATTCATGGAAATGTTGGTGACTCAGAATCTTACCATGCCTTAAGAAAAGCCATTGAAAAAGAGAAGAATATTTTGCCAACTGATCTCATTGTAGAATTTTAAGAGTAGGTAATATTACATAATTTGTTGAGCATATGCGTCTGCATGGCAGTTGACACCATGAAGATCTATGTCCAACCTTTTCAAATTGATTCCTGTAGCCAAACATGGACACACAGAGGTGACTGCACCGGACTGAATGATCACTGCTGAGACAGTTTTTCTATGGTGACTAACCTGTTTTTTGGGAAATGTCTCTTCCTCCCAAAGGTCACTAGGGTTGGAACCACCTCTTTCGCTGACGGACCGCAATCATGGCAGCTGAAGTGTATCCTGACATGTGAATGGAGCAGGTTTAAAAGAGCACCTGTTTTTCTTATTGATGGCTGTGTTTATACCATTAGTGTATCCACACTCGTTGGACGGACTTTGAGGAAAGTTCACAGACTGCGTTATTAGTGCTGGGGAAATGTAACTGGGTGAGAAGTCATTTGATAGTGTGGACAAACTACCCTTCCTTAAACACACGCTGAATTGCATATTGATTGGAATTACAGAAGCTATAAAGCTTTCAAGGAAGAAACGGGGATTTGGCTCTTTTACACAACACCTGGTACTGTTTTGTGGTAATGGACTTGATTGTCTGCAAGTCTGTATCAATCAAACAGGTCACAATGAAATATGGTTAAACACTGTTCAAGGCAAGTTGGGCCATAATACCAGATAATCAGAATCCATGCTTCTACAGTCACTGGTTTTACTGGGATTTGCTCGTCTTGGAATGTGATTAAAACACAAAATTGTGGCGATGATGCTCCTACAGTGACGCCTTTCCTACCACAGACTCCCTCCATCTGGAATCACTCTGCTACTGTGTCTGGGGACGGAGCAACGCGGGTCAGAGGGCAGACAACGGTTTGTCATTAAAACAGTGCTGAGAAATACCTCGTAAGGACACTGCTACTCTGCTGAACAATGGTCCATCCAGTAATAACAATAGACATAGAGGAGGCGGTGTAATGCTAGCTGATGGGAATGGTGGTCAGTTGTGAACAAAACGCTTAAATAAAAACAAAGTAGTGAGGGAAAGCCGTTTTCCTGCTGGTCTTTCAGTGATGTGGGAGACATTGTGTGCTCATTGTGTTTAGATATCACTGAGAATTTCAACCCATGTGAGTGAGCTTTTTAATGGAAAACCCATATCACACGCAAATTATTATTCAAACTAAGTATTGCTATGTAAATTGGAATATGCAGTAGAATGTTATTATACACGTGTACAAATTGTGTGATCACATCAAGCTATTGCCAGTGTGGAGGAATAAAACGTTCCTACAAGTCTACATTTAATTTTAACTCAAGACAAGTGTGTTTGTGGCCCAATATCACATACAAAATATCAGTGGGCTTTACAAGCTTGCAACAATAGCAGGAGTTTAGGAGAACTCCCGGAAAGACTTCGGCACATGAGGAAAGCATGTACTAGGTGGATTATTCAGGTAAAAACAAGTAAATGCAACCAATTGAGCACAAAGGGGCTGTAATGCCACAGTTGGAACTGATGTTTAAATCAGTAATGAAGTAAATTGGACTCTAAAAAGTACAACAAATGGTCAATTCTTCAGAAGTCCAAGGTGCAAGGTAGGTGAGGTAGGGGTTGGAGGGTAGGGTCAGTGCACTGGGGAGCTTGTAGGGAAGCTTGTTCAGAGCAAGAAGTCTGATAGAGTTGCAGGCAAGGAAACCTGAAATATGGAGGAGGCCCAGCTCTGTAGACACACAGAGAGGAGCAGCATATGATCCTACAAACTGAGGAGGAGGAGACAGCAGGGCACACAGAGATACACATACAAAACATATCACTAATCTGATAGTACAGGTATATCCCCAGGGGACAAGACATACTAATGTTGGCTTCAGCTGCTACAGCTGGGCGTTTATTGCATAGAAAAAGCAGAAAATAACGTTTGAGGTCAAAGGGTTTGTGATGAATTGCATTACGGAGTAAGACTATGTGAAATTTTTCATTTACATGTATACTTTAGACTGTAAAGTTGACTGTTGCAAGGATAGGAAGCCATTTTCAGCCATTAGGCTCATTTTCCAAACTTAAAATCAGCATTATAAAATTAATTTAAAAAAATATAGGCGTTTACAATGTAAACCAGTTGTGGTTTAAGGTGGGGCAGCGTGGATGTAACTCCCTGATGAGCTGCAAAGACAGTTGTGGATAATCAGGCCTGAAGGAATGGAAATCGCCGTTTCACATCTGTCAACGAAATCACCATTCGTTTTTTTCTTTTATTGTCATTTTTGGACCATATCAGCTTATAAAATGACAGACATGGTTTGATTTAGTGCGGTGAAAAATGAGCAAGGCTATGAATTCTCTGCTTTTTCATATTTCCCTGGATCCTACCACTGTGAATTTACTTTCATTGAATTGACAGCTGTAGGTTTTTCAATACATTTAGATGACTTTTCCCAAGGACTTTGGCTTATTTTGCCAGCAATCCCAGAAAGCAAATATCTGCACTTTAGGTTAACTTTATTTTCATTCCTCTCGCATCAAATTCAGTCCTATATCCTCCGATTGTGCTCATCTGCTTAAAAGCAATAAAACCTGATAATAAGACCAGCTCTTGCATTAATTGTAACCATGTGGAGCTTGTGAGAACACTGGCTGCTTGTGCAGCAGCAGTGTCTCTTGATGAGTCTCTGTAGCACTTTGATATTTGACAGGAAACAGGGACAGGAAATGTGCATTGGCTTTGGGATGCTGGGATACATCACACACACACACACACACACACACACACACACACACACACACACACACACACACACACACACACACACACACACACACACACACACACACACACACACACACACACACACACACACACACACACACACACACACACACACACACACACACTGCTGAACAAACCAGAGCAGAAATCCAGCAGATGGTTGGATTTGTTTTGGCCCTGGGCTGACCAATCCAGGGCCTACCAAGACCCAGACAAATTTCCTGGTTGATAACAAGCAATTTCTGTCACAGCAAGCACCACAGCTTTAGCAAGATGGACTGGGAGTGCTTTCTAACCTTTTCAGAAGGGTGTTAAAAAGACAAATCCACCCTTAAAACACTCACAATAACAATGTGTTTTTGTGCAGATTTTATCATGACATGCTATTTGTAATGTTTGAAAAGTAAAAGACCCTAAGGCTGTCCAAATCAATATCGTATTAGTACTATATGGATAAAATGACTATCATAACAGTGATAACATAAAAGGCTTAAACTGTTGCCAAGCTGAACACTGCTCAGGTCAGGTACAGGGGTAAATTATAGGAGCGGTCTTCAGTTATACAACAATGACGTGAAAAATAATGATGACCTCTGGATGGTCCTCACAGTAACCTGGCTCAGTTTTCTTCTCTTGACATGACGAACTTTGGATGAGCAGTATGACTGCAACAAACATGACATTATCTGCAGCCAGTTTAATAAATTGGGAAAAAACTGGGAAGGCATGATAGGAAGTGAAGTAATAATGTTTTGTTGTCTAGTGATCATTTTCACAAACTGCATGTCAATCACCTGATAATCTATCCTGTACATGTGCATGTGTCGGATGATTTGGAATCGGCCCAGTGTTTTCGGTGAATTAAGCTCAAGTGTGTGAAACTATTTGGCCGATGGGGATTAGTGTGAGAACCGGCGCCAGTAGAAAGAAGCGAACGGGAAAGCTACCAAGCTGCATAGAAAAGTCAAAACACTCGCTGATGCAACGAGAGTGGAAACCACCACAACAGTCTGCAACAGCCAGACACACACCCACATATTTACGCCACATGGGTCAAAGGTTTATGGAAACAAAGACATGGTTTACTATGTGGACAGATTCAAAAGGATAGAATTACAAAACATCCCTCGCATGATGTCAGGTTTTGAATGAAAGTTTGACAGAGCTCATTAATATTAGAAATTTTAACCCAGGTTCAAGGAGATGTTGCTTATTTTCTACCTAAGTTCATATTCACGTAAACAGCAGAAATGGGAAGAGGGAAAGAACTGTTCTACACAAACATGACAAACGAAAAGGATGATTGACATTTTTTTTTACTAGGTGAAAATAAATTACCCCATGAACTCTCATCTCTCTGCTGTAGACTAACACGTTGTCGACATTTCTCGTTAAATGGAATAATTTGTGCCACAGACTTGTTGTTTACCACAAACTGTTAAGAAGACACATTGTTGTCATGGCCATTTTGGATGCTACAATGCCAATGCTTGAAATGGAAAAAAACAAAGTTCCAGTACTCCCCTTATTTACATGTTGCTGTGTGTTGGCATCACATTTTGAATTTCTACAGTGAACAGAAGATCATACCAGATGTTACGGATTATCACAACATGAGTGTATTTGATCAAGGGGGTAACTATGTCAATTGTTAAAGTAAAAACAACAGTTGCTCCACCAACGAGTGATTTTTCCATCTGAACTTTTCACATGGTTTAATTTCAATAAATGTTTAAATGAGCCAATAATTAGTACTTTTACTGAAGTAAAGGATCTAATTATCATTGCTCTGCAGCACCAAATGTCTATTCATCTACAGCTGAAAATAGTCCACGTTTTCTAAAATCGTTTAGTCCTTTAGAAAATTCATTTAACACAGTTTAAAAAATTTCCCCTCGGGGATTAATAAAGTATATACCTACCTACCTACCTAATACAGCACAACAATACATTTATGGTCTGCAGGCAGAAAAGTTGAAACGTATTGACAGACTACTGCATCATTTCTCCATTTAGTCACAGAGGAATGTTTTACAGTGTATTTTGTGTGTGCGTGTGTTTGATGGTGGGTTAAGAGTAAAGAGCCAGCCTTAGTGTAAACAGTGAGGTTTTGAGCTAAATGCTAACATCTGCATGTTACATGCATAAAATGACAACTAACATTGCATTGCATCCTCTTTCAAGGTGATGAAGAGGTCCCAGAGCTGAGGTCTGCTTGCCGACACCTGGAATTTGCTTTTCGTCCTCCCTGATCAAATTCTTCATAAGTTACATTTGCCAATTTGATCATCTCCAGTGTCTGTATTGTTGTTCAGCTATTTTTCTTTTCTGTGCACACCACATCTATTTCATGTTTGTCCTTACTGGAAGACAGATCCCTCCTTAGTGGCTATTTCTGATGTGCATTTCTTCTGCCCGTTAAAGATTTTGTTTGGGGTATTTTTCTTTATCTTAATTTGAGAGTCTAAAAGGAGATGGTGCTGTACAGATTCTAAAGCCCCTCAAGGCAAATTTGTAATGAATATATTGTGCATGTATGTTAGCATCCTACCATTTGTTAATAGACACTAAATACAAAGCACAGATGAGGCTGATGGAAATATCATTAGCTTTTATGGACATTTAGTCATTACCAAAGTAAAGGACAGATTAAAACTTTGAAAGTTAAGGGACAACCGAAGACATTACTTGCATATTTGTCCTAAATGTCATAGGAATCCATTCAATAGCTGTCCAAACCCGACACTCAGAGCCACCAATTTTTTTTTAATCTCATGGCAACATCGGAAGATTAGAGGTGTTTGTGCCACTTCTGTAACGCTCCGAAAAATCTGACCTTAACAGCCACTTAATGATGGCAGCAGAGCTGACAAAGGAGCTGGAAAAGGTCTGAATTTCTCCCTCTGCCTCTATTTTTTTTCCTTTGCTACACCCAGTATTTGTGACACTCTGTGACAATGCAATGTGCAAAACTGCCATGATTAAGTACTCATTGTTTGTAGGACACAGAATGATTATTTTCCATGAGGTCATAGTGTAATCTTGCCTGGAAACTCTCTTAATTTGTTGAAACATCTAACAGGTACCACGGGATAAATGACGCCATGTTTCCCTGTCATTCTACAATCAAACTGTGGGGACCATGACCTTGAAGTATTTGCTCCATAAAACTTGGCTTGTTTACACTGAACCAGAAGAACCAAGCCGTAAATTCTTACGAGGGATGCCACCTGCCGCAGTGGGTTCCAAGCCTCACAAAAGGGGGTGCAGTGCAAAACATCTTAGGTCGCCTTTTTGTGACCAAAACAGTCTGAAAGAAATGAAGACGAAGAGTCTTAAAGCACCACTGAACCTCTAAATTTATGTTTTCAACCACGTCCTCAGCCTTGACCTCATGAACATTGAGTACTGGCTATATTTTTGGGAAATACTCAATAAAGTATGAGACACTTTGACCAGTCCAAGCTGCACCTGGGAGAACTTGGGAAAACCTAGAAACAACACAAAGCCTTCTGCAGGGATGACGAAGATAAGGGGCCAAAAGAGGGGACTCCCAGCAATCCACAGAGATTTTGCTTCATCTTAACTTGAAATCCATCACTTCCATGGCACACAGAGCACAAGAGAGCTTGAGCATTACCGATAAGCTGGATCCAACACAAACACTGATGTCATCATAAATACGGCCTTGGCAAGAGCTGGCTTGTGATGGATTGATGATTATTCATTCAACGTCATTGACCCAAACTCAAATGAGATAAACACGCAAGAAGCCCTTCTAATGATGAACATCTTACGTTTCTTTTATGATATCATGTTACTCACAAATCAAACGTGAGAAGCTGTTTGAATTCTCGTGTTATGGCTCTTTTTGGACTTTGTGGCCTAGTTTCCAGATTTCTTTTATCCTCAAGGCCAAAAAACAGAGTAAACAACTGTGGAAAAACAGGAAAAATAGAGAAAAGCATCAGATCAGACTTTTTTTTTTTCTTACACAACTTTGGGTCTAATTGTATGTAAATACATTAGCACAGAGGCTCATACCCAATAATACTGTACATAAGGAGGAACATGTATTTCCAGCACTCTGCTCTATATAATGAAACATGTTGGAGCTCGAAAAATCGGCAGTTAGGTTCGGCATTAATCAACTTACAACCTACTTAGTTAACAAAATAAAATCTAAGCTTTGGTGGCGTCTTGTTCTATCTATTTTGTCCAAAATAAAGCACAGAAGTCCACTTTCAAACTTGCCTAATGTAAGTGGAAAGTTTAGTATCAACAGTGTCTACTTAGATCATGAAAGGAGCAACCAAGAGTGTAACAATGGTATCACTCGTGTTATTGTACTTTGTTGCACGGGTTTGCTGGCAGGTAGCTACTTGAACGGGCTCTAATAGGATCAAGGAAGAAAATCTGACATTAAAAAATAATCCGACATAACAATTTGCATATTCTTTAACGATGAATGGTACAGTTCCCCAGATGTCACCGCTGCACTCTGGACGCAAGTTCTGCAAGCTGAGGGCCTCTCCTGTGCTTCCCAGCCACACAAAAGCGCTTACCAGGTACCAAATAAGCAAGGATAAAGTCTTAAACCACCCACGTAGGTTTTCAGACTCTTTTACCCCACGTTTGTGATAATAAGCATTTCTTCAGGACTATTTAAAAATAGAGTCTATTAATAAATCCTGAGCAACATTATGATTATAGGAAAAAAATATTTTTGCAACTCATTATTTTAAAGTAGGGCTCAGTAGGAATATATGCAAATGGATTTCAGCTAGCTTGGTTATGATTTCTCAGTTTTCTCCCCACAAGACCTAATACAACAGTTTATCAGGATCCCAAAGGCTAAGATGTGTCCGCCTTAGATTTATTTAGAGGGCACATTATTTCTGAGACAGGAGTCCCAGAGGCCTTGCCCTGCCCAAGAGAGGCCCAGCCACAGGGCCTGTCTGCCAGGGCCCAGCTCACTGCTCATCTCCTGTCTAGATTGCCTGTAGGTCTATCCAGCCACAGCCTGATGCAGCCAACCAGCAAGCATCAAACCATCCCTTTTACTCCCAACCGGCCATGACAGGTCACAAGAAATCGACCTTTATCATAAAAATCTGCCTCCAGTCTAATTTCAGACATCAGATTTTTACTAGTTTCAGAGAGTTTGAATTTTGGGAAATGCCACATCTTTCACTCTGCAAATTAAAAGCTATAACAAAGAGACAGTTATCTTAGCATAGCAATAACATCAGGAGCAAGGGAAACACCCAGCGTGGCTACTAACCTGATGCGTTTTACTCTTCAGATTTTGTACAGACAAAACTATGTAAGGGGCCAGTAGCCATCTCTGAGCTGGCTTCAATGTTAGTGTACAGATTACAAAACTACCGACCTTCTTATCTAATGCTGCACCCAAATGGAACTCATGAACTCGGGGTTACAACATGGGAAGTCAAAAGTTCTGTATGCTTGCCGTTCAAGTGGTTAAGTCGTAAAAACACTGTTACTTGGCAAAAGCAAAGTAGACAGCGTCTGAATGCCACACAGACTAACAGCTTAGCAAACTAGCAGGTGGGTAAAGCAGGAAAGGCAAAGACACCGACGGAAAAGATGAGGCCGTTGGGAAGAACAACATTTTCCTCAAACATAGGCTACTATCTGAATTATGAAGACAATCTCTAGATGACTAAAATTACAATATATTAGCTTAACATTCAACAAAAAATTAATCATCCAATGAAAAATGGCCTCTGCCATTTCAGCAGCAGCAAACACATCACAACTCGTGAACTCAAGGCTGATAGAAAATTTTGAGTTCCGATGTTGTGAATACCACAAGAGGGTGGCGTTCATATGGACTCTTCTCGTGTACACGGTAAATATGGCCCTGTTTCAACGCAATACAAGAAAGCAAAAAAGTAAATTAGCATATTTCCCAAATAGCCACACAAGTTCAAAAGCTCACACATACAAGCATCTACTGTTGAGACATAAAAGCTAAAAGAACTGCTTCATAAATGCAACGTTTCTATAATATCTGCAGTAATGATACATAACCTCCTGGCATAAAATTAAAAAAAACATATCACAGCTTTTCAGAAAACTCAACATTGGTTGTTTTAGTTTTGGCAGCTCCCTCCTGAGTCCCAGGTGATAGTTTTTGTTACCTGCTGTCATGAAGATACATCATAAAAAGTCCCAGCTCTAACTTTAGGTCCTGGTGGATTTTTCATGTTTGCCTGTCTCTCTCAGCTGACATCTGAACCTCTTGAGAAATGTCTCTGTGCGACCACAGCCCCCCGCCTCTGTCCAGTCTAACAAGGCCTAGGCATCAAAGATGGCTGTAAATGTCTTATATATGTATGAGAATATCTGGGGGAAAGGAATGTAACATGTCAAAAATAGATACACAAACTGAGGGACTTATTCCTTTAGAAAAAGCCCCCTCGCCCCCCGCTAGTAATCCCTCAGGTTTTTCCCACACCATGAACAGTGTTACGGGAAAAGGGGTGTTTAATTGTGTATGTTCTGCTGACATAATGTTTGTTAAGATTGTCTGAAGCACTTTACAGGTCCCTGCATAAAGCTGATGGTTTAGCAACTTGCTAGTTTACCTATTGTCTCTCAGGTTTATTATCCATTTCAAGTGGAGCAAAATTTTACTTCAAATGCTGCAGAACCTTAGTTGCTCTTTCTATCACTTGATGCTTACTCTTTTACTTGCCTTGATGCTCTTTACAGTCTGTTCGCATCCTGTGGCCAAGGGGACAAACTCACCTTAAATTCCACTGAGCAGTTAAACAACTGCCAGACATGTATCTAGACAACAACAGGGGAAAAACATCCCGAAATAGATTCTCTATGGTTGTGTTTGTGGAAGTCGCTGTTCTGTAAATACAAGACAGTGGCTTTGGGTTAAATTGGGTGATCTATCAGTAACACGCACTGTAGTTACAGTACCAACTGGTAGCCAGTCTTTGCTGGTTAGAGTCCATGAAAAATGACTTGAACAGTGATATTATCTTATCACCTTGGTGTATGTACAGTCTAAACACAGCAGGAATTTAATTTAGAATCAAATTGAAGCTCAGCAAGGGCACTCTTTGATCAGAAGACCCAGATATTTATTGACTTAATTACTGTGCTTGTTACTCTTCGGACAAGGGAGGAGTAACACTCCACTCCTGAACTCCGGACGGGGACATAGGGTTGAAGTTTTCTCAGTGTCAACAAGTCCTGTTATAAAGGTAGCAGACTGTGTGAAACCTACAGTGTTTGCTATGTAACTGTATATTCCGCCAATACAATGTTTAACAGCTGCGTGAGGAAGAAAGCAGCCTGGACAGCTTGAAGTTAGAGACTGGGCTTCCTACCAATGCAAACCACTCTTGAAATGTCACTATTTCTTCTTGTCCCTTGGCCAACAAAAACTGACTCATGACATCACAGCTTCCGAACCCTTAAGTTGCCTCAATACAATTACCTTTCAAAAAGTCCATATGCAGTACAAAACCTTTTGTTTGTAATAAGTAGTTAAAAAAAAAAAAAAAAAAAAATCAAACTCATTTATTCACATGACTTGTGGAGAGTTAAAGTATTTACAGGGGGTGTGACAGATAAACAACACAAAAATGCAAGATACTTTCAAGTGAATATTTCGCATCAAGACTATTCGTACCAGCAGTTATGTGAATTTGCGACAGTCCTGCTCCTCCTCACGTGACATAAGAGAAGATTTTGGTACATTAAACAAACCTGTTGTGACACTGTTGACTTCTTACTACCAACTGTAACATCCCAAGGTAAACTACATATACTGCTCTCTGTCCTAATAGCCTAGTTGTTGTTGCTCTACACATTATCCTTGAGATTGTTGTCTTTATAATTTTGTAACATTTTAAGCTTTGTTAAATCTTAACATTGGTTAAAACATAAAGACGGGAAGCGAGGACTTGGCTAAATCAACAAAATCTGCCTAAAAAAAAAAATCTGTAGAGTAAGATATTATATGGAATATATTTAATTTGTTTGAGAAACCTAAGTGTAAAAGTGTGGTTTTATAAGGGTTTTGTATTAGATTATTTATCAGGGTGTTCATATCTACCTTGAGATTGCCTGGCAAACAGAGGAGACTCCATGTGAGTGCACCTGGCCAGGAAATAGTTTGGCACATGAGCAAGGCAGACAAACTAGGGAAACAGTTTCCCCTCCAATCAGTTAGCAGAGTAGAAAGCGAATGGACATGCATTCGAACGATTCCTTCAAATCAGAAGTCACAGAGCAAATGCTTATCTAATGCAAGCAATGAGGGCAGCCCTGTTAAAAACCAAACTATATATAATGCTGAATATTTAATTAGCCAAACTGCTCCTAAAAGTTTTGGTTTTTCACATCTTTCAACCTCTTTTCTTCCATCTATTCACATGCTGCCGATCTCTTAGTGACTTTCCCATGCATGGTGGATCCTGCCTGCGCAGTAACAATAACCTTGGGTGGAGTACACAGCTGAGCCGAGTGAACAGTGTGTACTTTGACTGCTGGGATTGTGGACAAAGTGGGGAGCCATCCCTTTAAGATATTTTTTTACTTATTCAATTTTCCAGGTCAGTATGCCTTACTCCAGACCTGGGTCAATAACTGCCCATCCAGACTTATTTCATTAAAGGTTACTGGTTGCTCTGTACATTAAAAAAAAAAAAAAATTCCCCTCGGGGATTAATAAAGTAAATACCATACCATACCATACCATACCATTGCACAAGCTGTGTACGATGCTCTGCACCTTTAAAACCATGCAAATTCTGTTTTGCTCAAAATCCTTCCTGGCCTTGGGTTGTGAATTCTTCTGTCATAGAAACGTAATGGAACACTTGTTGAGTTTGTCTATAGTCTGCAGGCTATTGCTCTTTCTTGCTTTCCCTTTTGCTCCCTGCTGTACCTCATTCTCTCTGCTGTACTGGCATCAACACTAGGTTTCAGGAGGCCTCTGGAGAGGGGGGAAAGCATGGGGGAAACTTGGAACAATATATTGTAGGTAAATAAATGCTCTGTCTGAAAAAGAATGCCTTTTCAAAACATACCCAAGCCCTTTTAGAGAAGCATATGCCCCAAATAATGCCCCAATTACTCCTCTGATAATATGATAATAATGCTTCAAGCTCTTTCGAAGTCACTGGGTTCACTGCACAAACAAGGACCAGCACTCTGAGACTGAGGGAATATCATCTGGAGCCTTGAGGAAGCTGCACGTGAAGAAGTTGTGTGTATGAGAGACCGAGTGAGACAGGAAGAAAGACTCACTGTAAAAGTACAGTATTCTACTCAACCCTGGTTCCAGCTTTTCCACAATGAAACAGAACTTTTGACTGTATTGTTTGGTCTTGGATCAGAAGCATGCTAATAAAATACGAAGATAGTGTGAAATTGTAAGAAACGTGCATATTAAACTAATCTGATGATGTGGATTATAATATGGTTATAAACGTGGGGATGGGATCTCAGCACTGTGTCGATCAGAATCTTTGGCTGTTGAGCCGAGCTGGCTGCAGAGAGGCCTGACGATTGATTCCAGATGAGAGGATGAGTCAAAATACTGAGCAGATGTGATGGTGCGTAGTCACAATAGAGGAAAAAAAAGGAAACAAAATCACATTATACCTCAAAAGATCCTCAATTAGTTAAATTAAATTATAGGTGGGTATTATTCTGAGAAAATGACTTTAAACTATTCATAAAAAAAAGGCAGGTTTTGTGGTAAAATTCACATTTATTTGTAGCTCAGTTTGACTCTGACTACGTTTGCATAGTTCACTCAAAGGTTACCATTTATTTCAGTTTTAATTTACTTCACATGTTATTTAAGCAAAAATAGCCTGAAAAATACATTTCTGCTTAGTATCCAGATATTGAGGTAAGTATTGGATCTGGTTCTGGGGAGCAGAAATATCCAACAAATCTATCATGAAGCGTCCACCTATTTAACAACTTTTCATCCCAGTGAAACCTTAACTATAGTGAGGAAGTGCAGCAGTGGAGACTAAAGGAGCCGAAATGTAGTCTATGGACGGTGTGAAACGGAAGAGAACATCTTTGCTGTGCACCGCTCTTGAATGATATATCCCTTCCACAAATTCACGCAGCTGAAAAGTCCATCACTTCCAAGACGATTTTTGGGAAAGCACCAGTTGTCGGCAACACGAGAGGAGGAGAGAAAGAGAATAAGAGAGAAGAAAAGGGGGAGAAAAAGTGCTCCTGCGTCACGTTGCTTTAATTTGTTCACCAGCTGCCAATGAAAATGATGACCTGCAGAAGGATTTCTTTTTTTCCTTTCTCTTGGCTCTGCATTTGTACTGGCAAAGCACACAGCTGGAGCCACACTCTGAACAAGTGTAATCTTTATAGTATAATGAATACGACAGCAGAGACTGATAGGACCCATGGACCCAGCACTCACACTGATTTAACTCATAAAACCGCTGGCTGTCTTCCCAAATATGTGTTGATGTCCGGATCAGTGACCAGTGGATAATGTGGGAAGTCAAAACTTAACACCTGCACATGGAGCTGAAGTGCCAGGGTGATGAAGAACTATGAAACCCTTCAAGTTAATTCACTTAAATTAGTCACTTGTTTTGAAAAGACATAATTTTAAATATCACCATAAATCACATCCCATATCAACACACCACAAATCACAATTTTTTTTTACATGGGAAAAGCCATAAAAACTCGTGCATTGACATTTAATATGATCCCTCCTCCTTGTAGCCTATGCTTTAATAATCAAATGCCTTCTCACTTTCAAAAGCTGTGCGAACGTAAAGCTGACAGTCTTGATGGAATCAGGCAGCGAACGGGTTAGTAGGATCCAAACACAACGCCTCCAAATGATGTTTTGTTTCAGGTGACAAGGAGGGGCTGCGCGTCTACCTCCGAGGCAGGCGCACTTCCTGTACAGTCCAATGCAGTATATAAACTCGCAAAAACGGACTTCTCCTGAAGCACTCACAAAGTTCGCAAAGCGCAAAAACTGCTCCCTCGTAGCCCTCCCTCTCTCCGATCCATTAAAGAGGCTTTAGAGGTGATACCGCCTTGGCAACGCTGGAACAAGGTAGCCTACTGCAGCGCAAGAAAAGGTAGGACCAAAGATTGTGTGAAGGAATGCGGCTGGTGTTTCTGTATTTCATTGTGAAGAGCGGAGAGTATTTGTTGTAAAGAGCGGAGGATTTATTGCCCGGTTGATGCATGTGTAATTGGAACATACCTCTTTAGTGCGCACTTTAAGCCTCGTCTCCTTGGTTTATTTTCAGAGCCATCCAGGACGCGAGATAGTCTGTCTGCAGTTTCCTAAAAGCAAACATGAAACATCAGTTATTTGCCATAGACGTAATACTCTTGTGCTTATCTTGCGGAGCAAGTGCACTGGCAACGAGTATTCCTGCTGCGTCCACGTCCTTGCCAGCCGCCAATTTCACCAACTTTGGCGCATCGCACAGCTATGGAACAGACACTACAACTATCTCTAAAACCAGGAGGAAGCGTTATATTAGTCAGAACGACATGCTTGCCATTCTTGATTACCATAACAAAGTGAGAGGGAAAGTGTTTCCTCCAGCCTCCAATATGGAATACATGGTAAGTGGAAGCTGTCAGTCAAACTTTATGTTTTTAAAAGTTTATATAGCTATTCTCAGTCATTGCATGATTTCATGTCAGCCATATGTTCCTTAACTATTTAATTGCATTAATATGTTCTGCTATTGTCCAAACGCCACCAATCAAATACAATAGCTAACGAAATAATTTGCCACATAATGCAAAGAGGAGATGTGTAGCTTTCCAAGTGACAAATGTCTTTACTTTGTATCTCCAGCTGTTTAGCAGATTGTACTGCACAGACCACCAAAGTAGTCCCTTCCAAAGGAAGAGGGGTCATGTATGATACCAGTAGCATGCTGGGAGTGGAGTATGGAGAAAACAGTAGTGGTCAGTTGTTGACTTTTTAGATTCAATGGAAAAAATTTAAATAATTTAAAGTCCCAAACCCGCAAAATCAGACGTTATTTCACATACAACATGTATTATACTAGTTTGATAAATTGCTTTAACATCATGACAATGGAGGCGGACATATATGTGTTTCAAACTGGCATAATATCTCGGTCATCGTATTAACTATACAATGCATTAGGGATATCTCTTCCATTGAGGAAACTGATGAAAGAGTCTCTTACAGGACTCCATTCACAACCCTTTCCTAGTGAAACCATGTGCACGTGAGCGCAACTGTTGACATGGACAAGCCTTCTTTCATCACAAAAAATGAAATGTCAGTTTATTGAATGAGTGACACTACATTGGACACTCGGGAACCAAGTCTCTTCTCTTGTGTAACTGATTTGATGGTTGACTTTTGCGTCTTTCCGTGCCAACACCTGTAAAACTCAGAAAGCACCGACTCTTGTCTCACATGATGCTGCTACACGAAGATCTACCGTTGATATTTTTCCATCAGTTATGTAATGGGTTTCCCTGCTTCGCCCACATCTCCACGTGTGTATAGGTATGGGATGACACACTGGCAAAGACGGCCGAGGACTGGGCCCATGCCTGCCTGTGGGAGCATGGTCCACCTCACCTCCTCAGGTTCCTGGGTCAAAACCTCTCCGTCAGGACAGGACGGTGAGTGACCTTTGACTCACTTCCCCCCTGCCCGACATCTGCTGCTCCTCTCAGGGATGACTCTCTCAGCAGCCATGGCCGTTGCTGCGTAGCCCCCTTCGTCTTTCTGCTAAAGGTTTTTGCACTGTGACCCAGTGACTGCTGGAGGAATGCTCCTGTGACCCTCCAAATAAACAAAAGCTGCACTTTTAGCCATGACCCATGAGGACAAAGGCCTATCCCTTTAGTGGGTCTTGACTTTCCATTTGCAAATACAAGGCACCTTTACATGTTCCTACACTTTCAGATTTTATTTAGGAACGAGACTAAAGGGGATACAGCTTATTCTGACTGCTCCTTCTTTACTCATTAAGAGAGTTCAACCATAAAGCTATTTTCTACAAAACCTACTACAACTGCGTTGCTATTGCGGTCCCTTTTTCACATTTAATCTTTTATGTGTAGAGGGCCAGCACAACCAAAAGGTTTTATGATACAAAATTAGACAAAGAAGCTGCAGAAAACACTATATACATATTTTATTCCCAATAATCCACCTTAAAGGTCCTGGCAGGTTTGAACGAGATGCCTGTATTGAAACAATGTCTCTTTACACACAAAAGTGAATCCCTGAACTTCAGATGGAGCATGATGGGCAAGATCACAAAATTAAATAAACATGGATGTGGACAATTTGATCAAGTGTTGTTTGGCAACAAACTATCTGACTCAGGGGGGCTGTACTTGTGTTTCTCACAGCTGTATGCAGTTGTGATTGTACAGACACTGTACAATGTTTCCTTGAACTTTGGCACATTCAATTGTAATTTTAGCAGATGTTCAAAACAGCAAACAAAACCTTTGTAATTTTAGAAAAGTTGTCCAATAAGTTGAAAAAAAACCCAGAAAATAATCTAAAGTGCATAAGTAACATGAAACTAGAATTAATGCCTTGCGGTTGTATGACTCTGCCAACCACTGCAGATGCAGTTTACATCCATATCTGTCCAGACTCATAATATATGTAGGCAAGACTTTAAGGAAATCCTTATGTGTTTATATTCTTGGCCAGTAAAGCTGACTCAGTTCATCCTTGAGTCCAAATGAAGAAATCCTCGAGGCATTTCTGAGATATCGTGTTCACAAGCATGAAACCGAACGGATGGACAACCAAGAAACATAATGCCATAAAAATGTGGGGCTATGTATGAATGTCAGGGAGGAAACTGAGGCACCTGCACACAAACTTGGACTAGACTATGAAATTCAGGGCCACAGGAAGCAAGATTCACTCACAACAGCCTCTTACCATGCTAATCTTGTACTTTCATTTTTCCCTAAAGACGGCATGTTTGCCAGTTGAAACTACTGCTGCTAGTCAGTATCAAGGTTACGGTGTAACAGTCATTTTTCTTAAATTATGACTAATGACAAACACAGTTATGGTCTGACCCCTCTGGTGACAAGGTCATCTGCATTAGTAAGAGTTATAATAGGTGTTGCTAATCCTCACTTGTGATTAATGATTTGTCACTCACTGAATCTGTCACTATTTTGTTCGCAGCTATCGATCCATTCTTCAGCTGGTGAAGCCTTGGTACGATGAGGTGAAGGATTACTCTTTTCCCTACCCTCGTGACTGCAACCCTCGATGCCCACTCAGATGCTATGGACCCATGTGTACCCATTACACACAGGTACACAGACAATTATTAGGTATTACATATAATGCAGTTGACTTGCTGCAGCAGTGACATGAAGTGAGAACTGATCTTTTTGTTTTACAGATGGTGTGGGCAACGTCTAACAAAGTCGGCTGTGCTGTACACACTTGCCACAATATGAATGTATGGGGTTCGGTGTGGAAGAGGGCGACATATTTAGTTTGCAACTACTCACCTAAGTAAGTATTCTTGGTACCCTGACAGTCAATCCTATATCGTGTTCATTTCATGCTATATGGGGGCCTGTTAACTCCGACTAACCTGTTGGTCTGATGACGTTTAGGTGACGACAGGCTTTCTCATGACACGGTCAACTCCGTTTTGTGCCGAGTTGTGAAATGCCACCCATGTTTCTGGAAGATTCAGATAACCCCAATAAAAGCCTGTGAACCGGTACTGCATTACCAGTCCCATCAGACGGCTGCAAACCAGAGGAGAAAGTCTTTAAATAATTTGAGGAATGAAAGCCAGCCCAGACTTGTGACTGACTTGTGACCTAGGTTCTTAAATCCTACTGGTTTGAGACATGTGTAAGAGTAACAGGCTCAGGACACCCATGACCTATTTTAGCACCGCTAGCTGGAAATGTGGTCTCCAATCTTTGAGACACAGGGTTGTACATTGGGACACAATCTCGCTCTCTACTCTGTAGAGGTCCCTGTTGTCGTGACAGCTGGCAATAAAAGATCTTTTTTGCATCAAACACATTTTGACAGGTCATTGTAGGGTAAACACAGGCGTATTAATGATGGGTTAGCTTCCACTGAGTGTCCTTGAAAGTCATGACAGTGAACTAACCTGCACAAAAGCAGGACCTCCCCAAAGTGGTATGCAGCCATCATTATACACCTGTGTTTACCCTACAATGACAAGTCAAAATGTCTGCAGTGAAAAGGTCTGTGTTGAATATGAGCGGGGTCAAAATAGAATTCTATTTAATGTGATATTTAATACATATTTAATGCTAAATGTGAAAAAAAAATTTTTACTTCCTTTACAAAGCAATTTCACTCAAGGTCCATTTAGGATCAGTCCTGGAGCTTTCAATCATATCACTGGCAAACTCTTTCTGCTAATGAAGACCATGTGATACGACTGAAAGCAACAAAAAAATGGATCTGGAAATGAGTGTTTCGTTAACTTTTGTTTCTAAGGTCAAGAATGAACTTTTATCCTCTACTCCTTTTTAAAAATGTCAATGACTAGTTTCTTATCCTTATTCCTGTGCATCTTGACATTTCATGTTACAAAATGAATATTTGCTTTGTGGCTGTAAGGTTTCACATTTGAATAACTTTTTCCTGTTTATGTGGACAGAGGAGGCACAATGTAAATATAATTTAATGTTGAAACAACAACTATCTGATGATCAGTTGATTTTAGGTGCCTTTCACTGCATTTTAGGCATTTTTACACAAGAAAGATATACTGATTCAAATTCAGCAGCTCTGTGGTCACCGCCAGCTTCATTCACACTGGGTGTTTCTGTCTTCCAGGGGGAACTGGATTGGAGAGGCTCCCTACAAAGTGGGCGTACCCTGCTCCGCCTGCCCCCCCAGCTACGGAGGCTCATGCAGCAACAACATGTGCTTCCCCGCTCTCAAGACAAACTACCTGCACTGGTTCAAATAAACACAGGTTTCCTCTCAACATAAGCTGACAACCTACAGTACCACAGAGACATTATCTTAATCCGGTGAGGATTTGCACATCATTGTGGACCACACTATTATGTATATATGGGCTTATTTAAAGACAAAAACATACATTTGAAGGCAGCAGACAATTTACTGTTGATGACTTGTAAATAATCTGTAAATTAATTTGTTACATTTTACTAGAATGGCTATGACTATTTTAACTGATGAAATATAATTTATATGTAAAATGGGTCCTTAATCAGTACATACTGTACAGATATGTGGTGCTGCAGACACATGTTTTTACTATACTAGTTTACGTTGACAATGTGGCAATTAAGGACATTATAACCAGCACAGCTCCTCATACTTGCTCACTTTGGTGCTATGGGCATCACACCTTCATGCTGTGTGCTCTGCCTTCACAGGAATGGTGCGATACAATGATCAAAGCTTTTGACCTCAGGGGAAACCGAGACCAGCAGTCTCAGCCTCGCAGTTTCTTTAGTTCCTACAGCAGATTTGCAAATTTCATACTTAAGTATATTTCCTATTTGCGTCCAGAAACAAATTGGCAAAAAGGTTTGTCGACAAAATTACAGGAAATACATTAGTCAGACTGGGAAGTGTCCATTTTAAGACTGGATGTCGGCATACATACTACCTCTGTTGTCAAAAGTTTGGTTAAACAATTACACAGTGGATTTTCAGTTTTAATCTGCTCTAATTCACTTCTGTTTCATTACAATTATTTCATCCATTGGGGCATTTTACAGATTACATTCATATTTCGTATAGTATTTATATCAGACAGAGCACATACAATAAAGCTGACCCACATATCTGTTTAGTAATCATACTTTTTATATTGGTATACCATATACCAATTGATACTGTTTATATTTTGTTATGATCACTGATGTAGTTTGTTAGGCACTCAAGTGCACCTTAATTGTTTGTGAATTTCCAAAATACCAAGAAATTATTATTTTTTGTATGTGTAGATACTCATTATACCTTGACTATCTTAAAACACGTATACTGTAAGTTATTCATTTTTATATTGGACTAAATATTTAAGTGATATTCTGTTTTGTATTGTTTTGTAAAAATATTGCAGTGTAATAAAAACATATTCAACTTATTCGAGAACACAAAAGTAAAAAAAAAAAAAGTAAAATAACATTTTCAGCACTGACTGTATTTAAATCCACAACAAGCTATTTATGCGATGAACTGTTTCTCCTGTTGTGTTTTGTATTTGTAATAAAATTGTCTATTTTTTATCTTCAACCCATGTCTTGCCACCTGCCAAATCTGTATCATCGTCCACCGTCTGATCTGTGTTGTCTGATATTGATTAGCTGCTCTGCCCAAAGCATCAGTCTGCCTCTTTGATTCTCAGTTATCATTCTCAATTAAACTGTGCCCTTGAAAAGTCTCACATCCTGCATATCAAAGGCTGAGAGGGAGAAGGGAAAACATGTTGGAGCTACAACTGAATCCTAATAAGAGAAGGTTGACTTTGGCCCCGACTGTGTGTCTACATAAAGCCATTAATACACTGATGTGTACAACAGATGCGGAAGTTCCTGCTCTTCTCTGCGGCTTGGATAGTATAATATTGGCTAGTTGTCCAAGTCAAGTTTGTACGATTTCCTGTTTGAGGACGGTGAGCACAGGCATGTTAACTTTCTGATGCTGGATTTAGACGACAAAAGGATTTTCTACACACTAACACATAGATCGCACAGCTACACTGGTTGGGACATTGCATTGATTT
Source organism: Brachyistius frenatus (assembly GCF_029030835.1). Classification (NCBI taxonomy): domain Eukaryota; kingdom Metazoa; phylum Chordata; class Actinopteri; family Embiotocidae; genus Brachyistius; species Brachyistius frenatus. The sequence continues at coordinate 22,690 of NW_027210656.1, forward strand.
CCAGTCATCATGGACAGCTTAACCCAAACCCTAACATTGACCATAATAATTTCACATCTTACCGCTAACCTTAACCAGGACCTCAGAGATGACAACTTGCCTCTGGACCAAGTTTTGGTCTCCAAAAGGGCCACTGGTGTCGACACAGTCGGTGTTTATACCAGAGAAGGTCCCAATGAGGTAACGCAGTAATCAGATTCAAGTGCTATTTGCTCTTCTGGAGTCATCTGCTGGTTGGTAATGCTATCTTGGCCGCTTCCCTTCCCTTGTTCCCTTAATAAGAGTATTGGTCTTAATTCCAGTGAAACAGAGAATGCACAAGTCTTTTGCTGAGTATCCCTGCTGTCACAACAATTTCACATGCTGGAAATGCTTACAACAGAGGCGAGTATTTAGAGTTGGATTAAATTCATCTCTGTGGATCTTGTATAAAGTCTGAGCCTCTGCCCAACGAATTAGTATATCGAGCCACACAACAGTGTAGTAGCATTTTCTTCTTTTGCTGTTGATAAACCAATAATTTCTGCTTAATCTTAAAACAACTCATCATTAAAAAAAAAAATGTATCCAGGTCTTCACGCAATTCTCCTCACAGTTACGACAATAAACTACAACTGAAAACATTAAAGTGCACCATGATTATCCCGGAAGTTACGAGATGTCTACTCATGGATCGTGTGAATTGTCCCTGACCAATCTGCCCTAATGGTATATGTATGATCAACTGGCTACCAATCAAGGGAAAAACAAGTAAGACATGAACAGTTAGTTCAAGTGCAAACATGACTGCAGTAAACATCTTTTCAAGACTGAAACATTTGCAAGACACTTTGGCGGGTCAGATTATCTCACATTTGAATGCTAAACTTTGCATAGCATGAGGGTTTCAAACCATTTCCTGCACATTATTAAGAAGCTTCATTGATGCAGCCAGCTGACCAGCCCTAATAGACCAGCATATTCCCTGGAAACAACCAGCAGAGAGTTTTCTAGGAATGCATTAGTATGCATGGGAAAAATCTTTCGGTCTGCGCAAATGCCAGACGCAGAGCCAAATGGATGATTGGTGGATGTTTAAAAAGGCACATTATCTGGATGTGGAGCAGGATGCAATGATGAGTTCGACAATCTGCTGTCGACATTTACCTGGCTTATCCATCAATGGTGGAGAAAGACGAAAGGTTAAGGATATGGATTTGAGTTGAGATGAAAGCTCTGATGGCTCAAGGATATGAAAAGAAAAACATCTGCAAAGAGAGTGTGAATTGGAAACGAATAACATTACAGCATAATTTAATTATTAGTATGCTCAATCTCAGCATGACACACTCATGTTTTTGTGTTCGGCTTCTGTAAGACTAGTATGTTTCTTAATATTTTAATATCATTCATAAGTTTGAACTTTTTTTTGTAGTTTTTTTTTTTCTTCTTATGACTGGATGGAAACACTGAACTTTATGTCCATAATTGGATCTTTTCAGCTTCTCATCAAATCTTGCCGAAGGACCATTCCCAGATCAAGTATTTTGTTCAGAGAATTTCCAAGGATGCATCCTCAGCATTTTTTAAAGCACCACACCATATTATGTGCATGTACAATGGCAGGACCTTTTCAGTGACACACACATGGAATATAAAGAACTCTATAACAAAGCAGTAGGTGGGTATAATGCTCCGACTGGTTGCAATTTGCCAAGAAGAAGGACACAGACCTGCACACTCTTTGGACTGTATTTTTTTTCTCTGAATGCCAGGAAGACGTCTTGTCAAGGCTGCATAGGACCCAACATGGAAGGAACTGTGCTACCAAGGATGTATCCTTGACACTGAAAAACACCTGTTGGCTGATGCTTTAAACTCTCTTGGTGCTCACCTTTGAACCGCAACAACAACTCATAACACTCCCACTGTTAATACATAGTTGACTATGACAGCTTTTATACGTCAGTAAAGATGAGCAAACACTTCAACTGGCATGAGCTTTCAGCTCATACACTATCAGCCAATACCAACATTGACTTCTTTCAGGACGTGCACCACAATTTATCTCTTCCACTAACATTAAAGTTGGACCAAAATGTCTTTCAGTGCTTGAATGTCAGCTGAATATTCAACCCTTATCACTCTGATTTAACTTCACTCAGTGCATACACTTACATTGACACTTCAACCTTAATAACCACTTACATTTTGACTGATAATTCAACATCTTTTTGTATTTAAGAATCGAAACACCAGTTGTTTCAGTATATATATATATATATATATATATATTTAAGTATGTATATTTAAATATGTATATTCAAGTGTATAACTTTCAGCTATACGCACATGTGAACTTCAGGGTTTTAATTTGACTGTTTTAATTTTCGAGTGTCTTAATTTTGTTTGCTCTTATGGTACTGATTCCCCACCCAACAGATAGTTAAGAAAAAAGACCAACAGGAGCAAGTTAAACACAATCGAAAAGATGGAGCCAAAAAAGATGTTCAGTCGGCAGTTTCTGCAGGAATAAATCCAACTGACTCGTGCTATCAGCCAGTGCCAACATCTACTGAGGTAACTGTGACGCATCTGTAAGCTCATCTGACCAGTCAGATAAATTGTATCTGCTAAAGGAGTTTAGTCTCCCTCAAGTGTGAAGTTGGTGAGACGGTTATTTACAGAGAAGATGGAGAATTCATAGGGAGCGTGGCAGGTTAATAGATTATTAACAGGAAGTGGGTGAGGCTGAGGGAGTCTGTTTCCAAATGTGGAATCAGTGATCCAACTCCAGTAATAGTGAGAAGTTAAAGAGTTTATAACAGGGCACATTAATGAAAAAGAGGGAAAATCTTTTGTGCACACAAAACTTGGTAATGGTTCCGAGTTTTTTTTTTTTTTTTATATTTGTTGTGCAGCTGCAGAGACTCTCCTCTCCCTTATCATCTCTGTACTCTACAACCTCTCTGCCCTCCCTGACTTCACAGAGCGGTTGAAAACTTGGCTTCTTTGTGCCTCCAGGGGGATATTGGGAGAGACTTCTCTCTAATTCATTGTATTTTTTTTCTTGTTCTTCAGTTCCCCTTGAAAGCACAACAACTACAGTATGTTTATTTTGCTCCCCTTGCAGCTCAACCATCGGAAATGCACCCTGTGCCCGGTCCTAGCCGCACTCCGTCTTTAAACCTCCCCAAAAATCCTCCACTGGCAGAGAGTGGAGCTGCTTTTAGGATAGAAAAGGAGCTGTGTGTACACAGCACTGTAAATTTGTTTGTGGACAAAATGTAAAAGAAAATTCCCCAAAAATAAATCACCTCATATTTGAAGCATAAATCATTTTGATGAAATTGCCTTTAGGGACTCGAGGTAAAGGGTATCTTCATAGAGTTGTACTTGGGCTACTTGTGCTCATTTGCTGAACAGAAAATAAATACGAAATTAAGTAAAGATCTGTCATCCTGAGAAGTTGGGATTTCAGCCTGCTGTACTGACATAAAAGATCATTATCATTAAGAACCAAACATTATACAAAGCCCTTGTACTCCAGAAAGGCTTACAGACAAGTATGTTGGATAATAAACTGAATGCGAAAGAACCAAAAAAGAGTGACAGTTTCTGAATATAGAGGAGGTTTGACAGATCAAACGAAGGACTTTTACCCAGTAGACGAGTGTTCAAGTCCATGAGGAAAATCAACTTGGTCTATGAAAGCAAACCCCATTTGACCATGCTACAAGATTAAAAATTTTCCAAAGACTAAGTAGACATGACAAAACACAACCTTTCTCCTAATTTTGATTCTCAGTTTTTTCACATTGGCTGCAGTGACTTTCCCCAAATATTTGTAATATCACTTAAACTGAAGTAAACTGACTGTATTCATAGCTCTGACATGTGTATCGGTCAGGTGGGAGCCTGTTGACATATGTGTTTCCCACAGACTGATGTCAGCTACTTGAAGCATGTTTTGGGATCTCCTCAAATGTTGGCATGTACATGTTAAAACCCTTTTGCTACCATAAATCTCTCGGGGCAACAGAGTTAACTGCAGGGCACGTTTTTTTGCAGTCCTTCTCCTTTTAAGCTGGATGCCCTTACTTCAAACAAGGAGTGAAAAAAAAAGCTCTTCGGGTACACAAATCATTTGCGGTGTCTCAGGGGGCTATTTTTTGTTCATAATGCTGTTTTTTTAGGACAGTGTGGTCATAATATGTGGGGAAATGTTTCATTTCTCAGGTTTCTAAGGCTGGATTTACAGCAAGTGCTGACGTTCCTTGCAATCAGCCACAATGAAATACGACACTAGTTCAGTTTGAGCTGGATGGCTTACATTACGGTCACTTTTCTTGTCTGGTGACTTTTCCTTGGCAAAGTAAGTTTCTAACATGGTCTAGTAAAATATAAATAAAGCATATCTGGCATACTTCAGAGCAGATATTCCATTTTACAACAGAGGACATAAACCGATGTTATGTCATAAAACTGTATAGTCTATATTGACCTCATATGTGACACTAAAAGTAATCACATGTTGTCGATCCAACAGGTCAGACACACAGTGAATATAAGAATAAATCTGCAGTCGATGTCTGACGCTGAAAGAAACTGGACTTTGGTTTAGTCTAAGAACACAAACTGAGGAGAAGGTGGACCGTGTTCCGTGTTTGCCTTCCATATCCTACTGTAGTCTTTATCTTGGATGGGGCCACATTAGCCTCCTTGCGGGGCTAAGCAGGGACTTCAGACAAGCGACATCCTGCAGCTGCAAGACATGGGCCAAAATCAATGTCCTCGCAGAAGCACAGTGCTGGGAAAGAGCTTCCTAATCAGATGGGCTTCCTCCTTCTCTCTCAACTCTCTTTTGCACCCGTAGACGACAAGCTCAGTGAGGCTTTGATGCTGATATTTACTTACAGTACACTGACCTGCCCTCTCCAGTAGTGCATTGTAGCTTCATAGAATAAATCACAATTTCTACTCTTTTACTGACTTAATTCATAAAAAACAACTTTTTAATGTGGATTTTTTTTCATAATTTTTGAGTAGATCACGGAAAGAATTCCAACATCCAATGTGGCAAACCAGCCATCATCAAATCCAAGAAAATGCTCGGTTGTTGAATTCTCTGCAGAAGATGATATTTGGTGATAGTACACCAGAATGCATCTGACATCATTGTGAAGTTTTATGGTTTTTGCACCACAAGCAGCAATCAGTAAAGCATTCAGCTCAGGGAAGCAAAAACAAAGTGTAATCTGAGTTTCTGCTAGAAGTTGCTGATTGGTAGTTTCATGAAATTTGACATAAAACAAAGGGGTATTTGGATTTCAACAATTCCTACAAGTCCCAGTGCCTCTACATCATCCAAAACATTGGCCTTTTTGTTTGTTCTGGATCTCACCCTAATCGAGTGAGAGATGAATAATTGTCTCAGTTTACCAAGAGCTCCTTTTGTTGTTGAAAAAATAGAGATGCTGAAACATTTCAATTTATTGTCAAGATAAGAAAAAGAAAATTCCCAACTTGAACTGAAGTCTACCATGAGATGCATTCTGTCTGACAGCCACAGCATGCTGACGTTATGTTAAAGTACACTGACACCTGGTGGTTATAAGAACAGTTGACATTTGTCATGAATTTTTCTACTAAGTCAAGATGTTTCCTCACAAATTTTCTTGAAAGTTTTATTTTACAGTTGTCCTATCATGTGGAATCTATTAAAATTACAGCCACTATTGTTCAGAGGGAAAAGCATAACAGCAATTCAATGAAATGCTCTATGTCATGTGAGGCGATATGATGCAGGGGTTGCACTCAATGTTATCTTGTTGTTAAAGAACCGCTGGACCCCTGCTGAACATTCACCTTCTTTTTTTTTTTTTAAGATTGAATAATACTGTATATAGTTATGACATATAATGAATCTTAATTTAGGCTTATTTAGGCTACTGCATATAAATATCTATTGCACTTATTTGCAAGATTCACAATTCATTTTTCTCAATAAAACACATGAACATATGGATCAATTCCTGGTAGTTTTCTTCAAGTTGTGACAGAGAACATTGTAGAAAACCCACAGAATTACAGTATACATGTTGCAAAACACACAATGCATGTAAATTGTATTACAGGAGGAGGATAAAGAAACACTACAAGCACAACTAAAAATGACACAAAATGTTAGAGTTTTTCCTTTTGGTCCACAAAAACACTTACTGATAAAGATCCACTGATACTGATAAATGAGACTCAGATCTGAAACTGAAACTTTACCCAAGTATTAACATCATTTACTACAATACTTCCTCTCCAGCACCAAAACTACTATAATCTGCTATTTATTCTAATTGAGAGAAGCGTTCATTTATTTAAGTGGTCATTTTGGAAACTGTTTTTTGAAGTGCTGTTGACCATTAAAATAAATCAACAGCTCTCTCAATAAGACGTGATAACAACTAAACATTATAATCCTCATTAAGGGAAGAATAATTGCTGAGTTGTTGTATTTTATTTAATGCTTCACCCCTCCGTGGTTTTAATATAATGGCTGATCAGTGTACAGGGATCAATTTAATATAAATTTAAACATGAAATTTGGTGCATTGTTGCAGATTAATAAGCTCCACCTCACAGTAAACTGCTACTTTCATCATTAATAACATTGTGATGTAGTAAATAGAAAGTCCATTGTCCCACATAAGTACTTTTAAATGTGGAGTTTTGTGGAGAATACTTAAATTTTACTTGTTGTGAAGTATTTTGACATACTGTAAAGCTTAGATATGTGGTTTGAAAGTGCTGTGCATGAAAATGAAAAGTAAAAAGGAGAGAGGGGTAGATCATAAAATATATGATTAACAAAATCATTGTCTTTGTGGAGGAATTTTGATGCAAGATTGGTTGATATAAAAGGGATCACTAAAAATGTGTGCTCTGTGTTTACCCACTTTGTGTCTTTCAGTTGAAAACATCAAACAAAAACCCTGATTACAACCCTGCAGTTAGAGTAGATAACATTTGCTAGTACAGTACTGTACGTTCATTCCTAACAGATGCACTGGCATTTGTTGACCACAAGGAGGTAGACGTAGACAAACTAAGCCCAGACTGACCCGAGGTGGCTATCTCAGGCAGCCTTCTGCTGAACACTGCTGATAATGTCACACAAGCAATGATGTAGAACATCTGCCAAATGACCTTGATGCTCTTTACTCCCGTTCTCACCCCGCAGCCGTTCCAACACTGACCTCAATTCAGCTCAACCAGAACCATTAGGGAGCAATGGGCCAGATAACATGGGCCAAAGAAAAGTGTTTCTTCAAGAGTGTTTGTGTGATTTGCTGTTGTGTCCAGAGGCTACTGTTGTGTGGATGCCTGGCACGGTCGATGCGTTCTGCTGGGTTCACGGGGTTTCTCACAAGACCACATGCTGAATGGAGGAGGAACAAAATGGAGCATCTGGGCACAAGGCTTAACAATGACTGTGTGGGTAAGATAGAAAGAGCAAGAGGGAGCGCAGCTAGGGAGGGAGATGGGGTGGGGGGTGGGGTGGGGGGCAAGCAGAGGAGTGGAAAGTGAAGGATACTGTGTGAGACAAAACAAAGGAAAAAGAGAAAATGTGTGTGTGTGCACATGCCTGGCAGAAACATACAGGTGAAGAGGAGGTCAGATAATAGAAAAGAAAAATGTGAAATATTAGGACAAACAGAACAGCAGATAACAATAGATGACCAAAAAGAAAGGGTGATAGAAAGAAATCTGAAATCTGCGAACACGAAAGCCCTGGCATGAAATCATTTATATTGCTCCACTGCTGGCGCGAATAATGTGTATTTACTGGCAGTCATTGTAATAAACATTAATCAAAGAATATCTTGCATGTTACAGATGGCCTGACCTAAATTACCACACTGTAAATCATAAAAGTCCTTGAGCAGTTGGTAAATATTTCCTTTATCCACACAATTTAATTTTCATAGTCGGGGTCAGAGGCATCCTCTTACAGTCGGGGTCTGTGTATTTCAGCTATGACCTTAATGGAATATAGGTTCTTTCATACCTCCTGCCCATAAAACTTATTTTGAGTGTTTCAAATAATTGCATGTTTTATGTATTGACTCCTATATTTATGTTATGAAGGCATGTGGGCCAAAACACACACACACACGCATGCACCCCGTCACTTCTTTGCTGCCTCACCTCTCACTCTCTTACTGTCAAACGGAGACAGACAAACAAACACACACACACACTCTTCTATCCTGTCACACACACAAACCTAAATGTAGTGCAGCATTAATTCTATGGCAGATGAATGAGAGTTGTCGGTGTTGTTTCCCTCCTGGGAGTAGTGAGCAAGGCAGAGCGTTGCTATTTCAGCTGCGGTGAAAAGGGGGGAGGAGAGGGTGCTACTGGGTCTGACCGCAGAGCGGCCGCTGTTGGGGCTGTGGCCGAGGTCCATGCTACTGACCCAGGGAGCAGACAGTAAACCCTGGGTTTATGGAAGTTCAGAATGCGGTGGGTCCCCAATGTGAGAGCTCTTGGATCACTTTTACAGAAGTAGGTTAGACTGCAGAGGCACCCTGGAAGACAAAGTTTTGTATGTCTGTAGTCTTCAGTAGACACTGATCTGGTTCATCAACCGGGGCCAGTGGTGGAAAGCAACAAAGAACATTTACTCAAGTAAGTTTGACATACTTGTATGATCCTTTTGTTTTGACACGTCACACTTTTACTTTGATATTTCAGAGGAATATACACTTTTTTTTACTGCAATATTTATCTGAAGGCTGACAAAATACAATGTATAAAAAAGAGTGCACATGTCTTTGAAGATGTTACTGTAGCAGTTCAATTAAATAACAAATTCCCATCCACTCAGATTTTTCAACTCATATGTTCTGTTTGATCCCCATTGAGGCCAATGTTTAATCTAAAAGCAGAGATCAGAGAAAGGTCCACCACGACCAGCTGCAACAGTACAAAGCTATTTACACATTACTAGTAGTAACAATGTAGTTCATATTTTGGTAACGCAGTCCATCTATCTGCAGAGGTGCACTTCCCTCATAACTGTTCCGTATGTTTACTCAAGTTGTATTTTGAATTCATGACTTTTACCTTGTGCTATGATTGCATTATTAAAGTAGGCTACTTTTACCACCACTGACAAGAAGGTCCTTAAAATGTAGATGGTATTGTCTAGCTTTAAGTATAATTTCACGCTCTATCCTGACCGTAAAATTGTGTGTCCAGTAATCATGTTGAATCTGAAATCTGGCAAAGATGTCAAACCCTACAAAGCTCATTGATAGAACGACAGAGCCTTCAATGTAGTCCTTAATGCACCTGATGTGTAAGGGCTAAAAAAAAAAACATCCGGGAGTCATGGAAACAAGTGGATTTACTTAAAAGGACATATAGAAAAATCACTGCAGGCACATGTTCGACTTGGCCAGTGTTTGGTTTATTCTGTTTGTCAGGTCAAAACACAAGAAGATTGTGTCTCCCCTTGGTGGAAAGTAAGGCTGACGGGGGAGGAGTGGGGGGGGGGGAGACGGGGGGCAAACGCACTGTGGCCTGGTGATCAGCTACTGTTTCCACATGTGCCACAGCTAACAGTGAAAATGACCAGATGATAAAAGACTAAACCTGCCTGTTTCCATTATGGAATTCGCCCTGTGTTGCGGAGGAGAGGGGAAACAGTGACGACAGGTTCAGGTCTTGGAATTAACAGAGTTGGTTTGTGTTTTAATCCCCCAAGGAGTCACCTGTGAACAGTTAGACTCCAGAGAATGGGGCCACATTTGCTGCCTGGCCCCACACAGCAGGCAGATCTGGTTTAAGTTAATGTATTTTTACCAGGTAAGAGGGCAACATTCAAACAATAACCTTTTAGTGTATGTCACTGTTCTGAGGAGATTTATGGCAAAAACATCATAGCAAAAACAGAATCTGTTATCTTTTATAACACTTAATCAGACTGGAGTTATTTTATGTTATGGAGTTATTTTGAAGGTCAGGTAGCACAATTAATAAATAAGATCTTAAGATCACCATGGAAACAATAAAAGTCCGTGAATATGTTTTTCTCTGCAGGGTTTCTGTGAATTTTAAACTAATAAAGTTTGAATTTGAACTTTTTGAGCGCATTATTGGGTAAAATAAAAAGAGATTCTGTTTGTAACACACTGTGGGCTCTACACGCACTACCTCGGACACGCACAGAGGTCTTGGCAGGAGCAAGTGGGCTGTTTCCAACCTTTGAAGAGGCGTGGTCAGAGGCGGCACTCTCCAAGCGAAGCCAAGTTGAGGATAAAATGTGGATAAGTGATGCTTTAGCTGCTTTGGTGCAAAAATCCCGAAAGAAGAAAGACCAACCTTTCCCTTTCAAACTGATGACAACCCAGTAAAGCGACCACATCTCATCTTTGAGTCATTTGATATGGCACCCAACAACGACAGTCATCACCGCTCCACCTGAGCTCTGCTACCGACTTTGGAGCGTTTTTTTTTTGTTTTTTTTAACACCCTTCTTGGTGCAGACGTTTTCTCACAGCCAGATCTCTGTCAGGATCTCCAGAAGCGGGCTCCTTTCCGATTCATTAAAGGTAAATTATTTCCAAAGCCTACATTAAATCACACCACTCCATTGCTGTTTCAAAACGCATTACTCTTCACATTTTCCATTAGATATTGGCTCGTTACATCAGCCTATGTCAGCATCGCTGCTTGCATACTAAAAAAGTTCAATGAAAGCATACGTTTACATCGAGCTTTGTGAATACAGGAGCCACATTAGGCATCATTCTGTGACCTTAACTACATTTATAGCAGCTGTACTACTCATTTAAATTTGAAATGCAGTATTTATTTTCCGAAAAGATGTCCTTCTTTTTATTTGTATTTAGGGACGAAGTTGTAAAATCTTCAAGGTTGGACACTTGTTATTGATTTTGTTCAATCCTCTAGTCATTCCCAGCCTGCCAGATTACCCCAACTGAACCCATTCATTTACCTGTGGCACAGTCACAGACCAAGTGTCTGCAAGCCAGTGCACCATCCTCACCAAGTTCAATATTGACCCAAGTTATTCAGCAAATTTGATACAGAACGTCAGTTCCAATCCTTCCAATAATCCTGTTTTTCTCTCTCCTTTCGTCTTTTTTACCAGCTCACATTGTAGAGGAGTTTCTTCTGGCACACAACTTTTTCCACCCCATCCATCCCACTTGAGTTTGAGAGGATCCCCACATTGCTAGCACCAGACTTTCCAAGGATGAGACGCGTGTCCCCGCACTGGCTGAGAGGCATGTCCCTATTCCTGCTGCTCCAGACAGCAACATCCATGGTGATGCTTCCAAACTCCACAGGCTGGGGGCAGATCTTGGACAAGTATCTGGACGAGGATGGGGACTGGTGGGAGGCCAAACAGAGGGGGAAGAGGGCCATTACCGACAGCGATGCTCAGCAAATCCTGGACCTTCACAACAAGCTCAGAGGCCAGGTTTATCCTCCTGCTTCCAACATGGAGTACATGGTAGGTGGATGGAGGATGCAGAGGTGTTGTCTGTGCAGCTTTGTGATCGATTCCCATGATGCTGTGCATTTAATCTCCATGCTGTTTATACGTGTTAAAACATTTTGACCCTACTCTGAACTCCTTAAGAGTCGTGCACACTTGTGGGCCATATAGCTTAGTGAAGTGACCCAGTCACCAGACTGCCTGGCACTTCGCCCACTTGGCTCACACATGCAGCATGCCAGCATCTAAGCACTTTCACACATGAACCTCCACACACACACATTTGTACCCATGTGACTTTGGTTGTTTTGCCAGAAGAGAAGAATTTCATCAACTTGCCAATAATCACATTTCTCCAGCGTTTTCTTTTCTTTCTTTTTTTTTTTTTTTTAACTCATGCTAAGAGATTTGTTTGACTTTATCCTTTAGCCATCACGTGTATGTACAGTGCCAGATCACTTTTCACAGTGCAATTAGAATCAGAGCACGGCACCAGGGCTTGTTTTACCAGCTGTCTCACCCCCCACTAAACACACACATGCACATGGGCACCACACACCTTCTGAAACTTAGTGCTGCACAGATCTGGAACTTTTCCAAATGCACTACATGTGTAGGCACAGCTTGACCAATACAGTGCATTGTCACCAATGGTAGGAGGTTAAAAATCAATACAATGTGCAGGAGGTAATGAGGGTTTTATCGTCCTTTCATCCTCATTTAAAGAGCTGTAGAACAAAAGGCAGGATTATTCTGTGGTAAAGGCAAATAAACAGTTCCTGCTGGGGGCAATTGCTGGACTGTGTAATTGTATAATTGAGAGGTTCGACTTGGGGACCACTTGTGTGTGTGTGTGTGTGTGTGTGTGTGTGTGTGTGTGTGTGTGTGTGTGTGTGTGTGTGTGTGTGTGTGTGTGTGTGTGTGTGTGTCACACACACACACACACACACACACACACACACACACACACACACACACACACACACACACACACACACACACACACACACACACACACAGACACAGACACATGCGAGTGGAGAAATGCTGAGCCAGCAGTGCACAGCTCTTTTCTACTGTCTCCTGTTACAGTTGGCTGTTTTTTTTTTTTTTTTTTTTTTAAACTCCAGGGGCACCCAGGGGTGAAATATGGAAAGGCATGCAACAAGAGGATGTGAGGGGCGAGAATGAGAGTGAAAGTTAGCAAGGAATGCAAGATAAATAGAAATAGACGCGTAAAATGATTAAAGTGCGAGGCAGATGGAGTGAGAGACAGCATAGCAAAACAGGTATCAAAATAATTAAAGTGAAGATGAAGAGGTGAGGTTAGAAGAAATCAGAAAAGAACTGACATTTGGAACACTTGCAAGAATAAGCTGAAATCTTACATGCATTTCTGTTGGTGTCAATATCTTTTAGGCTAAAACTGTTTAGGTCACAAAGTGGATTTTCAGTGATTGCTTTTGCAGTTTATTTTGAAAGGGTCCCTATATTTCTTAGATTCTCCTTCTGTCTGTGTTGAACTGCTGTCACCTTTCAGAAACCTCACAGCTTCACTGTACTGGAAGACTTCATAGACATGCTCGCCTGCTTTCCGACACACTCATCCATGCAGATGCGCACGCACACACACACACACACACACACACACACACACACACACACACACACACACACACACACACACACACACACACACACACACACACACACACACACACACACACACACACACTCCCACAAATCCATGCGCACATACATAACTATTTGCCCATCAGCTCTTTTATTGTCCGCCATTGTACGAAACCACAACCCGAGTGACCCTCTGTGGCAATCATCACAGAGACTTGGAGATAACATCGATTCAAATCCCCTTCTTTCCTCCCCCTTCATCTGCTTCCTTTTCTTGCCCTCTCTCTCTCTGCCTCCCTCTCCCTTATCCCTGTGGCTCCGTTCCCATTCTGTCATTATCCAACACAGAGGCCCAAAAAATTCCCCGGATAAGCATTCACACTCCGTAGTGATCCACAAAGCTTCGACGCAACGTCAGTAGGGGGGGACAGCGGTTCTGCCTCTCACTCAAATGTTGACCCACAGGTATAAACAGAGAAGTGTCAGCGTTTGAAGCCCTGGAAGACAAACAGATGGCATCTTGGGAGAAAGGGCCCTGCCTGCCTTGATGTTTAACTTGGCTTTGCTGGCCTGCACTCAGGTCTGAGGTGGCTGTGATATTTGTGATTTATGATAAAGCGCTGGTGATATTTTTAGGGCCAGGGTGAAGTGGAGCTTCCCTGCAAGCATCTACTGTTTTAATTTATTGTTGAATAATGTGGTTGATGTGATTCATGACCTGTGGAGCCAAAAGAGATGTTAATTAAGGTCTTGGCGAATACATTTGCCTTGAATTTATCCAATATGTTTAATTATGGCAACATGGACAAGCTTCTGAAACAGTATTTAGACAGGATGAATGGTAGGAAAACTGGCTTAGACTAATAAAGCTGCTAAATACATCTTCAGACCTGTAAAGTTGAAAGGACAACAGTATCCCAAAAAAGCAACCCTGAAGTCACAAAGCTGTATGCTCATGGGGCCTCACCTGAACTGACTGTATCCCAACCCTTACTCCAAACAGTTTGGTCAAAGGCTTCCTATCTAATCCTTCCCTCAGCTTTACTTTCCCATTTCTCATATCTTCCCCTGCTTTTCAGTATTTCTCGGCATGCACCATTGATTATGAGCAGGAAACCCATACTTGCAAAGGAAGTAGCCCTCCGTACCAGAATGCAACCAGATGACCGAGGAAGAAAAAAAAAACCCGGCCGCAAATGAAGTGTTACGCGAAATAAACAATGCAGTGTGCACAGCGCCGAAAGACTTTAGCAGGGGAGGTGTTTTTCTTTACGGGCCCCGCAGAAGTGCGGTCGGAGAGGTTGGTGGGCGGCGGGGTTTGTGGTTACAAGGCCTGCTCTGCCAGGCTAACTGTGCAAATAGCAGCTTGACATGCCGGCTGTGCACTGTACAGACTCAACAGCTGAAAAATATGTCTCAGTCGCCACTTTCTGAGCTGCTTTCACTGCAACTTTTCTGGATAATGGAATGAGTCCCTCACCTTGAAGGAGCTGCTTATAGTTATCATTATTTATCACAAATCATGTCTGTGTTTTCAGATCCATACCCGGTTATTAATGGTTCAAAACATTATGTCGACCACACTCAAGTACAGAGTGTCTTCTGTGCTGTGGTTTGCAGATCGTTTGGCAGTTACCACAACTCAATTTTAATCTGCATAAATAATGAATTTTGCAAAAGGAAGCCATTCTTTGGCAAAATCAAAGAGGAAAATGATGTAGACAGAAATCAAGGTTATGAATTGATGGCCTTCCTTGAACATTCCTCCAATACGGATGATGACCAGGATTAAATCTGTTGGTGACGTAAAAAACAGATATGACAATATTGACATGCGGATATTTATTTGCAGCTCACTGCCAACAGGGGTCAAACTCAAACTCATGAGAATAAATTCTCATTCCTGTTTTAGCCCTGGCTCTGTCAGTCGTCATCTGACCTTACTGTGAAAGACAGACCACGGGCAACTGCAGATGAAGTTGCCGTTAACACTGATATGCTCCCTCTTTGGAGGTGTAGAGGATAATTTTTATGTGTTTGTTCTATATGCCAGTTATGTAACCTTTCCACAAGTCTCGGGTCTTCAGATCTAACATTCCCCTCTGTGTCAAACAATATCACGCTGGTGTTGTTGATTTAAACAAATATGTCCACTCAACAGCCAACAGGATTCCCAGAAACAGCTGAAGAAACTGCTCAGTTAAGAGTTAATTTGCAGCACTGCCAGACATCCTGTTGTTAGGTCGGTGTGTGTTTCGGGAGTAATGCAGAGAGCAGGAGTTGTTTCTGGTGGGACTGAAAGTGGGTGACTGATAATGGAGAAGGAGGAGGAGGTGGAAGTGAGGTTATTTTAGTGTCTGTTATTGGATGAGATTTCACTGAGGGTAAGCTGAATTCCAGGGCCCGATGTGTGAAATGCAAAAACTTCTCACACCTTCGCTCGTATACTAATACATGTGCGCACACACACAAAACTAATTGACTTCCCTGTAGAATCCTGTTATATTAGTCATCCCAAAAGGTGAAAGTGAAGGTGTGCAATTAAAGGAACACACCGTGTCCTTCAGAGGAGTTACAGCTGGTATTATTCTAAAAAAAAAATTGAATAGTAGAATGTAGGTCAGCAGGGAGGATGGACGCTCTTTGCATTCCCAGAAAACCCCAGAATGGAAATACGATCCTTTAGTATCCTACCAGAGCCAAACTTGACTTGAGAGGGCAATTCAGAGGGAGGTAAAGAGAAAAAAAAAGCTTGCACCCAGTCATCTCACCAGAGACATATGGAAGGTATTACTTAAAGAAAAACAGCTTTTGCATTTTTTGAATAACATCCAATCTCACGGGAAACCCCATCCGGAGAAAAGTCAGCTGAGTGGCAGCGAGAAAATTTAAAAAGCTCCACAGCAGCAGCAGCAGCAACACATCAAGACAGTTTAGTTTAAAGATCAGTGGAGCTCTTCAGCAGCTCAGTCCCTCTTACGCATCATGACATATGATAAGTAATGCTTGTTCAATATGTTTTTAATTAGTCTACCATCTCTCATCACATTACTGACCACAGAACAAAGACTGTACAGCAGTAGTATCTCCATGTACTCACTAGCACTCCTCTAACCTGACATTGCCATTATTTATCACCACTTTGCATCAAATATAAATCGAGAAAAATCTACTTTTTTTTTTCCCATCATACCTCCTGTGCAGGTGTGGGACACCGAGTTGGAGCGTACAGCAGAGGAGTGGGCAGAGACCTGTCTGTGGGAGCACGGTCCGGCGAGCTTATTGCCACAGATCGGGCAGAACCTGGGGGCACACTGGGGAAGGTAAACAATTTGTTAGTATAGACAGTTTGTGCAAGTATTTTACATTTGATGACCAAATAAAGCCCAAAGAAATGCATGAAACATGTTCTTTTCTCTCCCTCTAAAACTAGTCATTTTTACTTTTCTGTCAGTGTGGGATCACAAGAACTGTGGCTTGCTTGTTGCAGACTGATCTGTTTTGTTTCACATGACCAATTTAGCTTTGTAAAATGCTGTCATTTTTGTAAAGAAGTGGATCCAAAAGCACAACAGTGAGGCAGGTTGTACAACAACAACTTACTTACCAGCAATTGGTAAAGTTACAAATCCCAAGCTGGTGGACACGATGCAGAGGGGGAACAAGAGGCAAAAAAAAACAGGCTGGGTACAAAGTTAACAGAAACAGAACACTAGGGAAACTAAGGTTTATGATCTGGGACACAAAAACTTAAGATATGGCAAACAGAGAGCAGACATACAGAGTGGACTGCATGGTAGTGTGGCTACAGGTGAACAGATTCAGGAAGTGGGAGCAGGTAGGGTGGGTGTGGCAGGAAATAAATTGGCAGAGAGAGAGAGACTGGGAACCTCAGGTGGGTGGAGGTGACAATGAAGGAAACACATTTTTAAAACTGAGAAGCAGAAAGACAGAAGATCATAACTGTGAGAAATGCATTACATCCATTCATAACATTAGTAGAATCTCTCTGAGACACTCTTGAAAGTTTGTAGGTAGAGCTTGCACCCATCCCAGCAGAGACACAAGACTAAAGAAATGTTTCTTGTAATATTGTCATCATACATTTGGCTGCTGATCTCTTCAGGCATCGTCCACCCACGTTCCACGTGCAGGCCTGGTATGACGAAGTGAAAGACTACTCCTTCCCTTACCCTCAGGAGTGCAACCCCTACTGTCCCTTCAGATGCTCCGGCCCAGTTTGTACACATTACACACAGGTAGTGAGATCACTACCATACCTTTTTAAGACTTTAGAGATTTAAGACTGTACAATGAGCAAATTTGTGTCACTCAGTTGTGTTTCACTGTCCACCTTGTCACTCTTCTGTAGCTGGTCTGGGCCACCAGCAGTCGGATCGGCTGTGCTGTCAACTTGTGTTACGACATGAATGTGTGGGGACAGATTTGGGCCAAAGCAGTCTATCTTGTTTGCAACTATTCACCAAAGTAAGCACATATGTTGTGTGTCAACTGCGTGACTGATATACAGGCTTCAAAAGTAACAAGAATCTTTCACATAACCTTGTGTCCTTTCAGTGGGACATCATAGTATCATTTGCAGGTTAATTGGAAAATGTTTTCAGTCATACTTGAAGTTGGGTGTGGGTTATAAGTTTTGTTTAATGTGTTCGCTTCAATAATCCTTGTTTGTTACTTCACCTGAACAGAGGAAACTGGTGGGGCCACGCACCTTATAAACATGGCACCTCCTGCTCTGCCTGTCCTCCCAGCTATGGAGGAGGTTGCAAGGACAACCTCTGCTACAAAGGTATGCCCGAGCGACACAGAGAAAGACAGAGTAAGACAGCCTGAGGAAAGAACTGCACATCACACCCTGTTTTTGTTACTTTAGTTGAAGATGATAGTTCCAATCCTCCACCAGAGGAAAGAGAAGAAAACAACTTCATTGAGCCGGAGGCCCCCCGTACTACGAGGCCCCGGTCCAGGGCCTCTAAGCCTGAGCCTCCCAGCCTCCCCGCCCTGGCCCCCACCAAGCCCCCCACAGAGGACCTGCTGAAGAATGAAGTGGTCAACACACAGCAGATGTGTAAGCTGCCATTTAACTGTTTATTCTGGATCTGGTTTCATCTCAAAATGGGGTTGTAGGATATGGTTTTAGGAGTGGGAGGGGCAGAGAGTGGAAGTACAGGACAATGTGCACTTTACAGAAAAAGAAAACTTTTCAAAATTGTGACCAAAGAAATGGAGAAGAGCCGCTTGCTAAGTGTTGAGCAAGCAATAATGTATAACAAGCGTAAAGAAAATAGACCTTGACCGGAAATATTTTTCTTGCAATTTATCTTAAATTGCCTTGATGTTCTGTGGCCTTTATATGTCATCTCCCTGATTAATCCTGACAGTTTCTGAAGTGTACTTAATATTGCAAGTCACTCTTTGGAGCAGGGAGGGGAGGTCTATTTTAGCATGATACTCAGAGTGTGTGTTTGTTTTTGGCTGGCTGAGGAGGGTTGTGGGGTGAGAGGGGCTCGCTGTGGTTTTTAAATGGATTCCTCTCTGCAGCGCGAGGGGCCTGTGCTTGTAAGATGAGATGCTTCCTCCAGTTTTAGTGACCACCCTGAATCTTGTTGCAGGAATTCTTGTCTTTGGTTCTTGAAGCATCACAACAGTGTCTCCACCGACTTTCACTCAACTGAAGCTTTTAGAAAGCAGTCACCTGCATCAAAGCTGCTACAACCTACGTGTTGTTGCCCGTTCCAGTTCTCAAAGGCATCTGTGTTTATGTGTTTCAGCTCAGCTAGTGACCTGTGACACCAAGCTTCGAGATCAGTGTAAAGGAACACCATGTAACAGGTACGGGGAAGGTACAACAGGATAAAAACCATAACACAAAGAAAACTATACAGTCAATTTACAAATGGTTGTTTTTTATTTACAGATATGAGTGTCCAGCTGGATGCCTTGATACTACAGGAAAAGTAGTTGGGACAGTTTACTATGAAATGGTGAGGACACAAGTGGATGTACTCATGTGAGGCGTCCAAGATGAGGCATTTGCACACTACACAGGATACAATGATCAATTGTCCTTTCTTACGCCCACTTTCGGACCCAACTCCCTCCATCTTTTGGGTCAAGCTACTTTCATGCTCATACTGTAGTGTAGTCTAAACAAGGCATAAACCAAATTGTGTAGCTTCACTACAGCTTGTATCTATTCAATAAAAAAAAATTAAAAAAAATCATTGGGAAAGACAGGTGCTAACTTCTAACTGCTGTGTCAACAAAATGTAAATTATGTTGTCAATAAAATTTTTTTTTTTTTTTTTTTCAGCAATCAAGTGCGTGCAGAGCCGGTCTGCATGCTGGTGTCATAGATAATGATGGAGGATGGATGGATGTAACAAGACAAGGAAGAAAGGACTTTTTCATCAAATCCAACAAGAACGGAGTTCAGTCGCTTGGGTGGGACAATAATATTAGAAACAACATTGCTGTAAACTTATACTGAAGATAATTGTTTGTGATATTGGTAGAATACAATGAGTGTTAATGGAAATAATGAAATCTGATGTTGTTGTCTGCATGTCCTCTCAACAGGAAGTATCAAAGTGCTAATTCCTTCACAGTTTCCAGAGTGACAGGTTAGTCTGACAATGTTATTTATTATAAAATTTGCTCGACCAGTATGTTGACACTCACTGTATTTCTTTCTTACAGTTAAAGCCATCACTTGTGAAACCACAGTTGCACTACTGTGTCCATTTGAAAAACCTGCAAAACATTGTCCAAGGTATGGACCTTACTGTACTGTATGTCTTACCGAATGTCCGTCTCTTTAATAACTTATGGTGCCCAGCTTCATGTCTATCACAGTTGTTACTACCTTCAAATTGTTGTCTTTTTAGGTTGTACTGCCCAAGAAACTGTCTAGAAGAGAATCCTCACATATCCAGAGTAATCGGTACCAGAATATACTCAGATGTAAGTCCCTTTTTATGAAGCTTAAAGTACCTGTTCACAACCGTCTGAGTTCTACATGAATTTAGAAATAGAAATAACGTGTTACTTTTCCGAAATGTTACTTTTCCTATGTCATGATCCTGCAGAAGTCCAGTATTTGTCGAGCTGCAGTCCACACTGGAGTCATCAGGAACAATGTGGGTGGTTACATCGATGTGATGCCAGTGGAGAAACGGAAACACTACATCGCCTCATACCAAAATGGCATTTCCTCAGAGAGGTAAGAGATGGCTCATCTACATGTAACAAACATGACCTATGTGGATAGCATGTGTGGGCAAATTGGCATGTGGCTTATATAGTGAAATTAGTAACACTTTTTTGTTGTCATTGTGCAACGAAAACTTTTACCACCATTGTAGAAACACTAAGGGAGGAAAGTGAAGGGGTTAATGCATTGTGGCCCAGAGAGGAGGAGGGAAAAAAAAAATCAATGGGTCACAGGTGGAGAGAAATGTATCCACTCTTTCCTCCTTGTGGACCCAATCTTTTCAAGATTCAGGCAGTTCATTACATCTTGCATGCAGTGCACATGGGAGGGTGATTAGCATGCTTCTGGTTTGAAATAATTAATTGTTTTGCAATTAGCTCAGAGAAATTGATTGCATCTTTATTGGTTTGTTTTGTTTTGGTTGTAAATCAGGAAGGACAACCAGTAAACACAAGTCAAATGTTTAATATGGTGGCCCAGATAAAGTAAAAAACACATATCAACAAACAAGCACATAAAGCAGTGAAAAGCCAAAGCAGTGAGGAAATAGCATCTTGACAGCAGTTATCCCAAAGGGGATCAATACTGGGTGACAGTTTTGACAGGTTTAGCTTAGTCCAAACAATATGGTGGATGACCTTGAGCTGAATAAGATTCATAAGAGCAAATGCAAAAAAAAGTTTGAGTTTTTTGTTTTGCAGAAGCGTGTGAAATAATTAATGTTAAACAGGTTGAAATATTGTAATAATTGAAAGTAGGACTGTTTCAGGTTTGTTTATGATATTCAAGACTGTAAACATAATTGTAACCTAGTACAGAACAACATAAGGTCACGAATTAACAAAGTGAGAATAAGTCTTACCTGTAGCCTAAATTGACCTCTGAATAGTTTTCATGAGTGGTTAATTGTTCTAATACAGTAAGAATTGGTCATCAGTAGAAGGAAATGAATAATTTCCTGCATCTGAACCCATACAAGGGTCAAAAACACTGAGACTATATTGGCCATGTCTGTAATTTACACAAAGATGCTGAGAAAGTTTGCAAGTAAACCAAAAATATCTTACATAGAGGGAGGACTAAGCTTCGTGAAAATTGAGACAAAGACAGCAAATTCATAGGTTAACAATAGTATACTCAGTCAGAGACGATAAAACACCTCAAGGCAGGTCTGCACGTAGAGCACTTCATCGTCCACAAAGGGGAATATTTTTGCTGATATCACCCCACTATTGTTCCATGTTTACTCTGAAGAGGAGAGTTGAGAGTAGCCTGCCCCTGTTGGTGCCACGTGCTAACACAGAGCAGGAAACTAGCGACATCATAGGTTTGTACGGTGGCTGTTGGAATGTTAAGAAGCTTAATTCAGGCAATAAAGCACTCACCCAATTCAAATCTATGCCGTGGAAAAATGCTATTTTTTGCAGAGCTCTTCTGTATGAAGGGAAGTAAGCAGATCTGATCTGAGTCAGGAGATTCTAACCTATCTCCGGTATGAAGGAGGGGACCATTTTTTAATAAAACCGCTGGTCAGTCAAGACGTTGTTGATGCTAATAAAGTGAGGGCATGTGTTGAATACATGCTGTACCTCCCTCCTGCAGCATTTGGGTCACAGGTTCATACCAGCCTCTTTTCTAAGTTAAAAGTGACCCACATACTGTGTTCCAGTTTTTAAGAGATATTAAATTGCACCTACTTTGGATTGTTCTGTGGTCTGCAGAATAGTTATTGGTAACATGGCCTATGTAGAGGAGAGACTGACTTGCACAGTCTGATTTATTAAAAGCCCTTTCCTCTCTCCTTTCGTCTGCTCTCACTTCCCTTGTCTCCACTTCATTTATCTTTGTCACACTGCTGAGATGCTTGACGTCGGCCCATCATTTATCTGTCTCCTTTAACGTTACAACATGTCTGTCTTTGTAGGATTAACACGTGAAGGCCGCTATGTTTGTGTAAAAATGGTTGGTTTATTTGTTTTCTCAGGGAACTTCAGCCTCTATCTGTTTGTGTCCTATCTGTCATCAGAGTGTCAGACGACACACTGACGCGTACATTTCTCCACAAAAAACAGCCTATCTGTTTGTGTGTGTCTGTCATCCGCGTCTCCCCGCAAAAGGCTGGGACATGTTCTGTATCTGACACATGCCGTGCCCAGACTGACTCTCCCTCTCGTGTCTTTCTTTCCTTCAGCCTTCAAAACCCTCCTGGAGGGAAGGCGTTCCGGGTGTTCGCTGTGATTTGAGTGCCCCAGAGGGCGGCTTCGCCAAACATAAAAGCGCACTTGGGCTGTTGAATAGGGGGTAATCAAGCCATGTTGTCAAACTCAATGACTGAAATGTTTCTGGCTTTGCTACACTTCAGAGGTTAGAGGTCGTCACCATGACAGCGTAAACCCAGCAACAAAAACTTGACATGTACACAATGAGAACCTGTCTGTACTCACTCTCATGGAATTCGCAGTTTGTCAGCTTTGTTATTTTATAAACTGTAAATATTGCTGATTATTTAGTTGTACATATTTGTGAATAGTATTACAGTTGTTTTGTTTATGTGCCATTGTCTTGCCTTTTAAACAGCTATCTGTATTAATATTGAGTATAGAAATCCTATAATATAACATTATAATGGCACTTTTAAATGAATATCATTTGCATTGTATTAAGTCTGGCACATTTTTTTTTTTTTTTTTTTTTTTTTTTACATTTATTGGTGCTTTGGAGAGGTGTCCTGTTATATTTTGTACTTTTTTAATGATTGGGGGAAAAATGTCATGCATTTATTTTTATATGATTATGCTTTACATCAGTATGATTTGTAAAGGATGCTGCTATTTGTTTTATGTGTTGTTATTTTAATTCTGATGGGTTTTGTTTGTATTTTTCCAGATATTGTGGTTTAGTTAAAACTCCCTGCAGGTCGGGAAGGACACTCATCCCTTAGAGTTGTCATTCTCTTAACAAAACCTACGTGCTTTCATGATGCATTTTTGCTGGATTTTGCTACTCCAAAGATATTTTCAGGTCATATCTAACCATCTCTATTTGACTTTGATGAACTGAAACAATAATATGCAAAAGCTTTTTTCAGACAATTTGTAGGTTGTTCATAATTTTACCAGCTCTCTGCTTTACTCTGAGCTGCAATCATTACAATGAGCAATTAACTGTATTGCTGTCTCTGTTCCTCTCTGCATTACATCGATTTTCCTACCTCAGTTGGTTAGGAAAAGTTCATTTTGCAATAAAACAATAGAATGACCACGATTTTCTATCAGACATTTGCTTTTGGCATTTAAAGTCAATTTCATAGTTCACGGATGTTTTGGTTGAAAGTCTTCTGCATTATTGTTTGTATACATGTCTGTAACTAATTGTATTATAATTAGGTTTAATGCTGGATGTCCTTCCGCCATGAATCCTCCAGAACATTAGAAAGGACTTTAAGGATCTGTTTTATCCGCCCCGAAATTCTTAATTCCAAACTTTACTTTTGAAGATCACAAATGTCTCATTCAGACTAATGTTAGTATTTGATTTACGCTGGGAATCTGTAGTGGGATCATCTTAGTGTCTGTCACATGGGAGTGAGGTCGTCACTCTTTATTTGCCTCTGAGCAGCAGTTGAGCAAAACTACCAACCCATAATGGCTTCCCACCATATCCATGTCTGATTGTGTTATGATGTCTGCTGGCTCCAACAGGCTGTGACTCAAGCTGCCAGTCATTGTTATTCCCCTGACAAGTGCTACTAAATATTCTATGATAGGCTGAATGGACAGCAGAGGCACTGGCCTGGTGACACCAATGTGACACTACATTAATGCAATCTTGTTAGATTAATTGTCTGTGTTAGACAGGTGTCAGTGGGAGGGAAATCGTAATTTCATATATATTTGCATTAGCAAATGTCAGTGCACACATTGAGAAGCGCATGAGTGTAGTTGTAAATCAATGAAATGAGGAGATAATTTGTGTGTTTGAGTGTGTACTATATATTATTTCAGGTTCATTGTTGAGTCGCAAAAACTCAAAAACAATCACTGTGCAAAAACCCAGTAACACACTTATTTATTGTAGCTACAAATTGTTCAAATACAATCTAAGCCAGCAGTATATACTGTACATACGCATAACCACCTCTAGTATGTATAAAGTAGCTTATTATCTATATCTATTCCCACACACCTTAGCACTATTTGTATTTATATATTCTTGCTCTTCCTTGCACATCTCAATGTAATGTGTCCTTTTTAAACTTGATCACCTGTGATTGGTCGAGCTCTGCAGGAGAAGGGTCTGTGGAGAGATTGATAGGCTGTCCATGTGCACCCAGGTCTTGTGAGAGAAAAAAGAGGCATACATCAGACAGGTGTCAAAATTCACAGCATGGTGCGTTGATAGGTGGCATTCAGAGGCTCTGAAGAATGAAAGGTAAAAGGACGAGCAGGAGAGTGAAAGGGAGAGACCAGAGGACAGAGAAAAGGGCAGGGAGATAACATGAAGGTTAGAGAAAACAGTGTGAAGTTTTGATTTTCTGACACCTTTATGGGCATAACATAAGGATACCCTCTGCACAGTTTCTCATCTTCTACATCTTAGACTTTATGAAAACAAATTTAACAAAGTTTTCCAGGAGGAGTTTTAGAACTTAGACATACAAACAAAATACTGTGAGCCTTCAAATAATTAAAGAAGAACTGCAACAAATTACTTGATAGTGATAGATTATTGTGCGCTTTCACATGCAACCCACTGAGACTGTTCATTGGACCCACCAGACAGAGGCGGATGCATTAGGAGTAAACTGACAGAGCGACAGCCATAGGCCCATTAGGACCAAGGAGATTGAGTGCCGTGAAGACAGATGGGATGAAAGACAAGCTTGCAGCTAGCAGGGTCTGCATGGTGCCACGAGTGTTTTCAGACTGTCGTTTAAAATAAGGAAGGCCATTAATAACCTCCTCACTGTGCTCTGCTCTGCTGCAGTCTGGCGCTTCTTGCAGAGCTAAATGTGGCGCTGCATGGCAGCAGACTGGCAGACTGTGTCAAAGAGACCATATATACCTGAGGAGAGGGAAAGAGAGTGGAGAGAGGCAGCCAGACAGAGTTTGTATGTGCTTTGTGCTGTATATGTGTGTGCATGTGCTGTATTTTTGGGTATTTTTTTTTTCTTTTACCCAGTTGTTTGTTTATGTGCTGTGTCTGCGCTGCCTGGCCCACTATAGTTGGATGAGAATCAGATAGCAGTGATGCAGTCAGGGAAGCCGTCAGCACCGAGGTGAAAAGTTATGGTTGCCAGTGGTAATGACTGTGTTCCTTCTTGTCATACCTTTACTTTGGCAGATGAACAAAACATAACATTTGACAGGGAGTGGGTTTTTTTACCCGCATGATCCAAAAATATTACATGTACATAGCCACACTATGAATGAGTTTTTGCAAAGATGGAGTGGGTACTTTGGTGGAGAAAAAAATAAGCTTTTGAGTGGCAAGGTGACTCATATAATTATTTAGTTATTTTAGGCCTCTATGCTTGTAAAACAAACCTCTGACAAATCTTAGACATTTGATTTATAATAACCATTCATTACCAAATGGCTCTCCTGTGACCAATCCACCCAACTTAACTGAAATTGGAAATTGTTTTACATGTATTGCTCAAATTGCAATAAAACTGGATTTCTGGACATCCATTTGTACATGTTTTCATGCTTCGTATTCTTATATGAAACATGTTTATAATGATGTCACCTTGAAACATAAAACAGGTTGTCCATTATTTATATCCTCACAAAAGCCAGAGCAGTACGTGACATGTTGGGGTGCAGGCAGTGTGACTCAAGTGTCAAACTAACGGCTGCCTGCATGTGAATGGCCATGGCATGCAGCTGTATATTTGCAACATAAGCCGCAGTGGCGCTTATTGAATCCCAGAACAAAACAGTGCCATTGGAGAGTGCTTTAGTTACAGCAGCTACACAATGTCAAAAACTCAGACTTGGCTGATGTGCTGTACCAGGTTAATTGCAGGGCACTTTAACAGATCAAATCCTGCCTGTCTTCCAATCCAACACAAATAAAAGAGGCTTTCCACAAGAAAAGGTTCCTTTGTTTGATAGAAAATTAAGAATTGTGAGCTTTTGCTGCAGCAAGATTATTTTGTTCATGTATACCCAGGTGAGTAAACCCAGTTAAGAACATCTGGCAGAGTTATTCTTTCCAAATTATGCTAAACACATATTTCCCATCTGCATATTTACATGTGCTGTCTGTCATGGTTTTCTTCTCTCATGTACACTGGCATCTCTGTCTCCACACAATGATGAGCATACATTCATCTTACTTCTGTCATGACAAGGCTACAGCTTTATTTTTAAGTGGTTCTTAGTTACTGAGGTGAAAAAAACCCTGCACATCAGATGATTTATTGTCAACAATTTGCACACATTCGACACCAAAACGGACATTTGTTCCTGTGTAAAGAGGTGTCAGTGAAGCAGTTTTATGCTCTGAATGCAGATGTGAGCCACATGTAGAAGTATTCCTAAAACAAGCACAAGGGAAATTTGTGCTTACGGTACCTCTCCAGGAGGGGCTGGCTGCCTCCCAGACTGCACTGCTGTTAAACGGCTCCTTCGAGCAAATAATGACAGTCTGCATCAAATCTGGCCATTTAAAAAACTCATTAATATGTTTCCTTTTGAGGAGCATAAGTCATATTTTGTGGAACAATTTTTAAGCCTGTATTTTTTCTCCAGATACTTCAAAAGCACAATCTTTAATAGCAATCTTAATTTTACAGCGGGTATTGTTACAAGTGAGCAGCTAAATGGGCCGAGGTTTCCTGTTTATTCTCCAGATGTGAGTCAAATGAGATTACATTAATAATAACAACAATAATAATATTGTTGCACGGGATGTGGCATCAATCTTCACACACAAAGCCATGGATAATAGAGGAAATGGACTGAGTTTCAAAGGCCCAATCTGACTACCTGTGAGTAAAACAAAAACTTGTTTGCAAAGAGAAGGAAAATAAAGTTTGAGAAAGATTTGGAACAGAAAGTAAGATCCCTGCCAGTACAACAAAAACAGTCTGAACAGCTATGCAGTCAAGTTGAGGGTCATGGCCAAACAATAAGGCCATGCATGGCAGATGGGCACACACACTCCTCTGCAGTCAGTCATAATACAAGAAAAAAGAAGTGGGAGAGTCTTAGGCCAAGGCTTAGAGGGCCCAGAGGTAGTGGGAGAGGATAACAGCATGAAGAGTGAAAACTGAGAAAACTCATTAAATAAAGCAACAACAACAACAGCTCATTGTAAACTACATCAAAAGGAATCCAAAAATAAGTTTGATTTCAAGTTTTTTCTGCAAGTCAGCAAAATTCCTTTTGTAGCAGCCTGCAGCACATTAAACACTGTGAGCAGTGGGCTACCATAATTCTGTGACAGTAGTGCACTACTATGTCTGTGTTGGGATCGTGGTCAAAGCTGCACAGAGTGCAAAATATAAAGAGTTGCAACGAATCAACCACCGAAGATGGGCCGCAAAGTCATGGACGGGGCTGTCCCTGCACTCTGACGTCATCGTTGACCTTTCATGTATTTATGGAGGAGGTTTGATTTCCACTCTTTTTCCATGCTCACACATGAGCCGTTGTGAAGCGGGCCCTGGAGGTAAAAGAGTAGCTTTGTTCCAACCTGGACGCTGAGTCCTGCAGTCCCATGTGCCTCTGCCAGTCCCGAAGAAGGAAGGGCCCACAAGCCACGGCCATTGAGGGAAGCACAAGGATAACCTGTTTTATATTAAACCTGTCAGATTAAATACGGAAGTCAATAACCTGCAGTGCTCAAGGCAAAGTTTTAGCCAAATCTGCCCCTCAGCTGCTCTGATAATACTTGTTATAACTGCTTTTAAACTGAGTTGTGGGACAGGAAAAACACCTCTTGTAAAGAAATGCATGGATCTGCACTTAAACAGTGATTCACTTAAACATTAAAGCAGATCCACAATGATAAAGAGCAAGCACAAGCAACAACAGGCCACAAAGCATCTTTATATATATGGATTTAAAACATAAATGACAAATCACTTCCTCTGTAACTGACTGATATTTGCTTTATGCTGCAATATAAATGATTTGTGACACAGCTTATGTTGCTTATTCATCACCTTATAAAATTATAGCACAAGGAGAGAGATCTCATTGTCATACAGATGAAACATGAAGACATTTAAACAGCCCTTTCAAAGTACTCCTAGCGCTGCAGACAATATTGCCCTCTACAGGGCATACACATTAGTCACGCTTGTCTGTCTCCACTCATTTCTTTTTTCAGTTGGGGAGGCTATGATGAGTTAAAGAAACTCAGCACCACATGAGCTGATGAATGTATAATTACAGAGTGTTTACAGAGCTTGAGGACCAGCGGCTGTGGGGTGGCACACTGAGGAGGGAGAGTGTGATCAGACCTGAAGACCTTGGATCACACCCTCTTGACATGAGCATCTGTCCTGCTGGGGTGTCCTCCAGCAAACATCCCCACTGGCTTAACGTGTGGTGCTTTGTAGTTGACCTTGACCTTTGACCTCACTGTGGAGGGCACAACTGATGAAGACATGGATAGAATTAATAAAACTGAGATTTAAAAAAAAAGGTGACCAAGAGTAAGAAAATGCACGACAAATATGATGTTGGCATTGTAACTTTAAATGAATTGATTAACATAAAAATAATAATGTTTTGAGAAAAATGATTAGTGACATGTTAGAATAACAACTCTAAAAAGTCTGCTATAATTCAATTCCAGTCTATAATTCATCATCATTCTTGTCTGAGTATGAAACACACAATCAAAATTAATGAGATAGTTGCATGAAGGACCCGGTCAGTGATCCAAGACCAGCCACTCCTTTACTTAGAAGGTTGATGAATCCGACTTTGGGTCCCTACATTAGCTGTGCAGTACCAACAACATCAACAAAAACAAAAAAGACAAAACAGGCGTCTCATCACTCTTGTGGGAGTGTATTGAGGCAGCTATTTTACTCCTCTATCTTCCATGAGTAGCTGAGTCTGATGAACTGTGGATTCAGCCTCCCCTGGTCGTTTTTCTCTAAGAAATGCCACAGCAGCAAAACGGCTAAGTCTCCAGAGATCCAGCCCAGAGTTCAGTCCCACTGTGACACAAGATGGACCCCAATTTAGGACACAAAGACTAGGTCAAATCAACAGGAGGAATGGTCCTTTCTGTCCCTGAGAGTGATCCATTCCTTTTCTATTCAGGTGTCCATGCCCTTGCCTCTCTTCTTCATTTTGTTTTGCATTCTCCCCTCTGCTTCATCCTCGTATGTCTTTTTCTACACTCACTTTATTTACCAGCGTTCTCTTTGTATTTCCATACATCCTCTCCCATTAACATAATGATCATTGGTGTACCTGCAGAGTTTATCTCCAAAGTTCATTTTCTGACTTGTGCACTCATTTACAATTATAATTCCTGTCTGAATGCAAATGCACTCTTTATTTTATTTCATTTGAGATGGCTGGAATTTAAAAG
Source organism: Brachyistius frenatus (assembly GCF_029030835.1). NCBI lineage: Eukaryota > Metazoa > Chordata > Actinopteri > Embiotocidae > Brachyistius > Brachyistius frenatus. The sequence continues at coordinate 52,629 of NW_027210656.1, forward strand.
GAAAGGTGTATCTGATCACTTTGCAAATTAATTTGTAGAAGAAGACATGCTGCTGCAAATTAAATCTTATCCTGAGCTCTTCTATTTTTTTGGTTAATTTGGTAATGAGAGGATCCCTTGTAAGAGGCTTATATACTCTGCTCGAACACTCATCTGTGACTGAAGTAAGGGACCCTCTTGATTCGCCCACTCTCATGATTCACCTTCTATAGAAGGACAGAGAAGCCCTCCAACACTTCTTCCTCTAGCTGTTATGGAGTAAATCACAAATATGTCATGGCCTGCTCCTCTGGGACTACATACAACCTTTGCTGTCCAATACTGTGTGGCTGACCAACCTCCTCCTTGCTTGGCCAAGGACCCACTGAGCTCAGAACAACCTACCTCTCTTATTCTGAGAAACTAGCTTTTTTTTTTTTTCTCTTTCCACACTAGCTTTTCTCCTCCAGGCATTGACATTTAATCAAACCCAAATCCCATTGTGCCTATTAACATATCAGGCTGATACGAGTTGCTGTAAAAAGCTTGAGCACAAAAACCCGGAGCAGAACATTACCATAACTCTGCCTGTGTGATCTCTATTTTCTCTCCTCCGCCTACGTGCAAAAATGCTTACCTGGCAAACAACTAAGCAGTTTGCTTTCACGCTCCCTCTCTTCTTCTCATTCACCCTGCTTATCTTTTTAGAATGTGTTAATTATTTAGCTGTTTGTGCTTGTGAATGTTTGCCAAATAGCTGTGAGACAAACTAAGCATTTAATGAAAAAGGCAATTTTAATATTTCACCAGACCATCAAAACCATCTAAACTTTGCTTTTGCCTCGGCGGTGACTGAATAAACAATTCGGGGTAGTTTTTTGGGGGAATGCTTAGCACTTTAATGGATGATGTTGGTTTCTCTGCAAGCAGCTCAGTCTACCCCGTATTAATCATCATAGACGTGAAGGGAGTTGTGATGCGAAACGTGTATGAAAAATGGCAATGATTATGAGGTCAGTACCTGATAAGTTGCCATATTGAACTAGAGTTGTTTTCTCCAGCTCAGCACATATTTGGCTGCTTTGCTCCTGACCTTGGTGAAGGTCTCTGCTCTTGAGTGAGTCTCACCACATCTGACCCCGTTGGCAGCCGTTCATGTATGTCGGAGCCATATGTTGGTTTGTGTGGCAGCACTACACGCTGAGCATGCAGCCTCGCTACCTGAGACCAACATGAGGCCGAGCCGGTTGTTGGTCCTTGTAGCACGGCAGGCAATTACTTCCCCAAAACTAGGACAGTTCCTAGTAATGACAGTCACCAGAGCACAATGTTTAGTGCCATGAAAAGAAATTGTTGCTGTCAGCATTGTTTTCCTAGAGAGGGGATGACAAGGCAGCGGGAATGGAACAGGGCCATGTTGTACAAAGAGGATTATGAAGACAAAACAACTTTGACAAGTCTGAAATTTGAGGACACATCCAGGGAGATATGAAGACTATCAAAGTCAAGCTGTTTGTTGGAGGGGTGGCAGCTTGCTGTTCTGTGTGCCCCTGTGAATGTGATGAAAATACATTGAGTTTTACCTCCGGACTCAAAAGCTGACGCTTGACAGAATAGCACTCCTCAAAGTGGCAGCCATCAATGCCGCGCCGAACAAAGCCTCCCCTCAGCAGAGGATATTTCATTGCAGAGAAAAACAACAAATAAATAAATTAGTACGAGCAATAGGATAATGTGCGGAGAAACAATAGACAGGCTGCACTGGAACATTTGTGTCCTCATTTGTCAAATAAAATATCTTCTCTGTTGCTTGTTGGACTTGAAAGTGATAAAGAAAGAAAATCTGGAAAGATGTATTCTGGGATTAAAAGACTCGGAGCTTCACTTAATCATATTGTTATATGCACTGTATAACTCTTTACATAAGCCACCTCTCTTCTTCACAGTTTAAACAACAGAAGTAACAGCAGCCTGTCATAACAACGTACCTGAGCCATCTGCTGTCTAATACCAAGGATTTGACACTGCGATTGCACAACCCAAGCTACCCCTCTCACTACATCCTGATTTGGATTAGAGCTTTGGCAGGGATCAAAATTTGCTTCTGTGCTTTTTTTTTTTTTATTGCCAATCTGCAGCATTGTATCCACAACATACAAGCAGCACGCTGCGGTTGTATGCTTTGTACAGTCTGCTTTGCTTACATCTCATTTGATCCTTTTATAGGGCAACCGGACAATCTTGTTTTATTATTCAACAAATCAAACAACATCAATTCAAGGCCACCTAATCATGACAAAAGACAGCGCTAGCACACAGGCAATCTAAAAATGTATTTCCTTATTAGTGGGCTGTGTGGTGAAAAATATGGAAATTATATTCATACTCAGACAGGTAATAACCAAAAGGCAAGGTACAAAGTGTGTTGCCAATTAGCCTGAACACTGAGCTCTGTTGTATATTTGCATACTTTCTTTGAACATATTGTTTAGGGGAAAGAGCGGAGGACTGAATTTGAATGGTTACTTCAGGTTTCAAAAGTTACATACAAATTTACAAAACAAGAAGTAAATACATCGAGTGTTGTAAATGATCAAAGTGAGCACCTTGATTTTGACCTTGAGCACCAGCTTAACAGGAATTTAGTGGTCAAAAGGATGAACGACAAACTCCTGAGCTAATCTAAAGAATCCACGTTTGTATTGGTTGTACAGCAAAACATAAAAATATGTTGCTTTAACTGGTTCACTGCCGATATTTCAAATGACATGAGCGTGTAACATTATTATTGACCACTCAATGTCAACATTTACAAAACCGAGTGCCTTTAAAAATATAAGGTTTACAACAAACATATAATTGTATTATTAGTATTGGTCTGATAATTGTTGTAGATTTTTTTAACTGAGAGGCTAATCTATGAAATGGTAGGATCATTTTTTATCAAACAAAATTATGAAAAGTGGCAAATTTTTCACATCTGACAAGCTGGAAGCAGCAAAAACTGTAAATAAAAAGCTTGAATGATTATTAAATTAAGTCCAATTAAATCTCTGTCTTTGCTTAATCTATTAATCAACTAATTGTTTCAGATTTAAAAAAACAAAACAAAAGAACAACTATAATGAGAAGTTGGGAAATTTCAAAGTGGCAACATGTAAAAATATACAACAATGTATTCTGTCTTAATGACCCAATATCTTAATATGTTTGGTTCTACATAGCACCATTTCAACAGCTTACAAGTCAGCAATTTAATTCAACTGGCTGTGATCAGCAAAAACAAAACTGTTTTCATGCAATGCAGTTATAGGGCAAAAATCTAAAGTAATTAACATTAGTTGAAATAATAAACTCGTAATTAATCCACAAATTGAATGAATTCAACTGACTAAATTTAGCTTATTTATTTGTAGGTGAAATATTGTTATTTTTCTCATTTAAAAGTTACTTATACAAATATTTGATCATAGCCATATGACAATAATATTATGACCGAACTCGGTCCTCATAAAATGACTGAAATAATTAGAGTGAAATAATCAGTCCACCAATAAGACCAACGCCGGCTAATCCAGTAGACAACCTTTAACCTATAGGTTCAATTGATTCTTCGGGGAAATGAGTCATTGTAGTTATCAATCCAGGTGCACAGTGCTTTTTTAAAAAAAAATTTTTTTATAATAATAATATTATAAAAGAAAAAAAGAAAGAAAATATCCAAGTGCGAGGATATCTGAATGAGTCGGTGGCTTTTGAAAAAAAAAAAAGAAAAAAAAAAGTGCCCCCCTCCTCAGCAGATATCCCCCACCCCCTCGCTGTTCCGGGGATGGTGTGGTCCAGGAAGCGCGCCTCTGCTCTGCTCTCCTCTCCGGTTGAAGTGAATCAGCTGACGAATGGTATCTCCCTCCTCTCCCGGATGGATCGCGCCGCTGAAGCCGGCCAGCCTGAGCGCTAGCCGACACCGGAGCAGGTTGCCCACGGCTTCGCTCTCCCGCTGCTGGATGTCAGACGGACCGAGTCGCCTCAAAGTAAAAGACTTCGACACTCAAAAAGAGGTCACTTTATTTTATTTGCCCCCTCATTTCGGACAGGAAGCCGCCCGCTTCCCCTCACCATGGCTTCCAACTTCAACGACATAGTCAAGCAGGGATACGTGAGGATACGGAGTAAGAAACTGGGGGTGAGTACTGTTGCACTTGCTGTCTGGCGCGTTGGAGGAGAAATAGGCGGAGGAGGAGGTGGTGGAGGAGGAGGAGGAAAAGGAGGAGGAGGAGGAGGAGGAGGAGGAGTGGGGGAAGAGGAGTTCCAGTTGTTTGCAGTCAAGGGCAGCTGGATTAAGAAAGAGGCTTTTATTGCTCCATCGGCAGCCGTCCTGCTGCGAGCTCTTCAAGAGGAAAAACAGATTAGAGCAGCGCGAGCAGCAAGTTTCTCTTGGTGCCTCGTGCACAAACACTTCTGCACACGCTGAGATGTTGGTGAAGTCTGAATGATTGACAGCTGATGTCATGTGCATGTGGATAGAAATCATACCCCCTTTTTTGTTTCCAGTTTCTGAAGCCTGTAACTTTATTTTCTTTTAGAAAGTTAAGGCTGTAACTAGTTTCACGACTTTCAGGTAAAACATTTTTTTTTAACAGGTAACCAACTTTACAAATTTCATCCCATAACTTATAATAATAGGAAATAATAGAGATGTTATAGCAAAGACACAAATACTCCATACATGTATTGTGACATACTGGTGGGTCTAATAAGGTAACTTAAGTCCTTTTATTATTGTGGTATGATGACTGTAAGATGGACGACAGCAACGCCGAGTGTTGTTTGTAGCATTGGGGATTGTCAGTCGGCACAGCCTTACTATACTTTAATTCTCTTTCAGCCTCGACGAATTGTTCCCATAATTGTAAAGTCTCATTGAAGTGCAGCTGATTCAGCTCCTCAATGCCTAGATAATGGATTTCCATTGAGGTACAGTAGGGAGGAAAAAAAAAATGCCTCGACTGCTTAAATTGAAATGAATGATATATATTCAATTATGAGCGCCCTATTGTCTGACTCATAAAGCCATCTGCTTTTGTTCATACTTCCAGCTCATTACGCTAACAGAGCGGCCACACTTCCTGTCCTCTGATGAAGTGTGATGATGGGGGCTAATGATGTCTGTCTCTTCACATCATCACCTGGCTTCATCAACACTATTCTGCCGTTGTTTGCCGCTATTGAGGCTATTTTTGATTACTCTTGGAGATTTTGAGAGAAAGAGAAGCAGCCAGCGAGGGACGTGAACAAATGGAAGCACAAGACATCTCTTTGTTGCTGACATGCAAATTAGCTTGCTCATCTACAGTTGACTCTTGTTTATTTACTTGGTGCATATGCATTAAGGAGATGTGGATAGCCTGTGACTTTGCAAAGCCAGTGAGGACGCATGCTGTGTTGGCTGCGCTCGAGGTATGGATGGCATATCGCTGCCAGCTCCGCATCTCATCCTGCTGTTTGTGGAGAAAAAAAAAGAAAGAAGAAGCAGTTTGTGTCCTGATCGCCCACTCCCTCAGCCCTCCACCGCTCGCTTCCGTGTCATCATAGAAAAGTCATGCTGCGATAGCCTCAGAGGACCCCAGCGTGGGCAGGCAAAAAAGCATTTATCCGTCCACGCTGGGGTTAGTTATTCCAGGACAATTTTCATTTTGAATCGGACAGAACAAACCAACCAAACTGAGGATCAGACAGCCGTATGTCTGAATCAACAGGCACCGATACATCTCTGTGATTACCCTTCATTTGTTTCTGCAGGGGTAATCATCATCATTGCGAAACTGGATCATTTCATTTGTTATTTTTGAGTATTATGAGAGATAAAAATCCAAATTTGGGACACGTGTGGGCTGACCGGAAAGATACACGTATGGTTGGAGCGGGATGATTCACAGTTGGCTAAAATCCAAAGAAAGTGTTGTTTTGCAGCCCATTTGCATCATATTAACTTTATTTTATTTTTATCCTAATTTTTTCTTGTTATTGATGACTCAGCAGCTCAATAATGTTTACGGCTGTGGAGCCAGACTGGAGGCATCATTATTCTCATACAGTATGCTGTGGAGAGATTCAGACCAGAGGGGTAACTGAATACGCTCATATTCAGTAACATGGACAGGGAGATGCACCGACTTCTTTGCTTCTTTGGATTTTTTATCAATGATTTGCAGGAAAAAGTGCAACACAGCGATCCAGCCATCGATCCATCCTGTCACTGGGGTCTAATTTTAAAATATTTCAATACATCTGATTTGCAACCGGAGTTTTGTTACTGATATGAAACCAATATTTTTCTTGTTAACTTATTTTTGACCATTTTATTTAGTAAAAATGCCCTTTTTTTCTTTGATAAAATCATATTCTCAAATCTTTAGTCAAGTTTTGTCCCTCAAATTTAAAAGAAAAAAAAAGTTTAATATTTAATTGTTAAATATTCCCATTGCGAGATTACAGAACAGGTGACGTCTTCATCGTCCGTATTTTACTCGCCCAAACTGTCCAAAACTCAAAGATATTAAATTTATTATCGTACAAGACAAAGGAAAATTACAATCTTCACATTTAAGAAACCAGAACTAATGCATTCTAGGCATTTTCTGCTTGATCACCAACGTTTTTGTGGATACATTTTTCATCATGTCAAATCTATTCAGTGCAACAACCAAAATGCTTGAACATTGAATGTATCAACACTAGCAGCATTTCAGGAAAGTTCGTCAAATCAAAAATCCCCTCAAATTGGCAACATTTTAATCTAAATTAGGAGCTATTTGATTAAAAAAAAGAAGGAAACAATATGGATTTATGACTCGAGACTTGATGGCTTTGGTTCTCAGATTTTGCTCTTTTCTGAAGAAGTATTGAGGTTTCATGCCCGGCCTGTCACAGCAGCTGAATTCTGTGTGAACTGTTTCAACTCAGCTGGAGTTTTAGGCCAGAAAGGTCCTTGGTGCTTTCCTCCTCTTGTGATGGTTATTTAATGTTTTTCCGGTGCCTTAAAGGTCTCTCAAATATCACATATCAAGACTTTGCATCACAGCTGACCTTCTAATGCTCCCACATTGGTCTCTATTGTAATGCTGTGCCATTTAAAATGTATTATACATTATTTTTTATTAAAAAAAAAAAAGTAGTAGTTGAATGGTTCTCCTTATGTGATATGTATTAAAGTGGCCACAGCAACACCAACAGCTTTGGCTGAACTCATCAGCATCACTCACTATGATTGGCTCATTTCCAGACCCCATCATGTGTGAAGGTTGAGGCCACGAGGTCAGACCTGTGTTCTGCAGAGTGATCAAAATTACCGACTGGGGCACTTTCTCTACCCGTTTTTTTTTTTTTTTTTTTTTTGAGGGGGGACGTTTGTTTTCCTTTTTCACTGACATGAATGTCAGCGGTTTACTACATTTGCCAACTTCTTTGTCTCTTCGTTGGCTGAAGAGACAATGCAAGTGTTCTTGAATGCACAAGTAGTCTCTCTTTCCGTTGCTTTCTCACATTTCCCTCCTCTTCCTCACCTTGAAACCCATTCTTCTCACCTCTCGTCCTCCAGCTCTCACCTGCACTCCCCACATGTAACCGTGTCGCTCTCATCCTCTCTCCCCTACTTTATCTCCCTTCCTCTTTTCTTCTTCTATATCTGGCCATCTCCCTCACCGTGTCCCCCGTTTCTCTCTCACCTTTCTTCTCCTTCGCTGGTTTGTAGACAGCTGTGGGACCGAGCACAAAAGCATCCTATTCATCACCCCACATTGCACCCTCCATAACCCCAACAGGCTATCCCCCCCCCCCCCCCCACCGACAGTGCAAAGACACAAATACACACATACACAAACCAGCTTGGTTCAACGTTGAAGAGTTGGCACGCACATGCGCCCGACAAACAAGTAAACAATCTGCTGCCAGAGAACAGTGTGTGGATTCTCAATTAATTTTAATCCTCTGGCTTTGTACCGTTGAGTATTTTTTTTTTTTTTACTACATGAAGACAAACTACATGAAACAAGTGAAATGTCTCTGTGCAAAGAAAAACAAAATCCGGCTGTGTCTTGGAAAACAGCAGAAGTGATATTGGCGTCATCAATGCAGGCTCTTTGTTACCTTTCAGCAAAACCAGGCTGGTGCTATCAGTGGGATGGACTCCTCTTGAAAGGCTGAATAACGTGACCTTTTAGTAATTTGTGTGACAGTCTCAGTCCAGGTGCATGTTTCGCAGCTTTAGGATCACGGTGGTAAATAGAAAAGGTCACTTGTTGAATATTTTCTCCCCCGTCTCTCCAACTTTTCTTTGAGCCTTGACAAAATTGGTCAGTTTGAGTTCACTGTAGGTGAGTTTGTCTGCCATTTTCTCACAAACATGCTTTGACACTTCAAAGGAGCTGCAGGTCAGATGCTGGCTCACAGGTACAGTAGGTACGTAGTGTTTTAAGAGGAAAACAGAGGAATTCACACATGGACTTCACACTTAGATGGGTTTTTGTTAAAATGTTATTGATACAAAATGATACAGAATCATAATTCTTTGTTGCTAGGTGACAACAAATAACCCCTTTGATGTTACACATATTTTGAGCTGTTGTTATATATAAAAAGTATTGATTATAGCGCCTTTAAAAATAGGATCAGTCATATTTTATAAGGTAACACCACCATAGCCTTTACAAACCCTGATACGGAATTTAATTTGCTGCCAGTTAAAAGAACAAATCCCACATTTCCCCACCTCTCGCTCAACATCTTGTGAACTGTACTGATTTTCAAAATCAGTTAGTGAGCTGGAATAAATTCTTACGATTCGGAGGTGCTTTAGACCATCAGGGAGTCTACCGCCATTACAGTTGGTCTAACTTTCTCCTTTAAATTCAAGCACAACTAAAAGTAAAATCAACAAAGTAACATATTTTGTAAAAATATACAAATACAGCACATAATGTACTGTTAATGCGAGTCACAATAGAAAGGGACAACTCCACTGCCGTATGAGTGCAGTTTTGGGAGCGCTCTGGTCAAACTGCAACATTAAATGTCAAAGCAGAAAACACATTAAAAAGGCATTATTTCTGGTCCAGAATATGGAGGAGTAAAAATACAATCAGCCAAAAGTCTGGCTGTAAACAAATAATCAGTAAACCAATAATCGGGGCTGCAAGCTGAGAGTTTAAGGTATTCATCATCTTAACACAAGGATATCATTTGCAAAAAGACCACTACAGTCTTGTTGATAGGTTTGCAGAAGTGATTTGGGGCCTTGAAATTATTTTTTTATGAGTGTTGTGTATGAGTACAGTTAGTTTTGTTGCAAATAGCCCTTTGCAATTAAAGGACTTAGAACATAAACAACTCCTGCAGCTGAGTGTGTGTTAGATGTTCACCAGCTCTGGTCTTGTTGGGAGGTATTTTGCAGGTTTCAGTGTTTGACTAAAGAAGTACAAAACAAAGTTTCCCCCGCAAAGATTTGGCAGAAATTGACAGTGAGGAATAATTTGTTGTGACTGTTTGAACACATCAAATTACATGGAGTAATACTTCAATCAGCCATAATGGCTCAGTGGTTAGACACTAATCATGAATGTTTACTCATGGGATTAATATAAAATGCATGAATCTATTCGTCTTTGCACTATTGGGAAAGAAATTAGGGTTGTAAATACTCCAGTCGAAGTGGCACTTATTTGATTTATAAATCAATCAACTGAATAGGAACAACCTGACCTGTGTTTTTAAGCAACGTGACAAACATTCTCCAGTTTCAACTTCTCGGTTAGGATAATTGGACAGTTGATCGGTCAACACCAATGTGTTTGAAAACATCAGAGTTCTTAGTCATGCACATTCAGACCTATTGCTGTCCCACTGTCCCAGCGCTGGAGAATGGTCTTTAAACCAATCACAATGGTCTTGGGCGGCTCTAAGCACTGGTTACAGTGACAGCGCCATTGCAAAGCAGCTTTGGCGGGAACTTGTGTTTGTGGAACACTTTCCCGAAGGGCATAATGAATGGTTATAATAAAAGACCAAAAAGCAGTGAGCTGGCCGGTCTTATTGCTTGATCCAAATCTTCGTCAAACTTTTCCTCTTTCAGGGTGTGAGTTGCAGCCTGGATGTTGTTGATGTTGTTTCCCATTTGTGATGGGGATTTAAAAAAAGAAAAGACAAGGGAGGGGAGGGGAGGAGAATGTTGACTGAAATAGTCCACCATTGGCAGGTTTAAAGCAGCATTCTATATCCGGTGAGTCAGACTACTCTATAAGAAATTATGAAGAGCCTTTTTTTTGTTTGTTTGTTTGTTTTTCACATAGAGATTATTTTAATTGAGAATTAATTAATTGAAAATGAAAATAATTATTTCTTGCATTCCCGATTCTCATGTCTTGACCACATAAAGAAATGTAGATAAATTCCAATGTAACTTTAATGTTCATCCTCAACCAGTTTCAAGCAACACAGGGAACTTCCAAATCATCAAATGTATTCAATAAACATAATCTACCACTTTAAAACAGCCATTTCAGAACAAACAATATTTTCCTCAGCTTGGACTCCAACAATGTAGACTCTTATTGGGAAAAACATAACAATGGTGCATACCATTACATACTATTCATGACTGAAATTGGCATGAGTAAGATTTCTTCGGTGATTCTAAAACGCACATCTTTAGAAAGAGATACTAAAATGTTCAAAAGGCTTGGCTATGGAGACCTTTGGTGCCCGAGTCTGAGACTTAGCTGACTGCTTACACTACATAGTTACAAAGACATTAAAAGCTCAAATAAAGTAGGTTTTTGTCTTTTTGGTCATTAAATATAACCACAAAATCAAGAGTTATTACACTTTAAGTACTTTTTTGGACCCAGTGCTGCTCTCTTCCCGTCTGTGTACAGTAACTCCCTCCATTAGCCGTTATCAACAGTTTTTATCCCTCTTTTGTCTCTCTCAGCTGTTTTTGACTCACAAGTGGGTATTTGTGTCCAGCAACCAGTGGCCTTTATGAGGACGGCATGTATTGTGATGGTGTGTGGGTATGTTCCCCCTGTGTTGGCACACAGGCAACCACCCAAAGCAGAGGCAAAGGAGTGCAGAACAATGTGTCTATTGTCCAAGATGGCACAGCTATTTAAGATAGGATCTTGCCACTTCCATGCACTCACTATTAACAATGACAGGCTGTCCAGAATGGTGGATGTCAGGAGATTTTTCATCGCAGGAACTGTACTTGTCAGTGGAGCGTAGAAAATACACCGTCAGCTGTGTTAGACGTTCAGCAATTGAGACTTCCTAACAACACTGATAAATGTGACTGAGGTTGTGCAATGAAATCAGAATAGATATATATTAGTAAAACGCTTGTTTCTTACCATCACTGGCTAAAATGATCTGCATTCTGCTCTTCTGTGTTATTACTAACTATATAACTGAAGCAAATAGAGGATTTTGAATGTAGCTTTGTTCATGATTTTATTTGTGCCTTGTGGGCGATTGCATAGCTTACTCTTAGTTCCTCTTTTTGTGATGGATGTTTTTGGGCCTGGTGCATTAATTCACAGATATGCAGAGCTACACATTGTTTGGTCATTTCCTTTGGTGTTCATCAGCTTCCTCCATCAGACAAAGACCTGAAGACAAATCGCCAGCTCTTATTGGCCCTGATGAATTACATTTCCAGCAGGACATGGGGACAACAGCCCAACAGTCGTTATTCATGGTGAAAAATGAACCTCTATTATATAGTCACTTTCACAAATAAATCTCTGCCTTCACCTCACTCCAACATTTCACCTCATTGATTCCCGTTGTTCCTAATTATAAGAAAAGCTTTTTGTCGTGAACAGGGACAGATGTTGTTATTAGTAGTTAGTAATGTGCAAAACCCAGTTCATTAAGTAATGCACCATGAAAAGGCTTGTGGTTAATAAAGCCTCATTGTGTCAACACTCTCTTTTATTGTCCCTCGTATTTTTTCAGCCGTGGTGGTATTGCTCTGTATGAATGGCTGACAGTCTGTTGGACAGTCTGCCCACCACACTGGTCCAGACTGAAATATCTCTTCATTGAGTTCTATAACTATACGAATAGTCATGATAATTTGTACATTTGACATTCATAGTCCCCAGAGGGTGAGACGTACAAACTTTGGCGAGGCTCCTTTCTCATAGTACCACCATTCGATTCACATTTGTGGTTTTGAGTGAAATATTAGATGGCTTGCTATGAACTCTTTTATACTCATGTCCCCCATTAGGATGAATTGTAATCCTTTGAGTTTTTTCTCCAGCACCACCATTAAGTCAGAACTGTAATTTGTCCAATACTTTGAAGTACACTAATAAAATGACCTGAGATGGTGAATGGTGAACAGTTTGTACCTGCTAAATATAAATGCGATCTTCATGGGGTTGAGCACAGCCACAAAGCCATACAATATTAAAAATGCAATCAAGAAAAAGATAATACATTAGCACAAAATACAGTAGGTATTCAAACTAATGGTTTCCATTTCTCTCAGATTCCTGTTCTGTTCTGTTGGTTCATGTCTGTATTATACTGGACAGTCTTCTAAAACTTAAAAAATGGACAACATCAATAAAATATATCAAAGCCAAATCTCAGAGATGAATTATACCCACTTCTCTTCACAGTAAAGTCTATTTTAGACAAAATATATTTATTTTAGATGAGCATTACCACTTTCTTTCAAGTCAGCGAGTACTCTTAGGGAAAGACTATTTCTCTTTAAGACTATTTTAATACTGTACTTCTACTTCAATGAGATTTTTCTCCACCTGCCTGCAGTCATGAACAAATTGGATGTTCCCGCAGTCACAGTTTTCGTGAAGTTAGTTAGCAAAGGGTCTGTTTCCTTATAATGTTTTACAAGAGAGCCTGGTTTTGGTAGAGTTGTTTTGGATTTGAATCTCTTATTTTGTTGCTCAAAAAAGTATTTAAATAATATTCAAATGTTGTGATTTCAAAAGGTACGGGTATTTTTCTCCATATCTGCCTCTGTCTGATTGACATATTTCACCTCCCATGTCGGGCTTTGGCTTTACAGTTACATTGCACAGATACACTAGAGACTCACCTATAAAACAACAGGCCAAGAGGAATCTATCATAGCTCCATTAGCACTTCTGCTTCATCCTCCTCTCCTTCCCTTCCTCCCCTCATTAATCAACAGACCAGCCCCTTGGGGCCTCTACTCTGCAGCTAAGCTCACTTTCAGTTTGTGTGCCTGCGTACAGTATGTGGGCGATGTGTTTGTGTGCATTTGTATATGCGCACACGCTTGGGCGATTTCATGTGTGTGTGTGTGTGTGTGTGTGTGTGTGTGTGTGTGTGTGTGTGTGTGTGTGTGTGTGTGTGTGTGTGTGTGTGTGTGTGTGTGTGCAAATGATTTGTATCCAGAGCGATTGGCTTTCTGTATCAAAGTGCGCTATTTCATTTTGTTTTTTAAGAACCAGATACAAATTTGAGATTTTTCAGAGATTCTCTGAGATATCTGTGATCAGTCAGTCATCACTCTGAAAGTGTTGCCAAATTCAATTTAGTCGCGATGTGATCCGGAGAAATTGTCTCAAATCCCGATGAGTTGTCATGCCCAGAAGTCAAATGTGTACATGCAGTTTGAAACGGGAAGCAGATGAAATTATTCTTGGAAAAAGGCCCCGCCTACCTTTTATGTTTGAATCACAATCTATAAAGAGTTCTTCTCCTGCAGTTACCTTTCATCGGCCTGCTTGCCAAGCACATTCAGTGCAGCGCGCAGCCAAAGATAGCCTCCGCTGTGTGTCTATGTGCGTTAAGGGGCTTGTCTTTGTGTCTGTGTTCTTAATTCGCTCAATGCGGTGCATAGGTAAACATTATTATGCTCTTGCTTAACAAATAATTAAATATTGCACCTCATCTGCTTTAAATGCAGGCAAATTGCCTTGTTGAATAATGTAAATATGTCCAAGCTATCAACTGAGCAAGGCATTTTTATGTGGCACTAATTGTTAGACGCTCTATTATTAATGTGTTGTTGAGAAAGGGTTGACCTCAGAGTCTTGTGTAAGTGGGGGGAAAAAAAGCAAGCGGTTCATGTCGCCCGTCAGTGTGTGAGCTCTGTTTGTTTCTGTTTGTTTGAGGCTGAGTTTGTACACTCCACTCTCATTCCCTCCCTCTTTCTTTCTCAGGGGAGTTCTTTTAATAGTAAGAAGCTGATAGTTTACCTCTTGCTGAGCACTGGGGTGACAGTTTGGTACCTGCCCAGCTCGGCATGAAGCTCTACTTTCATTGCCCCCATTGCCTGCAAAAGCTGCCTGCATTTTAAACTTGCACTCCGTCCTAATGAGCCGAAATGACCTCAAGTCTAGGCTACAGCGATCTGATCCCCTTTCTATTAAACAGCTTTTAATATTTCCCTGAGAATTATTGTTCGGGGAATGAATTTTGGATAAGGTCTGCCAAGGGAAATGGAGCACACAATAGTAGCCTTGGCAGTGTCAGTTTGAGCGGATCATTTAACGGTCATAATGGAGGAAATAATGGCTCTTAAGAGTCATAAAACAATCGAAAACATGCGGTTATTGGACAAAGTTTGAAAGTGAAATATGAAAGAAAGAGAAGTTAATGGGGCAAACTTTTGACCCATCGTGAATTGTAAATACGCCAGCAGATTAGGATTTAGCTAATTTACCAAAGGGAAGTTAGAAGTTCAGTCCAGGCACTGGGGTCGACATTAACTGGTGTTACTGCTCCTCCCCGCTCAGACACATTACCTCCCTCCCTCCCTCTCACACCCGCCTCTTATGCTCCCAATTGTTCGCTCTCATTTCAGAGAAATGTCTGTTGGGCGAAGTGATAATTGCATTCCTCAATGATTTCATGCTGAGACACAGAGTGACACTGAATCACAGCCCACTTATTCCAAGGGAGTGTGTTCTTTTGGAGGAAATGAGACAAAAACAATATGACAAACTCCATCGGACCCTGTTCTTTTTGACTAGAGAAGTCCACATCTCCCTCGCGCTCGCGCCCTCACACGTGCATTCCCCCAGCGTCCTCTTTGATTCGCAGACCGAATGTGCCGGAGTCAAGTTAGTTCCAGCGAGCACAAATCTCTGCTTTCTGATTGTAAGGAAATGGTTGTTGCAGACACAGAGCCCGCTGCTTTCACAGCTAACCATATCAGAGAAGCAGCCCGAACATCAGTGAGCGAGTACCTCTTTAGAATTAATCCTCGGGGGGTGGAGAGAGAGAGAGGGGGGGAGAGGCGGGGGGGTGGGGGGGGGGTGACTGCACCAATGCATGAGGATTACTGCTTTTAGGGCTTCTGATGAAATTCAAATAACAAACGCTCGCACAAAATGTCCTGGAAAACACTCAGCGTTTCGTAATATCCTTCTAAACATGCAAATATTTGCTGGAACACTGCACAGTGGTTCTGTGCCTCATTCAATTTCACAGTCTTTATTGATATGATAATCAAGCGGTCAGCTAATGGTAATTAAGCTACCCAATTGTTGGAGTCATATGCAAGTTGTGGGCAAGAGCACCTTTCATCCTCTTACTTTATATTCTCTTCCCACAGAGGCTAGTCGGTCACTTCTGAGGCACTGGATTTGGTTTCCATGTAACAACCCCTCACCTGTTGGCC
The DNA here is from genome assembly GCF_029030835.1 of Brachyistius frenatus. NCBI lineage: Eukaryota > Metazoa > Chordata > Actinopteri > Embiotocidae > Brachyistius > Brachyistius frenatus. The sequence continues at coordinate 68,290 of NW_027210656.1, forward strand.
TAGATGCTAATTTTGCTGGTCTGGAAGCTGCCGGCAACGCGAGCACCAACATACTAAAGCGGAGAATGAGGCTTTGCCTACATTACAGCCAGACCTAAATGGAGTTTTGTGCATTCAGACCGTACTCTCCTTCATTTATGGATTTAGTTCAGTTTAATATTCCGCTTGGCTCGAGGATACACAGTGTTGGACAACTCATTCCAGTCTTATAAAAGAAAATAACACTGCACCGTATTGTTGCCCTCTGTCTGTGGTGGGCTCAGTGCGCTTGTCGGCGAGGGCATCCTGCCATAGTCAAATTCTTCTTTGTCTGTGTGTTATTGTCTGTGAAAGCTCCAGCCTTGTACATGGATTAAATGGAAATTGCAGTGTGTGTGTGTGTGTGTGTGTGTGTGTGTGTGTGTGTGTGTGTGTGTGTGTGTGTGTGTGTGTGTGTGTGTGTGTGTGTGTGTGTGTGTGTGTGCGCGCGCGCGCAGAGGATTGCTGACTAAAGCTGTAATACATAAAGAGGTTTGGGTGAGGGATGGTTTAAAGAGCACACAATCGTCATAATGAGGGCTAGAAGCAAAACTGTTCCGCCGTAAAAATGTTTTACACGTGCACGCAAGTCCACCGCAGCCTTGTAGCCAACTTCCTGCCAACCTCGGCGTCATTGAAATCGATAGCGGTGTAAAAATACCATAGTGAACAGTAAAGTAAGCAACATTATGAAACTGTATTGGTAGATTATGGGATTATGATTTCAGTGTAATCTTTTGTCCTCTCCTTTCCTGTAAAAACACTGTTTCCTCTACTTGTCTCCATGCCCAGTGCCCTTGAGTAAAAGCCGTTCTGTAAAACGACACGAGCAACGTGCCGCCCTTTTTATACAATTTCCCTAAAAAAATCCCCACTCTACTTCTCCTGGCTCCCTCATACCTGAGGGAGAAACTTCAATATTGACCCACATCTCCTTCAGAAGAATTTGGGTGCTATTTTTGTACTGTGCTTTAAAAAAAAAAAAAAAAAAAAAAATGTTCCGCGATGCGTGATGGCTGGATCCACACAGTGTGTGACATTTTAACTAATGTTAGTTCGCTCAAGGCTATAGTGCTCAGCATGGGTCAAACATCTCCCTTGTCTTCCCCACCGTAATAAGGAACAACAGCAGAAATACTCTCCCAATAACCAAATAACCAATGCAAATAACCAATGTTATTTGCATGTGAATTGGCCGGGACTTTATATGGTTGCTGGAGAAAGTTCCGGCCTGCAGCTTTCCAGATCTTGAAAAATGTATATTTCTTGAATCCTAATGGAGGACAGAAGCCAGTTGCCTCCTTGGCTCTGGCCTGCCGTTTTTCAGTTGCGGCCCTCACCACTTCACGGCCATTTAGACTTAAATTTATTCAGCTCTCGTTTGGACTCGTATTTTTGTCTCTTTATTTACTTTCTTATTTTCCCTTCTCTCTGGCTTTCTCCCCTTTTTTCCATTGCCTTCTCTTATTACTGTCCATTACATGGTCATTTAATACCGCCTGCCCCTGCGCTCTTTGTCATCTTGGGTAGACGGACCCTTTGCTTTTGGCAAGGAATCAGCTGGAACCTGTTGTCCATCATATTTCATGCCACGTTGTGACCGGGATCCAGTTTTCTGCTATGAATACTCGACTATGAATACTGTGTGTCATGCCACACAGTCACAGCCAAGGCCTTAACAAATGAAATAAGGGCTGCTAATACTATGATATTACATTTTGGGACCAGTTTGGCTCATGAATGTTTGATGAGAATGTCCAATCATGCATAGACAGAAGAAAGAGATGAGGAATGGGAGAGGAGAAATTTAGAAGAGAGAAGGGCAAGAGACAAATCAGACTTGGAGAGAAAGTGAGGAGGGGGAGAGTGTGTGTGTGTGTGTGTGTGTGTGTGTGTGTGTGTGTGTGTGTGTGTGTGTGTGTGTGTGTGTGTGTGTGTGTGTGTGTGTGTGTGTGTGTGTGTGTGTGTGTGTGTGTGTGTGTGTGTAGTGATTACTTGCTGCTGAGGTAGCACTGCATTACACATGAGGATTTGGAATGGCCCAGATAAAGTAATCTATGATTAACTGGGGCGCGGCTGGCTCGCCACCCTGCCAACAGCTGTAGTCGGGGGCGAATTACAAAATTATGGGATGTCCAAACATTTTAGATGCGGCGGGAAATATATTTCCATACAAGGCAGGAGTAGGCTGGATGGGATGAGAGTTATGTATGAAGTCAAAGGTGACTGCCGGCGGCAAGGGAAGAGAGTGACAGAGGGAGCGGTGGTGCAATTAACACAACATTTTTTTTTTTTTTTGTGACCGTCGCATTTGGCAGAGAATTGTGAAAATGGTGGAAGAGTCTTGGGAGGATTTGGGAAGGGGAGCCGCGGGCTGTGGTCGTGGCTGGAGGAGTGATCGCTGCAATGATTGCTGTAACAACTGTCCGACGGGATAACAAATCAAATTATAAAGATGGACATCCCAGCATAGACCCCGCCGCCTTCTGAAATTGATTGCAAGCACCAGGAGCTGATATTGCCGGGTCTGGTCTGTCATAGTCCATCAGGCGTCATTATCACCAAGGGAGCACTAAACCTTATGCAGAGCTGAATGAGGAGGAAGACTTCATCCACACTACTGGCAGGAATTTGACAGAAAACAACAACACAGACGGAGCCGTGCGTCACATGATGTTTTTAATGTGTTCTTTGTCATTTCAAGGTTAAACGTTTATCAGTTTCTTCAGAATACCGTTAAAAATAGCAAATTATTCAGCAGCCTAAGTACTAGCTTAATTCAGTGAGTTAACATCATGTCTGAGTGTTGCAGGACTACCTTGATTGAAGTGCTCTCATGTCTCATATTGCCTCCAAGTACAGCAGCAATCATCTTTAAATCAGAATTTGTAGGACATGAATCATCAAGAGGTTATAAACCTCCCACATCTGTCCCTTCTTTTTTTTTATCAAATATCTGAGGAGTAATAAATGCTTTCGTGCCTCTGAGGTATTGCGATTGTGTTTCAATATTCACCAGTTCTCCTAATCCAGCAGACAGCTATTTTTATTCTGCCTTGTGATTAGTCATTTAGCTGAAGCGAGCTGTCATAGGAAATCATTTTCATGTCTTTAGACAGTTCCTCACTTCATCCAAATGACGAGTGATTTTGCCTCTGGGGGGAATAGGGCCCATATTTTATTGAGAGGCAAGACAGTTCCTCAATAATGGCAGAAGTTTGATAATGCTCCGTGAAGTGAATGGACTTTGTGTTTGAGGCCACTTACAGAAAATGACTGTGGCTTCAAAGATGGCTCATTACTTTGTTCCATGAGGTGTCTGAGTCCTTAAATTCTCTAGCAGACCTCTCAGTCACGGTTGTATACTCTCGTGTTAGGAACCTAAGTTGAACTTTAAGATATTTATTGTCACATTAAATGTCACTCCATCATAAAACAAGGTTATTTTCTAAGTCGACACATCTGTTTTGAGCTTCCCTTTGAACCTTAGAGCCTTTTGAACATTCTACTTCCATCTGTCTCTCAGCGATCATACTTTGACTCATCCTTCCTGCAGTCCACCTCGTACAACAGTCTCTGCTGTCGTGGTCAAGCTCACAATGATGAACTAACTGCACCTTGCCAAGTACCTCCTGAACTGTTATCCTTGCCACGGACAGACCTCCCTAAAAGTGACTGGATTGTCCTTGAAATGTTCTCTCTGTTTTGCTGCTCTATTATACACAAGGCCTGGATGTGTGGTGATGTGCTCCTCATTTTTGATCGTGTAAAGATGCTCTATAGAACTCAAGAATTGTCTTTTTTTTCATTTTTTTCTTAAGAATGGATTCAACCTCTTGACTTTTCTCACATTTTTTAGTATGGAATATAACATTTATTTCATCTGCAGTCAGCCTATACCTAAAAATACGTGTTGAAAATGACTTACATTCTTTGCTCAAGGTCAGTCAAATTGAATCGGTGATGTGAGTGGAAAGCAATTTTCAAGCAATGCTATTTTCAGTGAACATAATTTCAGGCAGGACCACTCGACAGCCAATTCATTGTTGATTTCGCTGGTTGCTAAGAGTCATTCTAATCAAAGATCTTGAGCACTCTGAAGCAGATTCTTATCAACGGCTTACATGATATGACTCCATTTATTCTTTTCTGCATCCTTACATGAGAATACATGACTGATGTTGCCACCAGTGTTCTTCATGGAAGAAAGCGTACATGGATTAGGAGCTTAGCCCTTCTTTTTTACAGATACAGTCTTGCACTATAACTGAAGAGTTTGGTCTTTTTTTTTCCCATCTGACTTCAAAATATGTTGCTTTAGGACTCTTACATGGCTTTTTGTTCTGCCTCTAATACATGCAGCCTGGTTGTGGCTCTTGTTTCAAACATTGTTAACTCCATTAGGTCAAGGTCACTGTTATTTTGTTGCTCAGTTTGTTGGGACAAATGCACTCGGAAAAGTCATCACAATAACTTTAGTCATGCTAAAGTCATTTTGAACCTACAACAGTTTTAACTTTAAACTCATATATTTAAGTTGTCCATTTGTATGTGTCTATTTTGCAAAATGGAAAACACATTGTACAGTATTCCATATTATTGGAAAATGTAGATCATCTTGTCACACTTGTCCTGGTTAACAATGCAGGTACTATTTACTGTCACTTTTCCCAAAATATTCAGGGTTTAAAAAGCATTTATGCACATGCAGAATGACTCATTATTTAAAAACATGTTTTCTTCCTTAGTTTTTGCTTAAATAATTGAGACAGCACAAAGACAGATGCCCTCATCCCTCACTGCAAAGAAGGGTCAACCTCTAAGCGGTTGAATATGTTTTGGGTAATATTTAGTTGATGAGATGTAAATTAACACAAATGTACATACAAAAACATGCCGGACATTTTAAGATTTTTAACTGTTTTTAGATTAGCTTCTGGTTTTGGTCGGTTCAGTTAATGAAGAGGACAGTTGCACACATATTATGTAAAATCATGGGCAACTTCTGTTGAGAAAAATCATTTTGTTTAATACATCTTTCTCAGATCATCTTAATGAGATGTTAAATTTTAATGACCCTCAGGCCCTGTGGGTTCACCTCGCCACCCAGAACTTCACTGAATACACAATAAATTGACTGCTTTTAATCTTCATGAACGGCTTTTCATGTTTTCTGACCTTAGTAACCTGCTGGATTTGTTGTTCACTGAGAGACATTTTGACCAATGGATCATACAAATATGAATGAATGTCTCAGAGAGACTTGGCAATATTTAAGCCTTCTGACTATTAATGACATATCCCTCGCTTATTAAATTAGACTGAACAAGAACTGCCAATCAGCACTATGGGAAATGTTCAGACATCAGAGCTGTGTTTAATCTTTATGAGGACACCTGCTGATGTAGAAGACGCAGGCGATAATTGGAGCTACTGCTTCATATCGTTAAATTAAACAAATCCATTCAGAATTCAGTGTTTTCTCTGAAAACTGTAAGTGAATACCAGTAGAACCACTGTTACTCCAGGCATGTTTAATGTCATCCAAACATAGTTTTGCAAGACTTGGTGTAAATGCTGCTTTTGAAACTGCTGATCATCAAATTCTTCTTACATAACCTAAACTGAGTCGTCTAACTGAGTCTCCTTCAATATGCAAATCTATGCTTGTCTTTTTTCAATGGATGATTATTTCTTAAAACACAAAAAAATAACTTGTGGGGTTTCTCAACAACCTATTTTGGGACCAAGACTTTTCAGTCAACAGACATCCCCTGGTGGAGTCAACAGTGGACAGGCTATCTCTCGCTATACACTGATGACACGTTGCTATATGTGGCTGCATTTTCTGATGACAAACGTCCAACTGATATTCATTTTAGATGTATTTCAGTGCCTGGATGCCAACAGGCATGAAACCTCTGTATTATATGGGAATGCCACCACATCTGCTTTTTTAGGATTAAATTAAAAAAATAAATTAAAAAAAAAGCGAGGGTCGATTTATCTTCTTAAGCAACAGATACAGAGACAGATATACAGTTAGCAGGCTTCTCGAACAGGCTTGACTATTGCAAGAATTTCTGTTCTGGCTTAATCTTAAAAAATAAAAAGGCGCACTAATTAGGCATTTCACGCAGGTTCAAGCAGGAAGACAATTCATATTCAAATATCTCTCAGTTGATATTGAATAATTTCACTGGAATCTGTTTCTGGGCTTTTCTATGAACCAATGAGCATCTTCACAGAAGAATATTTAAACCAGATAATCTACTTTGTTTCTCACCGGCAGCACCGGCAGTTCTATGTACATGGTCCTCCTCTTAAAGGTTAATGTAAGTGACAAGGTGAAGCTAGAGTCTATTGAATAATTCATCATTCCTGCTCACTTGTGGTGTCTTTCCTAATTGAAATGAAATTGGATTGATTGGAGTAGATATAAAGAATAAAAACAAGAAGTACAATGACTTGTTAAAAGTAAGATTCAAAAGACTTAGTATAAAAAAAAAAAAAATAAAAATAAAAATCATGACATTGTTAGTTGTCATTGAGTTTCAGGAGCAGCACGAATTACTGAGGCTGTGGAAACGAGGCCGGCTGGCCAGCACGTTGCAGTGATCAAAGCCAAAGCTGGAATTGTTTTTTGGTCACATGCTTGCCATTTTGCCAAAATCTGTGTGTGAAAGTTTTACGACTTTGTGTAATTAACCAAATGTATACCGCAGGGTGGGAGGAGGCGGTACTGCTTTCACACAAGTGTAATCAGAGAACAATTCAAAGTAAAAACTAGGACAATTTATTTTCACCAGAACTGTTATTTCATTAATACATTTTTTTTTTTCCTGGAACTGGTGAATTCATCTCTGGTGCCAAACATTGTATTCTTCACTGTCCTGGAATAAAATGAGTCACACCAAACTAGCAGTGTCTCATTCACGTCTATGTAATTACAATCAGTGTAAGAGCGACTCTGAATAAGACCCACCAGCAGCCTGAGAAAAGAACTGCCTCGACAAAGCGACAACTGTGGAACAGGCAAAATTAAGCCCTCTCCATTCATACCCCCTAGTTCTTATTATGCAGAAGCTATCTCACTGAGCTTGCTTTTGTGCTGGTATAATTACTTAATCTGAGCACTCCTAGGGTGAATTACTTTGTGTGCAGCAAGCAGGCAGCATTGCTTTGACTCAAGTTCCCAAAGGGGAATTGAGGCTTGCTTTAATTTTACTGTTTTAAAGTTGCAAACATAGGAATGTCCATTGTCAAAAGGGATTCACATCGATGTGTTTTTCTGTCAAAGCAGCAGTTTTGTTTTATTTCTTATCGCCATAATTATGGACTTAAATACAGTATGTTCAATTTGGATGAAGATTTTTTTTTTTTATCACCCCTTTGTTTTGTTTTTTCCTTCTTTCAAGCATTTTATAGACAGTGTAGAAAATGATCCACAGTGCATTGGAGAGCGAGTAGACCCTTACTGTTGTTTGCTGTTTATAATGGGCCTGTGCTACACTTAACTAGAATGGAGGCCAATCAAGGCAGACTGATAAGGACCTAGGGATCCACTCTCGTCAATTACTGCAAAATGCCAAGTTCAACTCAGTGGGCCTTTTATGAAGTACACCAGCTGAGTAAACAAATTAATTGTACAGCCGTGGTTCCCCAAAGCAACCATGCAGCCCACGGCAATCATACATCAGACAGAGTGATAGCGACTGTCTCCCCCAGCAAGCAGAAGGGTCCTACTGTTAAAGATGGGCAACCACTTAGGACTCATTGGCTGTTGGTCTTCACACATATTCTGTCTCTCAACTGAGCTGTGCGGTTTCTATTGGCTTTGTAAAGACAGAGATTATGTTTTGGAATTCTGGCTTTTCCAAATGCCTTGCAAGCATTATAAATTGGAGCAAATGCCCAATAGCCTGTCCAACTAAAAAAAAAAGCAATAAACAGGCAAAAATAATAATCTCCGGAGTTCTCTGTATTGATTCATATTTAGAGACAGTAATAAATATCAGGGTTATAATCAAATGGCAACCAACTGTGACATCCCCCACTGGTTTGTGAACTGAAGCTGTGAAGCCTCGAATTCGGACTTTGATTGTCGCCTTCTTGCTCATTTGGAGCCAGATGTGACCATATTTGGACAAACTGGGGAAGAGTGAGTGGGTGATCCGACTTGGTTTTATTGGGCACGCAAGGATTCGTCCACTTACAGCAGAAACCTGTCAATTCAACAGAAAAAAATTCCGTTTTTTTTAGGCCTGATATCTAACTAATGATGGAATTTATTTCAGATGGACCACCAGAAAACTAATGAGGAGTGATTTTATTGAATGACATCATTATGACATTATGAAAAAAAATGTTTTGCAGTTTAAGGCAAAACGTTGGCCTCAATTTTCAGACCTGGAAGCTGCATCCACTTTCATATACAGTCTGCGGTTGCAAAAACAGATTGATTAATTTTTGTGTATTCATGCATGCGTGTACTCTGTGTTATTTTTATAATTAAAAAAAAAAAAAAAAGGAAATAAAATTGTACTGCACTACGTACTGTAAGTGTGGGTGTGACTTTTTTATGTTCCGCCTCATGATTGGATCTTGAAGTAGTCCGATATACAGCAATCCTGAATTGGTGTTATCCTAAGCTGGTCCTTTGGTATAATCAGCTGCACCAGAGAGGAAAACAGTGTGTGTCTCCACGTTTATGTGTGTCTGTGTGAGTACGCGTGCACATTGTATCACAGGAGAAAGAAAGAGTGTGTTTGTTCCCCAGCATCTAAAAATGGAATCACGTTACTCCAGGTCAAAACTAAGTTATACATTTCTTCGGTTTTTACAGTGACGTGTCCAAATCTCTCAGGAACACGAGGTTCTTTTTGTTGATTTTGAAGTGTTTTGAACACATCAGCTCTAATTTCAGGTTTTGGGACAATATTTGTGTCTGCGTGTTGTCTGAAATGCAGTTTTTATGCTGCCAGTTTCAGGCCGTATTTATAAATAAACACTGCACTGTGCCATGAAAAAAACGAAATGAATTCATAATTGAATTAAAGTGAAATATGCAGAATTTAAGATATCAATTAATAACTAAGAAAGATCTGTAAATAAATCAAGTGATCTTTTACTAACTTGATTTCCTCTCGTGAAATATTTTGATAAATATGTACATCATATTCCCTTTAGCATATGCTCAAAGTTGTTTTTTTTTTTGGGTGGGCATGGCTTTTATATTTAACATTCAGGACAAAACTGCGGGTGGGGATTCTGCCATTTATGAACACTGTGAGGGATCAAACCCAATTATTACATAATAATCTGTGCATGCGAAGAAGCAAATGGGGCATGAGGGAAAGTCTCCTGCTTTGGTTGGATTCAGTCTAAGGCTTGCTTTCTTGACGCTATTGATGTTTTTTGCATAGGTTAGAAATGTATTTGTCCCTCTATCAAATACTACATCTTCAATGTGAGTTTCAGTCTACAAAAATACAATGTGGACAATGAAGACTTTACCCCTGTGTGGAAGAGGCCTGTGCTCAGCTGGGAAAAGGTTATGTCACATCTATGCAGGATTTAGCAACATTTTAATCTGAATCTGATGACAGCTGGAGTTTTTTTTTTTTTTTTTCCTCTACTGCCAGTCAACATCAATTAAATCTGATGAAAACCACACCTTCACAAACCTGATGAAGCAGGTTAGCGGGAGTTCGGAGCGTTCAACGTGTGACAATCTAACCTTTGAAAGAAGAATAACACTTTCTTTCTCTTCACTTCAATAGCGATGCATTGCGCCTCAGCACCTCAGTGGCTAATATTAGAAAACTTCAAGTTGATGTTGCTATGTAACTGTGGTTTGATACTTACTTCTGCTGCTGTTACACTTTAGTTTTTACAATTATCTTATAATAGTCACTGTTTAGCTAAAGTTACCTTTCTATAAGTTGTATAAGTAATAACTGAGGATGCTTTTCCTGGATTTTTTTGTTTAAATTGTTGCTTAGTTTGTCATGAATATTTAATGTGATAACACAGAGACAATCCTTAAGACTTCAAGTGTCCTGGCACTGAGAGTAGATTGACATTTTTTATTTTTTTTATTTTATTTTTATTGAAGTCATTCTAAAATGTTTGATTTCAAGATTTGGCTTTGCGGAATTTTTTTGTTCTGGTCCCAGAACTACATTTTGACTTTTATTTGTCGATGTAAATCCCTCAACCATTACCATACAGATAGTTCGTCCATGGTAGCCTATTTTTGTACTGGCAAATACAAAACAATATTGTGCTCGTGCCTTCGAAAATGATTTCTTCAAAAAAGTCGAAAGAATTTCAACACACATTTAGATGTTTTCTAATCATGCATCTCATCAAAGTACTGAGAGTAGCAGGTTCTTTAATGTTGCAGGCGCATGTCTGAATGTCCTCTGAGTCCACAAAACGTAAGCGTCACAAATCCATGCATTCAATCAAAAGAAGAGTAATTGGAGACGCCACTGACCTAAATGAAACCTCAATGTGCTAAAACTCATAATAATGCACAATCAGCTATCATAAACACATTTATGAGCAAAATTCATGAAATACTGAGATTTGAATGAGATGTATTCCAAAAATATAATTGCAAAAAGTTTTTATTTTCATATTTTATTATATTTCATATAAAAGTATATTCCCTATTGCTTGTTTACTGAATTAATCAGTGTAAAAATCAGAATCATTGACAATATATAAGTGCTTTCTCATAATAAACTACATGAAAGAGCCCTGGGGCCAATCCATATTTTGATCAGTGGAAAAGCATACACACAGTTGATTTGAATGTGTTTATTTGCTTCGCTGTTTGGAAATTTTGCTGAGGTGGTGTTTAGTATAGTTACAGTAATAATATGGTTGGATCGTAGGATGGTAGTTCTGTTTGTTTTGGTACAGCAGGAATTTTTGTGTCTCGTGAATTTGATGTCAAGTTGATCTCTCCTGGTCTGTTATTGAGTGGTCACTGAGGTCGACCTCTCTGGACGGGGTTTGCGTTTTGCCGTGTTTCTGCAGTTACTGTAATGTATTTCTCTGCTCGCTGTCTGTTGTCAGATCTTCCGGAGGTGTTGGCTCGTGTTCAAGAAGGCCTCCAGCAAAGGACCCAGACGGCTAGAGAAGTACCCAGATGAGAAGGCAGCCTACTTCAGGAGCTTCCACAAGGTAAACAAATGACTGAGACACATCATTAACTTCATTCTTCTTTTATTCAATCCATGGTTTTATCTCCTTTGGAAGATGAGACGATTAGTCAATTATGTGATTCATGATGAACTGTAAATCAACCGGTAATTATTATGATAATCAGTCTGAGATAAGTGTTTTCATCATTGATTAATCTGCTAATTATTTTCAGGATTAATTTAGTATATAATATATGTCTGACATATTTTCCCAAGTTAGTTGGACCAGCCACCCAAATTTCCAATTTACTAAAAGGAAGCAAAAGTGGAAAAAAAAAAAAAAAAGTATTATATTTATAAATATAAATAATTCACATTTCAAACGCTGAAGTCTATGTTTAGCATATCCACTGCTAAAAATGTGTTAAACAAATAATCCACCTGTGAGGATTTTTTTGCTTTTCTTTGTCATCTATGATTACAAACAGTATATCTGTGAGTTTAGGACTGTTGGCAAAACTCAAAAACGATTTTCATTATGTCTCCCGTGGCTTTGGGAAGCTGTAATGGGCGTTTTTGAAATCATTTTTTGACATATTGTGGACCGAACAACTGACCGATAAAGTAGTTAGTAGATTAATCACAAACATTTGCAAAAGGGTTCTGAACAAATAGCTTACCAGGTAGTGGTAACTGGGAACAGATTCTCTAAAATATAAGTTTTAACAGTGCTTTACAACAAAAGCAAATAACACAAAGTATATGAAGATTGTCTGACGCTATATGTATTTTTTTTAATCAATATTTATTTTTTGTGTTCTGCACCATGCTTCAGTGAGCCAAGTCAAATGAGCATTTGTTTTAAAGCAGTGAGATTTAAGGATGCTGATGTCAGTCAGTTCATTGTTCGATCAAGCTAATGCAGCACGTATGACCACATCTCCGTGAAATTAAGAATCAATATTCATAATCTTGTGGTATGATTCTTAATGATTTGGTAACACTTTTACCTTTTGTCTAACGCTGTCATCAGACAGCCGTTTCCATTTGACAGCACTGAAGCACTGAACTACGATAACCAATATGATGAACTGTATCCTGAGGATATTCGTAGTCCTCAGAAGACCACGAAGCTTAAAGTTTGTTTACTCTCCGTCTTCTTGAACTCCAAAAGGAGATTAAACCTAGTGTCACTCCTCAGGGTGCAGCCTCTGGCCGAGCCTAAATGCTACTGACATCGACATGCAGAGCACAATTACCCGACAACAGCCAAGAGTTTCATCCTGCAGTTTGGCCAACTGCTGGAATTAATTAACTTCGGCTGATAAAATCTGACGCCATTGGTTGGCCCTGAAATGATAAGACAGGAAGTGTATGTTGGCTGAGGATGTGTTCTCTTTAAAGTACCTTTTCGAAACAAGTGTTCTGTTATAAGTGTGATATGAGCTGATTTGAAAGAAAAAAAGGTTCTCAAGGATTTGTTAAAATGTACTTCTTATTGTTTGAGATTCTGTAACTCATGGTGTTTTCTACACATTGCATTAAAGGAGAAAAGGTATTAAACTTATGGAATAAATGATATCATTGAGCACGAAGCTGTTTTTAACACAAGATAAGAACCTTGTTTTCATCTTCATATAAAAAGTTCTGTCCATCGGCCACAGATGACAGAGTTAAGGATCTATTAAGGCACATTTTGCAACTTTATCTTGTACTATAGGACCTTTTTCCTCCCTTTTGAAAGTAATAATCCAGAGTATAATGTCTCTATCCCTGCCTCTTAAATCCTTTGAAATACTCCAATTATAGCTCATTACCATGGTGAGTGGAAATGATGTTAAAGGAGTAGCACCGTGAACAATGTTTTATCATAATGAGAGAGATAACAGCAGATAACAGGGGACTGTGACATCAGGTTTCTTATGTGCCTGTGGTTTGAGAGACGACTTACTCTTTCTACTATCTTGTAGATTGGGGAGTTTTCATTTCTGCTGGAAATGAAGCACCCCCCCCCCCCCCCTCAGTTTCCCAGAATGCTTGTAAGCACGAGCTAGCTGGTGTTTTGATCCAGTTTGTCTGCACGCCGTGCTGCTACACTATGAGCCATGTATTGTGAATGAAGCGTCTCTCTGCCTACTACATCATGCTGTCACACGGGGCGTCCTGTGTTGCTGTAACCCCCCCTCCCAGAGGCATCTCATACACCCAGCGCTGGAGTGAGCGATGAGTGCGCACATGCACCAGTGCACCTGGTAATGCATCGCCACAAAGATCAAGAAAGGTCCCGTCTGAGGGCTTCATTCAACGCTACGGTGCTTTGGGAGAGGGAAATAGGCTGCACTGGTGGCTGATTTACACAATCAACACAAAGAGGATTGGTTTTTGTTTTTTTCCCCCCTCCCTCACTTTTTACTTTTTTCTTCCTCTCTCCATTTCCTTCTCCTCGCTCCCACTTTTTTTCTCTCTCTCTCTCTCTCTCTCTCTCCTTGTGCAGCTTTCTATGTCTGAGGAGCACTGGGCCACACGGTAGAACAGTCCCTGAATATTTTTTAGCAATTTCTTTTAACTCTCTGTAAAGTTGTTTTTCTGGGTGCTACACTTCCCGAGCTCCCGACAGAGACATCTAATATCAAAAGATGGAGCTGTATTTAAATGCCTAGAAACAATTTGTAGACGAGGTAGAAATAAATCAGTTAAGTAAGGGGGGGCCGGTCAGTTTGTTATCACACTGGCACAGTTGGTTGATCAAGCACTTTGGTCAAGATTGAAATATCTCAACAGCTATTGGATTGATTCCTTTTTAAATTCTGTCCAGAAATTCATGGTCTATAAGGACGAGGCTAACTCATGGTGAAAACTTGGTGACCCTATCAGTTTTCTTCTCACCCCCCAGGAGGTTGGCACTGTTTGTTCGGGTTTGCCAGAAGGAGCAGAGCCCAAAGGTACCACACTGAGGCAGCAAGTCAAGGCTAAACGAGGTTTTTCTTGTAAAAAGGTTGATTTACCAGAAATATAGCAGGCCAACAAATGCATAGGATGCAGGCTAAAGCGCCACCCTAAAGCACAAACAGAAAAACTCAACCGAACTCATGCAGACTCAGGTCCTTGCATACACTACCCATGGACACTGAAGGTGGATGATTTCCAAACATTCAGTCCAAACATTGTGAAACTTTTGGCCTCTAGTGGCATTTCTCAAAAGGAATTAGATGAAATTCTGTGAAATTTGGCACACAAACCTGTGTCATGATGCAAAATACTTCAGCTTGTCCAATACATGCAAAATACACTGCATATATACGACATTCTCATCAATCTCAACTGCTCTATGTATTTAGTGCTAATTAGCAAATGGCAACATGCTAACAGGCTGAACTAAGACAGTGAACATTATACCCGCCTAACATCAGCATGTTAGCGTTGTCATGGTGGGATATTAGTATGCAGCCTCACTGAGCTGGTTGGAGACTCTTTGTTTTCTTACACGCTGAATAAAGGAAAATAAAGATGAGGAGGTAAGAATAGGAGAGGAAATGAGGAATATGTCTCATCACAAATGATTCACTTTGCTCGGACTCGAGCGCTTCAGGCCGGGAATGCACCCAAATCTATCCCTCACGCACACACACACACACACACACACACACACGCACACACACACACAAAGACTAAAACAGGCACATTTACGCACTAAGCATAAACAAAGAAAAGGATGCGAGGCTGGTGGAATTCATGGCTCAGACATTCTCACTGTTGATGCTGACTTTGTGTCAGTTGTATGTATGAATTGCTTGCCTGAGGACAAATACATACTGCATACCATATTAAATATTTAGATTCTTTGAGAGGGGATAAGAAATAACAAATGAAACATATCTGCTATCTTCCGGTATTGTAGCCTGTGCTCCATTCTTTCATCTGGCATTGTTGTTGAAACGCTTATGAAAAACCCTCTGTTGAGCTCGAATGTTGAGCAGAGGCGATCTGACAGTAGAGGGGAAATTCATTACATGTGATGTTATCGAACAACGAAATCTGTAGTCCACATATGCTGCGCGTGTCATAAGGTCTGGTCTTTTAACCTTTAACAGTCAGGCTTTACTATACGGGCAGAGAGCCCAGCTAATTCATTCCCAACAGCCTGGCAAAGGGCCCACGGTTAGCACACAATGGCCTACAATAATGTAATGGGCCTTATCTACTAGGCAGAGTGAACGGAGGGAAGGCTGTTGAGCAAAATGGCCTGTAAATGCGGGTGATATTCAATTAAACGTAATCTTCTCTTCTTTTTTTCCCCCCACTGACGATCAATCTGCTGGTAAAGTGATTTAGATACTTATGATCGCACTGCTCTCTATTGACTAGAAGAGCTGTTTCAATGAGATGCACTTGAACAATGAATGTGCAGCGTATGCAGTATGAGCAGCAGGTCGCATTTATGAAAAAGGCTGCTTTTAAAATAACATGTGTATTACACACACTGCAGCCACATCATATTGTTGATGATTTCTTACTGTTTGAAGATGCTTTTTGTAATCAGCAGAATAACTACTGCTATTTATTTTTTTCCCCCCCTGAAGATCACCCCAAATTCTGTTTTACTCGACTCTTTATATGCTAAGCCTCCAACAACTTTTGCACTTTCAGCAAAGCCGTGCAAGATGGCAATTAAGCCTCGCTGCTGCTGTTGCAGCTAGAGGCTGTGTTCACTCAAGGTAATGTGCTGCTGCCACTCTCGCCTTCCTCTTTAGATCACTGAGCTCCATAACATCAAGAACATTACCCGGATGCCACGGGAGACAAAAAAGCATGCCGTGGCCATCATCTTCTGTGACGACACGTCCAAGACATTCGCCTGTGAATCAGGTATGTGCCTTCTCCTCCATGCAAAGTTAAGATTAGTCTTTTTCGGTCCCAGCACAGCAAGGGAGGGAGTATGTTTTTTTCTTCAAAAGACAACCCATAAAATGATAATACATATATATATATATATACACACAAAACTAATGTTTTCGCTCCCATCTTGTATGCACACAAAATGTTTATTTCTCAAATTCTTTTTACAGATTAGTTAAAATTCAGATAGTGAACACTTAACTTTTTTGCCAAGACAATCCATCCACTTGACAGGTGTGGCATATCACATGATGACCAAATATAAACTACAATTTTTTTTTATTTTTTTTTATTGTGACTGGTGCAAGGCACAAACTACACTGTGCAATAATAATAGTGTCTAATCAGCATCTTGATGCGCCACACCTGTCGGGTTGATGGATTATCTTGGCCAAGGTGAAGGCTCAGTAACACAGATTTGAACAAATTTGTGAAAAAAAAAAAACAATTTGAGAGAAATAAACATTTTGTGAGCAAAAAATAAGTCTTAGATCTTTTACGTCAACTCGTGACAATTGGGAGTCTTGAGTTTATATTTTTGTCGAGCTTATGTTCGTAAGTGTTGGACGAAGACTTAAGGTTTTTGAAAAGTTTGAACAGAGGTGGAGGTAGAACAACAAGTGAGAGGCTGAAGGAGAAAGAGAAATAGAAAGAATGAAATGAGGGCAGCGGTGGAGGATTGGACTTTAGCCAAGTGATGCTCATTTGCTGCTATATTAAGAAGTGGGAGGATCTGTTCCGAAATATTGATTTTCATAGTGCAGGTATGAAAACCGATTTTGGGCATAATTTGCGGTTTGTTTCAAACCAATTATGAACTGTAACAATAGAGATTGGCTTCTAATACGTGGAGAGGAAGCCGAGGAGGCACGCGATCTGCACGTGGCTGGTTGAGACGCAACTGTCTTTAAGTGCAAAGCTGGACATGGAGAAAAGGCGAGGGCACGATAAGGTGAATGCACCTTAATGCACTGCTGTTATCAGATAATAACCAATGTATCAGTCTTAACTCCAGCCTTGCAGGTGTGCATGTGTGTGCGCATGAGATTTAGAGAGGGTAGATTATTGAACTTCGAGCGGCGAACTCTCTCTTGTCTTGACTCCCTTTCCCATGAGCTTTCTTCCTCTGCGTTGGCTCGTTGCCCTCACACCACCATATGGATGTCTTTATCACCCTGTGTCCACTGACCTCCTGCAGTCCTTCACTTCCTGGAACACCTTCAGATGTTCACCCTTCACTCCACAGTACCTCATGTGAGCTTTTACATGATGACCATATCCACTATGAAGAAATACACACGATTAATCATTTAAATTACCTGTAAAAAGGTAAACATGAATGCTTTAAAGCTAACCTATACCACATTCTAATTTGACACGCTGCGACTTTTCACTACAGTGCAATGTTAGGGCAAACCGCAAGCGTCTTATGAAGACATTTTGGCTGTATAATTACGCCCAATAAAATCAGAAGTGTTGACTGTTGTTTTGAAAGAAAGTAAATGTAATTAGGCCTCATGAAGATGTCCTGATATTTCATTTTTTAGAAAAAAATCTTTATGATTCCTCCACCCAAGCAGTGTTATGTGTTTAGTTTGCTGTCAATGAACCAAGGAATGGAACAAAAGGATAAAATAATAATAAAATGTCTTTTTGACAGCTTTGGGTGCATCTGATAAATGTGCTTATGAAGAGAGATGAGAGTGACCTGGAGATTGGTGAGAGATATGAATACTATCCAGTGCGTCAATTCCTTAAATGTCACAGCTGAATTGGGTCTGAAAAAATTTAAATAGAACTGAATACACAACCCCATTTCCAAAAAGGTTAGGACACTGTGTAAAATGTAAATTCAAGAGAATGTGATGATTTGTAGATCAGGTTATACCGTACTTAATTTAAAATTGAGCAAAGACAAATATATGCTTACTTTGAATTTGATACCAGCAACACATTTCAAAAAAGTTGGGACAGGATCAACAAAAGACTGGAAACGTTGTGTAATTCTGAAAAAAAAAAAACACCTGGTGTAACATCTCACAACTGAAAAGGTTAACTGATCAGTACAATGATTGAGTATAAAAAAAATAAAAAAAGAAGCATTTTAGAGAGGTAGCGTCTCAGCAGTGAAGATGGGAATGGGTTCACCGCTGTAAAAGACCTCAGGGGCAAATAGTGCAATAATTTGAGAGTAATGTTCCTTCACGTAAAATTGCAAAGAATTTGGGGGTCGGTCACGATCAATGATACATAAACTCATTAAAACATTCAGAGAATCCGGAGAAATCTCTGTACGCAAGGGACAAAGCTGAGAACCAATATCGGATGGCCGTGATTGTCGGGCCCTCGTGCAGCACTGCATTAAAAACAGATGTGATTCTGTCGTGGAAATCATCGCCCGAGCTTAACGGCATTTCAAAATGAGCATACATTTTCAAAAAGCAATACAATTTCTCAGCTCCAACATTTGATATGTTGTCTTCGGGTCTATTTTCAATAAAATATAGGTTTAAATGATTTGCAAAACATCACATTCTCACTTCATTTACATTTTACCCAGTCGAAAGAGGGTGGTACATATTGTATTTGTTTGTAGAATGACACTCGCTGCTGCCCTGACTGTTCAATTCAGTTGTCACATATACTCACTCCAGTCACTCCAGCGAGCTAGGACTCTGCGAACCCAAAACCCCACTCCATATTTTTTCCATCACACACCTCCACGCACACACACGCACACGCACACGCACACACACACACACACACACACACACACACGCAGTGTTACCATGCTGCCTCTTTGGTGATGAGGTGTTTGTTTAGCCGATTTTCCACTCAGTGGCCTTAAAAAAGTGTGGGAGTTTAGAGGCACTTGAAGGCCATAGTAACTCTGAATGAGAAAAGCTGCATTTGGGGAAGTATGAGGAAAGGAGCTAAAGTGCAAAGCAGCTGCTGCCTATGAATTTGCGTTGGCTTTCTCTTATGTGTGAAAGAAGTGCTTCAGGCAGCAGCAGACCTTTCCTTCACCCCGCAAAGTAGAATAGATCTGTCCCTTCTACACTTTTTGCTAAGAGTGCATCTGACAAACACATCTTGCAGCCTGACTATGCCACCAATTACACAAGATAGATTATGTAAGTATATAGGACAAAGTGTATGAGCTATCCATGCACACAGACAATATTACTCAAGCCCGTGATGATTTTTGATGAACAGACACAGAGACATGCTGACATTCCCACACTTCCACATGTATTCCTATACACATGAATGGCCACAGTTACATATCCCAGAATTCCCCAGGGCCAGGGAGCTTCACAAAGATAAACAACTCTGGCGTCTCCCTCATTTCGCACTTCAGTGACTTTGACCAAAAGCTCACATAAGACAATTGGAAATCCTCTGCATTGTAAACACAATTTTTTTTCTGACTTAACAGGAAGAAAAAAAAATTGTATTTACAAACAACAGACGACCACACAGACTTCTAGATTTGATTCATGAAATGATTTGTCCCCCCTTAACCTCTAATTAAAAAAAAAATCTGTCTTACAATGAATGCTCTCCCTTTTTTTAAGTGCCAGCTGTTATGCATAAAGCAGACATAACTTCCCACTCCGGGATCAGTTCCTAAGACCAAGGCTGTCGCTTTGAAAGGAGTCATCGTCATAACTGTCCTGATTTAGTCCAGAATTTCTCAAAATTACTATTACAACAAATCCTTCAAGGAGTACTTATCTACTCTGTTGCTGATAGTTCAGAGAGACAATTGATACCACTGTGACACCATTAAACAGCTGGTAGGTGGGTTTTGTTTGAGCGCTCTTTTTCTTTTTAAGCAGCCCTCAAAAATCAGAAATTCTGTCCGTTTAAGCTGAAAAAGAATATTTCAGCATTGTAGGAAACGTCCACATTTTCTTGCCAAGAGTTTGATGTGAGGATCGATACTGCTGTCTTGCCTATTTACTCAATGCGATGTGGTAGCCAGTAGACTGTTAGCCGAGCTTAGCATAAAGACTGAAAACAGGGGGAAACATCTATCCTGGCTCTGTCTGAATGTAAAAAAAAAAAAAAGAAATCTACCCACCAGCAGCTCAATTAGGCAAATGAGATAAAAGTGTTCAATATTCTTCCTTTGGGTTATCAGTTTCCAGTCTTTTGATCTGAACTAACTTAACTGGCTGCTGGCTGTAGTTTCCTATTTAACATGAGAGTCGTACTGATCTTCACATCCAACTCGCAGCAAGAAAGCGAAAAAAGCATATTTGTAACCACTTGTTTAGGTGAAATATCCATTATTTAGTTTCCCGCATTCATTTCCTTTCCAGTTAACAAGCTAAAATAATTTCTTCAATTTGGAAAATAGCTTATTGATTGTCTGAATAGTGACTCTGGCCGTACTTATATTGTGCAGCCTTTGAACTGAGTATTGGTAAAGTCGGGAGGAGAAACCCGGCCTTCATCTGTCGTTCACCGTTGCTGAACCCACCACCTCTTTTAATCTGCACCGAATCGATCAGATTGATTTTTCTTACACTCTCCCCCCAGGTTAATGTTTGCTGTAATCATATTCTGTACATGATATATTTTATTCTGAAATTCCTTAGGGGGGGATTTATGTGCATATGTATGTGTAAACACACTAACGGCAACAGAGTTGTGGTTGTATTATCTGGACAGCATCTTTTATGATGTATGCAGTGGTGGATTTTGGAGGTGTGTGTGTGTGTGTGTGTGTGTGTGTGTGTGTGTGTGTGTGTGTGTGTGTGTGTGTGTGTGTGTGTGTGTGTGTGTGTGTGTGTGTGTGTGTGTTTGATGTTGGACATGCCTTAACGCTGTGCCGCTGTGTGCAGAGCTGGATGCAGAGGAATGGTGTAAGCTGCTGTGCGTGGAGTGCCTGGGCAGCCGTCTCAACGACATCAGCCTGGGAGAGCCAGACCTGTTAGCAGCGGGGGTGCAGCGGGAGCAGAACGGTGAGTGCCCAATTAGTCCCTGCTAACACAGACAGCCATTCAGGGTCAATCTCTCTCACTCCGCCCGCCACCAAGCAGGAAGCTATTGCAGTCCGGCCCTCTATGTGTTAAAGCAACTGAGACCTCAGAGGGTTAGGGGAGTGGAACAGCCACTGTCCAATTAGGCCTGGCTAATAAAGGCTCTTTTTTTTTTTTTGTCAATACGTGGTTCGAAGTCCCCCGTTACAGTCTTTGGTTACACTAGCTCAACTTCAGAAGTATGTTTGGATGTGTGTGTTGAATGAAACCTTTGTGTGTGTGTGTGTGTGTGTGTGTGTGTGTGTGTGTGTGTGTGTGTGTGTGTGTGTGTGTGTGTGTGTGTGTGTGTGTGTGTGTGTGTGTGTGTGTGTGTGTACAGGTCACAGGCTGTGGCCGGGGCTCTGTTCCAGGCCTAATGAGAAGTGCTGTGCATCACTGGCTTCCCTCATAATGAAGCTTGTCATAGAGATGGATGAGATTATGGCTCCTAAAGCCGTGTGAAATAAATGTGCCTCCCTATATATTCCACTCACAGGAAATGGAAAAGAGAGGAGACAACGTCGCTCTGCTATCACAGCAGAGCTCATTCTCTGTAATTTGTAAACTCACGGAGGAAATCGAAAAGGCAACAGGCAAAAAAAGAAACAGTTTAAAGTTGTAAAAGGGCGAGTAATTGAAAAGAATCTGCCATCATTTCAACCCATTTCATTTCACTGCAGCTGTAAAGTGAAAATGCACCCCTCAACGTAACTCATTTATTTAAGATATCAATTCACACGTTTTTGACGGAGCTGCGGTGAACCAATTGAACTGTAACAACACAATACCTTCTGTTGTGGCTGAAATCCTGCTGTTTGGCATTCATACAAAGGTTTCAGCCGTGTGTTATGGAGACAAGCTGAACTCGTACCTCTCTGCTGCCACTTTCAGTGAATGAAACAAAAGGCAATTTCAATTAGTAGCCCTCCCCAAACAGCAGGGGCCGATAATTAGATCAGAGTTCATTTTCACTGTCCCTAAAAATATGCCACACCGTGACATTGCCATTTTCTATCCACTGCAGACACGAGGCTTATTTTGAATCATTAAGCGTAATTAGTGAGAACTAATTTAGATCCGGGAGAACTCTCTCTCTCTCTCCCTGCCTCTCATGCTCGCTCTGTCTGCCTCAGAGAGATAGTCTAATGTGAATGAGCAGATTTGGGTCCTTGATCCCAGTCCACCTGATTAAATGGTTAAATAGACTTGCTGTAGTTGAAGTCAGGTGAAGTATTCTATTTTGGATGGAAACCACAACGTAAAACTGAGACATGGGTTGTAGCAACCTCAGTTTTACGTTGTGGCTGTATCACTGGTTGGACATACAAAAAAAAACCCATCCAAACACTGTTGTTTGTTTCTTTGTCCGTTTGTTTAATTCATTGCACTGTTGTTTAGTTTAGTTAAATTTAATATTACTCTATTCTTATTTGTATATAATGTGCATTTTTAAATAAAATGTATATTTTTTTACTACCTCTTATTTTTTATTTGTAAATTGTATTGCTTTGCCCTGTACATGCTGCTGTAGCGTAACAAATTCACTTTGATGGATTAATAAAGTATCTATCTATCTATCTATCTATCTATCTATCTATCTATCTATCTATCTATCTATCTATCTATCTATCTATCTATCTATCTATCTATATCTATCTATCTATCTATCGATCGATCGATCGATCGATCGATCGATCGATCGATCGATTTATCGATCTATCTATCAAACTCTTTTCATTTGTCTCTGCATTCACAGTCTTTCCATTTTTATATAAACATAAAAAATTGCAATGTGAAACCAAAACTAACCAGATCCGATGTACACGATGTGACAACAACGCAAACCTCGGTCTGGACCTTCGGGTGTATAAACGCCCTGAGTTTCACTGGAGAAAGAGAGGAGCTAAATGCACAACACAAGAAGCCGAAGGCTCGAGCAATCCAAAGCTTTACTTTAAAAGCCAGCGGTGTAACAGGTGGTTCAGCACAGACAAGAGGAGATGAGCACTGTTACACAAGGAAGCAGCTGTAACACAGGGAGCTGGCTGGGACATCTACAAAGGCCAAGTCAAAGAACACAAAAGTATGAACAGGAATGGAGCCAAACTGACACAAAGACAGGGGAACACACACAGGAGAGGAGGATAATCAGGGACAGATGAAACGAATCAGTGCATGGGGAACTAAACACACGAGCGGGGAAACACACAAGGACAGGAAGTGATGTAACCAGGAACAACAAACCGTGTGAGAATTACAAAATGCAACCGGAGACACGGGAGAAAAGGGAAACATCAGAAACACAAGGAGTCATGACATGGACCGTGACACACATAGCACACGGGGAAGAATAATCCATGACTGGATAAGAATGCTTTAAAGATTCAAACAAAGCTACACACCAGAGTATTCACTTCATATGACTTACTAATTGTCCACCTTTTTTACTTTTCTACAAATACGACAGAAAGGTTTCAAGCACACTTTTGTGAAGCTGCTGTGAATTATACTTTTAGTTGCCATTGTGGTTTCAACGGAACGTAACAACATCAGAGAAATTACTGCTCCAAGTTTTCTAACTATCTGCGCAGCTAAATACCACCAGAGGTCAGTGAGATTATGTTTTCTTTTCTCATGAATTACACGAACCACCTCTTCGACGCCGGCTGGCCAACGGAGTCTGTGCTCAGTTAAGCAGCGTTGTTCACTGTGAGATCCCACTGACCGGTGAGTGCACTTGTGAATTCTTTCAGAGCGCTTCAACGTGTACCTAATGCCCACGCCCAACCTGGACATCTACGGGGAGTGCACCATGCAGATCACCCACGAAAACATCTACCTGTGGGACATCCACAACGCTCGCCTCAAACTCGTCATGTGGCCTCTCAGCTCCCTGCGCAGATACGGCCGAGACTCCACCTGGTTCACTTTCGAGTCCGGAAGGTGTGTGTGGGCGCGCACGCGGGTGTAGTCTGCTCGTGTTGTTCTTGTGTGTGTGTGTGTGTGTGTGTGTGTGTGTGTGTGTGTGTGTGTGTGTGTGTGTGTGTGTGTGTGTGTGTGTGTGTGTGTGTGTGTGTGTGTGTTTGTGCGGTTGAAATGTTAGCAGTGGGAGGGAGAAACTTAGTTTTAGAACTGTTTACAGAAACTTTTGCAGACCCAAAACATCCCAGGATATCAACAGCCCTTCAGGCGATGATGTGACAGGTCCCTCTGTGAATGCGTGTCTTTCTTCGTGTACTGTATCTGCTGACGCATTTATGTGTGCGTGTGTGTGTGTGTGTGTGTGTGTGTGTGTGTGTGTGTGTGTGTGTGTGTGTGTGTGTGTGTGTGTGTGTGTGTGTGTGTGCGCGTGTGTTCGACTGTTGTAGCAGTGCGCCTCTGTAACTGAACATTCAACCGTGCATATTTGTAAATCAGCAATCCAAGAGTGAGCGCGGATCAAAGTGCATCTCTGTGTGTGTGTTCCTGGCGCAGGATGTGTGACACAGGAGAGGGTTTGTTCACGTTCCAGACGCGGGAGGGGGAGATGATCTACCAGCGGGTCCACTCGGCCACGCTGGCCATCGCCCAGCAGCACGAGAGGATGATGGAGGAGATGGAGAAGAGCTCCCAGGTACATTTGCGGTTGTTTATCTCTTAACCGCAGCTGCTCATGATAAGACCGGCGACTGTATGCTTGTCCTGCCAGCATTACAAACAGCTAATCACGAGCGCGAGTGTCAACACGCCATTGTTTTAGGAATAATTACAATACTTACGTAGCGTGCGTCGCTTTCATACACACTAAAATATCCCGTGTCAACTGACGCCAGAAAAAAAAAAAAAAACAGAGCACACACACTGTGTCCGTACACACACACACACACACACACACACACACACACACACACAGAAACACATTTTCATTTGAAAAATGCCTTGTTTCTCTCGTATTTCAATGGTTTCTTCATTGCCTGTTCGATTTAGGCTGATCAAACAAGCATTTCATCGAGGATGTTTACGGAATTATTTTTAGAAACCGGCGAAGGCAAGAAATCGTGATTTTCACACGAGTTGTCCACACGCACACACGTGCGAGAATACACATTTCTCTCAAGCTACCGCTGCCTGGTCTTTCCCTCAAGAGTGCTGCTTTGGACCAGGAGCCCTCCGACACCCCGTTGGTCTTGGCCTCAGTTCCCTCCTTCCATCACAACAGCCATCCATCCCTTCCTTCCTTCCTCCCCGCTATCATCTGTATTCTTTATTTATGTAGGCCTGCCTAGTGTTTGATGAGCCTTGACCATATGGCCGTGCTCTTGGACCCCACCATTCAGGAACATTTCCAAATGCAGCTACCCTCAGCTCTATGAATTGTCTGGAAAGCCACACAAAATTGACCATTCATGTCGCAGAATGGGTAAAACAACATGCTCACTACTGAGAACATGTTTATTTTTTGGTAAAATATCAACATACTGCACATATTTTAAGACGTTTTCTGACTCTTAGATGGAGCTCTTGGTTTCACATTGCAAGTAGAAATCTAAAACAGATCATCCGGTGGCAAAACAACATCATGATCCCAGATGAATGCTTAGTTCACCCATCAAACAGCCATTCAGGGCGGAAACATGCCATTCAACTTGTAATGTAGCGTACTATTCACTCGTTTTGTTTACCGACATACGCGGAGCAGTTCCCGCTGCTGTGACTGAGTGAGAATGACAGAAAAACTGAGAGACACTGAGCTTTCGCTGTCTTGTTTCAGATCCATTCCAGAGAGACGTTAACCAAGTCCATCTCCCTGCCACGCAGCGCCTACTGGCAGCACATCACGCGGCAGACCAGCGTGGGGGATCTCTACAGTTACCAAGGTACAAACAGCAAGTTGCTAATTATCATGTGCGTGGTGTTGCTATTTCTTTCACCCGCTTGTGAAGGGAAGACAAGGGCAGAAACAGGAACACAGCGAGCCAATATTGTACAGTGCTAATGAGGATTTATACAACAATTCTCAATTTACCAATAGTCAGCCCAAGGGACTTGATTTCCATTAATAACAATGTCATTCTGTAATTACACAGTGGCAAGAAAAACGAACTGAACCCTTTTGAAATATTGTAGCTTCGGTCCAGATTTGCCTTGAAATATGGTCAGATCTTCTTCTTAGTTACAATTATGACTAAACACAATTCAGTGTTTTAATAACACACGAATGATTGTATTGTTCTTGTCAATATTCAATAAAGTATTGAGACATTCACAGTGTAGGCTGGAAAAACATTGTACCTCTCGGCTAACGACATCAGCAAAAGTTGACT
The DNA here is from genome assembly GCF_029030835.1 of Brachyistius frenatus. Taxonomy (NCBI): domain Eukaryota; kingdom Metazoa; phylum Chordata; class Actinopteri; family Embiotocidae; genus Brachyistius; species Brachyistius frenatus. The sequence continues at coordinate 94,693 of NW_027210656.1, forward strand.
GGTGTCAGGAGTTTGATAATCTTCAGTCCAATCAATGGAGCACGATTGGCCGTGTGGATTAAAGCTATTAGAGACTTAAGATCAAGAGTAGTTGATTTTCATGAAGCCGGAAAGTGTTACAAAGTTATTGCCAAGAATTCAGATATTTATCAGTCCACAAACAAATTAAGTATAAATGGAAACACTCTTTCTGTAGCTACCCTCCCTGGAAGTGGGCGCCTGGTTAGACGACTCCAAAAGCACAACACAGACAAGCAACAAGTGAGGTAAAACAAGAACAACAAATAACAGCTGTAAACTGTTAAACAAAAAAGGACTTCATTTCCGTGTTTGAAGAGCGAAGCCAATGCAGAAGTGCCTTCAAATGCAATAAAATCAGAGCCGCTAAGGGCTGGCTCCAAAAAACATCTGGTTCCAATAGACTCCCATTCACAACTTCTCCAATGAAATACTCAATAAATCAAGTCAATTAGCTGATTTTTTTTTTTTTTTTTTACACTTTCAGGGGGTCCTTCTAAATATAATTACATAATTAATTAGGTATTTGGCCTAAGATACAGGTAGGTTTGGGGGAGTGCCTGGTTTGATTGACATGGCTGGGGTGCAGTCAGGTTTCTGGTATAGCTGGGCAGCGGTTAACAGATCTGTTTATGACTCTAACATACACAGACCGTGCTGCAAGGTTGCATGGAGCGTGGTGTCCGTGGGCGGGGCACAACGGAGGACGCCACTGCTCTTCAAGAAGAACATCGCTGTACGCGTAAAGTTGACCAATGAGCACCTCGAAACTTCGTAAATGTTCAATGCCTCGTGAAACTGAGGTTAAATTGTTTGGAAAGAACACACAGCGCTATTTATGACATAAAACAAGCAATGGATACCCACAGGTGAGGTACAGTGCGTGGGGATCATTGCGACATCACGAACAGCTTTTCTGTTTCTGGGCCGGGACAGCTCGCCGTCGTCGTGGAGAAAGCACATTCCCAAGTTTTATCAAGGTATCTTAGACGATAAAGTCAGGGAGGCTTTCCAGCTGAGGCTCAGTGGAATCAGAGCGATGCAGCTGGACAATGACATCAAAGTAAATCTTCTGCAGCGAGGCCGACGAGGAGAGCCTGCCCCCGTCTGAGCCCAGACTTTAACCCGACGGAGATTCTGTAGGACGACCGCAAGTCCTACCAACACACCAGACAAACCGCAAATACGGCTGAACTGGATCAGTTCTGGAAGAAAGGCTTATTGTTTCCTTGATGACCAAAAGCAGACACACAAACAGACAGAGCTATAATCTAGAAACGACATGACGCAAGACGACAAGTTACTTGCGAGTGTGGTCTCGCAAGGAAACAAACGGGTTCATGTTCCTGACGGAGGGAGAGTCGCCCTACACACATCAAAAATCTAAAATGCAGCAAGTGGTTTACAGCATCCAAACTCAGCTGTGCTACTTGTGTACTTAATGTACATGTCTACTTGTGAGTGAGAGAGAGAGAGAGAGAGAGAGAGTGTGTGTGTGTGTGTGTGTGTGTGTGTGTGTGTGTGTGTGTGTGTGTGTGTGTGTGTGTGTGTGTGTGTGTGTGTGTGTGTGTGTGTGTGTGTGTGTGTGTGTGTGTGTGTGTGTGTTTCCGTCTAGATGTAGACCAGAGGCAGAAAGGTGATTAGTGAGCTGATGCGATTATGCTCTGTCCATGGTATTAGTTGATTAGTAGACTTATCTGAGGATTATGGGCCTTTTGGCTTTCACTGATAGAGCAAAACAGAAAGCCAGGCAAAGATGAAAGTCCCTCTGACGTCATCATTTTCTTTAAAGAAGCTACGGCTGTGTTTTTTTTTTTCTTCTTTTTCTTTTTTCATTATCATTTAATTGTGGCCCGATAAGCTTAAAAGCAAAAAAAACAGGAGAACCTCCTTTCCCAACGTCAACATGTTATTCCACATATACACTAAACGGAGAAGGCTCCACCTCGGGGTCATTATTTATAAGCTCAGTCTCTGCAAAGTCTCCTTTTCAAACTCTTCCTCTCCAAACTCCGGTGAGCAGAGGAGCTTCCCCCTCATCCATCAACCTGGCGTCGCCACTGGTCCTCCCACACTCCCGCCGTGCGTCCGTCCGGTTCGGGAACAACCCTCAACCTTCTGCTGCTCGTACACATTCAGCGCTGCCATTATCCTCCCCTCCTTTCCCATGAATAAATTGAATGCATCGGTGTGTCCGAGGACGGCGGTTGAAGAAGGTCTCGTCGCACAAGCGGGGACGACAAGGTGATTCTGGGGAGTGATGGGAGTTAACGTCCTGTTGTGACACGCGGTGGCTTCGGCCTGTGAAAGGCGCGCGGGCGGCCGGTGATGCCTCTTCGCGTGACCGCGTGCCGTTCCGAGACGAGCGCAGAGACGTCGATTCCTCGTCGGCAGGAGGTCTCCACCTTTCTGGAAGAAAAAAAAAGTCGTATGCTGCGTTCAAAGGGAGTCCTATTTATTTACCGGAACTGGAAGAGTCCAGATTAACACCCCCCACCCCCTTCCTCCCCCTCCCCTCCAATGCGGTATTCACGAAGTCGTAACTCTACCTTTTCGATTAGCCCAAAGTTCACGAGTTATGACGCGTTTTCTGACGTTTACCGTGGAAATTCATTTTCCCTTTCTTGCATTAAATTGCCCATTCTGTTAGCTTGCTAAATTGTTCCCCTCTGCGGCTTCTGGGTGCCGTCTACATTGCTGCTGCCGGGCGCTGGCGTTTTTACGACTTGAACCTGTTGAAAACCGAGCGGTCCTCTGTTGTAACCAGGAGCTCACGAGTTCCATTCGAACGCGGCATTTGACGTGTCATGCGCGCACACAGGGAGGTCCTCGCCGGTGGCATTTGGGCTGGGTACTAAACTTCAATACTTTGACGCTGTCTAGTCTTTCCCCGGTAAACCGCGACAGTGGACCTCACTTAAGTGGGCCGCGGCCCTCGTTAGCGCACCCGAGCTTTTTCCCTCATGCCGGCTGGAACGAACGTCCACTGGAGGGCTTCTTTGTGCGCAGCTGGCTTGATGGCATCTGCTGACAGCATGTGAGGCGTTTAGGGAACGTTGGTAAACTACAGTATCGAGAAATAACTACAACGCGAGACATTTAGGGAATATCTGCAAGTTGCTGCTCGATAGAAATCAACCCGGGCTACACTCTCACCCTCTAAAGATTTGTATCGGAATATGTTATGCATATATGACATCGGATATTACCTATTTTTCTCCTACAGCTGTCAATGTTTGGTCACGTTTCAGCTGTTTTTCCAAATACTTTGTAATCTGTTTGAAACCATTTATCAATGAGCTGACTCACCACTCTGATTGATTTCTAACAGGTTTTTGACACGTGGGAAGGTGTTAGGTGGTAGACTCAATATGTAAATACATTTGAATTGTTTTTAATCAAGTCATTACTTCAATTTTGTCATATTTGACGAGCTATTTTGCAACCATTTGCATTTAACATTTGTGATTAACACTGGGAAAATGACAAAATACACTTAAAATACATGTACATACATATTGACACAGTCAGTTGACATAAATGCAGGTTATGTTTGTTTGTTTGTTTTTTTAGTAATAATTGTACCTACCATTAGTTCCCAAAATAACAATTTGGATCTGAATAGAGGCAAGAAATCAGGTTTTTGGACTGTGATGGCTGGCTGTGTTTGCTCGCTGGCTGTATCACTGTGTACATGATGAATATCCAATCAGCACAGTCAATTTGCTGAGTCATGCTCGGGTTGCTTTCAAATACCCTTCGGGTGCGGGGGAATAATTAAGGAACATAGTCTCTTTAGCCCGTTGAGGTTTAGTCACCTATTTATTTATTTCTTTTCCTCAGTTGACAGGGGACCTGGCAGTGGAGGAGTGCAACTCTTTCATTTGAATATGTTGCACATCTGCTTTTTGTTTACCTGGAAATGCCTCAAAAATACCTCCCTGAAGCCTCGTTTGCTATAATTGAAAATAATAATTGTTAAATGTGTTTCATTTAAAAAAATAAAAATAAATAAATATATATATATATATATATATATTTAGATGTGGCCTAAAATTCAGCCCCCAAAGAATTGAGCTTTTTGATAAAGCCTAAGCTATATGGTTTAATCTCCAGAGACCACAGTATATACTAAGACAATGCATCTACTTTCTGCTGTCTTCCACATCTCCTCTCCTAATGTTATTCACTCTTTTGCATTTCAGTGAAACTGCTGTGTTCTCTTGAGTTTGCTGATGCATTGAAATAAGTGCACTTTAAAGTTTTCGAGTTGAAAGCAAGGCGCCGCGCCTGTCGGAAAGGGTTCAATTACCAACTTTAATATTGGAATGGAGAAGGGACTTGCATATTTTCGTGTACCCATTTTTGTGTTTTTTTTTGTTTTTTTTTTTGGTCCGTTTCACATGCACTCTCTCTTCCTCTCCCAAGCACTCTGTGTTTTATTGTGCTCCACAGTTAAGTGCCTTAGAAATAGCCATTATAATACTTTTTTTTTTTTTTTTAAATGGAGCTCTGTTCATAGTTTGATCGGCCGGGAGTGATGCGAGCGGATCTTACCGAGAGGTAGCAAGTATCAAAGGTGCCGGGGCAAGATGACAGAGGAGCAGGATGATAACGCTGCCTTATCTGCAACAGGCAACATGGAATATTGTAGCTGTAGATGCAAAAAAAAAAAAAAAACTGAACCCCATGAAATATTCATGCAGGTAAAACTCAGTTCAACTGTTTCAGGCTCTTCCTGGTGGATGCCTGGAAAGTTTCTAATCTCAGTCATCAGCGCACTGCAGCTGAATCCAAATTTAAATGAACTGACCCAACGTTTAAGGTGCATTAGATTGATGTTTTCTTTTTTTTACCTGCAGCGCATTGTTGCTCCGATGTCTTCTTCACGACACAGACATGCATGTCAGCAGTCTCGCATAATCTGGAGTTTGAGGCACATTCAGCCTCCATTTCTCTGGTTACAGCTGTTACTGGGATGCCATCTGCGTTGGTGCACTTTGAAGAAGGAAGGTGCAGACAGGTGTGTGTGTGTGTGTGTGTGTGTGTGTGTGTGTGTGTGTGTGTGTGTGTGTGTGTGTGTGTGTGTGTGTGTGTGTGTGTGTGTGTGTGCGTGCGTGCACGTGTGTGTCAACATGCGTGCATGAATAGCCGCTTGTGTACCCGGGTCCGCTATTCTCCCTCTGTCAGGGTGTGTGATTGCCCTCCCTGCCTGTCCTGTCTGCTCCGGCCCAGCAGCTGCCACCCCGGGCCAGATAGGATGACATGACCTTCCCTGGTAATGAAAAGGCACTGACAAATCACTGTCTGCTTCTCGTAGGGATCGGAGAGAAAGAGGAATGCTGACACCATCATCTCTCTCTCTCTCTCTCTCTCTCTCTCTCTCTCTGCCTCTCTCTGTTTTTTTATATTATTTTTTATTATTATTATTTTTGGGGAAAAGTTGGTCTGCATTTGTGTTTCCTGTCTGAAAGCGTGGCTCTCGTCAGGGCCCTGGCACCACAAAACAAACGCCACTGTTTATGACTGAGGAGATGATGAGATCTGCTTCGCCCTCCCTCTGTCTGCACTGGGCTCCCTGCCTCCTTTTTTTTTTTTTTTTTTTTTTTTTTTTTTCCCAGCCTAAATTGGCCTTGGTTGAGGAGAGGGATTGTCTTGGCAAAGATGTGAAAAGGATATGCCTGGTTGCGCACCAGTCGTTTCAGCAATCAATTAAGTACAACGCGGAGAGAAGAGAAAGTGTCCCTCTTCTTTTTTTTTTTTCACCTGCACAATTTTTATTCTTGGACTGAGAAGCATTTTTAAAACGTGGAAGCTAGCGCCTTATCGTATTTTTCTTTATTTCAAGGAGTGGTGGAGGGGAAAGACTAGCAGGCAGAGGTGTGTATGTATGACTCACCTGTTCTGGCTGACGTTATTTTGGCCTCATCCTCAACCTCATCCTCATCCTCACACCGGTCCCTCTGTGTTTCTCCCTGAAAGCTGCTTCACACAGGAAAAAAAAAAAAGCTTTTACTGTGTTTTTTTTTTCCCTTCTCGGTGTCTTCCTTTACTTGTGCACCGTGTCTCTTCACACATTTCTTTTTTTAGGTTTTTTTTTTTTTGTTCTTTAACCAGACTTCTCTCTCTGCGGCTCTGACACGCTCTCACGCAGCCACTTGACATTGATTGCCAGGCTGACTGGGTCATGTTTTATATTCCACGTCGTGGTGAGCTTGCAGTGTCTCTCGCGGTCTGAGCCCTGAGCCCTGTTCCCTTTGGTGGCACATTGACTCGCGCTGCTGGCCCCACACACACACACACACACACACACACACACACACACACACACACACACATCGACTATATTATGAATGATTTGCACTGCTTAAAATCCTATTTGCTAATAAGCATTTCAGCACAAACAACAGTAGCAAAAAAAAAAAAAAAAAAAGATCTCTTTGTCAATTTCATCCGTATGGCCCTGGAAGAAACAATCCAATTTTAATTTCTTAATCAAATTTCAATTAACCTCTGCAGGTGAATTGATCCAAAACGTCTGGAATCTATCGACGTGCGCCTCCTGGCCCCGCTGCGTCCCGTATGCGCCGTAGGTTAGAGTTGACTGCAGTGCTGTTTGGGTTTTGCACCTCCTGAAATATTGATCACTGGCCACTTCCTCCTTGTTTGGTGCATGATCAGCAGGCTGCCAGCCACTTTATCCTCAACCTACCTCTGCGTGCACATTTCCAAACAGCATTCTAATGTATTATTAATGGTCTCACAGTTGCACAAGAACAGCCCCCCACCCACAAGTATCCATTACTCCCTCTTCAGTGCACTTAACCAACATGAACTGCAGAGCAAATTGGTCCAATTAATTTAAATGAAGGTGGAGAGCAGGAAGGAGAGACGGAAGAAGAAGAAGAAGAAGAAGACGAGCCTGTGAAATAAAGTTGTTTTTCTCAGATGAAATGTTGCTTTTAAAAGATTGTTTTACCCGAAGTGAAGAATGCTGGGGTTATTACTGTGCGCGGTAACTTAGCAACAGTTGTATCACAAGTATAGTGTAAGAAACAATGTTGCATTGTTTCAGTTAAATAAAACGCGCCTTATTTTATTCCTGTAAAAAAAAAAAAAATTCTCCACCGACTATTTTCCACCTTTTTTTTCCCCGGCACAGGACCCGGCCTGACGATGACCTTTATCCCTCGAGCGCAGACGTTCCCCAGCTTTCTGTCCGACCAGCGCGAGCAGGAGGAGAGCCGGCACCACGAAGAGGCGCCGTCGCCCTCTAGTGGCTGTGAATCGAGTTGCAGCCAGAGAGCCCTTCAATGACAGGGAATTTGCTCTACCGACACCGGACACTTTTCCCCACCCGCCGTAGAGAGGATGTAGAAATATGTATAGTGACATGTGTAACATATCATTTCCCGGTGATACTTACAAACAAATAGTGTCAACTGTAGAGCGAGTGGAACATGAAAAGGATCTCGAGGAGGATCGTATCAGTTCTTGTGTGTTGTGTGACAGCAGAGGTAGCTTCAAAGATTGCACCAAACTTTTTTTTTTTTTTTTTTTTTTTAGTGTAGTAGGAAAGTCCTTTATGTTGTTATTATCCTGTTAAAGCCAGCATGATTACCTTCTTTTTTTTTTTTTTTTAAAGCTATTACTGCACTACACCTTACAGGAAGTGTAAGGTACTAAACCACCGAGGTCCACTGTAAAACAATGTTTTAAAAAAAAAAAAAGAAAAAAAGAAGGCTTTCCTTCACCGAAAATTGATGAAATCGCATCAGGCTCGTTCCAACAATGTGCAGCCTCAGCAGCCAATTCAAGAACAACTTCCAGCGGTTTTGACACGTAATCCTCCCACACTTACTTTGCTTCCTCTCAAGAAAGTGAAATTGATCAACGCCTCACACAAGAACAGCTCGACGCTTGACGGCGGTGATGAATCAGCCGAAGCCCTTGATCGGTTACAACCGGCGAAAAGGGGGGTGGGGTGGAGGGAGGAGAGAAAAAGAAAAAGAAAAGAAAAGAAAAAAGTCATTCGGAAATGTGCTTCAAGGATACGGGAGCGGACTGTCGCGTCAGAAATGATGAAACGCAACCTTCTCGCAGCCTCGGCTTTAAACTGCCAACCTTACCTTTCACTAGAGCGATTTGATTTTTTTTTTTTAATAGCTTCCTTGCTCTGCTCCGGCCTCCAGACACAGGGAGGAACCGATAACTCTGTTCATTAGCAGGAGGTGGAGAGAGGGTGACCTGATGGTGGTGGGTGGTGGTGGTGGTGGTGGGGGGGGGGGGGAGTTATGCAAAGCAGAGATAAATTTGGCATTACGGTTCAAGATGGGCACTGATGATAAAACATCGTGGAGAAAGTTTTCAAATTCAATTAAAAAAAAAAAAATGGAATCCCATATTTCATTTGAGAAAAAAAAAAAAATGCGCTCAGTACATTTGACAAAGAACTCAGAAAAGGTCAAGTTTGATATTTTTGGGAAATATGCTTATTTGCTCGATTCTTGATTGGAGTTAAATTAGGAGTCTTGAATCTTGTCAGGAACCCCCCCCCCCTCCACCCCCCCCCCCCAAAAAAAATAAATAAATATATATTTTACAAAATGTTGAAAATAATAAAACGACATTAAAAATCGAGCAACTTCCCGACAAAACTACAATAACGACTTTATTTATTTATTTATTTTTTTAAAAGAGCGTCAAGATGCCCTCCGGTTTTCTTTCCCGCTCACCACCGACGAGCACCGGCTGGAAGGCAGCGACGTCGCGGTCACCGAACGAGCAGCGAGCAGCAGCAGACCCAGAAATGATGCTCACGGACGCCTTTCCGTATCCCCGAGCAACGAGCAAGAAGTGCCTTCTGACGGACCGCGGTCGGTTCCGGATCGAACCAAAAGCAGCGACCTTCGGGGGCTTTCTGGTTTCACCCGTCGCCGACGGAACGGTCCCGGTCCGTCCCTTGGAAACGGTCCGCGCGGAGAGAGAGGAGAGTCTCGCGTCCTCTCGCCCCCCGCCCCCCGGCGCCCCCGGTTCCCTCGCGGTTCTCGGCCGGAGAACGTGCGTTGCGGTAAGTTCCGCCGCCGGTTGCGTCGGTCCTTTTTGCGGTGTCCGCGGCAGCCGCCCGCGCGCTCCGCCCGCAGCGTGCCGCCAAGATTTCCCGTCGCCGCGCGTTTGCGTCCGCCGTGTTTCGTATCGTCGTAGGTTCACGCGTCAAACAGCACTTTGAATACACGAGTGGAGGACTGCAGTTTTCACTGAGTGTACATATGTCGTGTTTTTTGATGATTTAAAAAAAACAAAAAAAACAAAAAAACAAACAAACAACAACAACAAAAAAAAGGTTAATAAATTGAATGTTCTATCACGCCTCGGCGTTTTTCTTGACGTCGGCGGGCGCGTTTCGGGTCGGGGGGGGTTCTCGTTGAGAGTTGCGTCAGAAGACCGGTACTTTATGAAGCTGGACTCGCCCCAAAAAATAAAAGTCCACTTTTCACGGCTCCGAGGAGTTTTACAAACATGGCTCCTTTAGAAGAAGCGTGCGTTGGTCGCCTTTCACGCTCCGTGACACGCTTCCCCTTCTCCACGCCAAACAGAGACGCACAAGAGAACTCGCGAGTTCACTGGAAACAGCGACCCTTGCTTCAGTTGCATTGTATTGGTATTGTATTAAAAAAAAAATAATAATAATAATAATAATAAAAAATTAAAAAAAACCTGTTCGTTCGTTAAATAGGATTCTCCAAAAGACGGGCAAATGTGAGACTTAGAAGTCCCGCCTGTTAAGAGGACCCGATTCTAAAGGACTGAGACCATCAGGATTTATTGAAAAGAAAAAGAACAAAAAGATCGACTTTGTATTCAAAAGGGAGAAGTTGAGCCTTTTTTTTTTTTGTGGACGGGGATTTTTTTTTGGAGCCGGTATCAAGGGAGGAGGAGGAGGAGGGGAGGGGAGGGAGGAGGAGGGGAGGAGGTGAGGGGAGGTCTCGGCGTCGCGCTTACTTCCGCTTCGCCGCGGAACGACGCGGTTTCCGCAGCGGGTCTCCCCACTTGGCACGCGACAGGAAATTCAAGGAGGTGGAGGCTGCGTGTGGCATTGGCTTTTATTTTCTGTCACATTGGGTCATTTACCTTTCACACACACACACACACACACACACACACACACACACACACACACACACACACACACACACACACACGGGTTTCAGTATTTTCTCGGTCACACGCGGCACCGCGAGCGTCCTCGCGGTCAAACGTCCTCCGCCGTCGCGTCGGGCCCGAGCGAGATGAGAGAACGGAGGCCGAACCTTTTTTTGGACGCCCAAAACGACCGTCCCTTCACGTCCCGCGCGTTTCTCCCTCCCGTCCTCGTTTCCGAGCGGACCGGGCTTCGCGGTCCGTCACCGCCTCCGCCACCGTTTCTATGGAGACAAATGAGGTAGATTACACAAACGGCACGGCGACAGGGAGCGCCGTCAACCTGGGAAAGGTTCCCGGAAAAAAAAAAAAAAAAAAGGAGGCTCGGAAAAATGCGGGAAAAAAATAAATAATGGACACAATTTGGTAAAAGTTTTTGACCAGCTCGTTCACAGAAAAGGACTTTTTTTTGTTTGTTTTTTTTAACAAAAGGTTTTATGAAATGGAACACAAACACTCCTCGATGAACAGCAGACAAAAGTACAATGGGCTCTCGGCCGCGGCGCGGGACGAGCTAATTCAAGTCGAGGGAGAGCGACGGTCTCAAGCGAGCGACTGCTTTTCTTCCCCGTTAGATGATTAGTCAGGCTCTGAATGGAAACCAGGAGGAATGAAAGTAAAAAAAAATAGGGCAGTTCCACAGGCTATTGTCAGTGGTTTTACTCGGGGGGGGTTAGAGAAGCCAACGGGACGATTCTGCGGGCTTTTTGTCCGCTCTCCTGCGCGGCGGGTGTTTATCCCGTCAAATATTTGCTTCGCCCAAAACAAATATTTCCTCGACGGTAAATTATTATGCAGCGCGTACGACGTTTGATTGGCGGGAGGGGCGAGGCCGCGGCAAACGAAACACCCCCCCCCCCGTCGAGCCGTCCCGACTCTGAAGAAGAGAGCCTCGGCTTGTTGACGAAAACGGCGGCGGGGGACGTGAACCCGCGGTCCAGAGAGAACCGCCGCGTCTGATTAAAACGAGTTCCCGACGAGTTCGTTGTAAATCCGCGCTCGTCGCCGTGTGCCCATTTCTGCTCGGGCGCGCTTCGCTTTGCGGAAGGCTTTGAGGGCCCGGCGACAGCTGTGACAGACGTACGGTGGGTACGGGAAGTATTCAGACCCCTTTACGTGTTTCACTCTTTGTTTCATTGCAGCCATTTGCTAAAATCAAAAGAGTTCATTTTATTTCTCATTAATGTACACTCAGCACCCCGTCTTGACAGAAAAAAAACAGAAATGTAGAAATTTGTGGAAATTTATTCAAAAAGAAAAACAAATATGACATGGTCATAAGTATTCAGACCCTTTGCTGTGACACTCATATTTAACTCACATGCTGTCCATTTCTTCTGATCCTCCTTGAGATGGTTCTACTCCTTCATTGGAGTCCAGCTGTGTTGAATTAAACTGATTGGACTTGATTAGGAAAGGCACACACCTGTCTATATAAGACCTTACAGCTCACAGTGCATGTCAGAGCAAATGAGAATCATGAGGTCGAAGGAACTGTCCAAGGAGCTCAGAGACAGAATTGTGGCAAGGCACAGATCTGGCCAAGGTTACAAAATAATTTCTGCAGCACTCAAGGTTCCTAAGAGCACAGTGGCCTCCATAATCCTTAAATGGGAGAAGTTTGGGACGACCAGAACTCTTCCTAGACCTGGCCGTCCAGCCAAACTGAGCAATCGTGGGAGAAGAGCCTTGGTGAGAGAGGTAAAGAAGAACCCAAAGATCACTGTGGCTGAGCTCCAGAGATGCAGTAGGGAGATGGGAGAAAGTTCCACAAAGTCAACTATCACTGCAGCCCTCCACCAGTCGGGGCTTTATGGCAGAGTGGCCCGACGGAAGCCTCTCCTCAGTGCAAGACATATGAAAGCCTGCATAGAGTTTGCCAAAAAACACATGAAGGACTCCCAGACTATGAGAAATAAGATTCTCTGGTCTGATGAGACCAAGATTGAACTTTTTGGTGTTAATTCTAAGCGGTATGTGGAGAAAACCAGGCACTGCTCATCACCTGCCCAATACAATCCCAACAGTGAAACATGGTGGTGGCAGCATCATGCTATGGGGGTGTTTTTCAGCTGCAGGGACAGGACGACTGGTTGCAATTGAAGGAAAGATGAATGCGGCCAAGTACAGAGATATCCTGGAAGAAAACCTCTTCCAGAGTGCTCTGGACCTCAGACTGGGCCGAAGGTTCACCTTCCAACAAGACAATGACCCGAAGCACACAGCTAAAATAACAAAGGGTGCAGCTTCGGAACAACTCTGTGACCATTCTTGACCGGCCCAGCCAGAGCCCTGACCTAAACCCAATTGAGCATCTCTGGAGAGACCTGAAAATGTCTGTCCACCAACGTTCACCATCCAACCTGACGGAACTGGAGAGGATCTGCAAGGAAGAATGGCAGAGGATCCCCAAATCCAGGTGTGAAAAGCTTGTTGCATCATTCCCAAGAAGACTCATGGCTGTACTAGCTCAAAAGGGTGCTTCTACTCAATACTGAGCAAAGGGTCTGAATACTTATGACCATGTGATATTTCAGGTTTTCTTTTTGAATAAATTTGCACAAATTTCTACATTTCTGTTTTTTTCTGTCAAGATGGGGTGCTGAGTGTACATTAATGAGAAATAAAATGAACTTTTTTGATTTTAGCAAATGGCTGCAATGAAACAAAGAGTGAAAAATTTAAAGGGGTCTGAATACTTTCCGTACCCACTGTACACACATATATATATATATATATATATATAAATTATTTTTTTTAAAAAGCACTCGCATTATGCAGTGCATCATATTTACGTGGGTTCATTTATCACGAGGCTGACGTTGGGCTTTGAGTGATCGGTGCGCAGGTTGGCATAGATCGGGCAAGTTCTCGTCTGCCTGGACTTCTTTGCGATCCTGGGACGCCACACGGAGACGTTCTCGTAGTAGTTGAGCTGTGAGGGATGAAGGAAGTGTTAGTAGTCTTCGGGCTGTTAGGCAAAGACATGCGATGATGGCGTGAAGCCGCTCGGCAAAATGCGATAAAATACCCATCCGGCCGGGTCTGAAATATGCTTTTTAATGAACTAAAAATCACGCGATTACGACACATAACTCATCCTGAATCAGAAAAGGTGCAGTAAGTAATGTGAATTTAGAAACTATTTGCAAAATGTGCTGTAATTAAATCATTTTATGTATTTTATTTGTATTTAATAATCAAACTGTTTGTAGGGAATTAGGAATATCCTTTTTTTTTTTTCTTCTCAATATTATAATTACATTATCAGGAAAGACGTGTCCCCATCTAAGAAAACACCGTGACACTGTGTCTATAACCAGCAATGAAGCTAGAATATATATATATAAAAAATAAAAAAATAAAAAAGATAAGATATAACACAGTAATAATAACATTTTCACGAGCTGCTCTTCTCCATCGTCCAACCACCGCCACCCTGCCGGTTATGTTAAGGCAGCATCGGTTAAAGTCAGCGAGCAGAATCCGGTCAGCTGATGACGACGACGACGGGACGTGGCCGTGTCAAGCGAGATTAATCGTCGCGCGTGACGGCGTTGTAACGAAGTGCGCGTCCGATGAGAAGGTGAGGAAGAGTCCTGAAAGCGTCGAGTGTGAAGATGAGAGTGGACAAAATGAATAACCCGACATCTACCTGTGCCTGAGACGGGTGCAGCTTCACTCGGTACTCCTCTCTCCTGTTCTTCTTTCTGTGGCCATCGTCAGGCGAAAGACAACAAAAAAAACAAAAACAAAAAATCACACCGGATCTCCATAATGTAATGTAAGTGAACGCCCAAATCGCATTTTCTTATCAATACGTTCCTTGTGAAACAGCACCAGCGCACGTTCAGTGAGCCGTTATTCAACGCACAACGGTAATGGATATTTATCAGAATGAGGTTTTAGTTCTCTGAAAACACGGCGGGGTCTCCTTACCCGCGCCTCACTGCCAGTACGAGGATGACGACGAGTAGAATAAATCCAGCAGCTCCGGCCCCGATGTAGATGTACATCATGTATAACGACAGGCTGAATCCACCTGCTTAGGAAAAGAGAACAACAACAACAAAAAAAAACAACTGAAATAAAACGAGGACCAAACCAGCCTGAACTCAAGAGCTTTCTCGTTCATTTGCGATGATAAAAGCAGTTTCACTTATGTTTGTGGTGACATATATTTGTTTCGTGACACGTACATCACACTAACAGCCTGCGCGACAATAACACGCCCGCCACACAAACCCACAATCACACACACAAACCCACACACACACACACACACACACACACACACACACACCAACCCACACACAGAGCTCAGTGTTCAACAGCAGTGAGACCCCGTGTCGCGGGAATTTGCCCTTTCAGCACATTTGATTCCGTGTCGTGGCGCCGAAAGCACGAGGCCCGACGCCACGCGCTTTGTTGCGGTTTTCTGCGTTCGTTGCTCCGCTGCGATCTGCGAAGCACCTCCGCGTCCCCGACTCATTTCAAACACGAGAAACTGCTCGCCACGCGGGCGTACGTCTCGGCGTACGACGTCCGTTTTCCGCACCTGGAGCGGCGACGGTGAGCTGCACCGTGGTGGTCTTCGTTCCCGCGTCCGTGCTGAACGTGCAGCGGTAGAAGCCGCCGTCTTCCCGCAGCACGCCGGTCAGGTGCAGGCTGATGTCGACGCCGTCGTCGCAGCCGACCCGGCCCCTGTCGCTGTAGTCCTCGCCCACCAGGCCCCCCTCCACCTTCTTGCACACTCCGATGATGCCCCAGGGCTGGCCGTGCAGCATCCGCTCCAAGATGACCTGGTGGACGGTGCCGTTGTGCCGGCGGTTGCATTTGATGGTCAGGTTGCCGTTCTGCTCCGCCACCAGGCGCGTGTCGGCCACGGCCCCCCGCGGCGGGGGCGGCGGGGGCTCCGTGTCGCCGCCGACGCCGCCGTCGTCGTCGTCGTCCTCCGGCGGATCGTCTGCAAGAACAGAGAGGAGGCGCTCGTCAAAAGAAAGAAACCGACACGTGGAAATGACAGAAACAGTAAACTGTTCCAAGTTTCATTTCCACCGTCACTTCGTTCTTAAGTCGCAGAGCGGCCCGGGGGGGGGGGGGGAGGGGGGGGCGCGTCCCATCATTTCTTTTTTTTTCAGAACTCAAGAATTTCCACCTGGCTTCTTCCCGCCGTGGTATTTACCTAAATCCTCCACCTGAATGTTCCTGGTCCAGGGTCCCTGAGGGAAAGTCTGAACAGAGCAGTGGTAAAGGCCGATGTCCTGATGAGTGACGTTCTTCATGGAAATACTTCCGTCCATCGGCGTCGTCTTCAGAAACTCCACTCTCTCTCGGTAACGGCGAGAAAAAAACACTCCGTACTCGGGATGGAAAACTGCCACCGGATCCTTGTCTGGTACTTTAGTCCAGGACACCATGCTGAGGTTGCCGTCCCAGGGGCACGAGCAGCCGAGAATCATCCCCTCCTCCAGTCGGACCGTGACGACGTCTTTCTGCTGGACTGCAACTGGACGGAGGGATTACGTCTGTTAACGCCTTCGCCCCGACACAATGTCTATCATTACTTCCACAGAATTACAAATTCATTCTTAAGATTAAACTCGGGGGTGGGGGTGGGGAAGAAAGAAAGCAAATCTAAATTTCACGAGTTTGACACTATTGATTATATTTTGATAGATTGGTTTTTTTACATTTGTTTTTATACCTCCTCAGTGTGGCATAAAAGACCATGTTTTTTTTTTCCTCCCAAATCTCCCCTACTTGAAGACTTACACAGCTATTCACAGCTTTGAGGCCATCCCCGGGGTAACGGTAATTAGGCTAATTTCAGCCCGTACGCATGAACACAATTGACAATAGTTGGTGAGGAAGCATCCAAAGTTTTCAAAGGCTTTTATCCGAGCTGAATGACAGCTGATTTCCAGTCTAGTGAAGCCCCCGGGAGAACTGAGGCAGGGTTAGAATAATGTCTTACAAAACTTAGGAAAACAAGCTTTCCCATCATCTCACAATTCACTAAAATAGGATGCTTATTTTGAATTACCGATTATAAGATATAAACATATCAACTTATTAAAACTACATCACAAATAGATTTAGGTCAATTCGTTTTCACAATAAACTGGAAGACATCAGAGGACATCGCTTTCAACCCGGTCAGTAAAAGTGCTGCCATATGAAACAATACCATTCAAGGAATAAAAAAAATAAAAAATATATATATATATATATATATTTCAACTACATACCTTTAAGAAAAGGGAGAAAAATGAGTACCACGAAGTACCAGTAGTCCTTCTGTACAGCTTCCATCTTGCCCCACCGACGGAGAATGAAAGCTGCATTGATGAGACGAGTGGAGAGGCACCCGAGCTGCACTTCCTGTTAGCTCTCTGGCTACAGACAAACACTTGAGCTACTGGTCCACACTTCACGGTAGCCCACTGTTGGCTAATTCCACACAGAGGCACTTTATAACAAGGACTGAGAATGGACGGCAAGCCTATGACATAATAGTGCAATAATAGAGCATTGGTGGTTTTTTTTGTTTTTTTTACAATTAAGTTTTATTAATACAAAATGAAAACTGAGCACTTTTTTGTTGTTGTTGTTGAAGTATTACATTTCAGACTGCAAATCTTAACCCTCCTGTTGTCTTTGGGTCAAAACGACCCTCAGCTGTGTTCAACCAAGTTCTCTTTTATTTTCATATTTTTTGGGGGATCATTGGTGACGAGGAGGCTGTGAGGGTTTCTTTAAAGAATGACGACCAATGATCCCCCCCAAAAAAATATAAAAATATAGAAATAAAATCGAACTTGGTTGAACACAGCCGCGGGTCATTTTGCCCCGAGGACAACACGAGGGTTAAACCGAAGCTGGATTCAGTGCGTGAGAAGATGTGCGCTTCCTCTCAACACAAGGTTTTCTGCGGAAAGATCTGGTGGTTTACAGCAACGAGCTCAAAGGCAGAATGGTGCAAACGCAGCTTGGCGTCACCGTCACCGCACGAGCCGTGTTCAAAGACACAACTGGTCAGAACGCCGCTCTCTCAGAGTTGAACGGAAATCACAACATACTGAGCTGAACTCACTTTAATAATATCCACGTGAAATAATATTTGTTGGATTTAAAACATGATAGAAAACATTATAAATAATACTACATTCAGCTATTGAGCAGCTGGGAAAGGTTTTCGAGGCACTTGAGCAGGTAGCTGCTCGTAGGTTCCTGCTTGTTCTCTGCATCTGCAGTTCGGGAAAAAAAAAAATTGAAACAAACCACAAATGTTAACAATGGAACAAGGACAACCTTATGTTCAAATGGAGTGCCAGGACAGATGCTAATATGCTTTCATCAAAGTGAATATATGCATACCCTTCTTAGAGATGGCGTGTGCCTCCTCAATTCTCAATCGAACGGAGGGACACTTCAAAGTAGTCTTGGCCTTTGAGAGCAAATTAGAAAAACAGATTAAAGGGAGAATTTTTGGTGGGGGTTTTTTTGTGTTTATATTCAGGAGATTCAAAAAGTAGTCGTCTGTACTGCATGTGAGAGAACGGTGAAGCTTTCAAACAGAATTATCTGCTCAACTTACGGGCACAGAACAAAGCCGAGAGAGGACACCGCAGGATTTCATTTGACATGTATCACCAATAACTCCCAACACCAGCCAATAAACGCACACAAGTACTAAAATCAAGTTTTAGTACTTGTGTGTGCGTGCGTGTGTGTGTGTGTGCGTACCCTCTGATTGTTATGGACCAGCGCCCAGAGTGCAGCAGCTCCCATGCAGCGGGTTTCCATCTCTTTACTTTCCAGACAGCGTAGCAACACTTTCACTGCTTTGTCTGGAAGAGAGACATGCAGATAATCAGCGGAGTTCATCAATCATAAAATATGCAATGATTTGCAGAAAAAAGAAAAAAAAATATATATATACAGTATATATATATTTTTTTGTATTCAAAATGACAAGAGCAATAACCTTTAGAAGGATTCTTGTTATCACACTGCTGTTAACCAAATATGTACTTAACAGAGAATTCGGGGAAAATCCAGGTAAGATATTAGCATATAAATTATTCACATAGACAACACAACATTATTATATCTTAAGGTGCAAATACAGTAACTGATAAACTGAACACTGGAATAAAGTTTCACCAGGCTGTCATTATCTCGCCCGTATTTTCAGAATAAATGTCACAGCGAGGTCTGGGGCATTTATTCTAAATTGTTGCTCATGTGGTTGATATCGGATGAGGCAATGAGAGGGTTTTTTTTTCTTTCTTTCTGCAAGCTGATTGACTGACTGAGATCGTATTGTTTACACAGCATGTGAAAGAAATGTGACCTTTACACAGGAAACACAAAGTTTCCTGTGCACCTGGTCCCACAACTAACACCCACAGCTCGTATTGTACGAAAGCGCGTGCAATGGGGCGTGTGGTGGGCACGGCCGGTCTTCCACTCTCAGCAGCTTTCATCGTCTCACGTGTCAGAATCATTCATCTTCATACATCTGCGGTGTCTGTCCTACATTCTTAACACGAGATGCAATTCGTTCTACAACGTAACAGATCAACATAAAATGTACACTGAATTTCTATCATGAACAACAAAAATCTGGGGGGAGGGTGGGGTGTGTGTTAGCTGTCAATAATAACCGGTGTGCACTGTGGACGCACCAAACACGGGCAAATCTGCCTTTTTGTGCTGGTCCTGTTGTACTTCGCTGCTTTGGCACTTTCACATCTCCCTGGCTCAGATTAATAACTTCTATTTCTGCTCGGCCCCCTCCGTACCGTTGGCCATGACGTGTGACTTGTTGGCAGGGCAGAAGCAGAGGTTGTGAAGGGTGAGCAGCGCGTGTCGTCGATGCGGTGCCAAGTCTGCCAGCAGGTTCAGGGCTCCGGTCACCCGGAGAATACTTTGCTGGCCGTCCTCAGCGAACGAGAGGCTGACCAGCAGTCTCAGCCACAGGCCCAGGAGGTTCCCCCCACCACCGCCTGCGGGTGTGGCTTTCACACCAGCAGCTTTGGGTAACAGCACTGACAGGAAGGCTTGAACAAAATTGTTCTGAGAATCACAGGAAATGAAGCAGACGAGACGAGGATGAAGGTTTTAGTGTCATTTGAACAGATCATTAAGCGCTGCCCTCCCTCGTTTAGAAAATGGTCCCCCAGTCAGCGAAATGAGGGTGCGAGGGACAGATTGCGGACAGGGTAGGCACAATAATAGTTCGGTGTCACTTTGTAACTCACTGATGTTATTGGGGCCCGAGCACCGAGCATCGGTGCGAAAGCCCTGTTGTTTTTCGTAAAAAATGTTCTTATTCTTAGTCGTTCTTCTTCTCCTTACGTAAAGTGATTTGCCTTTTTGGAGGCTTTATCATGTTCAAAAACTCATGAAAGTGGATACACGCATGTAAAATTTACGAAAAAATTTCGTATTCTAGTGGAGTCGCCAAATGGCTCGAGAGCGCCCCCTAAAGAGATGCCCCGGCGGCCACATTTACCTAAATTCACGAAACGTGTCACATGCATCCGACGTGGTGAGACGATACATGTGATATGTGTTTTGCGGGTGGGCGTGGCCAAACGGCTCCCCCGCCGTGTCACAGGAAGTTGATGTTTAAGGTCAACAGATGCTTGAAACCTCACAAAACGTGTGACATACAGTACATCCGGCGTGGTGAGACCACACATTATATACCTGTTTTGCGAGAAGCGGGGATACGCGGTCCCTCGCACGCCGCACGTCGGGGAGACGGCTCCGGGGAGGCGGCGTGCGGGAGTGCGAGGGCCCGTACATCACTGCTTGCAGTTTTAATATTGTTAAATTGTTTTTCAACTTCAAAATAAACTTCAAATAACTGATGTCCCTCCATCCTGAATCCTTTACTTCTCACAGAAGAATAACCGATTACTACGCTGCGTCTAACTGTTTTCACCTTTCCCTTTGATTTGGCACTTGTCTTTCCCTCTAAATTCGTGAACACAATCTCTCGTCATTGCGTACCTTTTGCAGGAGGCATCTGCAGTCCCGGGACATGGCCAGGTTAGCCAGGAGAGAGAAAGCTAGAGTCTGGATGGGGCTGTTGTCTGGGGCAAGCCCCGAGGTCAGCTTCATGACAGAGTGCATCAGAGAGCTACCGGAGGAGCCTTTAGATCCTGGTATCACACCAGGTCCACCGCCACAAAGAGAACTGCATGCTGGGAGCGGGAAAAAACAAAACCAAACCAACAAAAGTACCAGTTTAATTAAGCTGTTGTTTAAATTGTTTTATAAACAAAAAAAAAGCAAGGTGTCACAGGTTTCAGAAATAAAATATTGTGGATGCTGTTTAAGGCATTTAACCATCAACATATCTTACAAGCCAACAAATACACATCCATGTACCAAACCTAAACTGTAAAATGTGTCTTGGTTGGAGCGCCTCAGTGCTGTAATTAGAGCCCAGCAGATCATGGTTGGACTTCTATTTTTAAAGAATACTCCCCTATTTTCCAACTTCAGCTCCGTGTCTTTAAAGGAGGACGACATATTTTACAGTTTTAGTTTATAAATCTCTGCATATGTGAACCAAGTTGTATTAATAAGCCTTTTGTGGCTCCAGAAGGAGCAGCACTAAACCTGATCGACTGCCTCAGGGATGTCAAGTTGGTTAAGGCTGAAAAGTAAGTTGAAACATTACTACATCTGGAGGGTGTGTGGAATAAACTGGGCTTACTGGACCTCTGCGACCCGTCGACTCTTCTTGAGACTGATGTTAACAGGCTAAATTACCCGCTACTAAGACAACACACTTAAATCTCGTGAGTTGCATTGTGAAACTATTTTTCTTGTTGTTGGAACTGCTTGCTTCTTTCGGTTTACCTTAAAGCTGACTAACCAGCCAGCCAGCAACCACCAATAGCTGCAAAAATAAAGACTGACCCGTTGGGCTGCACGGCTGTCTGCAGACTACACCAAAACATCTCTACGCCGCTGCAGCTTGTTTGGATGTAAAAACTGTCTGGCCAAATGACGAGAAGTTAAACTCACGTACAATTAATGGAGCAATAAAGACTTAACCGCTGAGAAGAACATTAAGAGCCAAAAAATTTTTTTTAAAAAGTGCTCAAGATTAATACAAAGTTCAAAAGCAAGGAGTTTCACAGGTTGAGTCAGAGAACTTTAAAAACACCTGCAAAAGTTTTTCTTCTTTTAACTGACTTTTAATATTTATTCGCCATGAAAGGACTCTGACTGATGAGGACAACCGTGCTCTTGGGAGGGAGGGGAATTATTTAGTTTAAGGCTACGGCTACAATGTATTCTACAACAAGGCCATTCAGAAATGTAAACACTTGTAATATCATGCCAATACGTGGTGCAAATAAAATATCTGATTCAGCACCACATTCACATCAGTAAAACTGACATGACTAATTGCCACAGGTGCACACTACGTGCAAAATATAAAAACTACCAAGCTTAAATCAGAGAGCACTGACAAGACATAGTCTGACATTGATTGACGTTGCTTATTGGAGAACATGACAGCTTGTTGGTTATGCTCATCATGGAATGATAAAATGCAGCAACAGGCTTATGCTGATGTTAGCCTGAGGCTATCTCAACATCTGTCAAGAAACCTGGTGTATCATGAAATTGACCATGAGGTCTGCCTTATAACAGATCTATTTCTCTGATGAGAGTTTCAACTGCTGCCTCAAATCTCATAAATTATTTCTCAGTCATGCAACATATAGGACACATCATCCCCTGTAAGAGTAGAGAGTATTTTCATTGGTTTTACTTTCTGTGTGTCTGTGGAAGCAACGTTTGGGGCTGCTACAAAAATATCTGTGGAAAAGATGTGTGGCACAGATGAAAACAACAATCTGACTTGAACTAGCAGAGCTAACAAAGCTTTGGATGAAGGAGGTAGACTGGAGATGAAAGATCCAGGAGGAATGTAGCAGTCTCAGGAGACTGAATGGTAGCCTGAGGGTGCATGGTGTAATACTAAGCCTGGCTGCATGCAGCCTGAACACAACCTGCTGTTCTGTTAACCTTTAGGGAAATACTGCGCCTGACTTCACTGATTTCTGATGCCTCGCAGCTTGAGCTTACAGGGGGTCTAAAGCGAGTGAGTTTAGATCAGAGCGTGCACACGCATCCACTGAGGAACCGGTGCCAATCAAATAGAGATGCACATGCTGACACATACATACCCGCACGCACACGCACACGCACACGCACACACACACACACACACACACACACACAGAGGAATGTTCATAAGTGTTGCACATAAAACTTTCTTTCTCTCGCTGATGAAACTGATTTCTCTTGCACAACTATGCCAGCCACTCATGTATGCATACACACACACACAAACAGATCAAAGGGACCACGAGCCGTTTATCAAAGTAAAATTTCACAACTGTTTCCTCCCTGTGAATCTTTGTCTTCCTCTGCTCGAGCAGTGTTTAATTTTTTTTTTAATTTTTTTTTTTTTCCTCCAGTCCTTTTGGTGTTGTGATCTCCAAATATACGGTTCTTACATTTGCATGATGGAATACCAATATCATCAGTCAACACAGAGAAGCTCTGTTCTTCCCCACATCCTATCCCACTGGTTTGAAACTGGTTGCCATACATACAGTGAGACAGCCACGCAGCCTGATCTCTGGGTCCTGACACTGTGTCCATTGTGACTGCAAGGCAAGCAGTCACTGGTCTTATTACAGTGAGACACAATGTTGTTCAGTGGTCATTGGACAGGACAATGGGACTCTTAGAGCGAAGTGTGTATGACTCAGTCGGATTGCTGACCGCAGACAGAGGCGATGGGCAGGCACGGGCCAGGCACAGTGCCTGCACAAACACATAAACGTACAGACACACACATACAGACCCGTTGTGCAGTTGGCCGTATAGACACACAGAAGCTCCAGCACCGCCTCCATGGCGGGGTCGTCCAACAGGAGCCAAGGCCAAAGAGCATAGAGTGCCAGTGTCAGGCGAGCATCTGTGGCCGCCACCTACACACACACGCAAATCGATCATACACACACCAACACATGCATTTTCACGGGGAAAAAGGCCCCCATGCACAGGATTACAGATGCATACAACAGCACTAACACAGGTGGCAGTAATCAGCATGAAATGCCTCAATGTCTTTCCAAGTGTGCAGGAAAAACACGCAGGGAGGAGACTACAGCACGGTAAACACTACAGTCGAGGCTTCCTGGCTTTTTAGTCCGAGGTAACCACCAGTGACTGAAAGGCCACTTAGAAAATGAAAACCAGCTAATATGCTGCATAAGTAATGCCAATAAGGAGCTAAACTTGCTGAGATGTTAGCAGGGCCACGCACATTTAGGCAAATCTCATTTACAGGCACAGCACTGGTACTCTGAGGTTCCATTAAAAGCCAATTAGCAGTGGGGAATTAAAAGGCAGGCACAGAGGCTCACTTTGCATTCATCGTTATGGTAAAGAGCACTCTGCAGGATCTCCACAGTCAGCTTGACTTCCTTTAAATAGCCTTCTTCCTGTTGATATGGAAAAAAACAAAAACAAAGACCAACATGTTTAATTGTCCCAAGTTAAAAACACCCTTTACTGCACTCATTACAGGCTTGACAAGAAGAGTAAGTGGACTTCTTGCTGAGAGCTACAATACATATTCATAATATTGATCCAAAAAACTCATTCATGTTACATTCAGTTTGGTATTCTATCCAACAGGGGGGGAAAAAAACACAGGCAACATAGAAATGCTGAGATTGGAAATTTCCAGCCAGTTTCTGCTCACCTTTTTGCGGTGAGCTGCCTTGCCAGGTCGGACTGACTCCAGGTGGAGCTGAGAGTGAGTTTGCTTCATTTGCTCCACACAGCTGTCAATTAAACCAGCTGGAACACAAGGCAGTCAAAGGTTCAGGTTGAAATTATACAGATTTAATTTACCTAACATTTGACAAATGGTTTGGTAAAAATGACCTTCGGGGAGCATCATGGGACGAGGTATAAAAATGTGCCTCAGCACAAAGAAACTACAGCAAGTGCCAAGACTAAATGACAGGTGACAGTCTAACTCAAGCTTGAAGTTTAGAAAATTACCTTTGACTGCATAGTTTTGAGCTGTGGGACTGCAGGCTAGCAGTGTCATCAGAGCTCTGGCTGTAAGCTTCTTTAAAGGGTCCTGAAGAGTCCTCTTCTCAAAACTCTGACATCAACAGTCAAAGAGGGAAAGAGTGATCATGAGCACATACAGTGTGGATCGTAAACAGATTATTACATTTTGTCAATGATAAGTTCCAAGGATCCTGAGATTAGCCCCGCCTCCGATGACCTCCGAGACACTACAATGTATCGGCAACCCCTCCACCTACCTGCAGTAAGAGTTCACACAGCTGGCTGGCCGAGGGACCATTTAGGATGTCTGACAGAGGGGTGCCATGTTCAGAGTTTGAGGTTGTGACTTCCTCACTCCGGCTCTTTGTCTCCTCTGTGAAAATGGTACAGAGAAACTGCAGAGCCACTGTGTGGAGAGGACGGTCTGCAAACTTGTCATTCACACACACTGACAATGTTCCTGCAGACATACAGGGGAAACAAAAGTGTGAGTTGTTCAGAGGATGGCTTTCTTTTAATGAATGACACTGAAATACACACTGAATCACAGGGAGACAAAATGGCAAATCCATAGTTTAAACCTCTTGACAGCGAGATATTTGTCCATGACTGAGACAGCATGCACTGGTGAAGAACACACTAATCATGTGGATGTGAATGCAGACACCCAGACACCATAAACATGTACTGTCAGACAAAAATACACACACAATGGCTCTACATTCATCTTTTACTGACTTCCCTGCTGTGTCATTAATCACAGAGGAAGATGAGTAGGAGGAGTAGAGGTAGTATAAGGACAGGATGCAATTATCTTACCCTAGCATCT
Source organism: Brachyistius frenatus (assembly GCF_029030835.1). Classification (NCBI taxonomy): domain Eukaryota; kingdom Metazoa; phylum Chordata; class Actinopteri; family Embiotocidae; genus Brachyistius; species Brachyistius frenatus. The sequence continues at coordinate 119,879 of NW_027210656.1, forward strand.
GTTCAGGAAAGTTAATACAAACAGTAATGATGCAACGTCCATGACAAAATGATGGATTTTTTTTTCCTTTACCAAAATGAAGGCTGCACAATTATACCTAAAATGCTAATCCTGAATATTTAGTCAGTTACTGCAATCAGCATAATTACCCTAATTTACAATTATCAGTCTTTTATGATGTAAGGCCTCATTTCATCAAGTAAGATCTTGTCTCTTAAACCTCAGTGAGCTGTCTAAATTAAATGGAATACCTCAATTTTACTAAAAAGACAATAATATATCATTGTGAGATGTGAGAAGTGATCCATAATATATGATTAAACATCTACTTATGCCGTCTAAACTGGAATAATTACTTTTTCTGCATTTACTTGCTCACAGAGCAGAGTATTTGTGTACCTGCAAATGTCCGCCAGCGTCTCCCCAGCGCAGCAGAAACAGATGGGTGCGCTGCTGAGCTGTCCCTCCTCACCAGAGTAGCCAGGAGCATAAACACGTCTACCCAGCACACGCGAACCACGTCCTGGGTACCTGCATCTGAGGAGGGAAAGAGTGAGTCATAATTTTATGACACGAGACAGCCACAAAGCCACACACAGCTCGCACTATGAGCCATACCGCAGAGAGTTAGACAAATGTCTACACAGAATTTGCATTTGAGGGTTTATCAAAACATATCAGTACCGATGACATCGGGTACGTTAAAGTCTTTACTAATCATATACTGTCTACTATTTTTACCACTATTTATTTCCTAAAAATGACCCCCTCATTTTGAATTTAACAGAAGGTGCAGACCTAATCCTTCGGTATCCAGCATAAGCACCGCCACCAGAGTAGATAACAGCTGCTTCAGGAAGTCCATCTGGCCAATCAGCTCCTCGCTCGCCGTTACACATGACTGCAGCAGTTTGGAGAAGCTGGACAGGAACTGAAGTATGGTACTGAGCTAGAAAGACGCACACATACAGCGTTATTTAACCACATTGCAGGCAAAAACATTTATGGAACAGTTAAGATTAGAGAAAAAAGTATATGGTTAAAAATAGCGACAAAGCTGCAGAAACAATGCTTTGCTTTGAGTACAAGCTTGTTAAGTATTCCACCCACCCTGAAATCCGGAGGTGCCCTGAGATAACCTGGAGCTGCACTAAAACTGGCACTGTACTGTAGTCGCCTACATATTTTGTAATAATAACAAAACAAAGTTGAAAAACTCTTCAAAAGTGTCGATCGTTGCGTTTCTCACCTGACTCTTGATGTCTTCTCTTTCTCCTGGAAGGACGTTGGGTGTCTTCAGCTCAGTCACACATTTTTCAATGAGTCCAATATCCACCAGACTGAGAAGGGAAATAAACATGATGGAAAATAAGTGGGTTTACAAGAAACTAGCTGGAGGGGACTAGAGCTACAATTAACTTGAATTCTCTATTGAATAAAATATACACACATTTACTCACATAATCTTTGATTATTATAAATAATGACAAAAATATGGTGCATGGGCAAATTTCTGATTTTGTGTTTACACTGACAAAAACTCCCCGTCATCAGAAACGGTTTGATATTCTAATTGGTTTTCAGAACTATGAATTATTATCTTACCTTTATATTACTATTTGCTTGACCAACTAAACGCTGAATATAATAATGTCCAGCTGTTTTCATGATAGCACTTAAGTAGGGAGGTAGTGGTGTGATGTTGCCTGAGCATGTGGCCTCCTACCTGGCCAGGACGTGGAGGAGCCGGTTATGTCGGATGGCAGTGAGTGTGAAATCTGTCAGGATGGCCAGCAGGTTGGCCAGCAGGCCGCAGTGGGCCATCAGAAGGTCAGGAGTTACCATGACAACAGGTTCCGCGGCCGAAGGCTCGCCCTGTCGGGAGTCCTGCGAGGTGACTGAGTTGCTGGTGTCTGTATCACTCTGGCCTAAGGGACACATCAATAGACAGCTAATAGACACCTCTCCGATGTTTCCCACACTGCGCGAATCAAATCTCTATCTGTCACAAGCCATTCTCTGACCACATAATCAAAAGCATTAAACCAAATGCCAGAGAACAGTGTTTTACTTTCAGGATTGTATATTTAAGAGACTAACATTAATACACAAATGCCAGGAATGGTTTTAGTTTATAATCGTCATTGAGCAAATTCAGGTTCACTGTGTCCAAAGGAAAATACTGTGAAGATTTATGTGGTATAAAGAACTAAACATGCAGTGATAGTGAATGCACATGTGCACACACAGGCATTTCACTCTGTTGTACCTTGAGCCATCAGTCTGCTGGCAGGGGTTTCTTCTGTGATGCTCAATGGGGAGGGAGCCTTCGGGGTGTGGAGCCCTGAACCTCTTACCTATAACGGACAACGTGAGGATGAGGGTTCGTTTGACTTAAATGCAGCCGTTCATTTGTTGGGTTTGCATATCAGAAGATACAAGGGCATTGCTGACCACAGTGCTAGAAGTGGAGAGGGAGCTGGAGGGTCTGCTAGAGTTGATGGTGGGTGCTGGTGGGTCACATCTCCAAAACAACAGAGAATTCTCAGAATCTAGAAAAGTAACATGACATATGGGTCGAAAAATAAGGTTCACATTATCAGAGCTTTGATGGATTTCTCTTTCTGTCATCCATCATTCAGACAGTAATTAAAAACACGGTACATGAAAAAAAATGAGCACTTACCCACTGAAGTGCTCCCCTGAGGACCAGGGTCACTGCTGGTGCCAGCATATGGTTGGAGGTGGAAAGTGTACCTGCCACGGTAACAACTGGTGGCACAGAGAGCCACATGCTGGAAATATTGACAGTGGTAGAGCAGAGCCTGTAGCGCTGGAAGACCCACCAAAGACACGCCAGACACTTCATCATGGACACATGGGTGCTGGAGGAGGACAAGGTAAATGTAGAACGCATGCATGTCAACATCCAAATTATATTATAACACTATGACCTCTATTGAAATTTCACTGTAAAATTAAGAGAGATGAAAAACCAGAGAAGAGTTGAGGGTAGTTGTTACGTTGCTGCAGTGATATAAAACAGCATTTGATTCATTTCATGAATGTCACTTCATATCTACAGGATGACATTTTGTGTCCTAGTTGTTTTTTTTCTTCTGTTAAGTAGCTCCTGCACAGCAAGTCACCAAGACCAATTGTTTTTATCTTATTTTTACATGGCTTGTTTTGTACGTTGCATTTTTACCTACATCAGATTAAATAAACATGCTTTGCTTTCATAAGATAAGAACGAATAGGTTTTTATCTTTTTTAAAAAAAAATTTTACTTCTGACATGCAGCTCCCTTCACGAGTAATGGCATCCTAAATTAAGATGCTTTTGGTGCTTTGATAGAGATTTAAACTTAATTATTTTGGATGTGAGTGCTGGATGCCTGAGCTCCAGTACGGCTTCAGTTCTAGCAACACGCCTGAACCCTGCAGGGCTCAACAAGAGAGAAGAGGCGGGTTAGGAATGGAAAGGAGGGAGAGCAGGGGATATAAACAGAAGAACAGAAAGAGAGGGAGAGAGAAAACAGTTCATGGTCTTTAAAAGCTTTTTAACTGTCTGGCAGATCTGCTGACCTGCCAGTGGGAGTCCTTGGCCTCCTCTGCATTGGCAGGCATAGGCATCACCAGCAAGTTCTGCAGGATAAATGCAGCCTGGACACACAAGCCAGAGAAAAAAACAGACACAGACAGACGCAGACACACACACACACACACACACACACACACACACACACACACACACACACACACACACACACACACACACACACACACACACACACACACACACACACACTAAGTCAAGTTACACTGGATCAGCAACAGCGCCATCTGCCTGTATTTGGATGATAATACATAGAGGTCCAGCTTCATTTTCTGACCAGTGATTAGCTTAAAGTGACATTTGCCTTGTTATTTACTGGTGTGACTTATTTTATTTGATTCTATTTAATTATGTAATTTTGTTGATCATCTCTGTATTAATAAAAAATAAACGTTCTATATTTTGAGCGATGACTCATCCAAAAAGGTTACCTACTGTGTAGAAGTAGAGTAAACCACAAAAAAGGTTTCTGGGGTTGCAACAAACAATTACAGAGCAGAGCTGCAGCTCTAACATTGTACCTCTCTGCGGACCATGCTGCTCTCCTGCTGATCCAGAAGGATGTTGAGCAACGTGCCCCACAGACCCCCGCTGATGTTCTGACAGCTGGCACACAAAGCCTGGCACCCGCTGGGCATCGTGGACAGAGCTGCACCTAAACCCAAACTGGAAAACCTCACCTGATATGAGAGGGGAGATGCGCATTCGGATGGATGTTTGAGAAAAGAGAGAGAAATTGGAAGAGTAAGACAAGAAGGCGATAAGCTATGGGATGCACAGTGGTATGCATCTGCAGATTAAAAAGTGATGGATTCCAAACAACATACTGACGATGTGGGCCACCGATAGCTACCGACATCGATAGCAATTGTAACCGTAAATGTGGCCATGTGGGATATTCAGAATACCAGACTGGGATTCAGATTGATGATGACAAAAGACAACGGAGTCGCGAAGACTGACTTGTGTAGGAACTTATTTTTGGAGACAGACAGAGAATTTGATTTGACGAGCTGTCATGTGCTTCTTTATGTCTGGGATGTTCTTTTGCAACTGTTATGGGTTTCATTTTGTCCCAAAAGCCAAACATCTAAAACTTCATTTCGTGACAGAAAGAGTTTATAAAGTGAAGCAGTAAAATGAATAAAAAATAAATAAAAATAAAAAAAACCCTCCTCTAAGTGCTAATTTGTAGAAACACATAGAAACTACAAACTAGGGATTGTATTCACCTCTTGATCTCGGTCCACCCACAGCGGGATCAGCCAGGCCAAACCCAACTGAGAAGCACTAGCCTCCTCAGCAGCTGCCTCGTTCCCCAAAGACCACTGGGAAATCAAGTCCTGGTGCAGAACAAATGCAGAGGAAAACATAGTTTTGGTTTAAATTCCAAAATGGTTTAATACTGTGTAGTACTGTGCTAAATTTAATGACAGTAGACTCTCACTAGTGAAAGCTATTTATAGCCATATGGTTATGGTCAGTTCTGTAAGCATTCTTTGCACCTAGTGCCCTCAAACAAACAAAAAAGGACGGTGACACTTACCTTTTCCTTGTTTTGGGCCATCATCTCATGGGACAGGTGAAGCAAGCAGATGATAGCATTCTTGGTCACACCTTTCCCCATGAAAGACAAGGAGTTACCTCCCCACTCGACATAGAATGAGGAGATCACCTGTGTAAATGACACAGATTAAATTGGCATTATTGCATTACAAATACTGCAGTTCAGTGTGTATCCAATCAGCACTTTCAAATCATACAAAGATGTAGCTAAAGTGTAAAAAATAATCATTATCAGTATTTGGTACGTAGTTGTTATCACATGCTGCTTCTGGTATGTGCGATTGTCCCCTGAACACCAAAGTCAGTTGACTAAACAAAGAGTGCTTGATTCCGAGTTAACCGTATGCTTGTCATGCAGCCCAAGGAATCTAAATGAAAGTTAAATACAGCAGAGACTAATTATTTTTCTTTGGTGTGCCATCAGGATGTGAGACTGCACAGGAGGAGCAGATGAAAAGAGAGGAGCCCAAGGCCTGCTGAGCTTTAGGGCCCTACATTGCTAGGAGTGTCAGGTGAGAGGTGGGTCCGAACGTTTCAAAGGCGGGCCTGAAAGAGTTCGGTATCTGATCGTTACCAGACAGATGGAATCAGCCCCCAGAAGTCCTGACTGTAAAACAAATGTAACCTACAATCTTCTTTTAATGCTAATTCATGTGAATGAAAGCTGCACAATAAAACAAACGAAATGTAGAGAAATATGTATCGTGTAAACAGGATAGCCTATTCCACAGGGGCCTTCATTCCCAGGCAAAAACAACAGTTTGGACACCTCTGTGCTGAGGACTGCTGTGCAAGCTGGTCTGCACTGTTTTACGCCATTGTTTTATGGGCTGTTGAACAGCTAAACAGATGGAAAAGGCAAGGTTGATTAATCTCATCAGCATCTTCACACTGTGGCATATCCAATCACTGAGATTTTTATCCATTGCAATTCATGTCCCGTAACCACAGTTTGCTCAATTTTAATTAATTCCTCAGAAAGAACCATGTTTCTCCTTTTATTCCTTTCTGGAGACATTCTCATATCAGATGAGAGGGGAGGAGGCTTGTATGTGTCCATGGAACAGATGAACATATGTGCATGTACTGAAACAGAACTTCACATGCAAACACGAGGCCATGCACAAACACACACCTCGAGCAACCCACTGAGATACTTTGAGCAGAGGGAGCGGGGCTCCAGGTCAGGGCAGTGGGAGCTCCAGCCAGGCTGGGCAGTCAGGCTGACCATGCCCTGCAGTGTCCTCTCCAGACTGGGAAGGCCATAGAAGCGCGGGGCGTCAGATACCCGCAGGCTCTGAAGCAAACGGACTGCCAGCTGGCTCTTGAAGGGGCCTGCTAATGCCAAACAAAGCCTGGACAGACAGGAGAGGAGAGAGCGAAGAAGAGCAGGCAGGCAGAGAAAGGGAGTGAATAAAGATTTAGAATGGTTGACTATTCCTGCTGATGATAATTATCAACTTTCTAACCCTACAAGTTGGCTGCAAGTGAGTGCACATTTTCCTGCCTCACACAGTTATAAGAAGTACTTCTTTCATTCATTTTTAATGACAAAAAATGGAATTCATTAGTTGTGTAGAAAATATTTGAACATATCTCCAGCAGAGGAAAGGTCCTCAAAGCCAACTGTGTCTCTGTGACTTCAAGATACAGTCAATGCAGAAGAAGCATATACTTTGCCAGTGGACAGCCAGAAGTTTGTCAAGTCAACTTTATTTATGTAGCAAAGTTGCAATTCAAAGTGCTTCACAATTGTGTGTATGAAATCAACCTACCTGTCAGTGGTGCGTGTGAGACAAAGTAGTAAGGTGTTAAAGAAGCTGGTGAGCTCTCTCTGCAGCCTCTGGCTGACATGGTTCTTCAGTTCCTCCGGCTCTCCCGGGCTCTGAGTTGAGCTGTGGGTCTCAACACCGAGCAGTAAATTAAGGAGAGACGCCGTCTCCTGGAAGATTGAAGTAAAAGGAGACCAAGGATTTTTGTTTTTATGTTATTATTTTAAATTCATACTTGTCTGTTTTTACCTAATGTTGCTCTGTTTTCAGTTTGTTCTCTAAACTGCCAACATAGTTTACAATGCATCCTTTCCTTTCCCCCCCCCCCCCCCAGAGGGTTTATTAACTTTAGTGATATCATTATGATATGATGACAGTAAAACACAAGTTGCGTAATTTATCTGCCAACCTCTCTAAATTCAGACAACCTCATCCCCGGAGATAAAAGGTAGCAGAGGGTGAGAAGTGTATGCGAGCGAGCACCTCCTTCTCTCTTTCAAAAAACTCTGTTCTGGCAGTACGAAGCAGCAGCGTTTCCTACAGAGCAGTGCACACGGAGTGGGTAGCTAATGCAACAGTATGAAGCGACAGATGTTCCCGAAACAGCTCAGTAATTACAGAAAAGTCGGAGCGGAGCAGTGCAGCTCACCCCTACCAGGCATCCAGTCTGAGTCTGCTTCAGCTGCCAGGGGAGGACTTATTGTTTACACACACATTAATGAAAAAGCCAAGGTGAGACTGATTAGATCCTAAAAGTAGCTCTCCTCGCTAAAACAGTGTCTCTCCTCAGGCAATGATATGAATTCAACTTTTGTTTTAAGAGCTCAGGAAATGATCTCTGCCACAGATCTGAGGTGGAAAGCTGTGATACTACTTTTCTGTCGGTGTGACGGAGTAATATGTTCAGTTTGTTTGACGGCGTGTGTGATTTATTCAGGCTTGCATGGCACGAATACATTATAGCCCTCTGTTTTGGGGAGGAGGGAGCAAACCCAGATTGCTAGCTAAGGGAGATACATACACAAATTTTACAAACACGAACACATCAAATGCATACTACAGTAGTACACATTAATAAGATAAGTATAGTACATATTGATAAAATGGACACTAATGTACTGGGAAATCTATGTTCAGATACAAGGAATTGAAGCGATGCCAATGCGTCCATACCACATCCACAATGTAACTTATACCACATTGTGTCAAAAGAATTGGATCTATCACTTTGGGTCTAAATTCTCAAAAGAAATACTGCCCTGTGCTTTACTTCCATGCTTGTGCAGAAAGTGTAAATGATCTGTACCTGGTTGAGAAGCAGCTCCAGTATCCAGCGTAGGTCTTTGTCCTCTGGGTCAGACACAGACTCTGTGCACATCCATTTGAAGAAGGCATTCAGAAATGCAACAATTCCCACCAGCAACCTTTCATCCTCAACACAAGCTGGACGCACCTGGAGAAACCTGCAGGGAGGAAGAGATGGGGGCCGTGACTACAGGAGGAGGAGAACATGGCTGGAACAATAACATATTCTAAACAGCTGAAGTGTTATCTGCTCTTTTTTTTTTCTTTTTTTTTTAACCATATTCTTGTCTATTTTACTCTCATTCTGTTGTAAAAAAAAAATGTCACACAGCAAAAATATAAACTGCACAAACGAATAACAAGTTCAAGACACATGCCACTAGACAGGTGAAACCTAAAGTGTTAAAAAAAAACCTGATGGAATCAGTCGAATCCAAAAAAAAAAATTTAAACCGACAAACTTGAATGTACTTTTGTGGAGGCTTGCATTTCAATGTATTCAATATTAAAAGTATTAAATTCCTTTATAGTCCTTTTAATTTTTCATCTTAAGGATGTGAAATTAGTTTGTTTTTGTTTTTTAGATGATAATAATAATAAAGATTCTAATAAAGATATATGTCACCAGATAATTTGAATTTAAATTTGAGGGACAATATGAAGCAGATAATAGACATACAGTTCCATCAAGAGTGCAAAATTTAATTTGCAAAGACTATTGTCAAAAAATACAAGTTCCTTATACTTGTTTAGGCAATCTTTAATACTCATAAAATCTTCCAAATATAGATAAAAGACGGATGTGCATGCGGTATACCTGGTCACTGCTGACTGCCAACTGAGGGAGCGGAGGATGTCTCTGCAGCTGTGGGTGGGAGTGTGAGGGAGAGCCAGCCTGTCAATCAACAAGTAGAGGCTGAGCCTGGACAGGGCAGAGGCCACAGAGCTGTGTCCTGCTGCAGTGATGATGGCCTGGATGCAGTCCTGCAGGGCCGTGGGGGGGTGCACTGCCTGCAGTGACACAACCTGTGCTTCTGACATCTTTAAGTCAGGATGAAAGCTGCGGGGAACAAAAATGGAAATGGTTAAAAAATATATATATATTCTAAATCAAATTACATGACTAGTGGTGTGCCGACAAGTGTGTTGCATAAGCGGAACCCACGGAAGCATAGTAATGAGTGTGTTAACAAACATATTTGATTGCCAATCCGGAGGGATGAGACACAAACTGAATTATGTCGTGACGATATCTAACAAAGATTGTTGCATTTTGAGCTTCGTAGTGAGAAGCCACAATATTTTAGGTTGAGCACTTCTCTATATTGTGGTATTTAGCATATGGTAAGTACAAACAAGACTCCGGTCAATTCTCATTGACGAATCCATCTTAAACAAGTACACTTCTCCCAATCATAGCGCTGAACAAAATGTAGTTTTAGATGGATTGATCCATTGGTAGTGTGCTTCAAACGTCTGTGCTGTAATCAAGCTGTTCAAAACTGTGAGAGACATTCCCATTTGTTTGAATTAGGTCACATTAGAGGTAAATGAAGATAGATGAAACACAAGACGCCAAGAGTCTGAATCTAATTCTTCACTAAAACTCCCCACAAGAGAGACTGTTGTTACCAGAGCAATATGTGGCAGACTCTTTCTTTGAAAAAAAAAATATATATATCCTGCCAGCAAACTTTTGTTGTGGTCAGTTTCTTCAACATCTACTTCTTTAGACCAAACTAACTATACTGCAGGGTTATTTAAACACAAAGTAAACTGCCAGAGTATCGACAGCGCTAAACTTGAACAGATTAATGGGCATATATGAAAATTCAAACTATAATCCCTCAAATGCCTTTTGCAGTAAGGGGCTGCATACTTTTGATTGACACAAACTTTGATCTACCTTGATCTAACTCTATTTGTTATTTAATCACAATTGTTATACAAGATAAAATGACAACAGACTTTGGTGTTCCAATTTTTTTTTTTTTTTTTTAAATTAGACTATGCAATGTCTCGCATTAAGTTGGAAAACACAACAATCTTACTCATTGACATCACTGATAACGCCACGCAGCTCCTCAAGGAGGTTATCTATCCCAGAGTGCCACGCAGTGTTCCAGGCCACCTGCAGGGCTTGGCGGGCAGAGCTGAGGGTCTGGAGGTCAGAGGAAGGAGCCAGGATGCAGCAATACGGGCTAACAGCGTGGTGAGTTGCCGCCTGAAACGGGATGTTGTACCTTGAAGAAACATGAGGCATTGATTACAAAATGTAATATTGTTTGAAAAGTGCTTTGATGAGGACAAAAAAAGACGACAACATTGAACAAGAGAATGTTAAATTGTCCGTTGTCGGCCTTACCTGCGTACTACTGTCAACGGCAGGGAGAACTGTGTGAGGGTCACGTTTGTGTTGGATTTGTTCGACCTGATGACACAAACGAGCAGTACAACAAAATATTAAATGGAGGCACACTAACGTGAAAAGTATAGAAAGCCCAAATAGAGGAAAAATAAACTCACCATATCTCAATGCTGGCGATCTCATCAAATAACAGTAAACTCATCAGGACAGCAACCTCACTTCCGCTGCCTTTATTCTCCTTCAGTATCAAGGATGCTACGATGGAGACACAACACAGGCAATTTACATAATAAACAAACCATAAACTTTATCACTCAAGCTCATGAATAAATGAAAATGAATTTTAAACATGGAATTCCAAGTGGCAAACACTTGTAGACTAATTTCTAAATTAAAGCTTGGAAAACCTTGTAATGTATAAACATCTTCTATCTTTTGCATAAACATCCTGATATATCTCTATTTTCTGTCCAAATCAGACTGATAACATCATAAGAATATACAGGAAGTAACCATGAACCTGAAAATATTCTCTAATCTAAATGAGTGACTGACAATTTAGCTGCATGCAACAACTATTTTAATTGCTATAAACATTCCCAACTACCATTAAGATGAAGCTCTCGACAGTGTGCTTGTGTTGAGCTGAGCTCCATAGCAACAAGTTGCATCATATCAATATGCCACTTGCTGCAGAGTGACAACATGTTTTAAAGCTACGCATCAGTGGATGACTTGAGAATGTGCCCCTGAGCTACACGACACGTGTATAGCTGTTACTTAATGAGTTGTCTTGTGAACGTACCCCTGAGCAGTGTGAGGAGCAGGAGGTTGCGCTGCGCCAGGCTGTGCCTCAGAGACGGATCAGCATACACCAGCTTTCTCAAGATGCATACACAAGGCTCCAGCAGACAATCCAAGCTCTGGGGACAACAGCAACCTACTCACTTGATGTTTAATTGCAGGGAAAAACACAAGCGCGCGCATGCACGCACGCACGCGCGCACGCACGCACGCACGCACACACACACACACACACACACCTTCTTTCTGCCTTCTCCTGTTCTGTGTCTCATATGCAAACGCAAAAGAATATTCTTACTGTCAGTTCACATAAGCTAAAAGCTAAATTTGTGACTGCGCAGTTTGCAGGCAAAGGGGAATTGGGACAAACACGACCTGCAGACATCCTCCTTACACACTTGTTAGCTGAGACAAGTCATTCTCCGTAACCCTGTTACTCCACCTCTATGTAGCAAGAAATGTGGGACGATTACCCCTGGCAGTTTGTGATTCCAGGCCTGGGAATGATCAGCAGACTGCGGTGACTCGAGGGTAAAAATCACTGCTGACCGGGGCCTGTCTGACACTATTAATACAGGCCATTTCATCCCTCTATCATCCACGCCTCAGTGGGTTTCCTGCACATCCACTGGCAACACATGTACTCACATAAGCCCACAAAAACAAGGACAAGTATGCGAACGGGAGCACATGGTACCGCATTCATGAAATACAGGATTTGTTTTGTTTGGCTTTGAAATCAATATATTCAGTAGGCACCTATTTATCATTTTGCCAAAGCTGTTGGTTTTTACCTTGTTGCCATTTACACTCTCCATAATGAAAGAAATGACTTTATCTGCTACCCCGAGGTTTTTCAGCACAGGGTGCATTGATGTGTCTGAGGGGAAGAAAGAACATTTCAATATACAGTACAAAAATAAACATTTGCATAATTGTTGGCTATTTTCTTTTTCCCGTTTGTCTAAAACATATGGTAGTGGGAGGGCACAAACACAGCTGCACTCGCTGCAAATTGCAGTTTTCACAAGGGGAAAGCTCTCACTTCTCACAAACTTTTAAAAATGTATTTATATTTTATTAAGCATATAGAAGTTCATATACAACTCTGATTAGAACAAGTACAGCACTTAAATCAGGAGTTACATGGAGGTGAATTTTCAGCAAGTGCCTTTTGCCTGTAGATTTTTCAGTGTTACTGTCCCATTCTTAGGTTTGCTGGCACTTGTGGGGTAAAACTATGAAAACAGAGAGGACTAATTTAAAAATACAGGAGCTGGAAGGGGCCCTAAATGTAACCGCAGTCAGAGTTTCCAATTAAAATATGCTTGTCTGTACAAGCTCTGATCTGATATAGAGAGAAATTTACAAAGGTAGACCAAGAGAGTGGTTTAAAAGTATTACCCGTGGATTGTACCGGGCACAGGTCTGCTTTGTTCTGTCCTCTGCATGGCTTCACACCCCATCAGGAGCGTTTCAGATGAAAAGTTTTGTCTAACTTCCTGATCTGGTCTTTTTTTTTCTTGATTTTTGAGCTTCTATCAGGTAAACATTGAAATAAATAATTTAAAAAAATTTAAAAAAATATCCTACTTTGTTTTGCTGTAGCCTACAGACAAAGTTAATATAGTTGGCTTTGTTTTAGTTTAAGATTCAGCTTGGAAACATATCAAAATAACACATTAGCCGAGTTCATAATACGGATTATTACATTTAACAGACAGCTCACCTTGGAGCACTACAGACAGCTGTTCTGCAGCCGATCTTCTCAGGGAGATGTCAACAGTGTCCGAGTACAGGATACAATACAGCTTCTCCACTGACTCCACCTGGGCACCATTAAGCACGTTAAGTAAGTACCTATTTCTGTCTGTGCGCAAGTTTCTTTTGTTCTTTCTGTGCATGAAGACGTATACCTTCAGGACGGACTTGTTGCTGGTATCCAGTGTGATGTCTAAAGGGTTTCTGAGACAGTAGAGGTTGGAGAGTGAGGCGATCACTGGTTGATCCAGGTCTGGTCTGACTGCGTTTGCTGCATCATTGCAGGTCAGGTGGGGCAGGATTTGTTGCACTGCTACTATTCTCACACTGTTAATAACAAGTAATAATACAATTTACACAACTCTGTAGTTGAGAATGTTGTTGAAAATAATACAATGTATTAAAAACATCAAATAACTTTGCATGTGATAAAGCAAGACAGAGACATGCTTGAAAATGTTACCAGGCTTTTATGTTTTTTTCAAACAGCAATTGGTTGTCAAAATATATCTGGCAGGGCAGACAAATCTATTAGCTGCTGCCAAAATTTACCAGGGCTTCTGTGGGTGTTAATTTCCATCTCTATCAATATTCATAGACTGGGATTGGATGGGAAGCTATTTTACACAGGCCTCAAAGAGCATTTAGATGAGTTGATGAGTACATCATCTGACAGGAACATGGGTAATATGGGTAATATGTCCACCACAAGTATTGTAGAGCAAAACATTCGGGCTCTCAGGAGCTTATCTGGTGAACAAAAAACCCTGAGACCCAATGTCAAAACCATCAAACGGCTTCACACAAAGAAAGAAACAGAAGATGAAGTATACACATCACAGAAATATACACACATCTCCAATATGCACACACATTTGGGCAGGCGCATAATGCCCAAAATAAAACAGAGAGGGAAAAAAACCACAAACATTGACAAAAGAAGGACCCAAGGCCCTGACTCACGTGGGTTGTTTCGTGAAAAGCAGTCTGAGCGCTGCTTTGAGCTTCGCTGTACTTGGGAACACGTCGTCTCTTGTCACGTCCGACATGTCACTTATCAACAGGACACAGTTTCCCAGTGAGTCTTCGGTGCTGGCGTAACCCTAACACACACAGACACACACACACAATTCTCAGACTGCCTTGGCATACAATGGAGCAAACAATGGGGAATTCCAGCTTAGCAGTGTGACAGTAGCTAAAATATGCATTGCTTTGATTACGGGTGGTTTCATTTCATCTCTTGTTGACATCTCCGATTGGCCTCCTTGAATTAAATCACACTTGACAGCCTAGTCAAAATCTCATGTATATTCATGAAGAATTTCCTGGCTTTCTGTTGCCTGAAACTGAACAATTAATACAAGTTTTGTTTTGTTTTTTCTAGCCAAAAAGGAAACAATATAACATAGAATATGTAAATGAGAGAATAACTACATTTTTCTCACTGGCAGCTCAATATGCAGTCTTTGCGGTCCAAGAGCGCTAATATTGCACTTTTGATCGCAGTTGTTTTGCTTGTGGAGAACAAACACCGCTTCCTCCCCTCCATAAATATAATGTAATGAGTTCCAAACATGATTCTGCTTTATGAGCTCTGCAGTGCAAATAACTGCGCAGCCTCTAGAAAGAGCACAACACCTGTAATATGGGCATGACCGGGTAAAGTGCCTCATTGAATCTGTCCCAGGTTGATGCTGTCATCATCAATTGTCCCTTGAGCAGGAATAGCAGGATATCCTTGGCAGGAACATTCACCTATAGATCACAGGCAAAGTGCTGAAGTCACAAAGTCACTACTGATAAGAAATCAACTAGGAAGGAATGTAAGTGACAGATTTTTAAATGTCTAAATTACAGGACAGTTTAGTATGACCTTAGACTGATGTACAGTAAAAAAAAACCAACTAAAAAAAACACACACAGCACACACAAATGCCTCTACTTTTAATGTCATGACTAGGGGGACTAGGGTTCCAAGTTCTTACTTCGTAAACAACAACAGTAACACAGTGAGATTCAGATTCTGTATGAAATATATCTACTTTTAGTGATGTTTATTGTTGCTGTGCACAAGTTACGCTGCGTAACGGTAATATTTAATCAACAATTCAGAATGTTGCTATTATCTCAATGTAATTTCTTTTCATCATATAAAAAATTATACCAACATTATCATGAGATTAAAACACAGACCTAAACTGACATATAAAAGACTGAATGAAGAATGGCCGAGCTCAAAGGTCTAAAAGTCACACGTTTATATATATATATATATATATATATATATTTTATTTTTTTTATTTTTTTTTTCTTAAGTAAAAGAAGTGCAAGAACATCTACCTTTTCTGCAGAGTCCTGGAGTCCAAAAGTGCTTATTTCATAGAGCACCCTGTGGTGGAGAAGGAAGTTGACGCCAGTGCACGACCCTGTTGCCTGTCGTGACATATTCTGGATGCCAAGGCAGTCCTGGGGATATATGTAATCACACCAGAGCATATCATAAATTATCGCTTACCCCTCACTCCTACTCGCATACAAGCATTTCAGTTCACTTTAAATGTAGCTATGCTCTTCAGACAGTGATTGGTAAAATGAAAAGAAAGGCTGATTTCAAATGTCAAGTGGGGGTTTCATGGCACACTGTCAAAGAGCTGTGACTCAGCCTACGTATTTACACAGGGATGTTCCACCAAACAGGCCCACAGTGAAGCTGCATCAGACTGCTATACTTCTGCCATGAATCCTTTACACTCATTTAGACAATGACTGACTACATAAGATGGCTTGCTCTGACCTTGACCAGGTTTAAAGTGAATTCATATGTTTCCGTCTTGACAGGCAGCAAAGGATGGGACAGCAGCTTGAGGAAGAGTTTTTGGCTCTCAGTTTGGAGGAGGGGACTGGGCTGATCGAATTTCCACCTGATGAAGGACAACCAAAATGTAATCTGGCAAAAAAATACTTGATATATAAATGCAGCAGCACGTGTGAAGGATTTTACATCACATAAACTAAGATCATCATCTTACAGGTATGAGCAAATGTGAACACATTCTTTGATGATGGGCAAGTGCTGGTGAAATGGAAGGCCATCTATGGCTTGGTCTGCCAGCTCCAGTAACTCCAACCAGTTCTTTTTCCCCTTGAGGAAGGAACACATCAATTGAGAACTGTGGTATGGGTTAGAGGCTTGCAGATTTTCCTATAACTATACTGTAAATCTCCATGTCTGTAAAAGATGACCGGTATCTCTACTTGAGCTCATGTGTCGTGCAGCTCATACCTCAGCTTGTGCTTCTTTGAGAAAGTTGCATGTGGATTCCATCCAGAGGGCAGCTCGGGTCAACCTCCTGTAGAGGTCATGGCTGTCTGAGTTCACCTGCTCCAAGTAGGCCACTGCGGTCTCTTGCATGCTGGGTAATAAACTTCCCAATGATGTGTCCAAGCATAAGTGGAAAATAGCTGTTGCCGTGCTCTCTGGGAGATTATCACTCGCCTGTGCAGGGTTCAAAGGAACATTAACTTTCAAATGGAACATAATCAATATATTGATGTGATTGGATCACACAAGCGCACACACACCTTCTCAGGAGGGAGGATGATCTGTAGGAGTTTAATGGTGAATATGGCAGTGCCTATGTAGGCCATTCTGTGGTGAAGCTGAGAACTGTGGGGAGTGTCTGCTGAACAGCTCTGGTGATAGCTCAGAATATCCCCCAGCAGCTCCATGCAGGCTTGCAGCTTCTCCTTCTAAAATACACACAGACAGAAATGTAGACAAAAGCACGCATGCCACACAAACACACCAACACATGCACATGTATTCAGATCGCGTGCATGTTCACACACTCAGACACAGCCACTGGCTGGGAGCCAAGAGAAATATTGTTCGTTCCAGGGGTTAGGAATTGAATGTAATCAGATTTCAGGGTTATTTTGGGACAAGATACAGATCCACCCTATCTCTGTATGAATAAATTGGAACAATCTATTCTCAGCTACTTTGTTCTGGGTGTAGAAACTGCACAATAGAAGGTAAATACCAGCAGGGGGCAGTACATGCCCTGTGCATTGCTGAGGCTGGTATGAACACTTCGGTCCATTCCCATAGGAAAAACCTAGAGGTCTGGCACACAGAAGCTGCTCTCCACATAAAGATGACAAAATAGTTCGCAGGTTGCAAGGCTCTGGGCATGTATTAAACAGCAGAGGGCCACAGGGGCCTGGGCTTGACAAGTGTGTAAATCCCCCTGCAGAGAAACATACCCTTTAAACAGCCAGGGAGGATAACAAATGATTCTGCATGGTAAAAAAAAAAAAAAAAACACACCTGTTTAACACAATCTACTGTATTGTGTGCACTTCATACACATAATAAATGAAGACATTTACTAACCCAGCAATTCTGTGCTTGGATAAACACGTGAAGTTTGCATGCATGTGTAAGAAGCTCTTTGTATCCAGCAGAAAGCCTT
This sequence comes from Brachyistius frenatus, assembly GCF_029030835.1. Lineage (NCBI taxonomy): Eukaryota > Metazoa > Chordata > Actinopteri > Embiotocidae > Brachyistius > Brachyistius frenatus. The sequence continues at coordinate 137,551 of NW_027210656.1, forward strand.
TGTAACCTTATATAATTCATTCAGCTCAATCACATGCCCACAATTCTCCTTGACAGTTGAGTGCCGTATGCTTGTGTGTCTGTGGTAAATTGTCTGGTGGCCAACCCAGTTCCCCTTTTCAGTGAAGTGTATCCATTCATCTACATAAGAGGCTGTCATGAGTTGTGTTGACTTGCCAGCTCCATCCCCACCAGGCTGCGTTCATCCCAGACCAGCTCGCAAACACTGTCCCTGAGCAGGAGGACAGAGTCACACAGCAGCTCCAGAACACCATGGAACACATGCGAACCTTCTGAGAAACAGGAGGGGAAGAGGGAAACAGAGCAGGAGCAGAAAATATTTTTTGACAAGATCAAATAGCTGATAGAATCCAGTCAAAGTAGAAAAACAGGAAGGGGATATTTACAGTATCTCACAGTTACTGAAGCTATAAAAAAAAAATTTTAAAAAAGGAAGCAAAACAGATGGAGATTATGGATTTATGTATTTAAAAATGTTCTTTTTACCCTCCCAATTTCACTAAACAACAAAACAAAAACAACACATTGGTTCCTACCTGTCTTAAGCAGTGGTATGGCATGCTCCATAGTCATAACGGTGAACTGAGCCAAAGTAAGTTGCCGTAACTGCAGCTCCAGGACATCTTCAACACCCAGGTCAGGAAGCTCCAAGGGGGCCACATCTGTAGGTGAATGGGGAATCTGTCTGGGGGCCTGCACAGCTGCTCCACCTCTGTGCGAGCTGCCACTGGATGAATCACAGACAAGAGAGGGAGACAACTGTAAATTCATGATCTGTTCTTGAACCATTCAAATACAAGGAGTGACGTATCAGCTGTATAGGGATGGATCATAAAACTGAATATGCCATCACGGGAATCAAAACTGATTTTTAAGCACTACAGACCAGCCGCTAGGGGGCTCCTAGCATTGTTCATATTTAAGAAGGACAAAATCCTTCACAGTCTGTCATTCCTTACATTGTTTTATCTTCCTTGTGTGAGTTGCTCGTGTCTGTAGTAATTTTGTCATTATCAAAGCCACAGAAAACCCCACTGTGCACAAAATTCCAAAGAGCCAGTAAGTATAGGACTCGCTTCTAAGATCTGATGAACAGCATCGACAACAACGCTGAATCATATCAAAATGTTATTTCTACCAGCAGGGCAGACTGACTAACATAATATAATTTATGCCTCTGAAGTGTGACAGACTCAAACCGAAGGAATCTCTCCTTTCACTGCCAACATCATTACTAACAACATCCACAGAAATCTCAGACAAGAAGAGACATGCAGAAGGAGATGCCATTTATTTACCTTCAATGTCCCTTTTTCTGTTTAAAATGTATAGTTATGTAGTTTCCTACATGCACACACCTGTTAGAGGCTGTATCTCCGTCTTGACCATCTCCCCTGGCTCTCTGGCCTGTGCGTCCCACCACAGAAGGCCGAGGAGAGCACTCTGCCCCGGGAGAGGAGGCCTGTGATCGCTGGGTTCCCAAAACCTCCTGGGTGTAAGAGAAGGACGAGTTCTGGGACACTGGATCTGCACAGCCACAAAAAAAAAAAGTAGAAAACAGAGCATACTCGGCTATTTGTGGCACATTAAGCCTTTATGATAGAGTGGAAAGATTAATATAGAGATGTTACAATATCCCCCTTGTCTGAAATTAATCAGTCGGATTAGATAGCAATACCATTTTTTTACAACAGGTTGAATTAGAGGAAAGATATGGATGATTAGCACATAAAACTGTTGCAGTTTTAGTGAAAGTCTGTAATCAGCCCAAGTGCAACCTGCTGATAGATATCAGTTGGTAATGTAAACATATGGGCACAAACAGGACAAGCAAGCAAATATAATTGACAACCACTGAAATCACTTCATACCAGCATTTAAAAACACCTGTAAAAAGATCTACAGATGAGGCGACCTAGTAAAACATGCTACCTTGTTTTGCAGAGTAGAAGCTTGGATCTTGATGAAAGCGCAGTCTCTTCCTCAGCCCCACGCAAAGCTGCCGCAGGCAGGAAAGAGCCTGCAAGTGGAGGTAGCTCGCCTCACCTTTACCCGAACCCATCCTCAAGAGGGACAGAAGGTTCTGGAAACAGATATCAGAGGTGTTGTATTACTTTGAAGCTGGATTATGGATGAACAACTACTAATATCCTATTTGGATTGTCTTCCAAGTAGGCAAATATATTGGACAATATACAGAGCCAAGTTGAGACAAACAATCTCCAAAGACTTTGTATAAATAAGACTGAAACTCAGACAGTGATAGAAAAGTTGTAATAAAGTAAAAAAAAAACTAGAAGGGAAAGTAGAATTTAATTATTGAAACAGCCCATTTGTTCCAAGTCCAGATTTCTTGCCCTTGTAGCTCATGATGTCATCTCTCTCAATTCAAGCCCTTTAATTTTGCCTAATTGCGCCAGTAACTCAAAGGAGCAGCAAGTAAAGCCACAAGTAGAAAAGTACTTTCCTGTGATGATTCCTTTCTGATGATGAGACTGCTGGGTGACAGCATGCTAATGCCACCTGGAGACCAATGTAATTTGATGCACCACTTTATTAACAAAATGTTCATAGTGGCTCATCAGGGCAAAATTATGTCTCCTCCAACACTGTCTCTGCCAATGAAATGTAGAGCTCGGAAGCAGATGCACTTTGTTACAGACAGGATAATGGTGGATGCATCAAAAAGTGTAGCTCACTTCCATAGAGACGGAGAGAGAGTATTTCTCGTGAATGTAAAAAGTGTGAGTTCATTCAGGCTTCAGGATGGTGACCCCGTGCATCAGCTGTTGATATTCCTCAAAAGCCGGCATGACAAGGCCGACAGCTGTTCAAAGCCTGCGGACGACTGTGTCCAGTTATACAGAAACTCTGCTACTGAATAAGGCCTTAGAGGAAACAAGTAAAATGTTCTGACAAGGACTTTCACACCCCGTAAGAGGTACATTATGACCAAACTATATCCTCAAAGCAATCTAGTACCTACTCAAGCAAAGTAAGCCTCCAGAGACCTCCACAGCCTCCTGCAAGATCAGGGACACAGAGTTATAAATTGATGTTTTGTCCAAGGTCACTATTTGACAGGTTATTCATTTGACAGTTGGAGTGACCATCCTACGAATCCATTATGAGTCGGTCATGTGAGCAACTCAAAACAAAACACTCCACATAATTGATGTGAATAAAGAATACTAGTTGTCTAGAAACCAGGAGAAGATAAACAAGCCCCAGCATTCTTAATCAACATCTTTATCTCTTTGGACAGCAAGAGTGAAACAACCCTTTTAAAGTTAAGACAGTGTCAATTATCCATCGCACACAGAGACTTGTCTTGAATATAAGCACTTCACCTGACGCTTACAAAAAAATTAAACTGATAAAAATCAGAGCCTTCAAAGAAAATGTGATGGCACCGACATCCACTCTAATGCCCTGCAACAAGATGCTGAAATTGTAAATCCTCAACACCAGTTTTTCATGACATATTTGAGATCAGTATAACCATAAATTATTCAAAAGAAATCCATGGTATCAGAAGATGATTAAAATATGAGTCATTCTAACATATTCTCTTATAATGCAATAATGGCAACTGCAGCTACAATAGCACACACCCGCCCATACGGGTCCCTCCGTGTTCTACAAATAAACCTGCAGAGGTAAGCAGAAATGTATGCACATTTACAATAGTACTACTATTGTGCAAGACCGTGGTAATGTAGTGGTACCTTCACAATACTGGGCCTTTGCAGGAAGATCTCAGCAGGAAAGTCTTGCATTATGACATCACACAGCAGTTCACACGTTGTCCGCACCAAATTGGGATTGCTGCTCCCTAGAGAGCTATTTAAAAAGAATTAAAGCAGATATACCGTATTTAATGCTCTGTATTTCTACATCATACATGCTTGTCAAGTTGATTAAACTGAAAAGGTTTAGTGATAAGAAAAACAACTAAATACAATCTGTCCTGTCAGTGGAGTTGGGTATTAAACCAAATCTTTTTATTTATTCAGAAACTGTTGCATAACAAAAAAATAATAATAAATTATATTGACTCGTAATTTAGTTTTACAGCGAATTTAACGACAGATATAATATAGTATTAGTTACAGAAATGTATTGTCTCTCACCTCTCATTGGACGAAAGTATGTGTCTGTCTGTGTTTGTCAAAGTCAGCCATGGAAACACAGAAAACTTCAGACACCTCACAGATTCGTGCACTAAACCACACAGAGGAAAAATGGTAAAAGAAGCCATATATAGAAAAAAAAATATCAAGCATATCCATAAGACAAAAGTAACGGCTAATTTCTCGCAAAGTGCACCTGCTATCTTCTGAGGTGGTACATCTGTATTTCTTGGCATACTCTTGAGGAAAAAACCCATTTTAGGCAAATTGTCTTCAATTGGAGCTGCAGAGGAAACATTAGATTTGTTAATGAAATAACATTTTCCATCGTGCAAATATTTAATCAATACGCCATAAGAGGACAACACACATCATCGCATGCCACCTGTCTCTAATGTAAGACTGTGAACATTTAGGGTTTTGTAAATGACAGATTCTAAACACAAACAAATATTTGGCTTAACTTGCACCACCTGTTGGAGTTGTACCATGTGGTCCATGCGAGGAGACAACTGTTTGACGAGGGAGTAGCTCAGGTAGCTGGAACAGCTGGTCCAGGGTTCCATCGATGACAGCTCGCAGTCTGGGCTCCATATTAGGAGATAGTTGGATAAGAAAGTCCACTGCACCAACGTCTCTCAGCATCTGGGCTGCACTAGGATGCTGTGAAGACAAAAGCGACAACATAAATAGTCACAAGTTTTGGTGTGATTTACCGTGTGGTATTGTAAAAGTACTTACTTATCATGAGAGATGCTATTAAAAAATATCACTGGACAAATCTCAACACATTTATGCCGCTGGTAATAGTTAATACAAGTGCAGTGTGTTTGTGATGTGGAGGAAACTTTAGGCTGCCATGAAACTATGGACACAATTTTTGTAATATTATAATATGCCAGAAGTGTTGTCTTTTCCAGGTTTTTAAGATTGCATTAGGAAAGTGATGCAATTTCTGAATTTAGCACTGTTCTGGCTTTTCTATCATTTGTCATTACCAATTCAATCAGAACAACCACATTAATAACAATGATTTATCTAAAAAATCTTGTAGTGTCAACATTTTGTTTAAGCACCAATAGTCACCCCTGCAATATTTTTTTGCAATATTGAGGTATTTTCTAAAAACAATATTGTGAAATCTAATTTTGTCCGTATCATCTAAGCCCGACTCCTTCAACTGACTGGTTAAAGTTTGGTTAGCCTGTTTAAAGAAAGGCTGAAGCCAAGATCAAAATTATATTTAAAGCTTATCATCTCATGCATGTGTATATCTACCTTTGATAAAGTTGAAAGCAACCCGAGGACCTCCTCCTTCAATGGCACCTCGGGGAAATTGAACCACTCCAGTAGATACACAAACAGCATCTTCTCTTGGACAATGTCACAGACGGAAATCAGGGAATGGTCCAGCTTACACAAGATGCTCTTCAGTGCTCGACCTCGTATCTCCACCAGAGAGTGGCCTAAAGGTTTGGAGAAAACAAAGTGTTACGTTGAAACAGCGGAGGAAGCGAAGTTTTAGCAAACTAATCTTATGGGACGACAGCGACGCTTCACTGAGTTGGAGGTTCCTTGGATAATGCTGGGCAGGTTTAGTAATATTATTCTGAACAAAAGCAACTACTGAAAGTAATTTAGAGTCAACTTATAGACAGTTGCTGTTGTGAGTTAGCATGCGAGCGGCTAAAGGGTTTGTTCACCTAAGTTCAGCTAAGGTCTCCATACTTCGGTTCTGCCTACCTATTTTCCTTATAAGGGCAGATAACTCCATGCCGGGTGTGTTGTTATAGTGCGTTTCCTTGTGTAAAACCGAGTTATAAAAGCTGAGGTATCGACCGAGGGTCGTCTGTCTCGTGAGAAGTTTCCTGCCAGTGTCATGTCAACAACGTCTGCCCGGGTTTGTTTTCAACGACCGCGCCAACGTCACTCCACTTCCTGTACAAGTCCGGACCAGGGTGCGTTCAAGAGAAGCAAACTGTGTAGGAAAACGGAGTATACTGCCATAGACTTGTATGAAGAAAAAAAAAAAAATGCGCGACAGGAATAACGGTGCATTGCCACAGGGATATTATAGGCTACAGTAGATGCAACAGTATGAGCTCCTCATGGAAAAGTAGTCTTATATGACTTGATCATAACTTTTGTAAGATAAGGGGAATTCGTTAAGCTCCATTTTAAATACAACTGCAAATGTGCAATGAAACCAAAAATGATCGGAGTCCACGTTGCAGATGCATTAATAGACTGCAAACACAAACTGCAATAGCGAATCCAAACAAAGACAAAAGGGATGTTATCGTCATCAGGGGTTGTCCCCTGGCATTACATCAAATCCACTTTGTAGCAGTGCAATAGATAAAACTTGAGGTATTATTTTATACACCAGCAATGACACCAACAGTCCTTAAACCTTATCAGCACAAGGACCAAACATCAATTTGGCAAGGACCCTCAAATAGATGCTCAAAAGATCACAGTTGGTCAGATTATGTCCCAAGAAATCCTGTCTCTAGCTGGCATTTCTGTCAACAGAGTTTGTCACATGACCCATGTGATGTGCCATTTTGTTGCATACCACTCTCATCTGATCTTTTGAAATGTAAATACGCTGAAGCAAATTGTCTCTCCTGCATCATCAGTGTTTCAAGGCATGGTTCAAAAAAATCATTGAAGCCTTCTGAATTGCTAACATATTGAATAAAGTTTTGACAGCAGCCACATTATCCTGTCATTAAATTAATCTTTTCAAACATTGATGTTCTCAAAAATCAAAGCTGATGTGCATTGCCTCTTAACACAAGTTTCATACCCTGTGTGTAAATGAATTCAGTTGTGCAAGAACTCACACTTGAGATGTGACACAGGTATGATCAGTCAACAGGGTGATAATTAACAAACTTAGCAAATGATAATTTGATATCATGCTAGTATTAATAATATACAAGTATTTTGAGGCTTTTGAGAATTCCAGAGGGATTCAAGATCATAATTAATTTGGCAGCATGCTATATGTTCAACTGTCACCTTGATGCTTTAAAACTTTGAGGGGGTGAAAAGAAAATTATGATTTCTGCTTTCATGATAGTTTTATTGCACCACATTTAGGCAAATTTTATTGACATCTCTTTCCAGCCTCTGCTTTTGCGCCTTCAAATTTAGTCTTTGACAACATCACATATCTACAAGCGTTCCAGAGCTTCATATATCGTAGATATTTTTTTTTAATAGTTTCACTATTAATCTAAATAGAAAATCATTTTATACACACATCCATTCAATTTTGAAGGACATTGTTATCCTTGGATACCCTTGCATCTTGACCAGAATTCAAAAATAAAGGTTTGTGGGTTGGAACAGAGCTTGTCTGCACACCATGAGTCATATTGATGGACCTGCCAGAGGGTCCATTGACCTGTGGAGGTTAAAACATTTATTCCAGTTCTCACAGCCTCTGATACCAGAGATGGGACTGAGCTTTTGTGAATGCTTTTGACATTCTACAAATGTACAATGAAAATACAGAGTGAGAGTTCTGACAGCCAAAAAGCTGAGGAGGCTGGAAAAAAAATACATCGCCCCAGGTCAGACGAGAAGTTTTCGGTAGCTGTTCAGTCTTCTCCAAAGTGCACATCGAATCACTGTTTGACAACCACTGTGTGTCTTGGATCATTTGTTAGCACTGGCTGCAGACAGGAAGCAAAAGTTTACTTTAAATAAATAACAAGGTGTATGTTATTCAGCTGTGTATATTTGTTATGAGTGTATGATGTTCCCTCAGATTTATGTGAATCTTCCATCATGTCTTAAAAACTGCACACATCCCATCATTCATAGCCCTTGTAAATGTTTTTTGACTGTAGCTTTATAAGTACATGTTTAGTTTCAAGGTATGTTTTGTGTTTTGTGTACTTTCAAGTTTAAGGATTTTTAACATTGTAAGTCTTAAACAGTTACTTGTTATCTGTCAGTAATTTCTCATCAGGCTAAATTACTCTTATGCCAGAAACCACCTCAGGCTATTCATGAATGTGAGTCTGATCTCTGAGTGGAAATCATGCCAATTTAAATACTTTGAAGCCAGATTTACTCTCAAAGCATCTCAGTCTCTGCACTCTCACCATGGTTAAAGCTGATCATGAGTCATTATCCTGTGCCTGACCATACTGGCCAACATGAGTGGCCAACACCACTATACTGCTGATGTCCTTTTCAATTTGGAGCCACGACTACATCCTTTTAGAGATCAGTATAAGTACAATGAAGATATAGACAACCTTAAAACACTGAGCAAAAGCACAACACATTATGGACTGTATGAAACATTTGGCATAATGAGGCAAGATTTAATTACATATTTCCCTTCTTAAGCGATAGCTACCACAACATTTTTCATATTTTCTACAGATCTGTCTCTTGATGTAAAATTCCTCACCTTCCTGATATCTCAAAATATAGTCCTGAGGTGATACAACTAATTTTACCGTTAAGAAATGAAATAATAATTTTCACATTTGCAACCAATGCAGTCATTAGAAGCAAAATATAATATAATAATAAGTCAACCACAATAAAAGCATAGATTTTCCAGCTTCTGTGTTTTACAAGAAAGAAATATGAAATATAATGCAAAATTATAATATATTAGGCAACTTTATGACATCTATAACCTTTTTAGACTTACTGTCATGCTGCTGACCAAGGAGGAGGAGGTTTGATTACGGGTAAAGTTAACATTTAATCACTAATATCCACAAAGATCCATAGTAGTCTATTCTACATTTGTCATAATTGACATAGACTGTACCCTGTTCAGGATAAAGCGGGTATAGATAATGGATGGATGGATGAGAAGAAAAATCAAGCCCTGAAAAAGTAGAAGAATCCTCAGTAGGCTACAAAAATAACTTAAGGTGAGTAGAAATTGAAATCTACTCTTTACTCTAACAAAAACGCCAAGTACCCTTCCTTCAGCGAAAAGGGGAAAAAAAAACATAGCCATCCCTTTTTTCTAACCCTTTTCTTCCTTTAATAATTTGTGAGAAAGCTGAATGAAAAGCTTTGTAAGTGTATCTCCAAATGTTTAGCATGAGCATGCTTGGGACTTAAAGCATTAGATTTTGGCTTTTCATGCATGAAACAAGGTCACCTCATGCTAATTAACCAGATCATCATTGTAACTGCCCAAAATTCAACACCCCATATGGCAACAAAATAAAAGGAGTAACTAGCAGCATTAATGATGTGAAATTCAGGGTGATGTTATAACAGACCTGAAGAGCCTGAGCAAGCATGAACAATTTATTCATTGTTTTAACCAAGCAGCTGTTTGGACCAAGCTCGATAGCTGAGTCATTACATTGTACATGGACACAGCTGGTGTAACAGTAATTACTGCACATCTTTTAGGACCTATTAAAACTTCTGGGTGGGAAAAGGTGATGCGACAGGCTGACCCAGCCACTGTGAAAAAAAGAAATCTGCTAAAATCATAGTAAGACACGAAAACAATGAGGCCGGGGTGTGGAAATCATCCTTACCATAAATGTTCAGATTGTATTTTGAGGCAAACACTTCTTATATTATTCCACTGCCACTCCTGAAACAAAACTCAAGTGGTCCCGCTGGCCCCGTCACTGTTTGACATGCCTGCTGTACCCGTCTTCCGCTCCGCTGCAAGTGTTGAGGATATGAAGGTGGGCACCGAGGGGGCCATCGACAATTCCCCATCGGCAGCGGAGTCAAGACAAAAGGCCTGAGCCAAAGTGAAGCAAGTGCAAGACATATTGTGGAAATAATTTATGGCTGATACAGCGTTCATTTAAATTTAAGATGAAACACGAGGAGCTTCCCCACATGTAGGGGTATCTCATTAAACAGTGTGGCCTACACCATGCGTACAATGCTCCATCTTGACTTGCAAGTCAGTGTTTTGAGTCGTGCTTACACATAATATTCAAATTCTTTTGGAAACATTGATCTTGTGTATGAGAGAGAAATGGTCCTGAGGCACTCTTAAGTTGTGCTGTGTGTGATTTCATACCATCGTGCAGATACTCAATTCCCATCAAACTATTAGAGCAAGATTTCATTTATGTAAATTCCTAACAGACTGCTATTAGCAACTGTTTGATCTGTTTATCCTGACAAAACAGACTTATTCCCACAGCTGAACATATACTTGTTTTTACTGTCTGGCAACAAATATCAACCGCACTAAAGTTTGTTTGTCAGGTCTAATTTAGCTTGTAGAAACATTGCATCCTTGCTTCCCGATGTCCTTGGTATTATGTGTAAAAGCTGCCACCCCTCCTTTCTCCCCCACTGCCAGCCCTCCCTTCCTGTGCCAACACATCAAGTGAAGGCAGCCTGATCAACCCTAATAGGGCCTGGTAATTAGAGTCTTTGCATAGAGCCTGTCTGCACGCAGCTGCCCTAAGCAGGTTGGGAAAGGACTGCCATACACTTGACAGTGTGGAAAAAACAATGTAATGTTCGGTATATGGACCAAATTAGCCTGGCAGTGGTAAACACAATTTACTTTAAAACAATACTGACACTAATTAGGCAACCAATGTATCATTTCAGAGTTCAAGTTTTAGTTGCTGTATCAAATACTTGGAAATACTTTGAGGACCAACTTGATGTTTCATGAATACAAATTAGAAAAAAAATCTTCTTGCATAAAAGCTAAGCGCAGCTGGCATTATGTGAAAAAAGAGTAGTGGTTGATATTTCTACTGTTATATGATGTCTCTAGTAGAACATGGAATCCTGATTATTATGGTTCACAGAGGGAGCATTATATTGTATAATATAAATCCCATGCAAACAAGAAAGAAAAAATTATAAAGAAAGCTCAAATTCTTTTCTACATGTATTACCTATAAACCTATAAATAAAAACACATGTCAATCATTATTTAATGTTGACATTTTAACTTTACAAGCAGCAGCATATTATACATTGCTAGTGTAATCACACTGTCTACAGAACTTTCCTGAACAAAACACACACTTTGCATGAAAACATTGAACTACAAAGTAGTGATTTATGACAACAATGAAAAACAAAAGCAACTTCAAGAAGGATGCATCTCTTGTTGCATTAAATCTTCCCATGTTGTGGTCCTTTTAAGAAAAGCCTAAATAGCTTGGATCATGCATTTTAAATTCACAGTCCGTGGGAGGGTGGCGGCACCTTTTAAAAAATATACTTCAGTCATTTGTTAAAGTGCAAAATCACTTCAGAGACTGCAGTTAATACTTTCATGTGGCACAGAAAGCTGTTTAATGTCTCTGCTATTATGATTGACCTGAATAGGGAACTTTCTGCAGCAGCCACTCGTTATTCCAAGTTTTCATATTTCTCTCATTAAAAAGTCTATCGTTCCCACTCTTTTTTTCTGCAGCGTTAAATTTCCTTTTCCAAAGCAGCATTTCTTTTAATGTTGATGTAAATGTTCAGAATCGTGACATCATGTTTGATATAACTAACATTACATTTGTTTCAGATCAGCCTAATAATGTTAGTGTGGTTAATTGCAGACTGCAGGTTGACAGTGAGGCATCTTTACTTCTGTTTTTGTACCTAAACCAAAGTATAAAGCATTTACATAGCTGTATTTGGTACCTCCTTGTATGTGTAAATATATTTGACCAAGTTTTATACGTGGGAGCTACCTGTCTCAGCCACATCGTTCTACTTTTGGCCATTGAGCAGTGAAAGTAAAATGTTTTTCCTAAAATGCATTCATTAATCGGTTATAATTATACTTTTTTTTTTTTTTAAGCGGAGAGATTAAGTTCATATTTGTTTAAATTATAGGCCATTGCAGGGAACACAAGGGGGGGGGGGGGGGGGAAGAAAAGGCAATTTTAAATAACAAGTATTTTTTGCTGTTTGTAAAACATCTATTTTGCTGCAACTCAAATCATTTAAAGAGCATGCAGGTCTAAATAACTGGAATTCTTGGTTCATTCATTTAATCTTTTTATTTTTTTGTATTTTTAATCCTTGATTTGGTGTTGACTATGCACATGAATCCTCCGACTCAGAGGTCGCGACGTCTGCCTCCGGGATGTGAAAACTTGCCGGAGCTGCTGAGTCTGATTCGCTGCCTCTGAATCTGAATCTGCTCCCACAATTCAACAGGCAACAAAGGAAGAAAGGAAGAAGAGGCCGTGAGCTACCGAGCGTTAGCCGACCTTATTGTGTCTTCACAGTCCGCCACACGAACCCGTGAGAAGTGCAAAACTCCGGCCGCGCAAACGCTTTACATTTGTTTCGTTTTTTAGTGCTGAAGCCGACTGAAGGGAAGGAAACGGTGAATGTTTTCTACAGGAAATGTAGTGAGAGATAAGTCGGCCAGCATTTAGCCGAGCTAACGGTAGCCGACGCTCGTCAAGGAGCGAGGCTTTTTTTTTTTTTTTTTTTTTTTTTTTCCATGAACGAGATAAACGACAACACCTTTGGGTTGTTTCGCCCAGTAATACGAGCAGAAGCGAGCAGGTAAGAGACGATATGGTGCACATTTAAAAAAAAACCCAAACCAACACATTTATACCACAGCAATTTACTACAAAAGTACATGTGCTAACAGAGTAACTGGTCGTTAGCAATTTGGTATTAGCATACAAGCAACATAACTATTTGTCAATTTGGCAAGTGATGTTTACATAACTTAACTGTTTTTAATCTTCCTAATGTTGTTAAAGTGTTGTAGTTGCTCAGTAATTGTGCGATTCTGTTCAAAGATATTGACGTGAAAGTGGGGGGGAAAAAGTTTAAAGCTAAGATGCGCAGCTGAAGCTAAAGGCATGCTTGTTGTTTCCGTGGGCCTTTTCAGGTTCAGTACAAAACCTGTGGTTTATTTATCACCCGGCGCGTCACGGAAGTATGTAGGTTCAAGCACATGTATGTTTTCTCTTCTTCTTCTTCTTCTTCTTTTTGGGGTGAAAAGTCGTGTGTTTATTAATCAGCACCGCAGACGTCTGTAAACGAGCTGGCTTTGTTTTTCGTAGCATCAAATGAAAGGTGGTGGAAGTGGACCTTGACCCATCCGACTGAGTCACCATTTTCCTGCACATAATGGTGAGTAATCAGATTGCAGCTGTCTTGATTATCAAGCAGCTTTATTTAGGTGCTCTTAAGCGGCACATGTCTCCGGATAGATGCTCGGGAGTCTTTTGTCTGGCACAGTTGCGATGGCTTTTTGACAGATGGCGTTAGTGTTTCGTTTTCGTAAAATCCTGACTTTTAGTCAATGTGGTCAGTGAATACTTGGGACATCAAAACCGCTGACTGGTTGAAGCATTAAGTGTAATTAATACAACAGGCCAATTATAAACTTCTGGTTTTATTCAGTTTGATTGATTGATTGATTTAACGGGGTCATTTTGACAAACTTAATTTGTGGTGGAACCTGTGAACTGTACTGAGTTAATCATAGAGACGCTCCTAATATTTTGTATAGTACAGTATATTCACTCCTGAAGGGGATCTTCGTTGCTGGGCGGTTTAACGCTTCACTTGTCAGTGGTTTTAATGTTGTGGTTGGCCGGTACTTTTGACTTCTGCAGCCACATCCTTGCTTTACAGTTTATGGTCCTCAGTGAATAATGCAGCAAAGCAGTCATCCTAAATACAAAGAAAAAAACAACTAGGGCGATCTCTGGATCATAGACTTAAAGCAGTCGAGGATTACAAATGATTTGCAACCTGATATTAAATGTATTTATTTTATTTTTAAGTATTTAACTTGTCACATTTAATCTTTACCCCTAAAAATGAATGTTAATGGCCACAATGCATATTTGTACAGATCAGCTTGCATGTAATTTTTTTTTTTACAGCAATTTAATCTTAAAAGTCAGCACTTCAACATCCTAACCATTGTTTACTTTTCAATTTATTGTACTGGGTGTTCTGACTTCAGCGATCAAACACTTGGTTAATGAAAAGAAAAAATGATCTTACTATTTTAATAATCAATTTATTGTTTTTGTTTTTAAAAACAAAACTGCCAAACCTTGGACACCAAAAATCGCTGTCATGATCCCTGGAAATGTGGCTGTAATGTGCTGTATTGTTGCTATAATAAATCATTGTATATGGATATCTTTATGAATTTAGCATTATGTTGTCGATGGGCATAAGTTAATATCATGAACATATCGTGTACAAACTTTTGTAAGTATTTTTGTTACCAAACTGCTGACATCTTGTGTATCTTTGTTCTTTCTGCAGGGTTTGATGGCTCCACTGTATGCATGACTTGTTTCGTGTGGCCCGATGGGAGGACATTGTGGATAGTACTTTCATCAGGATACAAGGAGAGCCATCCCATGCCCCCACTTTGGAGGGCCAGTCAGAATGAAGAAGATAAGCCTTAAGACCATCCGCAAGTCCCTCAGCATAAAGGGCAAAGAGGAGGGTGACTTTGTCATGCTACAGCAGCCCTCAGTGACTACAGAGTTTTCTAAGGAAGACTCACTTTTTGGTGGCTGCTACACCAAAGAGCTTTCTGGCTGTGACCTTGGTGCAGAAGAGGAGAAAGTGGGCCAGAATAAGGGCCGCTCAAAGAGTGAAAGCCTGATGGGATCATTAAAGAGGAGGCTGTCTGCCAAGCAGAAGGCAAAAGTGAAAGGAGGCTCCTCTGCCATAGGCTCAGTGGATGATGATGACACCTTCTCATCTTCTTCTGTGCCTATCAGCTTCAATGAGGTGAAAGCCCAGAGACCCCTTAGATCTGCTTCCTTACGGAGTCACCATTATAGCCCCTCACCATGGCCTCTGCGGTCAGTCAACTCTGATGACGCGTGTATCAAGATGGAGGTAAAGGTTAAAGCCATGGTTCACTCTCCTAGCCCGAGTCCCAACTTAAATGGTGTCCGAAAAGGATTTCATGATTTCCAGATGGAAGGGCTCTTTCAGGACCAGGCGGAGTCCTTCAAGAATCTCCAGCAACCACAAAATGGGGAGCTGCATCTAAATATTGATGAAAATGACGTGCCTGTGGTGCTGGGGTTGACGCCCCAGGACTACATCCAGTACACAATGCCTTTAGATGAGGGAATGTATCCGGAAGGGTCCCACTCCTTCTGCCTGGACAGCTCCTCTCCTATGGAGGTGGTGGCAGAGGCAGACAATGGGTCCCTCCACACGGACCAGGGACAGGAGGAACACGAACTAGTTAGCGGGATGCCTCCGGACCTCTTCATGGAAACCTCAGTTAATAGTATTCTTATTGGTTCTGCTGGTGTGATGCTCCAAAGCTCCAGAGTAGAGGTCCCGCCTCCCCTCTCTCCACTCCTGCCACCCATGATAAGTAATGGGCATATCCCCAGGACTTTTTCGGGCTTCAGTTCTTCAGACAGCCAGGTAGCTGAGAGGGTAAGACACCACCTCAACTTTGACCCAAATTCAGCTCCTGGAGTTAGTCGGGTGTACGACTCAGTCCAGAGCAGCGGGCCCATGGTCGTGACCAGCCTGACTGAAGAGCTGAAAAAGCTTGCGAGGCAGGGGTGGTACTGGGGTCCCATCACACGCTGGGAGGCAGAGGAGAAGCTGATCAACTTGGCTGATGGTTCATTTCTGGTCAGAGACAGCTCAGATGATAGGTACCTGCTCAGCCTGAGTTTCAGGTCACAGAACAAAACTCTCCACACCCGCATTGAACACTCCAATGGACGCTTCAGCTTCTATGAGCAGCCTGATGTGGAGGGACACACGTCAATTGTTGACTTAATCGAACACTCTATCAAAGACTCAGAGAATGGAGCTTTTTGCTATTCCAGGTCTCGCTTACCAGGGTCTGCAACCTACCCCGTCAGACTAACCAACCCGGTATCTCGGTTTATGCAAGTGCGCTCCCTGCAGTACCTTTGCCGCTTTGTCATTAGGCAATACACAAGGATAGACCTGATCCAAAAACTGCCCTTACCTAACAAAATGAAAGATTATCTGCAGGAAAAGCACTACTGAGGACACAGAGACAGGACAGTGGTAGCAATTTGCACTTTTGTGTTCAGTTAAGAGATTTAAACAAGGTTTACAGACAACCACAGTTTTGAGATGATTGGTTCTGATGGCTCTTGATTTGTGTCCCTGTCGCTGTTTAGTCCTCCATTCCACTGTTCTGGTTTTAGATAGCTCTACTTCCAGAAATATAGGCCAGCACATAATCTATTGCAAAAATATAGCAGAGGTATACAGCCAAGTAATCTTAGATGAATACATTAAGTGCACATGTTAGACACTTGTGATGTATGGTGTAGTATCCAGCTGTGCAAGTAGAGCAGATTTTCATAAATGTCCTATCTGCATTGAAGTTGGGCCAGTGTAGGACAAATAATATTCCACTATTAATTTGAGAACTTTTCATTTTTATTTTTTTTTATCCACTAAATTGTACATTTCAAAGACGATTTCAAGATACTGCTACATTGGAGTTTAAGGTCTCTGCAGACTGACCAATTTTGGATCATCTGTTGCATTTAAATTGTTTTTCACCTCGAGCAGACTGCTAATTAAAGCGGCATTCTGCATTCATGCTTTGCAGTTAGTCTAATAGTAAAGTAAGGCTTCATCGTACAAACGGTGACAACTGACCTCTGATTTTTATTTATTTTTGGGGTCATTTTTACAACTATTATTGCTCACTCAGTTGACACTATTTCTTCCTAAAGTATTATTCGGGTCTTTAATGCTGACTTACTACAAATACTTTTGTCCTTTAGTATTAAAATGGTGCTGGCTTAATTTTTAAGTTTGTCATGTTTGTTACTTCCAGCTATACTAGTGTACAAACATGAGCATGGATATCTATTGAAGAAAAGTCCTTACATTTAAATGAAGCTCCATATCCATAAAGTTGCTTTGATAGCAAAGGATTTACAACACAAAAATAAATTGTGCAGCAAAAGAGATCCAGAATTTGCCAGTCTGTCAGAGGCTTTAACAGTAGCTTTAAATTGTATGGCTGCATGTGGCCATTATACATTGTGCAAGCTTAAAGGTACTTCTAATGCTGGATTATAATGTTGTGCTGTTTGTAGAAACGGCATCAAATAAATGTATAAACCTTTTGGAAAATATGTTAATATTAAACGTGAAATTTCTCTGCATTAGGAATGTTACAAAAACTGCACCGCAGCTCAGGCCTAACAACTTTGTCACTATCTGTAATGCTTGTATGTGCATGTAGTAAAAGGCTTTAAGACTGTCAATTAAAGGCACTGTAGAGTTACTCTAAATGAGAGGAGATGTCACGGTTAAAGGGGGAGACATTTTGGCTTGTGTTGTTAAAGCGCAACTCTTGAGTAAAAGGCTGTTAAATGCACAGTTGCATTCACCTTACGCGGTTTACACGTAAAGAAAATTGCCCTCAATTATTGTAAAACTGCTCTGCAGTCCATTGACCCGAATCTGTACATAGAGAAGGCTGTTCTCTTAGTCCCTTCATGCCAGCGACCCGCTGGACCCAGATCAAAGGAATCCCAAAAATGGTGTGAGCTTGGGCAAATGGATTTGGGAGAGCCAGGGTTAAGTCCTGCTTGCCATCTCGGAGTGATGCCAGGGTTTCAGCATATGACAAAAAGTTCAATCACAGCTGCTTGGCATCATTAGTGTTATATGGGTTTTTAAAAGCATACATTTTATGCCATTGCTTATCCACATTGTCCCCACAGAGCTGCACTACCCCACAGATTATCTCTCTACTGGGCTGTTCGTGCCGGAGTAAAGGGAAGAGCACACAGTATTCTACGCAAGTGCTTTATATGGATACTTGACAGGGAATCGTGTTTTCACATTATGAATGAGCATCTTTTTTGACATCAGCGTCCTTAAAAAGTATTTGGAAAATGGTCTCTCGGGCAACTTTGGTAGGCCGTTAGCGCATAGTTCTAGTTTTAGTGAGCTGGAAATGTTGGTGTCTGAGGAAGTTACCATGAGTCTAGCACAGCAGAAATTAGATAGGAACTTTGGATGGTCTTGCATGTTTAAAGACTTTAGCATTTTAAAGCTTTGAGTTGTATAGGAATGAAGGATTTAGGTTGTGTGTTTGGCTGTGTAGAGAGAGGGGTTTTTCTGTCACAAACATTGGCTGGACATTCTGTGTACAAGAAATGTATGTTTTTCTTTTGAGAATCCTCGAGTGATATTCTGTTTTGTTTTGTGACATTTGCCATCTGGGGATGGGGCTGTACTAAAGGAATGTACGCTTGTTTGAGGCATCCATTTTTTTTTTTTTTTTATCTGCCTGCAGACCAGTTTCAGAAAGCATTGCAAACAGACAAACTACAGTGACACATTATTTGCACTTGAACATTCTACTCTCCGTTGACAAGCTCGGATCCTCTCCTGCCTAGAGTTTCTCCCTCAGATGGCAGGTTTTTAAAAAAAAATTTTTTTTTTAAGAAATCGAGTCACACACTTGTCCGTATGTGTTCATATAACTGTTAGATTAAATCGAGGTTGTTTTGTGTTTGTCATATCTGTGGGATATAAAGGGCAAGGCACCAGCATCATTTCAAAGCCTCTGCTAATGCTAATTGGCTGTCAAGAATTGGGATCATGGCAAGAATGTGGATGTACTTTTTTCTTTTGTGTGTATGTGTGTTTCAGTTGAAATGTGAAAGTAAAATGATGTCTTTTTTTTTAAATTTTTTTTTTTTTTAAATACAATGTTCTTTTAATTGTATTTCCATTTTAATTTGCAGTTTGTTATACAATTTTGACAAGCAGGAGCCAGTTTCATACGGTATGCTGCTGTAACTTCTCTAAACACTAGTTTATTATCAAGGATTATTGCCTTCAACGTTTGATTCCAGAGGTTGATGCTTGTTTTGAATTAACACCAGCTGTTTAGCACTTAACAAGCGCCAACTTTATATATTTTTTTTTCTTTTGTGCATCTCGGTGAGTGAAGGTAATTGTTTACAGCATTATGTTTGGACATGCCCCTCCCCTTTTTGTTTACCCTCTCTCACAAGAACATCTTGGTACAATTTGAAAACTCCGTTTTTCTTGATGTGTTATACACATTCGTGCTGCTTATGGATATGATTGCCTTTCTTGTATTTAACAATGGGGGAAATAGAATGTCACCAATGTAGATGTATGTACACGTAATGACTTTGGTTATCATCTTGGGAGAGCGAAGCAGATTTAACAACCGTAGTCAGTTGAAAAGAGAATTAGTAGCGATTAGTCAACCCTCTGTAGAAATACCAGTTCACTCCAGTTTACATTGGTTGTCAACTGTCAACTTTCCAAAGTAGATGGTCTTTTGTATTTTTCTTTTGGAAAAAAAAATCAACAGTGATTTATTGCACATTTTGGATACAGTTCAAGAGTTTTTTGTATCTGCCAATTATAAATTATAAATAAAACTATATTCTAAAAAAAAAAAAAAAAAAAAAATAGCTTTGTTTATAAGACTTTTACACTGTGTGAGGGTGGATGTGTGTCTGAAATAATGTCACAATATTTCAGGGTTCCTGTGATAACAATATTCTTTACAGTAAGATAAAATACTGAACATTTTCTTGATTTCTAGAACAAAACAAGTGTTCTAGTTTTATATGTCTGCATAAATGTAACCGTTTTTTGGGAATACTCAGTAAAACTTTTTATTTTTTTGCAACCAAACCCCTTTCACACTACTGAAGTTGTTTCACTTTTTGAAACGATATCCTCCATCGTGGAGCTGATTTCAGCCATGCTTCTTGATGTTGTGTAAGTTACACACATATATTGTACATTATGACTTTACACTATGAAACGATATGATGTCATTTTGTCAACCAGTCTGAATATTATCACAATGTGCAGCCTTTTTTTATATTGAATATTATAACTCATTGTGAACGACACACTATGACACACCATTAGTGTATACTCTCGTATGAAATGAAATTAGCTTTATTGTCATCAGTCTCATGAATCGTACATACACAGTTCGTATTATACCATAGCTTGGACCCAGTGATGGACTCGGTCATGCTTGCAGCAGTGTTAATAGGTAAAACCACAGGTCTCGAGATTCTTTCCAAAGTGGCTACAAATTGGCAGCTTATCCCAGAGCTCCGGTTCCCTAATTTACAAAGACAATCCGGGCGGCCTTTAAATGCAAACAAGTGAAGCAGAGACTCGATAAAGAGTATCGGCAATGCAACCATCCTCGCTTTAACTTCACTTGAAGTCGACTCTGGAGAAACAGAGTGAGTTCTTGTGTCGTAGAGGGAGAGAAGAAGATGGGGAGGGTGGGGTAACGGTGTCAGGTTTGGACTTGGATCTGTTGAAACATGGTTCGCATGATGATGAGGAGGTAGGCTTTGTTAACTCCCCTGTCTGACAGGCCTCTCCAGGCATCCGAGGTGAAGATGCACAACTGTTTACTCTCTCTGCCCGGTTCACAATGATTTATTCATGGCACACGATGGTGGTCGCATGTCATAGAGATGCCTCCATCATAAAAGGACTCATCTCTGCGTTCCACTTTTTATTTATTTATTTATTTTTTTTTATTTGCAGCTTTGGCAAACTGTTTGTGTTCAGAATTTAGTGAGAGAAGTTTTACTTTGCTCGGCGAGTGCAACTTGTCATGATGTAACAGTGCATCTCAGTAGTTTTGGATTTGTCTGAAAACACAGTATTCGCCCTGCTCTCAACCCAGTATGTTGCATGCTTACCCAGAGTGCTTCACTTTGGTGTGATCGTTTTGAAGGAAAGCTGTCACTCGATATGTGTTGCTTTTTCAGCAAACACTTAAATCAGGGGCTTCTAACCAGTAGATCTACCGGGTAGATCGCGGCGCTCTCAGAGAAACAAAGGTTGAAGACCCTTGATTTAAATGATACAGGTGAACAATTTTGACACGTTAATGTAAATTTCAGTAAATTTTGGCCCTTCTTCAAGTTTTCTTTCCTCAGCAATGCAATGCATGAAATGCAACACACACAATTTGGTCAATTTTAGAGTCCTCTGTGTCCCAACAGATTATAGAGCCCATCTGCTAATTGATATTGAAATTATGTACATTAACAAGTGTATGCATAACGTCTTGTGTTCATCTGTCAGTTTGTTTTGGATACAATTTGAACATAGGAAGCGCCTCGTTGGTGTAGAGAGACTGCAGTTAAATTAAAAGGAGTAGCTGAATATTTAAGGAAATACATTTATTGGCTTTGTTGACTGACTGATTGGTTTTTCGTCAGAACTGCAATATACGTGTGACTTCTAATCTGTCCCATTGTTTTGAATGCGATATCACAAGAACACCTCGAGGGAATTTCTTCAAACTTGGCACAAATGTTCACTTTGACTCAAGGATGACCTGATCACATGTTGGGGGTTGAAGGTCACCAATGTCATAATTATCAAATTCACTCATTGGAAAATTATGACAAAACTTTACATATATGCCTAATTGGACAAAAAAAAAAAAAAAAAAAAAAACCGTTAAAGCTGCTGTAAGAATTTTTTACTGGAGACATTTGTTGACTTGTTTTTTGACTAGTGTTAGACCTTGTACTCAGGTAAAAGCATGACTGTGTGCCTTTTTTGATTTTTAGGTGGTGAAACTTTTAAGTCTTCAGTGCAAAAGTTGAGCGTGTTTGCAGCGTTTGCATTTCTTTCAGTCCATAATGTCGACACAAAAGTGCTCATTTGTGAGCAAATTTCCTCTCAGTGTGGTTCTTAGTTTGAAACTGTTTACTCTGGAGAATCCATCCATCACATGTCTGCTGTTTCAGATTGATGATCCGCTCCCACCATCTGGTGCGCTGCATGGTGCACCCATTTTTCACCTACAAACAGGGATGATGTTGACAACTTGAATTAGCCAGCAAACATATATATCGCTTTAAATTGTCATGCCAGGAATACATCGGTGAGCCTAGCTAGTAATGATAAAGCCGAGGTTACCTGCTGGCAACAGATGTCTTTCAGCCCAGAGTGAAAGGTTCAGCTCTATTAATGCTTGTGATCTCATGCCAGCAGTGCCACACACCACGGAGACCCTCTCTCTCTCTCCATCTATCATACATTAGATGTCTCTGAACCCCAATTAGCCCTGTTAGAATTGGGACTGCCTTCATCATTAGCAGGTCCCCACTGAAACAACAGCTCATCGTTGTAGTCATTGTGATCATTCTTCACAGTTTCCGATGTATTCGTGGAGAGTGTGTTTGTTGAAGTTCAGTAGTAGGTAGCCACCACGTTTGTGCATCTCACACCGTTGTGATGTATGCCTCCACATCAAAACGCCTTTCATCGTGGTTCATTTCCAAAAACCAATATCTCCCCCCACACTGAGAGCAAAGATAGAATCTCACAAAGTGGTTCAGACTGTGTACATTGACTTCCCGGCTTCAGCTACTCTTTCAGGGAAAAGCAGAAATTCAATGCTTCTTGAGAAGCGAGCATGCTCAATGACCAGAAAATGGCCGTTCCAGATGGCCTCAGCTCCAGGGTGTCAGCAAAGAAGAGGCTGGCCTCTTTGATATTTGATTGATAATCTGTCAAGAAAATGAATTCCTTTTGTGAGACCCTTTCATGCTTCACATTTCATACGATTACAATATGATTTCCCTCTAACTATGACGCTTATCTTTGTGATTTTATTTAAAAGCAGGGGGAAATGCAAATTAGCTACCCGAGCTACCTGTAAACTATCTTTCAGAAAGACTTCCCCGTACTTACAAGTGGAATTTGCGCACAGCCATCGAATGATAATAACATGCAGGAATTGTGTGTGTATGAGTGTGTTTATGTGCATGTGTGCTTCTGCCAAGTGTATAGCTTCCAGCACAGACTGATGGCCAAGGGGAGTCGTAAGATGGTCATAATTATGTCATTAAAAAGAGTGACATCTGGAACTTGGGGGCCATCGAGTAACACCTCCTTCCCTCCTTTGCCCCTCTGTGACACCGACAATCCACTCTCATTCCCTCCCAACAATCTGCCCATCCCTCACATTGGAGCACATGGTGTGTGTGTGCATGTGGCAGGGTGGTGGGGAGGAGGCGGGTGAGGTAGGGATTGGGGGTGGGGTGAACAGGTGGCAGCCCTCAGAAAATGGATTGGGAATGTTTTGAATGGGAAACTTGCCTCCATTGCTCACGGAGTACCTGGGTGTCTGCCCTTCACCAACGGTCCAAGAGGCACAGCGAGTATGGGAGAGATGAAATGAGAACAGGTGGTGGTTTGTCGTTTAACGAGGAATGGAGTTCCCCCGCAGGTCTGCGACAGCGCAGCCAATAAAGCGGTATGTACTGCGCCTTCTCAACAGGCTCCCTACCCTACTGCTCGCAGGTCTCAGTGAGCCTCACAACGTATCCAAAACAAAAGAGCTTCACTGGTAAAGCTTGACATGTAAAGGCTACCACAGTGCTGGTTTAATTGAGTGTGGCAGTTAACAAATAGAAACATTTACCTGGGACAAAAAAAAAAAGTGCACTGCCAGAAGAAAATGAACAATGTGTTGATAACACCTGATTCTAATCTGTTTTTGGTCAGGGGCCAGGCTGCTATCATTTTGTACTTTGATTGAATTGCAGTCATACATCCCACTCTTTGAACTGCCACTGTCCCACAAGTGCTTCATGCTCCCTCAGCTGAGCTGTTGCATGATAATTAACAGCTCCCCCACCTCTGAGTGTGTATTGCTCTGCAGCCACGTCCTGCTAATATTCTCCCTCCAACCCTGATGTGCTGGCTACAGTAGCTCAAGGCCTTCTGAGCCCCTGATGCTACGATGAGCTCTGTCTCTCTGCACAACACACCTCAGGTACATGCAGTAGCATCTGCTTTGTAACTTTTAAACTGAGCCATTGTAGCTACAAGAAAAAAACAACCTAATTCGTTTTGCGCATGCTGCCATCAGTTCTTTGTTTGATAACATTTACCAGACAATTAAGCCAGAGTTGTAATTTCTCTTCCTAGATATGATATTTTCTCAAGTAAAATGGCTATCCATCTTTTCTTTTAGTCTACGTGACTGTGAGGCTTAAACACTTCATCTCCATAGTCACAGCTCCAAGGCGGTTAATGTGATCTAATCACTGAGATGTATGCTAATTGTACTGTTTGACATCACTGGCTGATATTCATCATAATAGCAAAATCTAAATAAATTCTTTCTGGAGAAAAACTGAAACCATCAGTGCGTTTTTATTCGTTCCCAGAACTCTTTTTTTTTTTTAAATTATCTTTTCAGTAGAAAATTCTCGATCTATTGTATGCTGCCCTAAACTGTTTATAATCTTCCTAAATGTTTATGTATATATACAGTAAGTTTAGAATTTCTCATCCACTATGGTATGATGTAATCCCATCATGCTGACATTGGCAACCCTAAAGGTTTGAAATTTTGTAAACTTTAAACCTTAATTGCATTATCTTTGGTGTCATGCACTGCAACACAGTCGTACATTAAAAGCTACCTCTGGAAATAGGAAAGGAGAATGAATTAGGTGAGAAACGGATTTGTTATGGCAGCCTCGGCTCCCTCAGTTCTGTAATCTGTTGAAGTAAAACAAGTTTTTTCCCAAAATGTCTTTGATACCATCGCAGGTGATTTGAAATATCCTACAGGACATCCTTGGTGTACTTGTATTGGCTTTATAAAACTTAAGATGGTTCTGAAAACTATCCTACTTTTATTTTAATGCCTCCAATAGTTACTCATCATAAGTTAATGTGTTTTTTAGGCCTTCTTTTAGCATTACTCTACGACTGGCAAGGCTGGTCTATTGGTTGGTCTATTGGTCACTTTGATCTGAAGTGACTCGGCAACTACTGGATGGATTACCATGAAATTTTAAAAAGACATTTATGGTCTCCGGAGGGTGATTTAATCATCAATCATCATATCTCAAATTCCATTAACCTCCATTATATCAGGATTTTGTGAGAGAAAAAAGAGAAGCTTTTGGCAACATTATCAACAATCTGCATGTCAAAGAGTAAGGGGAAACATATTGTTTTTGTGATTTGGATGCAGCAACCCTTTAAAAAAAAAAAAAAAAGTGTTTATCCTATGTATACAGTATCCCCTCTGATGGAGAAGATCAGAGGAGCGGACACTATCTCTAACGCTGAGCTCAATCTAAACCTGCACATAGGTGTTGCTGGCTTGAAAGTGGACCTGGAGGGAAGTCTTTTAAAATGTGATCCAAACTGAAGGAATTGTGAGTGAAATTGGCTGGAGCACGACTTGGAGATGTGCAGCATGAGAGTATCTCTCCCCCTGACTTTTTGTTGTTTACATCTCATGTTTGGATATTAATCAGAAGTGAAGTGTAAACATTTTTCAAGCGCTAGCTTGTGATTTTGATTTAATCAAACTTAGAAAGCTTAATGGGTGAACACTATTTATTCCCTGAATGCCAACCATGACTCGGGTCATTCGAGTTGGGCTAACTCAGTCTCCTCTCTAGTTTATCAGCTAATCTTACTGACGTCGTCTCCAGTCAGCCATTTATTGAGTCTGTCTCTCTGTCAGTCTGTCCTTCCCGGCTTCCCTGCAGCCCTGTAGCCTCTGCTTGAGATCCTTCAATCCTATTAGGTTTTGTAGGTATGCCTTTGCCCAATGTCACCCCGAAGCAAGTCAAATGGAGAATTGTTGCCCTGAATCTGTCTTCTTCTCTTCTTCCAGAGACAAACAGCAGCCCGAGAGAAGGTCAAGTCCCCCTAATACACCTTCACCGTCACCATATAAAGGGTTTAATGTAAGTAAATGAAATACTCATTCATAATTCAGGATTAAGTTTTTAATGGGTGTCTCTGAGTCTTGTAATACAGTGCTCCCTCAATTGTTTCCAGTTTGTAAATAATGTAATGCTGTCTTGAGTAAAAGTGGCCATGGGCCATGCAATAGTAATGAACTGTGGGAGCGGGCTCAAGCAGAACTGAAATAATTCTGTTTGAGCAGGACGGTTAAATATCCACAGCTGTCATTAGAAAGATCCATGGGGATGGGCTCGGATAACACAATGTGTTCCTTTATATATTCATCTCACAAACTGTCAAGTGCTTTAAAGACTTGCTAGTTTGTTTAACGTCAGGGTGCAAATGGAGAGAAAATGGTTTGATTGGAAGCATCATTTGCTAATGGCAGGCTCGGAGACATCTTTATTTAAGTCTATAGTTGTGCAAAAAGAGAAGACTGAGAGAGTATTTTTGCTGTTTATGACTCAGCACTTACCAACCTCAGTAAAATATTTAATTACAATACACATACAGTTAAAAAAGCTCATGTCTATGGCACGACAGTAAATACTTGATAGTTATTAATTAGAACAACATTTAATATTGTAATATTTTTTACGTCTTTTTTGCTGAGGTCTCAAAGGTCGAAGCAGCCTCTTGAATCAAAATCAAAATCCTCTACATTTAATGATTGAGCATGATGAGGAAAATGAATGTTCCTGAAAAGGGCACCATGGTGTTTCCCATTTGAATGAGAGCCTTTAGAGACATCAAGTGGTCTTTGTGGTGTGAGGTAATTTCTGAGGAGGAAAGGAAAACACACACACACACACACACACACACACACACACACACACACACACACACACACACACACACACACACACACACACACACACACACACACACACACACACACACACACACACACACACACACACACACACACACACACACACACACACACACAAGCACCCTCTCAGCTGATTTGGGTGTGTTTTGTGATGCATCCCCTGAATGAAGTGAACAATTACGTGCATGCTGTGTTTATGCAACTTAATTCCAGGAGAGACATAAAAAAAATAAAAAAAAACAAAACAAAAAAACATCAGTTCAGTGTGTCGTTTTAAGTATAAGTCGCTTTAGCCCATGCATGTCCGCTCCTCCTACTGAAGTGTGCCATTCAGCTCTAAGTATAAGAATCCTTCCAAATCCCCTCGAGAAAAACAGCAGCTTAAAGTAAGGTTAATGTTCACCATACTTGCTTTCTCCACTCTGTGGAAGATTACGGTGGAGGATGTTACTCAGTTTTATCATACAAGCTGTGAGCCATAAGGATATGAGGGGAATGGACTGCAGGTCGCGACCTCTATATGCAATACTGGGAACTGGGAAACCTTTTTATTCTGACTTGTACAATTTTTTATATTTGAACCAGTATTTGCTTTATTAGACAATCATAGTCATATTATGAATATGGTAAATAAAAACAGTGGAAAGGATTTCCTGTCAGTTTGAGTTTATTATTGAAAACAAAAATATTATTATAAAATTATAGGTTTAGTTGCATTTTTTTAAATGTATATTATCATCCACAACAAAAAGGTATCAGTCTGTCATGACTTTTGCATTTTCCTATGTGACCCATAGATGTCCTTGTTCAGCAAGTGATTCTGTTCTGATTGTGTTCTAAAAACAAGTTACCTCTGTTTCTGAGCACAGTGAAAATAAAACATCCATTCTCTTCAGTAAGAGAATATACTGACGTGATACCACATGCTTGTCTGAAATAAAGTATTTCTGGTTGGTTATGTATCACTTTTCTTCTGTTCATGTCAAAAAATGTTTAATCACAATCCCTGGTCTCTATGTTTTAGGTGAATCAATCCAGACTGCCTTTAATTAATTTAACTTTCAGATGTAGTTATTTATTGGGATAATTCAGCAGATTGCTATTAAGACCTTTTATAAGCATAACGTTCAACAGTTTCAGTATTATTGGGCTTGAAATCTGTCATACGATCTTAAATGTCTCTCCAAATGCTCTTGGACTGTTTTACAAGCCTCTGATGTGTTTTTTTTTTAACTGTCCAAAGTTATTAAGAAGATAATTAAAAAAAAATGTCCCCTGCGATTCAACATGAAAAACAATGAAGATTTAAAACTCCCTTTTTGGAACAGATCACAAGTTACCTGTGGCGCTATCATTTCATGTCTGCGCAGTTGTTTTGGTGTATTTCAGAAATCATTTTCTACCCTCAAATATGCACATTTTATATATGAATCCTCTGCCAGGGCTGCAATATCTATAAACCCACATTTAGAGGAGTAAATATGCAGTATGTAAGGCTTTTGGAACTATGAATCACAAAGGTAAAAGACTGTCAGCTCCGGTGCTGCAGTGCCTAGATCTTAACGAGTGAGGAGACAAGAGGAATGTGGAGCAGACGTGGGTGGTATTTAAAACTACATATAAATAAATAAAAGGTGAAAATAAATAAATAAGTCCTACCTACATCGCTGAGCTGATAGCTATCTCTTGCGAGATGAATCCAAATAGAGCAAAAGCTGCTTAATTTTCTTGGTTTACCCTTGAATCTTCATGTGCCTCAACTCAGCACTGATAGATTTATATTTCACGCATGTTAACATATTTTTAACCTGCTAGAATTATCACTACACAGAGTTTGATTACACCTGTGACTCATACAGGAGCACGTTTATGTACAATGTGCCTCATTCATGCAGAGAGGAGAGTTTCTGAGTGGTATCACCTTCACAGACATTTAAGTTGCCATTCTTTCATCACTTTAGAGAATGGATACCATGAATGCCGACCATAAAGGAGCACTTTTTGTCTTATTATTCAAATTGAGCTTTCAAAAGTGTAAAAGGACCCCAAGAGGATGGAGTTTCAAAGCGACTAATTCCTGCCACTCCTAAAGGAACAGGAAAGAGCCATTTCATTGTTCCGTTTTTCAGGAGTTACAGTCTTTTTTCCTCAGAAGTGGAAACGTGATATTCACATGTACAGTTCAAGTGAATGTGCTGCACTGAAAGGTGATAGTTAAAGCAGCTGGTGGAACAACCTCCTCAGAAACAGGAGCCAAATTAGTGCCATTGAAAGCAACAATAAGGATTATGACACTTCCTCAATACTATTCATCCAACTGCTGCAGTGTCATTTACATCAGTAAAAACTAGGAGTTTACCTGTACACTGCAGCAGTATATAAGTAGTGTTGGTATGCACATGGGTAATGACTAATTAACTGGAAGAAAAAGGTTAAAGATAGTCAGCTAGGTCTATTTTTTTCTGCCTCACTCGCTCCTCTTTGTGTCTCATTCGAGGGCCATGATGGACAGAGACTAGCTGTAAATGTCCACTCCATAGACGGACACGCACCCATTCAAAGTCTTGTCCAGCTTTGGGTTCTGAGGTTTCCTTTCATCCACCACCTCCCTCCTGCCCTCCCTCCTTTTTCAACCGATCCACCCAGTGCACATGTGCCTCTGAATTTCACCCACATCCTTCACTGAGTCTCCAATAAATCTTTTACCCCACTGGATGAGGTGTGGTCCTACAGAGAAGTGAAACAGAGGGGGGTGTAGCATGTTTGCATCCACAACTCTGTACTTCTTTTGTGCCGACCTTCGATTCAAGCTATCCCCTAGTTGTCAGCTGCAATTAAATATCTTTTAAAGCAGCTATATTTACATGGCGTTTTATTGTCTTTAGCTCATTGTTGTTGTTGTTGTTGTTGTTGCTGGACTGCAACTTGTTAGTTCACTCTCACTGTTCCTATTGGCTCATTTCTAGCCACACCAGGCAGGTGTTAACGTCCAGTGATCCGTGCTACCTACCCTGCACCAAATGGCAGACAAGGTTAGATATTGTTTGCACATTGTGGAGCGTAGCATTCAGCTGAAGAACCATGCATATCCCTCAAGGGCTGGTGGTGACCAAAGGCAGAGCTAAAACGGGGAAATTAGAATCATGAGTCCAAACTAATGTTAATGTTGCTTAACTAAGTAATCGTAGGCAATCCCAGTCTGTTCTCATTCCCAGGGTGTTAAATACTGCTGTTTTGTCAAAGCCATTGGCATCACAGACAAAGCACAAGGTGCCTTTTGGCGTTGACCACCATGACCACCTGTGTCAAGGAAAGAGGTCATAAAATGTGACGATTTGAGTGATGAATAAAGGAGGTCAGTGGTGGTTAAATTTAAAAAAAACACAGGACTTATACCCAGCAGATCAGTGTTCGAGTCTGTGAGTAAGCAAAAGTCAACATTGAAATCTTTTCAGTAAGTCATTTACGTAATGTATTTAAAGTAATTTAGTATGTAGTTCTCCTTACATAAAATTACTTATTTTAACCCAAACATGATCTTTTACTCAGTCTAACCAAGCAGTTTTGGTGCCATACCCCAACCAAATTGCAACCTTGTCACATTTAAACCAAACCTCAATATTTTCCAAAGCTACATGTAATTTAATTTTCACAAGTCAACCCAAATTAAAAGTTGTGTCAATTTAATTTTCTTACTTCAAAATAACTATTTGTTTGTCTTTAATCCATTTTTTTCTCCGTGTGAAACACAAACATACATGTGGAACTTTGTCTGCAAGCTCCAGAAGAAAGCCTGCATGTGAAATATTGATTACACCCCATCATTCATTCCTGGCTGGTCAAACTGACAGTGTTACAACCATCCTCTGCCTCCTTTGGGGAACCTCCCGTTTTGGTTGCTCACTTCCTCGCAGCAGGGCAGAATGCAGGGTCAGCAACACAGCAGTGCCCATGGAGCTGGCAGAGGTTCAAAGTCTTGCTCAGGGACACTTCAGCAGCACTCAGGCCACACCAGGGCATGGACCTTGGTTCCCCACCCTCAGGACAGTCTCTTTGTTCACTATGTCACCTGCTGCGGCATAGTACAGGCACCGCTGGTTTACTCACTGCAAGAGAGACCACATCTACATTTTAGAAATATTACTTTATAGTTATACTTTAATTAGAACGATAACATAAATTATTTAAATGACACAACTCATTCAAAGTCACTACATAGCCAACCAGTGTTCAGAATATACAGAAGAGAACCAATCAAGGTCTTTAAAGTCTTTACTGGGGGCGTGAGGAATATATGACGTGAAAATGTGAAATACTTGCCTGTGAACATCACAAATATTCATAATGGTAATGCGAATTTGCAAAAGTAAAAAAAAAAAGAAAAAAAAAAGGTTCAAACAGATTCACGTCAGCTTATTCTTCAGATAAATTATGGATTCAACATCATCCAGTGAAGATGATCTTGTCCTAAACCTTGTCCAGTTCCACAAAATGTGATTGGTTGATGCCTTTAGTCGCTGAGTGAAAGCTCGGAAATATCATCCTCCTTCTGCAAAAAGAAAAAGAAACAAGTTAAAGATGATTTTTTTTTTATTCTTGATTAAAGTTTTTCCTTGTATGGACAAACATACTTTATTACTTGCTTCATCAATTTATCATTTGATTTTCTGTATTAAATCATCATGCATAATCATTCATGATTCCTAAAACTATTTTAGTAGAAGCTTATGCAATCTGCAATTCACCTGTTTAAAATATTTAGGCCTATTTAGCGTACATTTAATTCAAGTGAAAAAGTTTTGTGAACATTTTGAACCTCAACATCTCAAATTCATTCATATTACAGAAAGGAACTTTTTATTACAAAATCTCAGTATAGAAAATAAATAAAAGCATTTGAAATATCTGACAAATTTCTAATGATCCAATATTTTAGTGCATCCAAATTTTCTTTTTGGATCACTCCTGGTGACATTTTATGAATTTTATTTTTCGTAGTTGATTTTGAGCTGGAGCTTACAGAAGAATATCCACCAACTGACTGTGTCTTTGTACTAGTGCAAGTTTCCCAGCAGGAGTGATATGCACAGAGCTCGGCTCTTTATTTGTTCAGGTATGGTGATAGACACCCAGTGAGAGCAAAGCAGAAGAGGAAAATAATAGGCCATATTCATCCAACTGACACTCGGCTCCATGGGGATAGAAAATAGTGACCTAACTATAGGAGAATATGTAGAATATCACCCTGTTGTTATGCAGTAATGTACGCTCATTGAATCATGAATCAGACATGATGATGTCTATAGAAAGGCATAATTAGAAGAGAGCCCTTCCAAATAAATTCAAAAGTATGTTTTAATGTTCTTCTAATGGGCATTTACTGCTTGCTTATTTTTTATTTTGTAGTAAAATAGTCTTTTACATGTTTTCAATGTTGTATATCAGCTTGAGAAAAGAAAGCAGTTTATTTCTGTAGTTGGATATTTAGTCAGATATTTCTGTTTCAAAAAAATCCATGACATACTGTAAAAAAAGCAGCTAAAAGCACATCAAACAAAAGCAACAACTTTCTACCTCCCTCTTCCTTCCTGTTACTCATCTTTGTCACTAACAACCCTGCTAATCCTTTGACCTGTGCAGAGCTACGTCAGTCTCTGTGCCGCAGGAATCCAAGGTATTCTCCACGGTACCAGCTGGTGCACCACTTGTGCCTGTTTGATCCTTTGGCAGGTTCCCCATCCTATTTAAGGTGTATTTTTAGGATTTTAGAAAAATGTGGAAGTGATGTTGCCCACAGTAATGTTGGGATGATGTGTCATCTTGCTTCTGCTAGGTGTCATGTCAGTTCTTATTAGTTTCTCTCAAAATGTTTGCAGAGTCAAGCGGGGTCAAGGGAAGGATATGCCTGGTCCTGCTATGTGTGTTATTTGTGGCATGTTCCTGGTTACACCATGGTGGGTGGTCTATATTAAGATGAGGAGGTGGTTTGCAACCTCAATATTAAACAATTACCTTCACTTGACTTGATACTATGTCTTTTCTACAGACCTAGATAAAAGGACTGATACCACTCTAATATCTGTCCATGAAGGACACAGCCGGCATTCACTTTGCTTAGGGTAAAAACTAAAAATGGCAAAAAAGCTCCCTGACTGTCCAGAGCTAACCTGTAATGCCCCACATCTAGAGCTCGATTAGCACTCCGATATCGCCAAGATAGCTGTTCCCACATTTCAAGTGTTCATGTGAGCTAACCACCAGCTGGCTCTTGCTTCACATGAAGTGTAAAGACACAAGATTGGTATCAGTGTTCCTGCCTAACTCAGCCAGGAAGCAAAGAAGCAGATTTCCCCAAAGTTCCAGCTATCCTTTTCAGATCCAGATTATGTGCCCCCTAATTTTTTTTAGGATTCAATAGCAATGCATTGGAAAGTGTTACATTCTATTTTCATTTGTGTTTTGATTACTCATAAAATTTAGAAAACAAAGGCACTTGCCTTTATATTTATATTTGTATATTTGTGTCAGACTGCTACACACAGTTCCCCTCTTTCTCTGTTTAGGCTATTTGGCTTCTTCCATCTGGAGAGCTGTGTTGTAGCAGCAGCTAATAGAGCCGCTCAGCTTTAGAAGTCATGTTGAATTGTTGTTAATTGTGGTGTTAACCTCACTGTGAGGTGTCAATGACCTATCTCAGCTCCAGCCGTGAAAACAGTGTGACATTACTGAGTTTGTAAGTTACTAAGAGCTTCTGAAAGTTACTATTTCAAAGTAACTTTAGCATCAGCTGATGAGCCACAAGTGATTAATATCAATGTAAGCCTTTTTTTTTTTTTTTTTTTTTTACCAAAAAAAGAACACTCGTGAAATATGTCTCACAAAACAGGAGATGGACATAAGTTAAATAGTAAGGTAGAATTACTAACCCATGGTTGTAACTGTGACCTCTGATCTTTGATCAGAAAATTCTAATGAGTTTATCCTTGGGACCCAGTGGATGTTTGTGCCAAGTTTGTAGAAATTCCTTCCAGGCGTTCCTAAGATATTTAATTTATAATAGAGGAGGGAGGGAGGACACAGTGACCTTGACTTTTGATCTTTGATCACCAAAATCTAATCAGTTCATTCTTGGGACAAAGTGAAGTTTTGTGTCAAGTCTGAGGATATTTCCTCAAGCCATTTTTGATATGTCATGTTCACAAGAATGGGACAGATGTGAGGTCACAGTGACCTTACTTTTGATCAACAAAATCTAATCAGTTCTTCTTTGATACCAAGCGAACCTGCCGAGTTTAAAGAGATTCTTTCAAGGCATCCTTGGGATGGATGGACAACCTGAAAACATAACAGCCATAACCAGAGGCATAAAAAAATAGCAACATGATAGGCAATATAGCCTAATAGAAAACGTCACCAACCGGCTATCTGACTGCATGCCATTTATATAAAAATGTCAATGTATGTATGATATGTTTTCCCTCATATATCCAGCAGTATGTGAATGTGAAATAGATCCACACAGGCAGAACAGTCATGATAGAGGATCCTGACTGGCAGACAAGCACACAGTGTCTCTCACTCAAATGAAGGTGTGTCACTTGCTGCAAACCTGCCGGGGTGGAAGGTTTTAAAATATTGTCTTGTGCGGTGAGTCAGTCAAGACCACATCCTGCGGTGGTGCAAAATGTGAAGTTAAAATAACACCATCAGAAAGGACAGAATTTAAATTTTGGAATCTGTAAATGTTGAACAATCATGAGTCAGCTACTTTGAATTCTGACACCTTTTCACTTGACCTGAAAAATTTCCAATGTTGTTATTTGGCAATAGCAACTCAATTGATTTGAATATGTCTGACAAACACCTAGAAATCGGGTCTTTTTCGCTCTGATAATTTAATACAGTGGAAGTCCACATTCCAATCACTCTATACAGATAGTGAAGATCGATAGAGTGTATGCCACTGTCTGTCTTCCTCCTCTTCTTTCCCTCGTTTTCTCCTTCACTGTCTTGCTCTCTTCCACTGTTCTTGCTCTCTCTCTTTCAAACGCGCTGCTTTGGAATTCTTCCTGTGCTCCTGCTGTGGTATTGTGGCACCTCATTCACATTACCTGGTGTCATAGTCTTGACTTCCCTTCCCTTTGTTAATCGGCAGTAAACAACATGGCTGTCTGGGGACATATTTTTACCCCAGCAGAGAAAGACAAAAAAAGAAAAGAGAAGAAAAAACAACAAACAACAACAACAACAACAACAACAACAACAACAACAGATGATTAAAGATGATGCCTTTCACACTCCACACTGTGCACACTGATAAAAGGTGCTCAGATATCCCAGTGACAGGTCAAAGCAACACACACAACTAATTGATGCTGCCTCACAATCTCACTGAGGCATCAGAAACATTTGGCACTTTCAAATCAATAAGCATGCATATTTAGTCTCGTGGATGTAAACCAGAATTCATTCCTGTTATAATACTTTTAGTCAAACAATCACTTCCATTTAGTACCTGCCTTAAAACAATGAAAAGGAGGTCAGGTATTATTATTAATTTCCGCTTGATATTGTCAGAATTCATTCCTCTCAGTTCAGCAAATATTTTGTTTTGCTCAAGGCAATATGTACTGTCAAACCAGACTCCTTTTCCAATTTTGTGAACCCTTGTATTAAAAATTTGGCTTTTAATTTCATAAGATTTTGATATCTGTTATCTAGATTTTGAGTCAATTTGAGGCCAGCATCATTTATAAACCTGCAGAAAAACATTACCTACACAGATTAACAACTTGAAGGACAGAGTGTTGGTATTTGAAATCTAAATGGTCCTGCTAATGATTCATGATCATGGTATGGGTCATTTAATACAAATTGCTGAAGTAAAACCTCTAAAAAAGAAATAGATCCACAAGTAAAAACCCTCTTCCATCCTGTTACAAAATAAAACACAAATCTGAACATTAAATCCTTCCAAGTATACTTCAGTGTGATGCGTGTCGCATAAAAAAATTGTTTGCTTCTCTCAGATAAAGATAAACAAAACTCTGATAAGTCTAGTTATCAAATCTCAAATTGGACAATCATAAAGACTAATCCCAATATAAATATGTTTCTTGACAGAAAACCCAACAGCACATCCTTTCCATGCAGCTGAAATGTGTGTGTGTGTGTGTGTGTGTGTGTGTGTGTGTGTGTGTGTGTGTGTGTGTGTGTGTGTGTGTGTGTGTGTGTGTGTGTGTGTGTGTGTGTGTGTGTGTGTGTGTGTGTGTGTGTGAGAGTGTTGTGAGAGCCCTTTCAGCTGATTAAATATGTGAATATTTAAAAATGACAATTCTCGACACAGCTGCAGATAGTCGGCAGGTCTGTTCCCGTGGGAACCGCCAAGCTGTTCCTCCTGCATTCAGCACCACGCGCCGTGCTGCACGAGGAGGCTCCAGCGCCATTGGAGGGGACTCCATGTCATTTGTAGAATCAGATTTCCCCCCATAAATACAGAGCAGTAGGCAAGCTCAGTGTACAAAAAAGATGAACCCAGAGGGCTGTGGAGTGTTTGGCTTTCACTTAGCTTCGCCCTCCCCTCTCTGGCTCCACCATTTGCCTCTGTTTGACTGTGGCGATTGTGGCAAAGCGGCCTTGGCGAGCTCCGCTGTGATCATCTGTGGAGCATGGCAAACAGTTAGTCTCCATGCAAACATGTCATTTTTATCAATTGTGTTAAGAGTCGGATGCAAGAGATAGAAGATGGTAGAGCAAAGGAAGAAAGTGCATGATATCAACAAGAGAGTTCAGGGACATCGTCCTTCTTCTCAAAGGCCCCTCACATAGGCAATGTAAAGATTCTATGTTTTTGTGCAAACACCTTTACACGACTTCATTTAACCTTCCTGTCCTTTTGGCCATTTATTTGCCTGAGCAGTTGCAGAAAATGACTATTGTGCCAAGGTTGCCTTTGCTGTCTTCTTCTATTACAAGAACAAAAAAAATAGAGTTCTTGCCCCGAGCACTTGATTTGTAACTCCAAAGTAAGAAAATGACAGATGTCATTTACATTACAACAAATATAGCCTAGATACTTACCTGATCATGGATGGCATGAAGAAAGGCTAACTATGTCAGAGTCTAAAATTTCCACTTCTCTACATTGATGTTCCTCCATGTGTACTGTAAACACAGTGTTATGTCATTTTGATGCACACAAATAAGCATGAATGTGCACAATGTGACCAACACAGTAGTTAAAGGATATTACCAGATTAATCCAAACACTGTTATAACTAAAAAGAAAAAAAACATTTTGACCATTACATAGTTAATCAGTTTCACCAATTTAAAAAAAAAATAAAAAATTATTATTATTATTTTTTTAATAATAATGACTACCTTTAAGTATCTATCATTTATGTAGTATTTCCATATTTGTTGAGCTGCATTTGCTCATTTCTGGGCAACAAGAGTAATTCTCCACTTATATTTGTTGCTTTTTTTTATGTTTTACTATGTCCATATTTTTGGACACTTATATATGTACACATGCAAATGCATGAACAGATGGTAAAACCACAGTTGTCTTCTAATTCCAAATCATATTTTTGTTTTTATATTAATGGCTTAATGCAACAGCGTGTTCCAGTGGTATTCAATTATTGTGGCGCTGTGTGTGTTTGTGTGTGTCTAATTAGTACACCCGAATTATTTAATCCATAGCTGTAATCTGATACAGTATGAAAAGTATTTTGTGCGACCTTAAACAGTTGTGCTGCACAGATAATAATCTTAATAAATTATGTTGATCATTAATAAACACAATGTTATAAAAATAATCTTGGAACAGCTTCAAATTTGGGAAAATATGCTTATTTACTGTCTTGATGGTAAATTTTGCATCGCATTGAATACAGGAAACAGCAAGTCCTTGCTCTGTGCAAAGGTAACAAAACATGCCGAACAACAGATGGAAAGCTCATGAATTAACACATTATGCAACAATTTGTGGTTTTAGGTGGTGTACTTGATGCAGTAATTTAGTAACTCCCTGAAAAAAACCAAAGTGTCAACTTCACATTTCACGTTCTCCTACACGTTCACACAGTGGTGGTCTAATATAGCGTATTCGCCCGCTCACTAAAAGTCATTTGCACATTGAAGGCTGATATTTCAGCTTGTGAGTGGGTTCCCTACCTTTGAGGCTCAATGGAGTCTTGTTTCAGAGTCCTCAGCTCTCCCACCGCTCACACACATTCCCCGCTGAGCCCATCTGCAAGCTCAGCCTCCCCACCCCTCCAACCCCTCCACTTGCGTCAGGCGTGCCCCTGAATCACCCCACTCACTCTCTGCTTGAGTGTATCTCAGAGCTCTGCCATCCCCCTGCATCACACTTCAAACACACACATCCACGCTGCTGTACAGCCATACACACACACACACACACACACACACACACACACACACACACACACACACACACACACACACACACACACACACACACACACACACACACACACACACACACACACACACACACACACACACACACACAGGAGAGACTAGAGAGAGGAAAGAGGTCAGTGGATCTCCTCAAACACATAGAACCTCTTGAGGAACACTGTCTAGTTTACACTGCACTCAATTACCTGTATTTGATTATTGGCTTCGCTGGTGATCGGCTTGTGTAAATGCGATACGTGGGAGACACCGTAGCCTCAGACTTTTACTCCCAGCTCGCCTTTCTCTTCTTTTTTCTTAGCCACCACCCATATTATCCCATATTACTCTGGGTTGATCTAATCTTTTCCTCATTTTCATCTTTTTGCATGCTACCTAGCGACAACCATCCACGTTTTCCTATCTCTTGCTTCACTTCTTTTCATCCTCCTGTTACCGCCTCTTTCTATTTTCCTCCCTCCTATGCCACCTCCAATATCTGGCACATAATCTGGCGCACACTCAAGGAGCTAGTAGAAATATGAACGGAAAATACATCATAGATATGACGTAAGTAGTCTCTAAAATATTCCTTGCACTTACCCACATATATTTCTTTCTTTGTATGTTAAAAAGTGACACACTGTAGTTATTAATAAAACACAGTATTGTACAGAAATAGCACCTCTTAAACCACACTTATGTATATGGTTGAATGCACTGAAGAACCTTTTAGTAATAGGGTTTTCATCACACAGCTACACGTCTTTTCATAATGAGCAGGCAGTGTTTAGTCCATAGTAAATGTTCTGTTCTCCAGACTTTAGCCAGGGTTTCCATGGTTTGTAGATTTGTAGTTGTCATCCTACGAATATATAGTGAGAAGGGGATGAAACATGGGTTAAAAATTTGCAGTGGGAAAGTGCAGTATTGTGCTTTATCTTTATAAAAGTTGTTAATGCTATACCAGCTGCCAGCACTGATATTGTAAATCCAGACTGAAATTTGTCAATTTGTTAAATAACCTTTAAATCTGCACAAACATAATTGCACTGCAGGGCTTATTAAAAAAAAAAAAAATTAAAAAAAATCATTCTATTATTGTCTTGACATGATATTTTTAAGAAAGTAATGCATGACAGTAAGATCATTACTATTTCCATCATATTAGGATCAAAAGTGTAGAAACTGTTACAACTGTAACTAAAATAATAAATTGTGGTTGTATGGCCCTGCCAATCAGTCAAGTCACAGTTTACATCTGTTAGTCTCAACTCATAATGTATGTGGTGACTTTGATTGTCTGATGTGTTCACATGCTTGGCCAATAAATGTTCAACAGAAGACAATGGTGCAAATGTAGATGTTACTGCAATTAAGCTACACATTCTAAAACATGGATGCCTCACATATCCTCAATCTGATAGCACAAAAGATCTATACAATCAGCACACTTTCAAGGCTGACACACAAGATCAGTGTCACTACTTCAGAATCTGACCAAATGTAAAATATGGTCACAATCTCTATTTCTTTTTCTGAGTTATGGTGTTGCATAACGGCCAGAAGTGTTTTTGCAGAACATCATGATGTCTGCAAAAGTTGACCCATGACCTTTTGAACATAAAATATCATCATTTTATTATTATATTCTTCTGGACATATGTATGAAAAGTTGTCACCAGTAGCATATATGGATTCTTGAGTTATTGCAACAAATATATTTTGTGAGGTTGCCGTGTCTTTTGACCTTTGGCCATTAAAATCGAATCAGTTCATCCTCAGGACCAAGTGAATGTTTGTGGCAAGTTTGAAGAAATCCCTTCAAGGCGTTCCTGAGATATTGTATTTACAACAGGGGATGGACGTGAAGTCCTAGTTACCTTGGCCTATGAACTTTGACCACCAAAATGGAATCAGTTCATTATAGAGTCCAAATGAACGTTTGTGCCAGATTTAAAGAAATTCCCGTTCATAACACGTTCACAAGAGGGGATGAGCACATTTAACCAGTTCATCCTTAAGTCAGAGTAAACATTTGTGCTAAGTTTGGGGAAATTCCCTCAGGGTGTTCCTGAGTTATTGTGTTCAAAAGGCTGAGACAGACGTATGGATGAACAACTCAAAAACAAAATGCCTCTGGCTACGACTGTTGCTGGGGAAGAGACAAAAGAATACATCTGTACACAGCGCAACACCTTATAGATTTAAGTTTTGAAAAGGGACACTTTGATGTTGCAATCAGGTTACCAAACATCAAAGTCACCCGTAACATTTTCCATAAAACGACGCATAAATTAAGTGACAACATTTTAATTTCAGAAATACAATGAATGTAAAACAACACATTGTTTTAATGTCACAGACACATTAAATGATTGGCAACCCACATCAGACATCAAAATAATTGAAACATTCACAAGAATCCTGCAAATTGTCATTCTTCTTAATATACGATTCATTGGTAAGGAAAAGGGTAAGCAAAGTGTACAACATCTTCTTGCTCATGAATTATAATCTATTTGAAAGCTACACAGTAACGCAAACGATGCTGGGAATCTTCCGGATCCTCAGAATATTTTCATACCAAATGAAACTGTATTGCTGAATCGTTAGATAGTTTGTGCCCCATGCTTTATTAAAATCCTGCAAAATGGTGGTAAAAAAAAAAAATGCATTGTGCAAGGAAAGAAGTGAAAATTCATTTTTAGTCATAGCAAAAAGTTCATTATCAATTATTTATCAGCAGACTGAGGTATATTTATTTAAACTCATCCGCCCTCACATCACCTATATGTGCATCCATTCCTAAATCAGTCTGATGTTGTATGTCGTTTTCCATCACTGTGAGTTCACATATTTGCTTCACCTCAGTGTGGAGCAAAGTTCATCTAATTAGTTTCAGACCCAGCTGAGCTCCCCTCTGACAGGGGTGTGGCACCATCACAGACAAAATATCATCCTAGCTATATTCTGTGGTGGAATAAGAAAAAAAAAAATGAGCCACTATCACACATCACATTCCTGACAGACCCGGCACCCACAGGCTTCCACCCCTACCCTCGTTTTTTTTTTTTTTTTTTTTTTTTCTCTTCTTGTCTTCTCCACCCTCTGTATGTCTTTGTGTCTGTCACTCCGTCGCCCCCTTTCTTCCCTCCAAACCTTCTTCTTCCTTCCTTCCTTTCCCTCCCTCTCCCTCTGTCACCTGCCTTCACCACCTACACAGCAGTCTGCTGTACATAGCAGCTCTGAGATAACAGCGCAGCCGGACAGTCAGACACCTCATTTATCAGCTCATTCTCTAGTTATTCGTTGTAGAGTCGCAGCAACCGGCAACAGGCTTCTTGATCAGTTTACACACAAATTAGGGAATGCTGTCTGTTGTAGACAGCTCATCACCAAAAGGTTTTGGCTTACATTAATACACAGACAAAGACATGTTCCACTAGTGCATGTAATTTCAAAAAAGAAAGCTATGGTCTGGTTTGAAGTCTTCTGCACATCAAAGTGATTCACTGGTGCATCACATTACCGTTATTGTAAAGAAATGTTAATGGATCACTTCACTTTTCATTATCGGATTTGAAAGCTACAGGAATATGTATGAAAACAAAGGATGTTGGGAAATCATGGAAAGTAATTTCTGTTCTCTGCCTCCCAGTCTTCTCTTGATATTCAGATAAAGTGAGTTATTAGTCATCAGGGAGACTGGGAGAGTGTTTGCATGGTGTTCTCTATCAGTATGCAAATCTTTCAGTTTAGAAGACCCATGGTGTCATTACTATAACCTCTTATGTAAAGAACAGCTGCTTGTTTCTCATATTCCTCTTTCTATGGAATAATACAAAATTGGGTGGCCGTGCAATTACTGGCAATAATGTGTGTGGAAATAATGTGAGCTGTGCAAATCAACCTCTCTGATTCTTGGCTGAATTGGCAGAGTTACAAATTCACACAATGCTGTTCTCCACTGAAATTCTTTTGCTGCACTAGCTGTCTTCAAAATGCTTTTATTTTTCCAAAGGAATGCATGCCAGACTACATTTGTCTCTTTTGATAAACTCAGTTTATGTCTCATGATCTGTCATACAGAAAAAAAAACGTTATAAGGAGTTTACTTGAATTGTCAGACTTGATAACTCAACCAAGTCTCTTTTTAATATTACTAACTTAATCACAGAAATTCCTCAGTTGACTTTAGTGTAAAATGGTTTCAGATTCTGTGTTGTCATTCTGAATGTCACTGGATTTAAATTAATTGTTTGTGTTTTATTGTATAAATACAGGGTCAGTTCACATATATATTTTTTAATCATTATTGTACTGCTTAGAATACCAAAGATATGTATGTGTTCAGATAAGAATAAGCATGCTATTGAGTAGTTTGTCAACCAGGGAGCACTTTAGATTTAATCAAAATCAAAATTTTCTCTGTATATAATCCATTTATTGAATCTATATTGTTATTGGATTTTTTTTAAACTCCCAAATATAAAATAACAGTGAACTAACCCTTCACAGTAATGACGCTTCCCATCTACAAGTCTCCCTCCAGTCCATAGTAAAGTAATTAAACGGGTAGAAAACTGGCAACCTTAAATAGTATGAAAAATGAGTTTGAATTTCCTTAAGAAAAAAAACAACATTTAAAGATTACAACTTTAAGATAATGAAAAACCATATCAAGTCAAACAGGGCATTTAATTCTTAGTTTTATCTGAACCCCTCAAAATGAAGTATTCTGACATGGAGTTCAGTGGACAGCTTCCTGCAGAAGGTGCACATATATTTTAATTTGAGTGGATTACTCTCTCACGATCTGAGTTTTAATTGGGTGGATCGAATGTTGTTTGTTGCATTTAAACGTCTCTACTTTGCTCCAGACTTGTTTTCAATGTTATGGTGCAGTCACAGGTTTTATGCATGGCTCGTTCCAGAGCTAAAGCTAATGTCAAGTGTTGAATAGATGTTTATGGTCTATGTTGCCTGGCCATCCTCACACTGAAGGTTGCCCAAATTTAAGTTACAACCCATTCAGTGGTCTTTGTTGGGTGACAGATTGGTTAAACAGGAGCGACCTGCACCTGCCACACACTCTGATTGTACACCCCAGCACCCTCAGTCATGTGTGTCGACTTCTCCCGCACCCTCAGTCCCACCCTCTACTAAACCGCCTTGTCCATCTATCCATCTGATTGACAGGTTATGAGCCAATCCCTGCATAAATGACTCTGACACACCGGGAATCCAGACCAGCTGGGTTCAATCAATCTCACTTAAACTGTTCTCCATCGCAACCACGCTCTCTAATACTGAGACAGCAGAGAGGGCAGTTCCACTGTAATGTCATCACATCTCTCTGGAAGGGCTGGGGTGATCACTCTCCTGCAGATTAAAGGGGAAGAGGAGGGTAAAGCGGATTTGTATGTGAGGGGTAAAGGTGGGAAAAGAGAACAGTAAATGTGCTTTTTATTTTTGTGTTTGGATTGTGAAAGCAATCATGAACTACCCATTACAAAATGGAAGGGTGATACAGTAGGTGCAGTGTCAGACATCAGTTAGGTGCGAGGAAAAACTCATAACAGCAGATGTAGTTCTGTTAATAGTGGCGATAAAACTGAACGGACACAGCCATCTGTGTCTGGGCTGAGCAGTGCTGCACTGAGAGACCCCTAAGGCTTAAGTCATAACAAAAAACTGTGAGGACAAACATTTGTAAAGAATCATTCAGAGTGTATTGACATTGGTTCCTCTGTCAAGGCATCGCTCCCTTTGTTCTGGCGTCATGGGGAAAGTAAATTTACCCACAAACCCTCAGTGGTGAACAAGTGAACTTTCATTATGGCAGATTCTGTCGACCCACAAATAACTTCACTCAAGAGACAGAATGATTGATACTCTTCATCATCTCTGCCTCCCTCCCCAGCCTCCTTAATTCAATTCCAAATAACTGCAAAGCTGTGTCACCCATACCAAGGAACTCACCAATGGAGCAACATTATTGATCCACAAACACCACAGAACCTTATGCATTTTTCCCAGGCCGAATGAAAGAGAGAAAAAAAACACAACACACCTCCATCCTTGCAACACTTTCTCAGAGATCAAAACAGAGAGAAAGGGGTTGTATACTAGCAGGAAAATTCAATCAGAAACCAATTACACCTGAGATGGAAATGGGCACATTTGAAACTTGTATTTCACATTTCACTGAGGAAACATCATCCCAGATAAATGTTCTTAATTTCAGTCTCTAATTATAATGAGTCTGACCCCGCCTTTACAGCAAACAGCTTCCCAGCCTTCATTTCACTGTCCTCTTCCTGCAAGGTACTACCAGTCAGCATCCTTCCCAACTCCTGAATAGTCATCATTTTTTCTAGCCACAGCGGTATAATCAGCCCCAATCAGGAAGCCCCCGGACTCCGAATGAAGCGCTTTTAAAGCAGAAAAGCCCAACAGCTA
This sequence comes from Brachyistius frenatus, assembly GCF_029030835.1. Classification (NCBI taxonomy): domain Eukaryota; kingdom Metazoa; phylum Chordata; class Actinopteri; family Embiotocidae; genus Brachyistius; species Brachyistius frenatus. The sequence continues at coordinate 182,166 of NW_027210656.1, forward strand.
CAGTCTCATCTCTCTGTTTTCAGGACGGGAGGGGACGGCGCGCTACACCCGAATAGCACAACAGAGTTGATGGTTCCTCACAAACCCTCAAGTCTGTGTACATTTCAGTAGGGTTTCAAATTTATCACATCAAAGACGCAGCAAATTGCTACATAATTCAGTTTAGAAAAATTCTGCCAACTGCACAAAAAAAAGGTGAGATGGGGAGGGGGGAAATACTGTCTTAATTTCAGATGAAAATTAAGCATTTATTGAGCAAGATTATTCAAAGCATTTGTGTCCATGAGGATAAAAGTTTTCATGGAGGTTTTTGGTTTAGTTTTGCCTCCCCTCTCTGTGCGATGACCGCCTGATTTCATCTACTGCTCAGCAGAGATGACAGTTCCCACGATGCTTTGCTCAAACAGCTCGGCTCAGCAACCAGGAAAAACCAAGCCAAGACTCCGAAGACACACCCAGGAATACAACATCTGGCTTAGTCTCGGTTTCCTTATCTGTCCCACCGTATTCATCCACACAGACATCCACCCTACAATTTAGATTTTGGTTTTAAATTCTATCTCCCCTGACATTGGGGTACAAACTTAGTTTATGATGGAGCAATGTGTGATTTAATATTACTGGATGACATAATGCATTTAACAATGCACTCGGGTAAATATTATCAGTGAAGAATGGCTCATAAAGTGTCATCAGTCTGCGGTAGGGACGCACAAGTGTGAGATTACTTGACGTCAGAGATGAGTAACTGACCTGATTAGACCACTTTGATAAACACTGAGAGGATTGTCTCTCACACTCACCTCCTCTCTCTGTCTCGCTCGTTAGCTGCCTGGATGGTGCTGCATGAGAACATTTGCTTATATTTGAAATCAGCCCCACCTTCACACAGATTGAATTAGTGCCAGAAGAAGAAAATAGCCCGATTATAAACAACAGATGCACTGCATTTTCACACAGTCCTTCTGGAATCGTCTAATTTCTAACCTCGGCGTTTGTACATCCCACCATCTCTTAAGGCCCCTAACATACTGTAGGATGATGGTGAATGTAGATGAAAAATACATTATTCATATTCCCACAAAGCCATCCAAAGTCTGCCTCACCCATGCACAGAAAGCCAAAGAAAGACAAAGCTCGGCTACACATTTTATTATCAGTTTTATTGATTTTCTCCTCTTTTTGGGGAGGGGTGGGGATGTCTGCAACTGTATTGTACCCTGAATCTTTTTTTTACACCTCTAAAATAAGTTATGTGTAGCAAGACAAAGTCTGACTTAGGCAGCCAATATTTTTCCACCTTTTCTTTTAAAGGGATGCACTTGAATAACAATGAGGAAAAAATGGAGAAAAATGTAAAACAGAGAAACACAGGAAAAAACAAAACATTATCTCCTCCTTCCATCCCAATATGATTTATGACTTAGCTGGAAAATTACATGTAATGATTCAGCATGTTGATCAAGGGTTTGTACAACAGTGCGTGATCCAGAAATATTGCAGTGAAACCCAGAATAGACAGCAATGCAGATCAATTACTCCAGCAGCTCACACATTGTGCATTCTGGCATTCTACCGACGGCTTCGGGCCTGTAGCCTCACTACATCACAGCAAAATCACCCCGCTACATGCAAGTAAAATATGCATCCTAGTCTGACACACTTTTACTGTCTTAAAATAGAAAAAGGAAATCAATTCTATGCATTTGCAAAGACATCTCAGGTGGGAAGAGAAGGGAATTTTCCAACCTCTCTGTCATATTTCAATATCACTGTGTGATTCACAGGAAAGAACCACCAGGAGGACATGTAAATAATTAAGTAGTGACTTGGTGACGTGGGGTTGTATCTACAGAATGAGCAATTACTTTTTCCCTCCTGAGACGGGAGGCTGTTTATGGTGTTGGGTCAAAGGGCAGGACAAGCTTCATAGGGCAAACTAGCATCAGATCCCTCCATTACTGATTTATCATACAGCTTGATATGAGATGGGGAAACCTGTGTCAGGCAGTGTGATCCTTTTACACATAGCAAAGGGCACTCCTCATAAGACAACACAGAGAAGTTCATGTGTAAGATCTTCATGATATATCCAACCCTTGTTTGTTAAAACCGTGAAATATCATTGACCTTAAAGTCAATTAAGCTTTAATCTTTCGACAACTGAGACTGCTTTAATAGGGGACTTGTAAATGATGTATGCTCACAACTGTTTCCTTTCTTTCATTCTTTTAACCCGCCTCTTTCATGTTGACACTCACACAGCTGAGTACAGGCAGGAGGTAGAAAAGGTCACTTGTTTATCTCTGGTGAGTGGAGTTGATGGAGAGGAATGACATTTACATTTGGACAGGTCAAAGGAATGTAGGTGAGGCTGATTTTGGAACATGGCAACATCCCTCCATTCATCCATTGACAAGTGTTTGAACGTTTTCGGTGGATAATTTTGAAATGTTGATCTGTGTGCTAACATGAACAGATTATGCTGTTTGTTTGTGTGCCATTTACAGTAAGTGCAAGGACAGAGTTGGAAAAATCAGCAACAATTCTCCGCCAAAACAAAGCCAGAAAGCAGTCGGTGGGTTTTTAGCTGGTAATGTAAACATAGTCACAATGTTACATAAATGTTTGCACAAATTCAGCGCCTAAAATGGGTGAAAAGTAATCCAGACATATGGTGCCATTTAATCCATCTCGTTATAGCAAACCTTGTAAAATCTGGCATCTGTTTCTTTAATAGGCTTAAGGAGGAAAGACCTTGCCCCAACCATATCCACCCACCTCCCCCCACTCACCTCAGGTGTTTTATGCATGTCAATGTGTCTGCAGCGACAACGATCTGCTGCCTTAATCAGAAGCAAATCTTGTTTTCAATAATTAAGTGACAGACAAAAAGGAGAGAAACCTCATTTTCTTATGAGACTTGACATTGCTGCAAAATCAATATAATGAATGTCTATTGGCAAGCCTGTTTGGCTCCACCGGGAAGATGTTAATGTAGAATTAAAAAACATGTCAGAACTATTACATGTTCTCACTTCAAATCCATATTGGCTGTCAGGATTCTCACTAATAAACAAACTGCAGGAGTGTTAATTCAGTTTATTTGAGAAATGTGATGCCTTTGCTTATGACAGTGATATTTCACACACCATGAAACCTTTACTTGACATTACCTGACATGCTATTCTTTGCTTTGCTTGTCTCCCTGCAGTTGTCTGTTCCTTTATTCCATTGAGCTCCACAGTATCTACTGCACTTTTGCCCACAATGACAGGGCTCAGTGTAGATAACCCATGGTGACAGAAACCCTTGGAATCCACTGTGTGAGACACATCATAAATGCTTATGCATCTTTGGGGTATATCAACTCCTGATTAATGCAGTCGTCTCACAGCATGCTGACATGAGTGCATTGGGCCCGGAGACGACATCCTGGAAAAGAAGTAGTGATAAAGAACTAATTAAAGGTGGTAAAGGGTGAATATGATTTTGGGGATCTGTCAGTAATTGGGCACATGAAAGATACTGGCAGGGTGCAGAAGCTGCGCTGCTCTCTCTTATTAGGCTCTAATGCGAAAGTTAATGTATTTCAATCTGGCGCCCAGGCGCCTCGAGGAGGGCTGTGGCATGGCCTCCTCTTGCCCCTCACAGGGTGGGAGCTCCACAGAAATGGCTGGAAGTGGTTGGAGCATTGCTTCCTGCCCCAAAGTTTTAATTTGGAGCAACAGCTAAGAGACAAAGACCCAACATAGGGGGAAAAGATATCATTCTGCAACAAAGAGCTGGAAAAACGATGTAAACCTCATACATTTACTGTGGGGTTTCCTTTAAGGTGCGCTAAGCACCTTCAGAAAGCGTTCACTCTCAGCTGAGGTCAAAGTGAAAATAAAGAGGGATACAAAACCGGAAGAGGAAAAGAAGTAGGGTCCGGTATACGAGCTAGCTACCGTGAGAAGATAAAAGTTGTTTTTGTACTTCAAAGTGGATGTTAGTTATAAATGAAAGCGGTGCCGTGTTTCGGTATTTTCTTGTTCACAAGAAAGTTACTGAGGACCAGAATTTGACGTGTTTTGATGACTCGCCTCCGGTGAGTCTATTTCCGGTTTCTATGCTACCTTAAACGAGTTGCAGCTCTACAGAAAAAAACCCAACAATCATAGAGACGCGTAGTACCTATGTTGGAGTCCAGCATGTAGAAATTACTGTGTGAAAGATTGAAATGTGGAGTTTTGTTGCTTAAGAAGCTTGTGTCTGGCGGAATTTCATGTTAGTCGCTGACAACAATTTTATGTTCTGTTTTTAATGAACACGTGAATCCGAAATAGGATAACTGCACGCTATCTGCATATTTTTTTTTTAAATATTGACATCAATTGACAATCAAAATGCACAATATGCAGGTTGAATTTTTTTTGTGTACAAGAGGACGACTGAGGATTTCCAGTGCGTGGGAAGCCTGATGTGGGCGCTGCTGCTGGCTGTGGAGGACGAGGGGAGCCGCTATGTGGAGATGGACGCACCGGATTCTCCGCTTGGATTACAGGTAAATTTCACCACATATATAATGGGTCTTTTAACTGAGCAAAATTTCAGAAAACGATTAAACATGCATCAAAAGTAAAATTAAGTGACGACTAAAAAAGATGTATTGATTGATCTCAAAATGTAACATTTGCAGGTTTTCACAGAAACTAAACGATGGAAAACAATTGTTTGTGTGCTTTTGGTATCATAATAACAACTCTCAGTGAATGGGAACATTTTTTTATTTGTTTTATTTTAAAGTTGTATTTCTTTTTTTTAAGTAGCTATATTCTCATCTAACTCACAGCTCCAAAGAAATTGTAAGAATATTTTACGCACCTGTTGAACTAATCCTTTACCCAAAAATAACCATTATAATTGCCGAAATAGAGAAAATGATTAATTCTCTTACTGAGGCTGACTTGCCAACTGGTAGTTAATCTCTATAAAATATCTTTTAGTCATCATTGTTCTTATATAATTGTACAAAATAAGCGTGAACACCTCTGTAACCTGATGGGTTTAGTGGTTGATACCCTACTTACTTCTGCCATATTTCATAAATGTTCACATTGTTTACATAATCAGACACATTTAAGTGCAAGTCGTGGGAATACGGTGACTACATACAGTAGCAACATATAAGCATGTGGTAATATACTGTAGAAGCTGCTGTATTGACAACTCTCAATATCATCCACATCTTCCATCATTTCCACTGGGAAAGACTGTATGTGGAGGTGCCAAGAAGTTTGTCATGAGGAGTATGTATACATTTCATATACTGCTGCCTGACAATATGCCAATTGTTTAAAAAAACAAAAAACAGCTGCACTGTAGCTGATTGAAATTCACCAGTGAAAGCAGAATATTTGTGCACCACGTTGCAGCAGCCCGAAATTCTCTTATATAAAAACCCATTGCCTAATTAACTGTCGTGCTTGAATTAATGAAGTGGGATAAAAAAATATCTTTAAAGAGGCAATGCAGTATTCAGACTTGAAAAGGATAACATGCATGGCTTCTTTTTCTCTGACATGGTTTGCTCCCATCTAACAAGTTCTGCTGGTCCTGCAGATATCTTGTTAACCTAAAAAAGTGGACTGTTGAGTGTCAGTAAACCTTTTTCAGTGATATTTCCAACAGTGACTAAGAAAAGCAAGACCAGAGTAAATGCTCAACATTTATTATTTTTATTATGCCAAACAGCTGCTTTTGTCTTAACTGAAGCTCAAACTATTATGGCTACTGGCAGCTTTTATGGGTTCTTGAAATGCCCTGAAATCTTATTAGCTTCCCAGTGTGGTTTTTTTCCTCCATCCTGTGGTTTATTTTTTCTCTTCCCTGACCAAGACACAGATAGTAAGTTTACAAAGTTCCAGCAAATTCATTTATTGTTTAATCGCTCCCCGAGGAGACAGGTGTCAGCCTGAATCTTGTCGGCTCTTGCATAATGAGTAAAAATGATGGAGCTGGGTTGGATGCTACAAAGGTCACCCGATCACGCCCTTTTACAGATACAAATGGAATTAATGAAAGCAGTTTGTCTGGACCCCTCAACATGCTCTCCCCCCTCTATATGTTGCACTCCGTCAGCCCCTCATTATTCTCTCTCCTTCTCTGTCCTTGTCACACCGTATTCACTGTCAACGTCTCTCCTTACCAGAACCTCTAACTGTGCAACTTTTACAATCACAGCGAGCACATTGCTATATCTATAAGCTGTTTCAGCAGTGTCTCCGTCCCTCTTTCCCAGCTGAGTCTCATAAAAACATTTTAATAAAGCTAGACAACATCTTGGAAGGGACAAAGATTTTATTAATGGGTTTTGTATACTAGGAAACAAAAGAGAACAATAAAACGTCCCACCGAAATGGAACATGATTGGATTATTTCCTGCAAATGTATTCTCAGAGTGGGGTAAGATATTGCATCCTCTAATATAAACAAGAATTCAGCAAAGTTTGAACTGTTTGGTGGAAAACTGCAGATGGGTAAAGAACAAAGGCAGCAAACAGCTTTGAGGCAGTGGAGAGGGCATGACAGCTCAAACATTGTATTTCCTGCCCAGAGTTTTTCATCTAATCTATTGCATTCTTAAGGGTGTAGCAAACGAGGCTCTGGGAAGTGTCTGACATGGATAGTGAGCACATCAGGGTCGGTGTAGCACAGAGACTCGCAATTCAGTGCTTATCGTATTTCATTCTGGTCCAGCATGAAAGGAATGTACACCTAGCATAGCATGAGTTTTTTTTCTTAGCATGTGGTAGCCTTCCTCCACAGATCAAACGATTGTGTCCAAACCTGGGCAGAGGGAAGCCTGGAGGCCATGCCACCCTCAAGCTGTTTGCGAGGTAGGCGTCAGATGCTGAGGTTTTCTCAATGGACTCTGCATTGTTGTCATCTAAGCACGATGAATATGTGCTGTCATACAGAGGATTATTTCAACTGAAAAAAAAAAAAGAAATAGGGGTGGGGGTTGTCTGAGTAAAGGTTTTTCACTGGGTGTTTAAAGATTTTGAAAAAAGAAAAAGCCTAACGACTCTAAAGAGTTGAATCATCCAGTCGATATTCTGGGATTTCACCTGGGGGGTCCTCCGCTGTTGTGTTTTGCACTACTGACTCACAGTGTGTGTATGGAACACTGCTAAGTTTAGACTTGTGTATGTTTTCTCCACAAACGAATCTAGTTCATAATTGGCAGATGCAAGGGGTGAAATATCGACTGTGTTTGTGTGTGCGTGCAAATGTAGCTGTGTGACTGCCTGCATGTGCGTTTGTTTGTTTTTGGCTGCCATCCTGGTTTCATCTCAGTGTGCTACCAAGGAGACATAAGCCACTTCCATCTGCCTCATGTTCCAAGTTTCTTTGTGTTCCTAATAAAAGACAGGATGGCGAGTTTAAATCTAATTTTTTTATCACCACATCGGTCTGTAATTAAAGGATAAAGAGAATATAAGAAGGGAACTTTTTCTCAACTTCGCTGACTGACAACTCATAGCAGAACAGAACATCATAAGTGGCCGTATCTTGACTACTGTATAGACCTGCCATAGTTCAGATGTGTCAAATAAGACAACATTAATTTAATACCGAGTAAAAATGTTCGCTATTTGGATGTTGTAATTTCAGTAAGTGTGCCACACTTGTATAATATCTGTCCTGCAGTCAATCAGACCGATTGATCAGATAAGTGTGTGAACATCATGGTCCTGTGGTCCCATGAAAATACTTTTGCAGCTTGTGAAGCAAATGTCGAGATAGAAGTCAGAAACATAATAAACCAACATACTCTTACATTTTTTGCTCTGATTGGTGAATGCGCTTTTCCTTTTTACAAAAGCAATGAATAAAACCCCAATACGGAAAGCTGTTTGAATGTAACAATAACAATGGAAGAAAATCATTTTTTTAAGTGGTACACAAGGTATGAGGCAGAATAACGTGTAGTGTGGCGATAAGTTGGACTTTAAACCTGCAGATTCCACATGGCATGGGTCTGCAATACCGCATTTGCAACGCTGTTTTAGTCAGTCCTCTGCACAGCTTCATACTTCACAGGGAACGTTTTAGAAGACACATTTTAAACACATTTCTTCTACTTGAAAAACCACGGCAGTAGATGTTGACGTAGTGATGTGCTATGTGATTGTGAGTCTGCACAGTGTTTTATTTTGAAAATTGACTGAATTCTTTATGCTGTTCTTGTGTCTGGCTTGATCTGCTCTGTGCAGCATGACAGGGATTCCATCCAAAATAAACTGGCTTCTTTTGTGACGCCTCTGAAATCTGCTGCATCTGGTGGAATCTGAAACTTTGTCTGTAGTCCAAACTCAATCAACTGTCAGATAATTAAATTGATATCATAAATGTGCAACAAGTTGTGAACTGTTGGCTTGAACGACTACTATTTGAGTAGGAAAATCTTTAGGCGGGAACAGCCCCAGGAATGGCTGAGGTCCCTGATCAGATAAACAAACAAAAACATATGCATAAATTCAGGATTAAAGTGTCTCTGTCTTTCTAATTAAGATGCGCATTCAGCATGGAAAAAACACTTAATGCGCTAAAAAGGAAACACTGCACATCAAAATGCCGTTAACACGTCAGAGACACAACCTCAGTATTCATTCTGCGTTTACATCTCGTCTCTGTTGAGAAACGCTTCAGCTGCAATTGATCAGAGCAGAATTTATCTGGAAGATTTGCAGTGTTTGGAGGAAAACCTGAAACTCTTCTCAACCTTAACAACTCTCTTGCCGGTGGCTCTCCACAGACACATGTAACTGGATGCTACAGGTTAAAACATAACTCGTGCTTGTTTATAGTATATAAGACAGAATTGGGAAATGCATAATTACCAGCTTTCCTACCTTCAATTCAAGCCGCCAAGGAGGGAATAACATAACCAAAATATATGTTTGTTTGGTTGTACCAAAAACCTTAATAGAATTATTGTTTATTGTAGGGAGCAGAGAACTGAAAGCCCAGACCTATACACAAAATCACATTTTATTGGGATGAGAGTCAAAAGGCATTTTGCTAAAATTAGGAGGTTACAAAATGAAAGAGGAGAAAATGAGGCACTGACTGTCACAGAGTTATATCTAACAATGTAATGGTATTTCAGGGTAGAAAAAGTGGGGCAGTGATCACAAAATGGGGCCTCTTATAAAAAGAGATTGCTGATAGAATACCCATATCCACTGGGAATACTGGGATGAAGATAAGCGAAACCATTTATTATTTAGCAGCTAAAAGGGAGTTTAAGCCTGGGAGGGGGCATTTGTAGCACTGATAAATATTTTGAAAGTTCAAATGATTGACAATCACATTTTGGAACCTTGAAGAAGATTGGAAATATAGAAGTACTTGGCTAAATGTGTTCTTGGCCCGTTATCATGTGGACAATATAGTGCACAGTGAGTATACCAAAAAAGAAGTGTTAATTGGACTGAAGTCCATTTAACATTTTTGGCCTTTTCGATGTTTGTAAATGCCACTTCAGTGCCTCAGTTCAAATAGCACAAAATTTGGCAGGCATGTTTGAACTGCCTTGAAAAAAACAGTAAAGCCAGGTTAGTGTTGATTTTTCATTGATTTTTCCAGCCCATAGTGGTAATAGGGTCTGAAATGGACCAAATTTAACCTACAGAATGTCTTTTTTTGAAGCTTTTTGGCCTCATTAAGGCCCTTCTTGTTGTGAAGATGTAGCTGCAGCCTTTTTTAATAGTTTTACCTGAAATTAGCTTTGAGGTTAAATAATCATTAAGATCAGTTTGGATTGGACCCAGTCTATCTTAATGAAGAGGTGTTGAGGTTACAGTCCTTCCTGTAAAGCATGTAACTTTCTGAGCAGCTAATTGGTACCTCACTTGGTGAAATGTTGCCATATCTGTACCTTGCTGGTCACCAAGTCATGCCTGTAGTCCCAGCTAAGAACTTTATTTGAATTGATTTATGCCTCAGTAGATTGAAAATTTCAAATCACCGAGTATTAGACAATATTGAGAAGAAAGGATCGTAAATGATGGTAACAGAGTTTCATTAATTTTGACTGAGATTGAACAATAGATGGATAAGTAAATAGATAGATAGGTAGATGTTACGACTATTGTTGTTTATTCCAGCTGTGTTCATATAATATCTGTGTGTTAAGTCCCTAACATTTTTTTCAAGTAATGTTTGTGGTCAGTAAACCCATACTGAATATGAAGTAGTAGTGGAGGTGTCCAAACCAATGGGACAAATGATTTGACAGCCATGGTATAAACTGGATCATAGAAAAGTGCCACATGTCAACGCTAAAACAATACCGTGACAGACCTGCAGCTGCAGATGACATGGAGCCTGACATATTGACATTTTAAAATTTGTCAATTTTCCGTGGTGGTGGTGTCAGCACGATCAACGTTGGTCTGACAGACTTTGAGGGCCGGTGGGACTTTGGTTGTCTCTGTGCGGGTCTGTCGGGTAGTGGCGTCTTATAGTGCTGTTAATTACTATAGTGAACCTTTCTGAACTGAGATAAGTACATTTGTGGGGAAATTGTGCCTTTGATGTTTGGATGTTTTCATGTTCATTACGCGAAGTCTACATTCAAACCTAGAATTCAAAGAGAAAGACAAGCTCCTCCGTGGAGAACTTGTAACTACCCCTGTCTGAAATGGCAAAGGAGGCCCAGCCGATTCATGTAAAATAATTAAACAACATGGCAAAGACATGAGACATTTTACTTTGCACTTCAACATAGTTAATGCCATTATGGGGGAGTACCTTAACACAGATCCCATAACACCACAGGGAGTATTTCCACGTTTTAATCAGGTGCTAAGTGGCTACAGCTCAACAGTGCATGGCTGTACCTGGGAAGAGCCTTGGCTTGCTGTCTAATGAGGAATCATATTTAGCTCAGCCTCCGAGTGTGAATATCAAACACCTCTCAAAGTATCTCTCCATCTCTCTCTTTCTCTTCTTCTTCTCATCACCCCTTCCTTCTTAAAGCCTGAAGGTTTTCATGTTTGATGATGGTTCCACTAGAAGATGGGCAGGGATTGAGCCCAGTGAAGCACTTGTGGTTACTGTCGTGTGTGTATTTGTAGAACAGGTTCAGCAACATCTTATACCCATCATGTTCCCACCAGCTCAGCTCTGAGTGAAATGACATTTTCACCCTCAGCAAGTGAATATCTACATGAATCATAATTATTATCGATATAACACAGGAGCTTTTACAAATCAGCATTTTAATCAGTTTTCACATTTAAAATTCTGAACCAAAGAGAATTTTGAACAAGATGGACATTAGCAACAAAAACAGCGTGAATGTAGTTTACGGTGATTGTGAAGATTTAAGTTAGTAGGATAAATGTTAAAATATTGCTAGCTACTGGAGAAGCTAAAAATTGCAAAGCAAATCACAGGTTTTTCTTTTTATCATGTTTTATATTTAAATCAATTCAAAGGACATTGATTTTAAAATGTGCTAATTCATTTTTAAATCCTTTAGTCCTTTAGCATAATCCAAATCTTCTGCTGTGATAGCTGGGTTTGTTTTCACAGTGATATCTCTATTTGTGTTTTTGACACATGTAGCAACAGATAATTGTGCAGATTCCGGATAACCTTTGCTAAACAGCAATGTGCTCGGTAATGATGATGTCGACACAATAACCTCTGCTGATATACAGGCCAGATGGCCAGCCAAGTTGCCCTTTCAGAACCCTGCTATGCTCGGTGAGGGATGGTGACAGCCCGTGTGCATGTGTGTGCTTCTATGCATGTGCATGTGCACGCTACTCACCTGTAATCGGTAGCATTTAAAGTAGAATAATGCAGTTGAAGAGTGCTGGTGTTATTCTGTACCTTTATTATCGTCAACATCTTCCAACAATGACTCAGTCCGTCTCTCAGTGTTTTCCAGCTTGCCTCGGTTGTCTGTGGCATTCAGCTCCAAGCCCAATTTTTTTTAAATGGCTGGGCATCGCAGTTCTTTTTACACGATTCACTCAGACGGGAGTAAATAGTGTATTTGTTGAGGACTGTTTGCTTCCTCTCGTTGATTTGCACGGGACTGAGTCGTTTGACGAAATAGTATGAAAGGATCAACTTCAGCTGCAATGCCGTCTGACGGGGAGCTGGATCGGCCAGTCAAGTACACGCATGTTCACGTTTCTAATTGTAATGGGATTGTTGTGTTTCTACTGCTTTCCTTGGAAACAGGCAGACCAAAGACAATCACTTGTGATAACTTTTTGCAGTTGTAAAATCTTGTCTCGTAGTTTTTATTTTTTCATCTCAGGGCTGTTTTCAGGCTGAATATCCAATATTATCCATTTGGTGTGTTTGTGAGTGTTGACAGCAGCACGATGATGTACGGTATGTGAGGTTAATAAACGACACTGCCTTAATGCTAATGAATGAGAGTGTGATTCACTGATGTGTTAGTGATATTACTGAACAACAGAGGAATAGCACAGAGGAATTGACGACTGTATATCAGGCTTTGTAAACACAGACATTACTTGATTAAAGAATTAATTAATTGTTGGTTTTGGTCTTTTTGCTGGATTTGTGTACAGAAACACACTGAATCTCACCTTATCATGGTTTCACTTGTACATGTTTTATTTGGATGGAATGGAACAATCCATTTTAGTGGCGAATGCACTGCATAGGGCCTTATGAAGACAGAGAAAACAAAGAGAGGAAGAAATCCTCAATATCCGAGGAATTCAGGGGAAATACCCAAACTGCGTGAGTAGGTGAGGAGAGCTCTGGAAAGCTCGTTGGGTTCTTAACTTGTCAGATTAATCCCGGTCCACCCCTAAAGGGGAGGGTGGAGGGGGGGGGGCTGGCTACTGGCATTTTCCCTGCAATTTGGTATGAGAGTGAGTTTACATTTTGATTTAATAAGGCCCATAGGTATGGCCCCAAACAAGAATCAATCATCAGGCCGCAGCAAATGAGGTTCTTGCCAGCGGAGAGCAAGTTGACTGGCTGGAATCAGTACAGCCAGAACTAACTCACTCTCCTTCCCCTTCTCTCGCTTTTCTTTCTCTTCTTTTACACACACGCACGCACACACGCACGCACGCACGCACGCACGCACGCACGCACACACACGCATACACACACACACAGAGCCAACGCTGGGTAGAATAGTGTCAGTCCATACCAGTCATAAAAGAGGCGGTTTCCATCGAACCAAGTATCAAAGGCTTTGTCTACCCGCATGATTGTTAGAGGCACATAAAGGAAGTCGTTTCACTTTAATAAAATATGGCCTTATTGCGAATTGAGTGAATGCAAATGTATTTAAACCACTGAATCACATGCCGCCTGGAGACATCAGAGCCTGCAGGGCCATACTTTGCTGTTCCATTTCTCATTAGTGTCTAATACCTGGCTCCCTTGATATGGCCCCGAAACCTCCTGATGGAACATTCATAATTGATTCTGATTTGAGACCCTCATTACCAACAAGTGACTCTGTATTGGTGTGTGCACATTCACCTCCGGAGGGCAAGTCCTTTGGAGTGTGAGTTTTGGCTTCACTTTCACCCTTGTGTGTGTGTGTGTGTGTGTGTGTGTGTGTGTGTGTGTGTGTGTGTGTGTGTGTGTGTGTGTGTGTGTGTGTGTGTGTGTGTGTGTGTGTGTGTGTGTGTGTGTGTGTATGTGCGTGTGTCTCCTTGAATGCACACACAAGGAGGAGAGCGAGTCTGTGAAAGAGAGGAAGGGTTGACATCCTTTGGAGTGTGAATTTTAGTTTCTTTTCTATACTCCTCTCTGTCTCATTTCCTTTGTTTCACACACACACACACACACACACGCACACACACACACACACACACACACACACACACACACACACACACACACACACACACACACACACACACACACACACACACACACACACACACACAGACAGACACTTGTCTTCGACTGCTCTTTTTGTGTGCATCATTTTTTTTCTGCATCTCACAGAACAGAAGCAGCAGGATGGTCTGTTTTGCAGATGGAGGAAAAACGGTAATGGTTTCAAAAGTGCCGGGGTGACATTTACAAAGGCAAAGTATTTGCACTCTTTTACAAAGAAAGATGCAGCGAATAAAGAGCAGCCAAACAATAGGACTAGCTGTAAAACACACAATGTTTTCCTGTGTAATTTTCTCTTTTTGAGGGTGTAATGATTAAGATACAACATTTCGTCAGGAGTGGTCCCTCTTGAAAATGAATTAGTGTTCCTTTAGGAAGGGCCAGGGACTGGTTCTCCAGATACAAAAAAAAAAACCACAGAAGTGATGAGATAACAAGCTTAGTGGCCCTGACCTTGTCTAATGGCACCTCCGTCATATTTACCAAATGGTATTTGGAGCACTCACCACCGCTGAGACGAGATGGATAGATTGACAACAAAGCAATCAGAACCACAAGGGTCTGTGCTCCTACGGCGGCTTTTTCCAACTCCAACCTGTTCATAATGCAGAGGGAACAAGAGGGATTTCATCACTGACACAACAAGCTCCCCCTCTCCTTTGTCAGGGCAAGGGCACCATCAGCTCTTTGTTCTACAGTCTCATTTCGTCACAAGTGATCAAATCGGCGCGTGAATGTTTAAACAATAGGTTATACCCTCTCCAACTTTTTCTCTTTCATCCCTCCTTCCTCGCTTACTGCTATTAAATGCGTGAATGCCAGAATGTGAATGAAGCCTGCGGGCAATCTCTATCCCTAATCTTTTCCACTCTCGTGGCAAAGAGCCGGGATAGTAAGAGTGCGTCGATAGCAGCAAGTAGAGCCCATCAAAATTCTGCAAGAATCATCCAGGATGGTCCCTGGTGGATCGCGCTCCTTGGAGGTCAGTCTAAGAATGGCACCATCGTCTTGTCAGCCATGGTAATACAGTGCAGGACACTAAAGGGATAAATACCTGGGTGACAAATAAATGTGTTGTAAAAGGGGCATTAATCGCCGGCTTTGTGAGACGTGTGTCCTTATGACAAAGGAGGGAGACATTTGTCAGTCTGTTCCACAGATGGCCCCACAGAGCCCTTGATGAATCACCTCCACCTTGCTTTAACTGGTGGCAGAGGCAGCGGCACCACACCCGCTCAATCTAGCCGTCTGGCACCCAATCTACTACAGAGGTAGTTGATGAAAGAAAAACAAGCTCACACTTTTTAGCTAGTCCATCTCTGTTTTTCCTGAAAAGGAGTAGTTTATATAAAGGGAAACACCCTTATTTGCTTTCTTGCAGAGAGCGCCATCTTTATGGTTGGCTAAGCTAATCATTTCCAGGCAATAGCCAAATATATAGCTTACACACATTAGAGCATGTTATCCAAATTTGGGCAAGGACGTCAAAAATATATTTCCCACGACATCAAACCGCATCTTTAAATGACAACTCTGGTTTATTACTTAATTTTTTCTTATTTTCACAATTTTTAGTTCTCATGATGTGCTGAATTTTATGTATACACGTCATTTTTAAGGTAGACTTTGGGTCATAAAGTGACCATCACCATTGCTCTCTTTTGCAAATAAGCCTAGCTATGTTTGGGGTTTTTATGAGACCAGTTGGACAGTTATCTTTGTCAATAAATACTCCCAGAACTCAGTCATTAACTTGGTTATTACTACAGAAAGGGTTGATGGCCATAATGGAAAAATAAGATCCAAGTTGCGATAAACTGAAATTAAACATTAATGACCTTTAGGAAATATAGTATATAATTCATATCCCATTCCTTTGCAAGTGTTTTGGCCCTAATAACTAATTAGGTCGTAAGTGGCAGCCTGTTGGTTTGCGAGTGTTAATATTTTATGTTTAAACATACCGAAGTGTTATACATTTTGTTTAAAGTTCAGTGTGTGATATGATTGTTTGACCTGGCGTGTAGCTCTGCAGGAAATGTTCCATTTGAGCAATCCTGAACAATCCTGTCTCCTCTCACTCTGCCTGACCCTTCTCAGGTCACCCGAGTTATTTTCTACAAGACAATGAGCCCCAGTCTGACACAACTCTACCTGATGTGTTGGTTTTTCTTTTTTGCGGCATGGGACATTTCAGTGATGGACTTGGGAAGCGAACTGCACTCACCGAGTTGAGCAGCCCTGGCTCCCTTAATTGGTCACGCAGTTCACAGTGGATGTGATTAATCACTGGCCAATTAGCCACTGGCACCTGTGCCAACACTGGAGGAAGCTGCGAGTGCAAGCAACTCGCCGTCAGTACCACTCTGCTCACGAGTTTTCTAAAACTGTTTTAATGACTTTCCCACTTCATGTTTTATTTTTATTTCTCCAGTGCTCAGCGTATACTGCAAAGGACTCCCTGCGAGCGAAATCGATCAATTATGCATGCCATTAAATATGTATATCTGTGCCTTTGTTTATTCGATTGGAGTACACTGATATTTCTTTTTCTCCTCCCAATGATTTACAAAGAAAATTAAAACAGACTCTTTCTTACTCGTAACTATGCCTCATTGCGTTAAGCTTTGACAATGTTGACGAATATGACCCGCAGATGACTTCCTGTGACATCATCACAAATCTCCTTTCCTGCCTCTGCCTGTCAGGCAATCAATACTGTTTCCCTCCTCCTTCCAAGCCTACAGGGACATTTCCTTTGGCACCTCGGAGTATCTAAATCCTTTTACAGTGAAGCCTTCTGGCCGTCTCACAGCTGACTGATGATCCTGTATTACACGTTGAACTGACACAGAGAATAGGCACTTGGTGGAAATCCTCCATCCAGGGAGAGCGAGAGGGAGAGAGACAGAGAGGAGTCTCTAAATGCCGGCTTGGAACGGACTCCCAGTCTGCTCATGACTCAAAGACATTTGTTGGGGCTGGAGTTTGGTGGGATTAGAGTGCATAATAGATTTCAGAGCAAAGGGGCACTGATGCTGCCCCAATTCAAACACTGCCTGGGGCCTTTCAGCTTTCTTAACCAAAGATTGCAGGAGAAATAATGGCAAGTTCTTTTTGCTGGTGGGGAGGCACTAATAGCCTCTTACGAAAATCCCAGACTAGTGTCAGACAGCCCAGCTTCGTTTCAGTGGCAAAGCTGCACTGAAACGTTCAAAGGGCTTTCCTCGAGTATTGTAGCCTTGCCAACATCTCATTGTTAAGATCTCCACGAGTTCCCTCTCGAAGATGACTGCGAGAGAATGTCAAGTGTTTCTCCTCAGCATGAAAAAAGACACCCATCTGTTCTGAGCTTGTATCTAAACTAAAAGTGAAATCCTAGATCGGAGTCACGCTGTTACTTTTTAATGATGCGAATTAAAACAAATACAATGTTGCTGCTCTTGTTGTGTACAGAGGGTTTGTTTATCTCAGTGTTGAGGATCTGTGCTGTGTTAATGTGATCAGAGCAGAAAGATTAGGCCCTGACCACTGACCCTAAACACCACTAAGCCACATGGAGACAGATAGCGCTATTAACGTACCATAATGGAGGGAGAAAAGTGACACCAATTAGATTAAATGTGCTAGATATTCACCACCCCTTTTCCCCTTCTAATTTCTCTTGGCAGAAAACCAGAAAGCAACTCAGGCTGGATAACAGAAGATAATGATCTCATTACAGTACACATTTCTTCTAGATAGAACCTGAGAGAGGAGGGGGCATCAACCATGACTGACACGCACACACACACACATGCATTGGTCAACTCAGCTGAGGTAACAAAAAAATAATTATCCTCCACAGTCTGCGTGATATCTGAGTGAATATTTAATCCGAAGCCAGACAGACTATCTGAGGAAAACCAGAACATGCTACAGCTTGTGCTCTTTAAATTATTAAGCATTTTAAAATCTTACCCATCCCCAAAAGTTCCCACTGCATTAATTAAAGTAGTTCAGTTAGAGAGGCTTTGTAACATCCCCCTTGACAAAGGTAGACAAGGTACAACCATTACATTGCACTCTAGAGAGCATTTACTGTATGCTTGCCAGAGCTCTGCGCAGCTGTGTTGTCTGGTCTTTATACTTGAATTGGACGAAGAGTACTATCCTGTTGCCCCAAAGTTACAAAGTGGCAAGTATAACCATTACTGTGATAGGTGGAAGACAGAGGGTCTTAATACTTCAATTTTAGCAGAGCAGTTTTGTAAATCCAGACTCCCTGTGGATCTGCACAGGGAATATCTGGCATGCACACCTTATGTCTAATTATTAATAGTAATGAAAAGGGGCTCAACTCAGCCTCTGATATCACTATGATTTGTAGTTTCAGAACAGATTGGCATTGATAATAAGCTTACTGAGTTTCTTTCTTGGAGGAGTCAGATGAGAAAGTTGACACCACTTATATTTCTGTATGGTCATTATGAAACTACCACCAGATCCTTGAGCTTAGCATGAAGACTGGAAACAAGTGACCTCAATGAATGAATTTTATGCTTAAAATGTTTTATTCAACAGGACAAAAAGTGACCAGCAGTGAGCTTTAACAACCCGATCTGACTGGTATCAGACTTTTGAACAGGTGATTATGTTCTCACATCTGTCCCAAATGTATATATTACGACTTTGTGTGGCCATAGTTATTATGATGGGTCAAAAAGAAAAAAATAATCAAGTGATGCCCAAGTATAGAGTGGAAAAAGTCCATGCACAGATTGGAGATGGTTGCATGGGTCAAACGCTTGACTTTCACTCGGAAGACTGGTGTTGAGTCCCGTTCATCTCCAGTGTCAAAGTAAAGTCAATGTTTACCTTTTTAAAGTTGTATATGCAAGTTATTGTACATGAGGTTTTTAAGTACCGAAACATTTTTCCTCAGCCTGACCGGGTAGTTTTATTGTCTTAACCTGCGACCGTGTCATAACATCTACTTTCTTCTCATTGTTACCATGATGACAAAGGCCCATGACACCTGTAGCTGAAGGTCACTTATACAATCTAATTGTCATATATGTTGTTGAAGTCTATCAGTAGGTTTAGTAATGCCTCTCTAGTTGAACTGGCTCCTCATCTAGCAGTCATTTGGTCTGATGTAACATGTTAACTACTCAGATCCAGCTTTTAACAAAAGTTGTATTTTGTGAAACAAATGTTTAACTTCCTGGGTGAGACACTGTGGTGGGACTTCGGTGCTTGCTGCCCGCCAAACTTTGAATCATTCAGACTTTGAAGCAGATGCCACAAGTTAAAAGGCAGAAGTCATGAGTCATTTTTGGTCTGTTGAGTTACTGGGGCACCATGGTCCATCTGCTCTCATAAGACACTGGCACTCTACTTGCCAGCATCCCACCAGTCTGACTGTTCTCTGTTGTAGTGTTGTTTTTCAGAGTGCAGGGTTGAGAGGAGCACATAAAAAAAGTTCTCCAGCAATGAAATTAACTTTTCCATCCCAGCTAACTCCATTTGGACATTCATCAAATTTCTCATTCCTGAATACTGTTAGTGATTAATTGGTTTTAACTGAAACTAGACTTTAAAAACCATCAGCAGAGAAAAGAGAACAGTGCAAAATACTTCAGCTGCAAAAACAGCAGGGGAAGTAAATATATTTAAAGAAAATCCTTTTTGTTCTTCCTGAATATGAATTTTGTAAGAAATATTCTATCAAATTCTTAATACTTGGTCAATATATTCTGGCGATTGGCTGAATTTGTTTAAAGCCATACGAGGAAAATGAAAGGAAAGGCATTCCGCTGTTGCTTTATGTAAATGAAATGTATTTGTACACGTTGGTTTGGCAATATCTGTATGTGTCCTAAAAATAACACAACTAAATTAACTACTAAAAAAGTCAGTATTTTCTTACTTTTGTTTGCAGTCAACTTTACGTGTTGCGGCATCAATTTTGTGCATAATTCAAATTTCACAGGAGGCTGTTATCAGGAATTCAAAAGTAACTCTTGGTCCCATTCAAGACACGATATACCTTCCATGAATGACACTTAGGATTTGTTTTTCAATTAAAAACACTCAGCACCTCAAATACACCTGTCTAAGTTTATGAGTGTAAAGACACACACCCCTTGCTTCAAAGATGTTAAAGTTCAAGATCAAGTGACAAGCAGGACTTTTTTGACATGTTCGAGACATTACTGGTAACAAGAAGCTGTGTGTTAGCCTGCTTACTTAGAAAATAGCAAATTCCAAAAAAAATGTCACTGATGTTTCAGTTTTATTGTAAAATGAAGCATTCATTAGATGTTCTTTTGTGGCCAGTAGCTGGCTTTGCACTTTAAAATTGTAAATATATTCAACTCTGCTATTCCGTCTAATGTCAGGTCTTGGATAAGCGCAGCTGTTCGCATTAAAACACAAAGGCATGACTTTGATTGACATTTCGGTGGAAAGAAAAGTGTAACTATAATTCGTCAGCTGTCATTGGTAAATTCTTAGAAATGTTGCTATCAGTTTTCTTTCCTCCCTACAATCACATAAAGTGCTTCCATCATTAGGAAGTCACCGCTTCATTCATTTGCCTCAGACTTTCTCCCTCTCGTTACCTTTACTCTTTTCTTCTGCGCTTACAGGCTACTTTTCTCTTTCTTTTGCTCTGCCTTCAGATTGTCAGTGAGAAAGGGGGATAAGTGCAAGGCTGCCATTGGTTTTCAGTACTCCAACATCATGCTAATCATTGGCAGAGGAAAAATGATGGTAGGGAAAAAATAATATGATTCAGGCCTAATCTTGCGGCTTGCTGTGACAGTTTACCAGCGAGTTATTGTGCCCCAAGGGCAGAGTTGGCTTCCAGTCCTTCCCCTCTCCTGCATCTTCATCACAGTCCCCAGTGTATTTGTAAATGTGTGTGTGTTTGTGAGTGTGTTACGTATGTGTACTCATGGGACTTGCCCTTGTGTGATCATATTGACACCAACGTCAGTGTCATATCTTTTCACTTGAGTGCGTGTGAAATGTAAAAGAGGCGTGTCACGTGCTGAAATCCCAGTGAGAAACAGCTTTTAATGGAAGCATACCAGGAGAAAAGGGACAAAATGTGAAAAAGAACAATGCTGCTTTAATTAAGGAGCTCAACAGGTGTGGCAGACAGCAGTGGACTGACTGAATGCGTTGTTTCCTTAAAATAAACATTTACCGAACACGGATCTAAACTAATTCTATCGCCTACTTCAAGGAGTTAATGGTTCAAATTATCAGTTGTACACCTTAATGCCTTAAAGGTGAGCATCTCCTGCTGCATAAAGAGAAACATGTCACTTTAATTATTTTTTTTTAGCCCAGTACAGATCATCTGGGACGGTCAGGGCTCCGTGCTCTGCGGGGCTGAATCTGGGGAACGCTCATGCAGGCAATCATTAAGAAAAGCAGAGGGGTCCGTCCGGTCACGAAACACCTTTTTCCATCAGGTAGCGTATGTGTTTCATCATCGATGACATCATCACGGACTAGCGATTGTAAAGGGAGAAACACCCATCTTTTAATACTTTCTTGCCTTCATGAATTAATTCAAAACACCTGTGCAACTTTATTGTCTGTTTCTAATCATCTCAGGAACTGCAATAAAATATTAATCAAACCTAATATATACAGTAATCTTTATAAAGGGAAACTTCTTTAATTATTTATTTTATAGCAAAACTTCCCTTTGACAAGGAATAACTGTAAGAGATTGGTTTCTGATCAGAGTAAACACTGACTGAAAGACACCACAATTAAGTTTGCCTGGCTGTTAGCCTGGTCTGGACCATTACCTCCATGGTAATTTATATGCAACTGCTTTTGTGAAACCGAACCAAGGCTTAATTAAGCCATGATACTTGGAAATCATCCCTTATCTAGGTTTTGTGAAACAATCCCCAGGCCATGATTCTGTTCTCTGATTTTTAGCCAAACAAACAACTGCTTCACAAATTCTCAGCAAGATTTGGGTTACATTCATGTTTGGACATAAGGTTAAGATCAAACTGTCACCTTGGTTGTAATTAAAACATACCTTTTCCCAATTGTAAGAAAATGGGAAGGGTTTCACTCGAACAAGATTTTCATTGGTTGGCTCAATGGCAACATTTTTTATGGGCCGAATAATCAAAATTTCGAAGCTATTGAATGTTAAAGGTAATTGTCACTCTTCATCTCTTGTTGTCCTTGCCACAGGGAATGGAGTGAATGCAATTGCCACAGATAATGATGACTTTCTCTAACAATGACACAAAGACAAAGAAGAAAGCCTGGCTTTCCCAGGCTGTCATCAAAGGGAAAAAAATAAGCCTGTTTCCCTGAACTGTTCGGTCTCCATGTCGTGTACAATGGGAAGGAGGGCAGAAGGAACGTCTACATGTGATAGCCACTTTCTGGGTTTGTTTCTCAGCGAGGCCAGATGGCATCAACCCCCTTGTCTCTCATCTGTGTGTAAACAACTGTTCACAGCTTGGTCCTGTTAACTGAAACTCAATTCTGTCGGGCGATAGCAAGAGAGCAAAGATTCCTGTAATCACGTCTTTCTCCCTGCAATTGAAAGACAATGGGCAAAGGGCAATATAGGATCAAACTGGGATTGTTGTGTGGCATGTGTGCAGTTTGAATTGTTGAGGTTCTGCAATGTCATCTCCATGTTTTTGTTGTGTTTTTTCTGACTGCATTGTTTTTACAAGAGCTTGTAATCCCAAGGAAATGGGTCTCCAATGCAGACAAAGGTCACACAGTAGATCCAGAGTCACTCTAGTCAGTCAGAATCATTCTCAGCATCCTACTGTTTCCTTTTTTTTTTTTTTTTGTTTTCAGTGCCTTTATCTCCAGACGCCAGCCTTCCAAATGGAAAAAGGGGCCTTAGCCTGTGAGTTGAAGCCAAATACCGAGGGAAGGTAAAATAGAGTGGAAGCATATTACTGTGAAGTGTCCCATGGATACATAAAAAATAAGGGGAAAAAAAAAAAATCATCCATCTCATTTCCCTGTTGAGGGCCTCTATGAATTTTCTGAATGATGCTGGGAACAGATTCAGTCCCTTCAATCCTCCCACTGTGAATGTGCTCTGAAGATGACCATAATAAGAGGGGCGGGATCTGAAAGCCATCAAATCCTCTGGAGTGCATTGATAAGGAGCAGACTGTGTGTGTGTGTGTGTGTGTGTGTGTGTGTGTGTGTGTGTGTGTGTGTGTGTGTGTGTGTGTGTGTGTGTGTGTGTGTGTGTGTGTGTGTGTGTGTGCGTGCATGTGTGCGTGTGTGTGTGTGTTGAAGGTTTGGCCAGTGAATGCACTCATACTGCATGTGTGACAGGGATAGTATGGGCTGAGTGGAGTTTGGGTTCCCAGCAGAAAATAATACAATTTACTTTCCCACCTTTTATACTCCCAAATTCTTCCTCTCAACTTCTGTCTCATTTTCTATTTTATCAGTCCACCATCTGGGTCAAGAGAGAAATGTCTCAATAACCATGAAAATTTGTACGAGGATTCATGGTCCCGATTTGATGAATCGCAAATAATTTTGATGATCTTCAGATTTTTTTCTCTGGAGACGTTATGAAGTTTTTGTTTATGGCTTGCCATGAAACGCGGTTCATATAGTCACAATTGACAACTTCCTGCCTCATTACTCTGCCAAACAAAGTTTTTCATATTTCCTTACAACATAAAGTATTTGCTTTCATAGCTGAGTGTTCTGATTGTCAGAAATGATGAGCACCTCACTTATTTGCTTTAAACTTCATGTACATGTTTGGACAGTCCAGTGTCCCCAACGTATCAACTCTGTCTCAAGATTTTGCAACTTTTCAGACCCTTTTCTGCGCTTTTTTTTTTTTTTTAAACTAGGAACCTATTTTACAAATCTAGTGACTTTTTAGACAAACTGAACCTCTGTTACTGCCCCGCAAACCAAAGACACACCTCTCTCTGCATTTATTATAAGAGGCAGCGAGGCTGTGCACAGTGTGAGAGAACAAGTGAAGACATTGTGTCACTTCTAGCTTTCTGTCTGAGAGATTATTTCACTCGTAAATACAGCTGAAATCACAGCACAGCCGTGTGCCTTTTGAAATACGTGTATGGTGTTTTTGTCAGACGACGTTATGGTTACAAAATCTGGATTTTATAGCAGCAGTTTAGAAGTGACAGGTTAACATGTCATCTTAATGGGCTGGGTTTCAGTCCCTATTTCATCCTCATCTTGTTGTTTGACAACAGAAACAGATATAATGTGCGACAGTGAAAGTAACCCATGTCCATACCGCCCCCCTCATCCCCTTTGTAATGCCCTCCCCCCCCCCCCCCTCACAAAAAAATACTTCCAACGTCTCTAATGGTACTCAGTGGATTGATCATACAGACTGTGGAGGTCTCTTAACTTTTCATCAAATGCTACCAGCAGGTTGTTTTTCACATATCCAGTGAAATATCCAAAATCTATGCAATGGATTGGCACTTAGTTTCTACAGACATTTATCAACTTTTTTCAGTGAATGGACATATCCACCGCAATGAGGTTCACATTTGTTGTTTTGAGTCAAATGTTTCCACGCTGTCATTGTCAGCATCTTAGGCTATGTGCCAGCCCAAATCCAATTTTTGTCATATCCAGATTGACACATCGACAACATCAGAGACAGAGTGAGCAGGATCTATGCAACTGCTAGCACAGTTATCAGAAAGTGTGGCACTGTAGAGGACAACGACAAACAACACTTCATGGACAGAAGCCGAACTAAACTGTTTGCTGCCACTTCCGTACCGGCAGCTTCCGTGTTAGGAAGCTGCGTCACAAGCGTAGCTGCTCGTACGTCGTTACCCCAGCAACCCATGCAGATAGGTTGGTCGTGTCTGGACAAACCAAATCCGATCTGTTCACTTGCAAATAACAGTGCAGACAGTCGGTCCTAAAGATCTGATTTGAGAAAAAAATCTGATTGGCCTGCAGTCTGAACAAAGCCTTAGTGTTGACTTTGGCATTTAGCTCAAATCAACACTGTACCTACAGTATCGTAAAGTTGTTAGCATTGATATAGATCTATAGTTTAGTTACGTTTTTGTCTTTTTCACTGCTTTTATTCCCCTCCACTGTCTTCACTGCCTGTAGTGCTGTGCGATAAAATAAACACGCTTTGCCATCGGCTAATCACAAATTAGTAGAAACCCATCAAAAATGTAATTGGCTTTGCCATCTGCATTGATTTGATTAAGACTATACACTGTTATCCCACAGGAAAAAATATGCCTCAGTTCAGATTCATATATTTCTCTCTTGTCCTTTTTCTCAGACAAAACATGATCACAAAGAATCATCCAAAAAAAAAAGAAAGAATAGTTTTCAACTCCTGAGTGCTGGAAAAAGTTGGACGTGCACTTTACAATATGCAGCTCTCGTCACTATTTGAAAAATTACAATCAGTTTGGATCTACAGTAATCTGACAAGAACCATACTGTAAATATAAGAAAATGAAAACCCCAATCAATCACTCCTGATTGTTTGTATCTGAATGACATTTTACTTCTATATTGAGAGAATTTAAACTTAGTGCATATCTCTAAATCTTCTGGGATCATTATTCAACTCTCATTTCATGTGTTTTGTCTGCTCTCTTCTTTTCGGTCCTTTTTTTTCACAGTTTATAGGTGTTATCCAATGAACGGAAAGGAAACTGTCGACTGAAAGCATAATATTGTAACACTGTGAATTCACTAATCTTTAAATTACCACTTTATTCTTGACAAAAATTGTACTTAAGCTGTTTATGTTCCGACAAATATCTGTGCTTGAGGTATTATGCTGTCACTCATTTCAATTTCACCACTTCGCAGGCCTTGAATGCACCTTGTGGCATCTTTAAATTACTTTCTGCAAGCATTCAGAGCTGTGTTCTGAATGAAGTGGAGCAATAACATACAATATGAGCTTAACAATCCCCTTTATTGACACTGACAATTTAGCTATGATTCTGATATAAGCCTGGACTTCTGTTTGCCAGTGTAAAATAAGCTATAAAGTCTATTTTACAAATGATTTAGTTTTACAATACATTAGCTGACTCCGTTTTCCCTCCTGTTCAATAGTCATTAATAAGGCTCTGATTGTAATATTTTCCTCACAAAGCATTCCTACCCATTAGATGTGTTGAGTATAATTAATGGTTTATAATAAAGAAAAAGAGATTCCTCAGAGGGAAGCTGGGGCAGAAAAGGGTACAGTGCAACACTGAATTAAAACATATTGCAATGCTGAGAAAGAGGAAAATAGTCATTCATCATGCCCTTCTAATGTCCATGCTTCAGTACTCACCAATAGGCTGTTGCCTGTGTGTGTGGTCGTGTCTGTGTGTGTGCATGCAGACGGACGTGTTCATGTGCTTTTGCACTGGTGTGTGGTTATCTATGATGTAGGTCCTCATTACCACATAATTGGCCTGGTGATAGAATGATCATGGTTAGGGTAAATCACTCTGTCCATACACCCTGAGCTAGACTGTGTGATTACTGTCAGCAACTGCAGGCCCTCCGTGCAGAAAAACAGAAACCATGTTTTCATGTTCATTTAGTTAGTTCTGTTATCATCTGGCAACTAAAGAAATCAGAGAAGATCTAGATGGAGAGCCTCCAGTCTAAATCTATATGTCTTAATCGATGTAACGTTTGGTCGTAAAGAAAGTGTATTTCTAGTCTTAGCCTCCTCAGTTGGATTTCTACTCCAGAGCTTGACACTTGTCTCGATGTGCTGCACAAACATCTTCCATGTGGCAGCTGTGCTGCACACAACAAACATTTGTCAAGAAAAATCTGACGGGCTATCGTGCAATAGAAAAAGTTATATCTTTGGGATGCAGCATGTTGTGTTGTTTTATGTCTGACACATTATGATCATTGTTTGTTTTTCTTAACTTATAGCTCAGACAGCTCATCGCAGGCCTCTTGAGGGGAAGTACAGGCTGAGGAATACAGTAGCAGGGAATTGAGATTTGTTCTGCATTAAACTTGAAGTAGAAAGTTTACTTTTTGGAAGAAGATAATGTTCATTAAACCTCTACTAAATTAGTTTTTTGCCGTTTATGGCTGCTGCATACTCAGATATGAAAGCAGAAGCTCTGTCTCCTAGAAATTTAGTTTCCATATAACGACATGGTAAAGGCATATATTTTGAAGGAAACAAAAGTGCAACCAGATTTAACACAACGACGTAAAATTGTTCTAACACATTTGGCAAGTCACAAATACATTGCTATTGAACATATTGATAACAAGGTCACAAATATATTTGATTTCTAAAATATCTGATCTTGCATTAATAAATCTAATTGTGACTAAAGCGTTATTCCCTTTTTTAGGACTCATTTAACATCAGAAAATTAAAGTGGTCTGATTAAATACACAAAAAAATTGTAACATGATTGATTCACATTTAATGAAGACTCTGATCTTTTCTAACATTGACCAAAGTGCTTTTTTCCCCCTAACCACTGACATGAAGCCTGGTCCCTGGTCTGAGGCCCACCATCCTGCTTTATCTACCATCTCCTGCTGACTCAAATGGAGTTCTGCCTCTGAATATAATCATGTTAGTGATTACATTGCATCTAAACATAACTGGGTAGCAATTTGTGGCAATTTATTTGTATATGAATGTAATTAGGAGCGCACTCTAGCTGCTCCTGGACCTTTTGAAATGGCCAAATATTCCTTGGCTGGTGTGCGACCTTGCAGACGTGTCATTAGAGCTAATGACTGCCACAAGGTGAACACCATTATGGATCCCCCTCTATGTTGAACAGTTGGCGACTGACAATGGTGGCTGAAGACTGGCTGCATGAGATTGGCTACAAACTAGCAAGGATGAAGAAATACGTACAGCCTGTATGAATATACAGTGGAGCATATTGTAGGAATTTGCTTCAGCTTTAGCTCCTTAAACTATTAATGCATACAGGACCTTGGCACGCAAGCAACTTCCACACAGCTGCTTTACATCTGCCATAAATTGCAACTTTGGTGAGCTCACGACCAGCAATTTAGGTTGTGACTGGGTGACAGAGGTGCTAATTAAATTCTGACATTTTTTTTCTGAGCTTGTACATTTGTAGCTTTTAACCACTATCTTGCCAGATGTTAATTTTTGTCACTGGTCTTCACTCTTTGTTCCAGTTATTCTGTTTGACATCCTGTTGTAATTTATGACCACAGACAAAGCACACTCTCTGATAATTATACTCTAAAAATGTGCTTTTTCAACGTATCTTTGTAAGAATGAAATTGCTGTAATCATCCAGCATTGCTATTTGAATCTGACCTGCAGGACTCATTATAAACTCAGAATACAGTAGGTTTGTTGGACTTTTACCCCAAAATGAACCCCAGAAATTTGTGAAAGACATATTTTTAAAACATATATTTTTAGATTGAATGTATTTATGTGATACAAGTTCAATTTGCAGGCTTGTTTCAAAGCTGAGAGTGTGAATATTGAGCACAGGAGCAGCAGGGTAGAACAAAACGTAATAGATCTTGTAGAAGTTTATAGTTGGTGTTTTGAAGCTTGTTTGAGGTTAAGTCATGTCAAGTGCCCCAGTATTTCTAAACTGCTTAATAGCCAGGGAAATAATATAATAAACTTAGTGTCATTCTACACAAAGGTAGCCTTCGTGAGATCTTTAAATATTATGAGACAGATTGTAATTTGGACACAATGGGGGGGTGTTACCGGTCATCTTATCCTCCTCCATCCCTCAATAGGCCTCCCCTTGGTGCTGAACCCCTTGTGAAAGAGCAGACTCCATCTGCAGCAGGTGCGGGTCTAATGATGCTTTGATGCCATATGTCAAATCTCATCACTTGCTGAGTCGACTGACATTTGCGTTGATGGCTCCTAGCAACAGCATTACAAGTGGTCGACATTCACCTCGCCTGCAAAGGAGGAACTGCTAAGTGCAAACAACCAACAACAAAAAAAAATCATTAATAGAGAACCGTTTTTCATGTTGCATCATTATGTGACAACACTTTCACTTCCATATCAGAGACGTATTTTCGAAAATACATTATTCTGAAAGTGACACAAGGTCATTTGACAACATATGGTGGTACTTTTTTTTTTTTTTAAAGTCTGTCGGCATGCTTTGCTGTCTTTGTAGTGCTGATTATTCATCTGAATATTTGGATATGTACGTGTGTGCACATGCAATTTGTGTCCATGTCTGTCATCTCATGTCTTCTTATTATTGCATCAACAGCAGTCGTGTATTTAATGTCTCTCTAAATTGCCCTTTTTTTTGGTCAAATCATAGCTCCACAACTGACACTTGGCTGGCTGAGTAACTAGTAATCATTCCACTTCTGTTTGATGTGTGGGGCGCCGTCTAGTCACAGGCAGCCCATCAGAGTCAAGTGGTATGGAGTGATTGCCTGCATTGTGTCAGTGATGGAGATAGAAGACACTGTTTGTCCTTGTGCAGTGTGTATAACAAAACAACAACCACCAAGACAATAAAAAAAAAAAAAACACAGTGGAGCCATGTGTATGTGTGCGTCCGGGAGCATTCAAGGCCTTGTTTGTCCTGAAGAACCTGTGTGGTGATATGGTTGCCGGAAGATAAACAACACTTCTAGTAATACACAACACTGCTAACTGGCTAGTCAAACCTGCATGATAGTTGTTTTCTCCTTCACCTGTATTACATAACACTTAGACCATGAGCTAAACATATCAATAATATATGTTGAACTGAGTTTGTTTCGATAAATATTTCAGATTAAAATACAGAGTTTCCCCCCTGGTTGACATATTAAAGGCCCTTGTTGAGCAAAACATTTCTAGTGTCTTCTGTGGCTCTGGGGGGACTTTTCCAAAGCGTTAGAAAACAACCGACTTATTATTATCTAACGAAACAACTGATGATAGCCTTGCATTATAGGAAATGTAGAACCGAGCAGTTTTATAAGCTGCTTTATACTGGACTAAAAGTCAATAAAATGCTCAACTGCATCGATTTGATTTTTATATTTTTAAATTCTCCACCTTTGTGTAAGTGCAAATCCCACATTAAGGAAGCCAGGTCTCCCATATTTTTTATTTCCATTACAGTGCAGAGGCTATTTAGTCTCCACTGTGTGTCACAGTAGTCTTCTTTGTTTAACTGCTTCTGATTTGTAATTAGGACTGTCAAGGTGAGGCATCACTTAATAGAGGTAAGAGGAATTTGTGGTATCAAAGGAGCAAGAGAGCAACAATATTTTCCAAAGTATTGTTGAATAATTGACCGTTAAACTGTTTCCCTCAAACAAATCCAATGATCTACATAGCCCATAGCTGAGGTGTATGCTAATGCAGACCATTTCTGAGGTTTGGCGTCAATGTTGTTAAAGGTGTATTCTCTCCCGTGATGGCCTCTAATCAGCTCCACTCAGCCAAGCTTACTCCACCTTGAGGACTGGCTACTGATTTTCTGTCAGAAGGAAAAGCACACCATAATTATGCTGCCATTTGAAATTCCATCACTCTCCTTTTGCAGCAGAAATAAGATGCATCTCATTGAAATGTATGTGGAATGCTGGAAGGGATATATTCTTGGGTAAACCTTGTCTTTTTAATTAAACACGCGGTGGCCTCGGTGGATTGCTTCTGACACAGGGAATGATTGGGGCACTTAGAGGGCTGCAGTTCAGGTAAATATGCCTTTAATGTCCCAGAGGACAGCTGGAGGAGCATGACTTGGCATGCTTATGGAACTTAGGAGTTTGGAGAGCATATTTAAAACATACGCAGTACAATAAAAAATGGCAACCTCTTCACCCTGAAGTTAAACTACAAAACAGAACTAAATTAAAAATGAACAGTGCTTCTTCTTATTATTCATGTCTTCACCAGGAATATCATGTATACAAAAATGGAGTGCGTGAGGCTGCTCACACATAGCCATCAGGTATTAAACCAGTGGGTAGATGATGATACCCATTCTTTATGATACAAGCAGATTATAAGGAATGATACAGGATCACGTTCTCCCTCGTCCCATTACCGGCATCCCACTAGCATTTCCAAATCCTAAACAAAGCCCGCTTCAAACAAAGTCTGTTCCCAGACATGACACTGCTCTCTCTGTCTGTCTCAAAGCCATTCAACTAGTGGGGGAACAATACATCCACATTACATACACATACATCTGATTTATCTTTTTTTTTTTTTTTTATAATTAGAAAAAACAACAAAAACAGTTTCTCGTAGGCTGCGAAAAAAGATGACACCAAGATCAGTAATTCTGGAAAAACAAAGTTGAATGACCTTGACATTTAACTTTGCCGAAATGCCAGTAGATTATTCAGTCAACTGAAGAAAGAGAGACAGACAGGAAGGGAGAGGGAAAAAAAACAAAAATAGAATTATTCTGAGGGGGAAACAGACATTTGAATTTCCAGTGATATGCCAAATATATTTTTAGCTGGATTTACTGACATGTTTTGGCATAGCTTGGAGAAGCTACAGTCCATGATTCACTACAGAAGTGCATTTTATTATATATCTCCATGAGTGATGGGCAGAAATTCTGGGTCATCTTTAGTAACGTACTGTTTTTCTTCTATACGTGAATATAGTACGAGTGTATTTGCTGGAGGGCCGTGTAGAGAGAGGAGGAGGGGGTGCCGTGGGCTCTCTGAGTCATCCGGTACCCCCTCACTCTTCTTTCGCTTCACTGCCTCTCACCTTTCACCTGCCCTGTGGCCCGCCGCCTGCAGACAGGCACCGGCTAATCTCGCCCTCCTTCCTCTCCCCCCTCTCGTTCTCCTTCACTCGCTCCTCGGTAGCCACTCACAAAGAGGACAGCAAGGTCTCAGTACAAAGCTCACACTCTGACCACATCATTCACCTCGAAGGGCCTCAGAAAGCCTGTGTCTAAATCTCAGTTGATGGCTTTAAATAACCTTGAACAAGGACCAAACTTCACACAACCTTCTGCTCATTGATGAGGCACGAAATAAGACGATCACTCTCTTTTGTAAGCTGCTTATTTGTGATTTCACTCTACACAGTGCAGGTTTCAATAACATTACACTATGGAAGTTGTGTTTCAGTGTTATGAAGGCCACGTTGCCAAGTGTAACCGATCTCTGCTCATTGTGGTCCATGTCCCTGTCTTGTTTAATAAATGCAATGCGCCGTCCTGCTTCCCTCCTGTCCGCATTGTTTTGCCAGCAGTGCTGCGCTGCTCCGACTCGTCTCTTGAAATGTGCATCTGCATCACCTGTCACTCACAGGGAAGCATGCCATGTGCTGTTTGATTGACGTCTGGATCCGCTTGAGAAGAAGGGGCCGTCTCTCACACGGTTCAGTGCGCCAAAATATGTGTGAACAGAAATGAGGACATTTAGGTAGAATAAGAAACTGTGAAGACGAGGAAGGAAAAAAAAATACCGATACAATTATGTGAGCCGAATTCCGGTCCCCTGTGTGTGTGTGTGTGTGTCTGTCTGTGTGTCTGTGTGTCTGTCTGTGTGTCTCTGTGTGTGTGTGTGTGTGTGTGTGTGTGTGTGTGTGTGTGTGTGTGTGTGTGTGTGTGTGTGTGTGTGTGTGTGTGTGTGTGTGTGTGTGTGTGTGTGTGTGTGTGTGTGTGTGTGTGTGTGTGTGTCTGTGTGTGTGTGTGTGTGTGTGTGTGTTTGCGTGGAGGAGGGGGGTTATTTCACAGAGCGTGAGCTGTTGCTTATGTGTGCGTTTGCGTGTATTCCTGAGTGTATTCCTGTATGCAAAGCTGCGAGTGAAGACTGTGAAATCTTTTTCTTTTGTGCCTCATCTAATGTTTCCCAGCCAGGACAAGTGCCCCGGCAGAAAATGACAGGTACACAGGTGTAGTTCGACAGGGCTCATCTGCAGGCCTTACATGCTGGACGACACCATAGCGTGCATTTACACCCTAAGGTCAGAGTGAGACACACACACGTCTTCTCTCTACAAAAGGCTGCTATGTGTTAGGCTTTGATGTTCTTCAATCCGTCAGTGTCCTCTGCGGTCACATTTACCTTGTTGCAGGGCAGTGGCTCTTAAACCAGAGCACAAATCAAAGCACTGTGTGCCTTACTGATGTCAGTGAAGGTCGGTAAGGCAATCTCTTTAAAAAAATATATATACATATATATAAAAAATAATAATTTTGGGCATGTGGCTGGTGTGTTGCATAAAGAATAAAAGAGGAAAATATGTTTCTTGTGATCTAATCCATAAAGTAGAAATTTCAGAATACTTCAGTCCTTTTTTCTGCCCTTAAACCGCGACTCATTAGCTGGATTATTATCCTGACATGTTCATTCTGATGGTTTGTGTTTTCTTCTGTG
Organism: Brachyistius frenatus; assembly: GCF_029030835.1. Classification (NCBI taxonomy): domain Eukaryota; kingdom Metazoa; phylum Chordata; class Actinopteri; family Embiotocidae; genus Brachyistius; species Brachyistius frenatus. The sequence continues at coordinate 215,436 of NW_027210656.1, forward strand.
GGATCGTTTAACAGTCACCTTGTGCAGTGTAAGCCATATAAAGCTTTGCAGAGAACCAGCCGACAAGTTAAAAATGGCTCGGCTGCTTATGTGCTTTATTTATTCAACAATCGGCGCGTTAGCATTCTTCGACACCGTCAGGCTGTGTGTTTTGATAAAAGGATTCACAAACTGGCTGAATTCACCGGAAAATGAAAGGTTTTACCTTTGAAAGAAACGTTGTGCCGTTTGAAAGTGCATCTCTGACAGTTGCAGAACACCCCCCACAAGATTTTTGAAAGAGTGGAAACTTGACAGTTTTGTGACTGTCTCCATGGAAACGGTGAGAGGGTCTCATTAGGGTAGTACCAGAAAAATCCGTTTTTTTGGAAGAACAAAACCAAAAAAGCTGAGAGCGGCATGATTTGAAAAGAAGTTTAAGGACCAAAAAAAACAAACAAAGGAATGATACGGTTTGCTTGCAAATCTGAAAGAAGTCAAACTTCAAAAACAGAGGACAGCAGAGGACTGCGATTATTAAACATATTTGCAGAGCTGCGGATTCAAAATGGCTCTTGACACAAACTATGAGTTTGCTGTTGCATCAGACAAAGCTAGTTTTCAGGGGTAATCTCTCTTCCATATCTGATGGGGTTTGCCAACTATTTCACTGGCATCACCATCATCTACAGTATTTTGTCTGCACGTCTCTTCCCTTCAGCTCTGCAATGCATTTTCCCACATTTCAATTTTACACCTTATAATATTTTCACGCCCACAAACAGATGTAACTGGCTTAGACATTTTTTACGATTGTGTTTCTGCCTATATGCAGATAATAGATATCTCTGCACAACACTTTACCTCCAAGAAATCTAGAGATTCAAATTCCTCTCAGCTGACACATTAAAGTCTCACACATTTGGCTCGAACACTTAAAAGACATTCAGCGACAGCATGATGTAAGAAAGCTGTGGTGTTTATGGCAATATTTAATGCAGGATAAACTCATCAGTAGTTATTCACTGTGTGACTCAGCCCCGTTATTCATTTTCAGATAATAAGAAGACAAAATCAGGCGGAATGAAGGGCTGCATTTGCAGTGGCTTTTGGCTTCTGATAATTAATTTGCTATGATGCCTGCATCTGAAATGCAATATGCAAATCGTGTTGTATTTTGTTATATTTATATCATTATCACAGCACAATAATATGGATTTTAATTCAGGAGTCAGTGTTGCTAAATAATGAACTAATGTTCAACTTGCATTGCATATTTCTTTTTTATCTCTGAGAGATGCCCTTAGGATGTAGCATAATATAAAATAATGACAAAACTATGCCAGAGGAGGATGTGCAGGGAGACACAGACTGACTTTGCCTCATCATTAGTTATGAAATGTTACTTAATTTATGGAAGTCAGGGGCAACTTTTCACCCAGAGTTTTAGTGGAACAGATGGATCTTATGAATGAACACTCGACTTAACTAACGGATCGCAAGTGATTCGTCATGATCACTGTAAATGAAGTGCCATTCAAAAAAGAAAAAAGATTATTAAAGCTCATACCTTAATTGTGAATCCGATGAATACAAAATTCCGAAGGTCCAGCAGACTACGGGGACAGCTGTGTTTATTTTACTTGGAGGCCATGAAAAAATATAAAGCAGGATGTTGAAATGCATCTTGTGTCTCTTCGGATGTGTTCAGCCTTGTATGCAAATGACCACGGTGCTTGCATTCTGACTATTATTTGCTTAATGGATAATAGTGATAGCATTTATAACCATTACTAAGTTTATCGCATATCATAAAATGTGATTATCAATAATAAGAAAAGTGACTGCGCTGTTATTGCCTTTTTCTTCCAATATTTTTACTGAACACACGAAGGCCGTTTATGAGTACTCATTAAAGACTACTTTGCGCACATCTTTCATCTTCATGCCTCAATGTAAAATAACATCATTAATGTTAAATTGAAAGTAAGTGAAAGGGTGAAACGTTTGCATTTTTTGCATCCGTCTCAGGAAGCTTGCCACTGCGAGGCGCCGAGCCGGCGAAAGGGCCACCGCATGCCTCGTGTAAAGCTGGGAATTAAGATGTATTATGCCAGGAAGAGAGGACTTTATTTATGGGAGCATCCGGAATAAGCAGAAGGAAACACGGTAGCAATACCTGGGGACAGTGCTAAATAGTGTGAGAGCATTCCCAGGACAGGGATACTGCAGAAAAACCAGGGGAAGAGCGGGATGTGGCTAATGAGAGCAACGCTGGAGCCAATACACGGGGACTTTTTGCCAAGGCAGCAAAACAACAGACTAATATAAATGAAACATAAATGGCTACAGTCGGCTTTGTCACATCACCTTTAAGCTGCGTGTTTATACATCAGCTGGCAACATGTGTGTACGGCTGCACCTCTTCCCATGCACATGATATTAATTACAGTTAATAGCAAAGCAGCCAAGCATACATCTCATTATCAACAGACGACACACACACACACACACACACACACACACCATGGTTGGCTGCGGGAGCTTCGGCAACACAGAGAAGTCAGTGTGTTGTATGTGTACATCTGCATTTTGTGTACGTGTGAATATGTGTTTTGGCTTGAAGTGTGTGCGCATTTATCCCACAGGACTATTTCTGGAAAGGAATGATGCAGTGTGAGTGTTTGGCAGGTATCCATTGATTTAACAGAGAAAAGACAGTGAACGCTGAGAGCCAAGTGAGGGAGGAGAGGGTGGGGGAGAGGGTGGGGGAGAGGGTGGGTGACAGGAGGGGTGCTGCACAGTGAAGGGAGAAGCAGGGAAAGGCGATTTTGAGACAAGTGCAGGAAAGAAAGCACCCTTCTCCAATTTAGAGACCCACTCTTGTCTCTTTCTTTCTTTAACTCTTTTTTTTTTTTTTGCCTTTTGACGTGGCCTTCACCCTTGTGTGTCGGTGGCCTGCAGTGTGCAGGGAGGAGGCGAGCTTCTTCTCCCCTCCACCTTCAGCCTCAGCTTCTCCTGAGAACACATGACAGAGAGCATCGAGTAAAGCAGCTAGCCTTCCTGAGTTAAATTCCCCAGCCTGCCAGAGCCCACCAAACCAGCTCCGAACAACCCTCTCCACTGTCTCCTCCAGACTGTTTACAGCAGAGAGACAGACAAAATATTTACTAATCTTCACAGCTGCATTGTAAGGGAGGGGGGCAAAAAGTATAGTATGAGGCTTGACAGCAAATTAGTGCCCTGCTGTGACACATGCGGTGGTGGGTCTCGACAGGTCCCCTCTTTTTCCAGTTTTATTATCATCCATGCTTGAATTATTCAGTGGCAGCCATTAGCATAACAGCAGCCATTTTATATTTAGCTCCCCCTATGTTGACTGCATCAACATTTCAATCCAAATATTCTGCTAACATCCCTGACAAGAGGAAAGAGGCAGTGGCTCAGAACCAAGTGCAATTAGCGACCAAGAAGAAGAGGAAAGGCTGATCTTTTTTTCTTGGCCTTTCAATTCTCAAATCACAAAACTTAATGTCTTTTCAGTTCCTAACATGAAAAACAAAAACAGTCCGTAATTTTAATTTGCACCATAAACTGTCTGATTCTAACGGCATTTGCCAAAAAGAAACCGCCACACATTTCTAGATGTGCTGTAGCTATCATCCAGTCTCATTTGTCACTATTAGCTGTAATATGAAAGATCCCTCATCTCATCTTGGAGGTCTAATTTGTTGGCTATAGACTGGAGCTACAATGATGAAAGCGTTCAATGCTCTTCTGCCTTACTGAGTGGGAAAATTAAAACCTTTGCATAGCAGTTAAAGTTGATCTGTATGAATCACTCTGCAATGACATTGTGAAAGTAGATTTAATTGAATTGCATTTCATTTCTGGGCATGATGTATGCAGGAAGAGGGCCCATACATCCACCAATTATAAACCGTGTGCCCATGTGAATGCATCTGTCTGTGTGTGACTGTTTGTCCGCAATATGCTTGTGACTGGCATGTGATTCCATCTCTCCGCTGCGTTTTGTGCTCTCCTCATCCCCACCAGCTGTACACTTTGACCTCCCACTCATCTTTGATCCACTGTCAAAGAGCGCGCTCTCTGCCGTCGCTCAGCCTCACTCTGCAAACCTTCACTTCTTGCTCCAGATTTGGGCCTGAAGTCACTCAGTGTGAGCCTCTGACAGTGTGTTTGAGGCAGCTCCCTGGTTAAGCCCTTAAAAGAGAGAAGATCCATTTGTAATTCACTTGAACCAGAAAACCAGCTCGTACAGCCAACGCACCACAATATATATATATATATATATATATATGCAGTTTGTTAACTTAATTAAACTGCAAAATGTTATGGAATCAGGGGAAATAAAGCTGTCACTTCGCGTGCACAGCTGGATTGACAGAACTGGAGCCCAAGGTGTTGATTTCTCATAAACGTTTTCATAGAGCATCAAATCCTGTGTCTTACACTGAAGATATTGTTTAAATATATTAAGAAATTATTAAGGTTTAACAGTTTATTTTTTTATGAGTTTTGACAGAGAGCTTCTTGGTATACAAATATAAATTAGTGAAAACATTTCTGACCATGAGAATATATATATGGCAAAATACTTAAAAACAAAAAGTATGGATGTTACTTATATGATAATTGAATGCAAAATGTATCACTCATGTTGAGACGTTTGTTTTAACATTAATCACAGCCTGGCCTTGAGATGAAAACAGTCAACACTGCATCTTATCTGCTGTATCCTGTTTGTACTAAATAAAGCAGATTTCAGACAATCATTAACACATAGATTTAATTATTTTTTCTGAATGGTAAAGTACTCTGTACAAAGTGCAGATACACAGGGCTGGATAGGAAAAGATTAAATCAAAAGTCATGAAAGTAAAACATACTGTATATGTTGGAGACTTTTGTAATGCTTTTTAACAATTAAGATGATCGTTTCATGTTCAGGATTTTATTTTGATCCAGGATCAAAAACCTTTTAATTTTAATGGTCAATAATGCGACACAATGTAAATTATTCACAAGTACTTTTTGTTTAAAAAAAAAGGCTTTCTAATCATGATGGCGTACGGGCTGCATAATTTAAGAGGATGGGTGGAGGAGCTGCTCAGGTCCTTTATAACTGTTCAACATTGCTGAATGTTTTCCTGAAAATCATCCAAGAGAAATGTTTTTAGAAAAAGCCCACCATGAAGCAAATTAGTCTTGATCGATCGTGTTACAAATTTATAAAATATGGATATAACTAAGAGTTATTATTTAACCTCAATCAGCAAATCTGCTATTTGGATGCAAACAGCATAAAAATGATCTGAAAAATCACATCAAATCCTCCAACTCCAGGAATTGGGCGGTGACTGTAATATCGAGGCCTTTTTTTCAGATTTGGACAGTGCCGATACCCACTGATCTCACCCTGATCCCCCGGTATATATTAGCAAACATTTTCCCTTCTCCCTGAGACAAAGCTATGTTTTTCTATCTTTCTTTGAACTCTCTAAATTTGATTTAGAGTGCACTCAATACTAGTGCAGGACCTGCTTTTCACTCCCTTCCTTTCTATCTGCATTAACATAGAAAAGTGCTGCATACGGATTGTCACTTACAGCAAAGTTTTGCAAAGAGAAAAACAAAAAATCTTAAACTTTTAAACACCCGTGTCACGCTGTTACAGGAGCATTGTTTCCTAACTGCCTGACACATATTAAACTTCTTTGCCGGAGATTGTGTTGCTGTATCCGTGCGTTGTGAAATATACAGAACACGCAGCTTAATGCTGACAGTCCCACCCTGAATGTGGTCTGATGAAACGTCACCGGTGCTGGAGATTGAGGAGATGCCCGTCACCGTTCCTCAGGCTGTGACACATGTCTTGTTGGGCCGGCAAAGCTCTCCTCTCTGTCTTTCTCACTGTGTTTCACAGTGCCAGAGAGGAACATGCTCTCTTTCTATGCGCTCCACAGCCTCCTTGTTCTCTCCTCTCACTGTAACACTGCAGTATTTCAGCATACCAATAACGGGGACTGTGGGGGATCCTCTCCACCTCGCTGTGCTGCCAACCACCCAGGTGTGACTACATGTCAGTGCGCAGTCTCACTACGGCCACAATTACACTCTCCTACCGACATTGCAATGCCAGCCCCTCTTATTAATCCATGACCCACAGATAGACAATGGCGGCTGTACATATGTCTACATTTTGCCCCTGTTAGAGCTGATATGTGCATTTGCACATATAAGTATGCCATTTATTTTTTAGGTTCCTTAAAGGGCTGGTGGCAGCTAGCTGTAGTGACTGACATTGATTAGGTGTGTGTGTGTGTGTGTGTGTGTGTGTGTGTGTGTGTGTGTGTGTGTGTGTGTGTGTGTGTGTGTGTGTGTGTGTGTGTGTGTGTGTGTGTGTGTGTGTGTGTGTGTGTGTGTGTGTGTGTGTGTGTGTGTGTGTGTGTGTGTGTGTGTGTGTGTGTGAAGGTGAGGACAGGTTTACTGAACAGAAAATAATAGGTTTAAATGAGCATATTGGTGTCTTTTAGTTATGGCCCATTTATAGCCTGTTCCTCTTTTATGCTTTGACATTTGCAACAAAGTGTGTGATTTTATTTTTCAGCATTTCCTTGTTCCTTTGTCATTTTTGATTTAAAAACATTACACCATCAAATCCATCTTCAAATTATTAATAGGAATATAAGATAAACATTTTGAGGCAAAATGTTTTGATTTCATGGGATCCTTTTCTGGTGGAGACTGATGTTCCTTCCAGTGGGCGTCAGCTGATTGACAGAAAGCAGAGTGTAATGTAATGTCTGCATTGACATGAAAACACTCATCTCAGTCACAACACAATAACAATAAAACAGAGACGAGATGAAATTAAGACTTTATTCAGACTGTGATGCATTATCTTGCTTGGGGAAATTTCAAAGTCTGTGGCTGTTTTTGTGGGTTTTTTTTTTACACGGTACAAACACGAATGGCAGTAAAGTCTCAGCTCTATATTCAGGCAAGTCAGCTCTGACACCTCCAACTGGGGAGGTTGGAGACCTAATCGACTCTTTACAAACCTAGAACACACACACACACACACACACACACACACACACACACACACACACACACACACACACACACACACACACACACACACACACACACACACACACAAATTAACCTGTTTAGTATTAATGAAGTTCAATTAATTATTTCAGGAGGTCTGTTTGTAAACAAATTAAAAAAAAAATAATTTTAAAAACCAAACTGAATTAGCTACTAAATACTACAAAATGAACCACAGTATGAGTTTAATTTACAATAGGAAATAGTACGGTACAAGTATTCAAGTTTTAGAAAATTTCACCTTGGTACCACACAATTATCCAGTAATATATGTTGTGTACCAACTCCATACTACTGTACATTGTCCCATGAAAACCACTATCATTGATGAGCAAATATAAAATCTATTTTTAGTTGTGTGACAGTGGTTTTTTAACCTCTCCTCACCTATTAAAGACTACTCAATCCTTCAGTTTATCTACCAAATGTATATGGTTGTTAACAGGACAGTGACATACTAATAGTCACAGTAAACAGTTTTTTGCATTCATTACACAATCATTTCATTGTGTTACTATTTTATCCAACCCATAGGACCACATAGGAAGTTGGTTCCTCAGATACAACACGCACAGGGGTGTTTCTTGAATTAGCACCACTGGTTCGGTTTAGGCAGACAAAAACATGAGGGTTAAGGAAAGATAATGGTTTGCTTTAAAATGATGACTTGAGCTGTGCTGTTATTTCTTCCTTAAAGGTATGTATTCTTTGTTGTCATGGCAACAGTAAACTCCGTTTTAATAAACTGTAATGGTGATGGAAGAGTTAACAGCAGTCTGCTGCACCCAAGTGCACTGTTGTATCAAAGCATCCATCCTACCCCCCCTCCTTTCATCAAGGAAAAAGTCATCACGTAATGTGAACTGCACCACTTCCCCGGGGACACCCAGGTTGTTGTTATTTATGTGGCACCTAAAAGGTTGCTTAACTTTGAAACATGACGGTGAATTGTAATAATCTGCTTCAACAAAAGACCTATGGGGTCATTGTTTGGAGGAGGACCGTCTACTGGGTTGTTGAATATCACAGAAAAAAGTAACGGTTAGCGTCCATTCTGACTCTTTCTACTGTGATGCTGCATAATCAAAACTTGGTTAGATTTAGTGTGTAGTCTGGAATTAGGGCACAGCTTTAGTGCATCAATACTGAACTGTATTTCACCAATAGTATTTGTGCAAGCCCCGCCTTCTTCACCCCCATTTCTGTCAGACCAGAGCTGCTGTCACTGTCAACATGCAACCCTTTCAGGCCAGCTGTGCACTGCAAGTCATGGCAATTCAGTAGGTCAAAACTGTGTGAGATGTACAGTATAGAGTGACAAAAATGGTGTATTCTTCCTCTCAGTGGGTGAATATCACACTCTGCTTGGATGGGGTCGGAAATATCAGCTTGTCATGTAAAATAATTAGAGAAATAATACGTTTCCTTTCCTTTTTGATTGATTCGTGGTGTGCCTAAAACACAGACCACCGAGGATCACTGGGATTTGTTAATATGCCTGTTAGGAGTATTACAAGCTCTCTTCAATTAGATGAGTTTTATCAGGAGAATTAGTTCTCCAGCCTCTTTGATTCCACCATATTTGGTAGCAGAAAAAGAACTAGGAATGTGATAATGAAGCTCAGCTTCTCAAGTTATCCTGGGAATTTCCCCGCGAGTGGAAGCAGGTAGACAGCCGCTGACTTGCTGAAAGGCACGTCAGTAGGGTGGATGCTTGCTCACGCAGAAGTGAAGGCTGGTCCCAACTGTTCACCCATATTTTTTTGGAGAAAAGGTGGGAGAGTAGGATGGGAAAAAAAACAAACAATGGGGTGAGTTCAAAATGCAAATGAAGGGGAACGTAAATCCAAAAGAGGAAGGGGTGGGAGGAGGAGGAGGAGGAGAGACGGGGGAGGGGGGGGGCTGCCTGCTGGGGGATGAGAAGGAAGGAGGTGAGGTGTGGTGGTGGGAGTGGGGGTGTGGGGGAGGGAGAGGGGGGAGGGGTGTCTGACATCACCCCCACGGTCATAACAGCAAGGTCTGCATATGGGAGCAGCTGCTGTGCCCTCTGCTTCCTCCCCGGAAAATATGGCTGGAATATTAATTGCGTTGCTAATTCTGCTTATTGCAGCTTTTCGTGACGCTCAGAAGGTCCAGTGAGCCCTGTTACGTTTGCCTGTTAGCGGTGATGACTGTCTCGCCCAAGCATGGGTTAGACCACTTGAAAAAATGTATAATTAATTTGGTGGATCAGACACAACAATGAGCAACACAAAGATTAGCTTGTCATTCAGGGGAGTATTTAGCTTCTATGCTTCACTGCTGGCACCTCTCTGTGCAGAATTTATTTTAAAATTACCCCCGCAAAAAAAAAAAAAGACTCTCATCATTTTAGTTTGATGCGATCTGTTTCAGTTTCTACCTTTGGCATCACCTCTGTTTTTTTTTTTGCTCACGTTGTCAGCTCATTGTCTGACATGACATCAGCTTGATTGGCTGCGATGCACTTATACAAGAGTTGGGCTAATTTGAAGTAAACTCAGTACAAGTGGTTGAGTCGTTGTTTTGTGACCCTGTTTGTGTTGGATGAGCGTACCTTGTCTCTCTTGGGAACAGCCTACAGGCATCCCACACATCTGACACGCAGCTCCACACGCTCAGAGAAAACGGGGAGAGGAAGGGAGAAAAGAAAAAATATATATATAGTTCCTCAAGAATCTTGGCTGAATACATTATGGAGAAATCAAATCTAACTTCATGAAGTTTTTTTTTCTTTTTTTCCCGAAAGCTGGGGTCAAAATAAGTAAAGATGAAACGTGCAGTATGCTCAGGAGTGCGGCAAAGGAGCGACAAGGTTTCTGAGATCATACATTTACACCCTCTGTATTTCAAATGTTTTTCACGCCGTGTTGCGTATGCGTACATAATCTTACGAAGAAAGGGAACCAGAGAAAAATCGACGACCCGGCATTATGTGGGATTCATGCAGGTGTAAAATGTAAACTCCCCTTCTCCATGACAACACAGGAATATGCTTGCAAGATCAGAAAATAATCAAGACCTTGTGAATGAAGACCTGCAGTTTTTTTGGGGGGGAGGGGACGGTCCTTTCCTCTCCTCTTGCCTCTCCCCGTGCTCAGCAGGACCTCTTAGATGACAGAAGGAGCCGAAATGTCAAAAGAAGGATAGAAAGAGAAGTGCATGGGCAAAAAAATAAAAGGGGTCGGGGGGTGGGGAAGAGTGGGGTTGGACCTTAGGGATCCCGGTGTGGGGTGGGGGAGGGGAAGGGAGGTCAGAATCAAGTGAGTGCCACTTTAATCCGATGTGAGTTCATCCATGTAGAGGAGCTGGAGAGCCATGCAGAGAAGCAACAGTGATCTGCACAAATTACACACCAGCGAGAGGAGAAGTCAGACAGGAGAGAATATACGGACGTGTGTGTGGAATTCAGATGATTTTGTGACAGGGGAGGGAAGATGGAGAAAAGAAGCATCATGAGGTGCTTTGAAAACACGACAGCTGAAGTCAGGTAAAGGTAAACGTGTAAAGCTATATCTCAGCTGCTTAACAGAACTACGCATTTAATGTGCGGCACTAGTTGATGTATGTCAGTCAAGGCAGAACAGGAAGTAGAGTGGCAGACGGAGATTTAAAAAAAAAAAGTCGATGATTTATAATCCATACAGGTGAACGTACAGTGTCTCCTCCTCCACCCTTACCAAACAGCGAGGGTCACCCCTACTTTCCTCTCTCCTTCCGCTCCACCGCATCCCCTCGTCATGCACTGTAATTACAACCACAGGTGGGACCCGTAACACTGCCTGGCTGCTCCCAGCATGCAACAGGCACCATCTGGTTCAGAAGAGGGTTTTTTTTCCTGTTTTTTTTCTCCAAACCGCCAGGGGTCAAAACATCAAAGGCTTGGATCTTTGATCGGACCTCAGCGGGGTCGAGAACATGGGAATAATATCCACTGTCTCTTAAATCTTTCTGCAACACAAAGCGTGAAATGGGAATGCGAGCTTAGTCTTGTCAGCCACCAGGTCAGGTACCGGCCATTCCTACGGGGACCTTTGGCCGCCACCTATATCTCCTAAAATGTCTGCCTGCAAAACCTGTAAGAATGTATTCTCCAAAGACTCCCGCAGTGCTGATTACTTTTGCTTCGGTGCACGCCTCGCTAAAGCGAACATGCTCACTACACCTTGAAACATGACAGAAGTCATGAGAAAACAGGCACTGCTGAGGTCACAGCACATCACAGAGCTTTGAATGTGATGAAATCTCCTGTGTATTTGTATGTTTGTTTCCCTGCGGCTTTTTGCAGAAACTGTGAAATGTAATATTAATTTTTTTTGCGACGTTAGAAGCTTGCTTTCACAACAATATCTACAATGAAAAATTATAAGGGGGACAAAATCATCTCTGAAAGCGCTCTCCCTTTCTGCCACTGGAACAGCCTTTAAACAAAGCATTACGCAGCTGTCTCCAAACACAAGACGGCAGACCACTTTTGAATTATTTTCAACGGCTGGAAAGTCGTTACAGCACGGGATGGAGAAGCTCATTTGAGATCAGCACAGAGAAGGACAGAGTTTTACGTGAGGCGTTGGCAGATTGCAGATGTCTGCCTCTGCTCACTCTACTGTGCACGGTGCTGCTGCCGTTCACTGGAGAGCCCCCCTGGTGGAGAAATTCACTTAAAGTTTGGTCTCTGAGGAACAATAAAGACCCCAAACACCGTGCCTAAATTTAAGCTAGCATGAAATCCCCCCCCCTCTCCCCTGCCATCTCTGCTATGGGGTGGCTGGTTTGCCTCCTCCTTCCTCTTTCAGTGATGTGACACAACGTTTCAGATGTCGCAATGCAATTTGTATTTGCATGTTAGTGCTCTGTACCCATACACACGCACACACACACACACACACACACACACACACACACACACACACACACACACACACACACACACACACACACACACACACACACACACACACACACACACACACACGACTGGTACTTCTGTTGCTCTAAACCTCCCGGTGTGTGTGTGTTAACTGAAAGTGTCCTCAGGATCTGATGTGGAAATGGGCCGAGTGGAGGTAGATTTAGAGCTGACTGGAAACAAGAGGAGGATTGGTTCATTATTTAGCATGCTGAACCTTTACAGCACGAGCACAAAGCTAACAACTGCCAGCAGGCAGTCGGGTAACGTAAAGCAGGAAATTCAAAGGCTAATGACAGACGGAAGAAATGAGGCTGTGAGAACATTAGTGTTTTCTTTCGACGTATTAAAATATGAAGAAAAAAGTCTACACGGTTGAAATAAGCTGACAAAATATAAATTTACTGTCCACATTTTTTTTTTCATTTTTTTTAAACTTTTTGCCATTTTGGAAAACCTTTGCAAACACATCCAATGTCCAAAGCCAAGAAACGTATTCAAGTTATAGATAAAACATGAATCTAACCTCTGTCTTGCTTGTCCAAGTATGTAAGATAATCAGCTAAACACAGCTATGTTAGAATAACAGTGTCATGCACGCGTCCTTATTGAACTAAGTTGCGGTTCAGCCGAAGGAATTTTTAATTATGAAAATGATGCTATACCTGTGGGAGATCTGTGATTTTTTTTTTTAGAAATAGCAAGCTTTTCTGATTCACAAAGTCCTCAGACAGAGCATATATGGAAAGCGAGGGCCACTATTGCTTTTTATCTGATCGCTGACCTTGATCCAGATCTCTTTGTGGAGTGAGACCCATTCTCTTGGGTATTTCAGGGGAAGAGTAAAAGTGATGCATTCAACGGCACACTATCCATTAAGGCCAAGAGCAGCAGGGGTATTTTTTTTTTTTTTATCAAAATGCAGCTCTTATTGATGGATTGAGATTCATGTCTCGCAGTTCAGATATGATAACCTACGATACTTGGCCTTCAATTCACATCTCTTTTTGCCTCGCAATTCATCCCCCTCCTCTCTCTTTCTCTCTCTCTCTTCACTTGTTCTCCCTCCACACTTTTATCCTCACTCCATCATCCCCCATCTGTTCTTTACCCCCATGTGTCATATCTCTCTCCCCGCCGTCTCCACCGCCCTCATTTCTTGCTATTCTCCTCCTTCTCCTCTGTCTCCACCATTTCTTCACCTCTCCTTCCGCGCTCAGCGAGAAACTGTTGGAACCGGCAGCTCCAGAATTCTGATCAGCCACTTTGTGGACTGAGAAGGCTTGCCAAACTGCCTTTCCGATTAATCAATACTTCCATTGGCTGCGGTTAACACCTGTAACCTCTGCATTACATGGAGGGAAATGTTCAGTCCTGGAGCAGAATAGCAAACATCTACCTTATCCTGGCGACAGCCAAATCCTGCTCATTGCAAAAACATTTTACCTACTGAGCAGATAAATTCTGCGGGATTAGAAGCATGGAGGTGTCTCTCTCTCTATATCTTTCCTCTCTCTCATTTACTTTGAGTTAGTGAGTGAACACGTGAGTGAGTGAAAGAGTGAATAAATGCTGATTTAAAAAAAAAAAAAAAAAAAGCGTACCTGTGGGCTGTTTTTGTATCTGCTCCAGCTCCATGGTTGCCATATGGATGCGTAAGGAAAGTGAGGTACACTTAGATGCTGTGATAGAGGTAAATGAAATTCATACTCAAGTATCTAGGTCATTTGTAAGGCCCAGAGCAACATCTCCTTCCCTGCCTGCCTTTCCCGTGTGTTGCTTAAGTCTGTGGAACATCAAGGAGATGAAAACACTTCACATCCTGTATATGCAACAGCTCACCAAAGAATTGTGTGCTGCAAGCACGCCAGCATGGCCCTTGGAGTTTCTTTTGACAGATTATAGATAGCTATTATTGCATCACTTAATACATTTATGTATATTTGTAGAAATAATGTACACGAGGATATCGGCCATCTCCTGCTGAAAGAAGTTTCTAAACGAATTTGGAAAACTTTCAGGGGGGTTAAATCATTAAATGAAACTACTTCACTTGTTTTCTTGTAAACACTTCTGAGAAAAACATATCTTTATTTGGCTTTATCCTGACATGAAACAACAGGCGGATCCACAAATAATTTCCCACTTTTATCATTAACAGTGTGAGATGCCGTACATCCTGTGTCACGTCTGACGTCGTGGTGAGCGTGTTGTGTCACTTCATGGTGCCATTGCACAGTGTTGTTCATTGTATTGATCTTAACTCAGAAATCTTAGCTCACCAACACTAAATCTGTCTGTAGGGGGGCTTTTGTTGTAAGATATGTTTACTCAAGCCATTGTGGTCAAATTCCTCGCTAATTTCATACTCAACGTGTCTTTTCACGTTCCCTCGCTTAGCAGTTAGTAATGGCTCAGTCTCCCACTTCTGCTTCTCCTTCTCTCTCTCCTGCTCAGTGTTTCAGAGATGTTTCGTTTTTCCTCTGCCTCCTTTAGTGATACTAGTATTTTTAATAAATGTAGTCTTTTTGCTGCATTAGAGGTGAGGCCTACTAAATTGGAAGCACCGCTCCACACCATGGAAAGCTACCTTTTAACTCCCGTATCTAATCAGAGCTCAGGAGGCCGACCCAACGAAGCCTCCGTTAGCCGTCTCCCAGCAGGCCCACTGCAGCTGGGAAGCCAGGTTGGTTCGACGACAGTGCAAAGCAAGTGTGACCCCGAACAGAAGCCTGTGGTAACTGATGAGAAGGATGTTCGCTCACCTCTGGTCCTGGTTGTGTTTGAGGTTCCTTCTTGTTAAGAGCGAGTTTTTCCTCCTTACTTTGGCCAAATCCCTGCTCATGTGTTTCTCTCTGTAACACTTTAAGTTATTTACCTTACTTTGTAAAGTGCCTTGAACTTATGTTGTGGTTTGTCGCAACATAAATTTAACTGAATTGAAAAGAATTTCTTTGAAAAATGTAGGCGATCGCTGTAAAATTCAGTCGAGACAAAACGCAAGTCTAGAAATATGATGACTCTATATCACAGTTCACATTCACGGCTAGCAGTAATACTATTGGAAACACATGGACTTAATACATACTTAAAACAGCAGGCTGTCATCATGAAACACACAAGGAGAGAGGTTTCATCAGATGGGAACAATCATATTATGACATCATTCTAATAGTTTCAGAAATATATCTAGACATATTTGGGGTTGCAGATTTTCATATCTTAAAGAGTGGACTATTGGCCTTGACAGATGTCTGTGCTCTCTGAGTGCACTTCTAATTTCGTGTGTATGTTTATATGGTGTACTTGTTAACAACCAGTGGGTTATTTACACATCCAATATATTCAGAATAACATTAGCTCTCATTCTGGACTCGTGTTTGGGCACGTGATGACTCCCTGCAGGAGAGATCTTTAGCTGCCATATGCTCCAATATGTTCATCATCTAGTTGTTAACTTGGTCCAAAATGACAAACGAACAAGAAGGCTAAAACTCTCCATAAATAGAGCTGAGCAGAACTGCACATTGCCACCTTTCATGTTTCCATTTTTAACAGTAAAATATTGATTATCGCAGCTTTACGGAAACAAACACTGTGAAGCACTTTAAAGCTAAGTTTTATAACTTTCTGATGAATACAGTTGCTCCTTGTCAGTGAAAATGTTGCACAAGTTTTTAAGCAAGTAACACAACTTTTGTCAAATGGAGATGTGAATCAGTGTGCTCCATCTACTACTTTTATGCAGATCTATTTATAATGACATGCCAAATTTACATACTCTCGCTAACCACACACCGGGAACTGGGATACATCATAGTTTTTTGCCTCTACTGCCTCCCTCATATTCAGGAGACAATTTGTGTGTCTTTTTAAATTTATGATTTTGCCTCTTTCCCGTGCTCCCTTTGGTGTTTTATCAGCCTCTATGGTGATGGAGACGAAATTGGGGGAAGCATAAAAACAATTGAAAGGGAAATGTAGCAATTGAAACAATGTTTAAACGACACAAAGATCACAGAGCTATCGGGGAAGTTAGTTTAGGAGCATTCTGTTTAAACCTGAACGATGCGCCAGCTCACAGTGTGATGCTGAACACTATTAAAGGAACAGCCACATACAGGGTAACTTGCATTTTTCAGTCTTTTACGGTTAGTAATTGGCCAAAGGTATTTCAAAAATATATATTTTTTTATCTCACTTACAATTCAGTGCAGTATAATATTGGAAAGATTTGGAGTGATCAAACCAATTGGCCACATTACAATGCAGCTATAAACATGTGCTTTTTACCAATCAATGAGCACCAACACTATCATTGTCTTCTCCTCTGACATGCATCTGAGTTGAACGCAACATGTCCAGGCAAGTTTTTTTTTTTTTTTTAATGAAAGGCAGGCAGGGAAAGTTACAGGCTAGTTGATGGCAAGTGTGTCCTACAACCAACTAAATTATGGCACTTTATCATAAAGATGCGCTGAGTATCACAAGCTGATGATGTATAGTGTGAGTGAATCTGAGGGTAGAATTCTCCTTTAATGTCAGTAGCATAAACACTGTGGCTCTCATCCATTTAACTGCATCCCGGCTGTTTTCACTGCTCATAGATCACTGTTGCCTTTCTGCATGGATCCTCAGCTCCTCTGCCTGGATGAATTCCTATCAGATTAAAGATTTCACTGCCACCCTCCCCACAGCATACACACACACACACACACACACACACACACACACACACACACACACACACACACACACACACACACACACACACACACACACACACACACACACACACACACACTTTCTCCACAACCACCTCCACACGCTCACTCTCCAACCCCCCCCCCACCCTCCCCTTCTCACCTACACACCGTCCTCCATCTATCCCCCTCGTCTTTCTTCTTTCACGTGCATCTCCAGGTGAATATAGTACTTCATCAGGCCCTGACCCTCACACTCTCACAGCCCACCACTCATACATACATACATAGCATACATACATACATACACTCAGACATCCTCCGTGTACACATAATGCATGCACAGCGATGGACCATGAAGTTGAGCTGCCTCCTCGTTGCCATGCATGTCTCAATCACACCTCTGCAGTAATTAGTCCTTGGTTGGCTGATTATGATGCTGTGAGGCTGACTTTGATGAAGGATGCAACATGATCACTATTGAGCTTACAGTTGCACATTTCACTTGTTTTTGTGTGCACCTAATTAATATGTATGCAATCCACAATAATGCCCACTAATTGTGTTAAACAGTACCAGACGGCAGGTTTGCACCGTGTTGGAGCGACGCGCCCCGCAGTGGCTTTATTCGTACAGATATACTTCCCCACCTCTGATGTTATTTTTATTTGCATCAGGTGAATAATGCAACACCACAAACAAAACAAAAAAATCACAAACCAAAAACTTACTTCACAGTGGTTTTCATTTTCCCCGAACATACTTGACAATAGCTCAGTGGCAGGTAACTCAGTCTGGGAAGCAGATTTGCAGCCCAAAAAGAGATGGTAGCTGGAAATAAAAACAGATTGTGGCAGTTGACAGGTGGAATGAAAAGTGGGTAGTTTCCTTGATGTGGAAAAGGCTCAGAAGAACCGAGATCAAAGTTTGAAGTGACTTTTAATATTTATCCAAGAAAAATATTTCTGAAAACATCAGTAGTTGTTTTTCCTCTTTCATTGTGACTGTTTACTTTGCTAAAAGGCCAGAAAATGTGTTATAATTTTAAACAGTGTTCACTGATAGTGGTTGTACTGAGCGTGCCAGTTAAAGGTGGGAGGAGCAGCGTTTATTTATTTTTTTAACATGTACGGAAAACATACTCTACTACTACTATACTACTTTTAATGAGATTATGTACAGACAACAACAGGACACTTGTCACAAATAAAAATAATTAAAAAAAATATTAGCAAAGATGGAGACAAGTTAAAGTAATTCCTGCAGACGGTCTATTGATTTTCTGAAGTTCGATTATGGCAGCGGTGGGGCTGAGGGGGAGGTGGTGGTGAAGTGAAACTTTATAACATTTACATTTTTCCCTCATTAGTCGCACATTTTATCCAAACCTTGAGAATGAATTATGCTGCCAACTAAATCTCATTGATTTGCTCGCTTCCCCCTGAAATGATATAAATTGTATCACTCAAGCATAATGCAGGGGCACACAGCTCTCAGCAGATGTGGATTCACAATGCATATTTTAGAGTGTGCGCACACAGGAGAGGAGGAGGTGTGAGTTTGTGCGGGAGATCGATAGGTTTGTTTGTGGTTTAGGTTCTGCCACTATAAAAAAAAAAAATCAGGGATTGCTTTTAGACAGAGCCCTATTGTTTTAATGTTGCAAAATGTATGATCACTGCACATTTTAATAAGTGTGCTCCAATTATAATCAATTGATGATCCCTCTCGAGTCAGTGTAAGAAAATATGAAAAACACGATTCTGTAGTTGAATGTTATTCTGTGGTACTTGGTGAGGAGCAAGATGCTAATTGGAACCGTAACACAGAGCAAATGTCAGGTTTCTGTGTCAATATTTCAAATTGAAGTCCAAAATCTGTGGTTTTATTCCGTGCACTGGCATTGTGTTTCCCATCTTTTTCACTTCCCCTCACTGCTTTACATTTCAAGTCGCAGGTGATATTCCCTTGTTCCCCGCTGGATTGTCATCAACTGTCATCAACTGCAGTGGACCTTGAACCAGATACAAGATGAGGGATTTCTCTGCCCTGCCTAAGTGTGTGCGCGCGCGGCAGCCAGGCTGAGAATAAGTCTGGGCCGAGGAAGGGAGGCACAAAGCACCGTGTCTGAGGCCTACCAGGAGACCTCCGATAGCCAGTGCACCGTGTCTTAAATCTCTACCCCGGTGTCATCTCCCCTCATGTTCCCACCCGCAGCCCAGCACAAACAACAGCCAATTCAGACACAGAGTGCCGAGAAGCAGCTGTTAGGTTACAGAACTGTGTGGATGGAAACATGCGCTTTATGCTTCATTGGCAAGAGTTTTTCTTCAACTGGGGGTTCATTTTTATATATTTATAGGTTTTAGACACTTTTTTTTCCCAGCAAAAACATTGGTTACTACTGGCAGAAAAGTCTCTTAACCTTCATGTTTTATTGAGGTTCTGGGGATACGGGGTCCTTTTTAGCAGTCAACAATATTTCATGATTTTATTACCTGACTGTATCATAACTTTAGGAGTTTCGTTACTTTCTTTTTGTTGATTTTTAATGAGGACTTGGGATAAAATGATTTTAAAGTCTACACAATCGACCACCACGAGGTCATTTTTTAGTTTGAGAACTGCTGTTTTGGAGCCTCCATTCTGGCATTTTGGCCAACGCCATCTTGTTTTTTTGGAGTCAGAAGTATCCATATTTGGACGAGCTGGGGAAGATCGAAGGGAGGATGCGACTGCGACACTTTACATTCCCACCTGTACTGGCAACCTGGCTGCACCTCAGGCATGCCAATTAAACCAGTCACGCCCCCAAACGTGCCTGTCTTTGAGGCCTAATATCTAGATAATCGGTCCATTAATTTTTTAGAAGGTCGACCATAACACTGATCAGGAGTAAATTTCATGAATGACACCATAATCACTTGTGTAAAAACTGTACTGACTCTGTATCTCATTACACAAGTTGAGGCTTTTTGAGTGGGAGTCATTTAGAGCTTTTTAGAAGTTTTTTTTTCTTCGCCCTAGTAGCCATCAGTGGTATTGCCCTTTAAGGCACTTCAGAATATGTTTATCTTTTCAGCCTGATAGACAGCATCTAGTTTATCACCTTGACTGTGTCACAACTTTCAGAGTTCCTTTTGTTTGTCTTTGTTCTTTGTATGAGGATTTCACATAAGCATGATCTTGAAGTGAGTGTTTTTCACCTCACCTTCAAATGCTGTTTGGAATAGCTTTAAACACTCTTGATTTCAACCATGGTGAGACAACATGTCATACGAACCACTTCTTTTTGAGAGTGACTAAGTTCTGAGACTCTCAAGGAGTCAAAATAACTCAAAAAATAACATGTGTACAATAACAGCCACCACATTTCATTCGGAAAGGGACGTTTTTGCCAAACAACAGGAATACATTTGTTCTTGCAAAGCCAGATGAACATATAAAACATGAAATATTTTGCCTTTTGGTGTAATAACAATTCTACGTCGTTATCGCCCTCATCAAATGTGCAACCTATGGCAAAGGGTAGTGTTGCAATTTTAACACTCAATGGTTTTTAACAACGTTATAACGTTACCATTTCATAATGGTTGATTTTGTTGATTTTTTTTTTTTTTTAATATTAAACACAGACCACTGGAGGAGTAAAGTCAGTGTCAGCAAAACACAAGGCTTATACAAATACTTTTATCCTAAAACAACCTGTACTGAAAATGTCATTAAACTAAAGTCCACAAGAACCTCAGAAAGCAGCAGAAGAAAAAGTCCCAGTGTAATCACGAAGAAGGATGTAAAGCTTCGGGAGGACCTCTCAGGCAAAAGTATGAGGTGGCATCCTTTGCCCTGAAGGCAATGACAGAAGTCCTGAATGTGTTCATCAGTGTCTGTGTTTTCACTGCTGGCTTTCACTGCACCTTGCAGCCGCTGTCTGCGCTCAGTCTGCTCCCTGAGCGCTACACAGCTGTGGGTGTCGATGGTGACAGGTCAGCTAATTAGAGCGGTGCTGTGTCTGTCGAAGGCTGCTGCATGGAGCTGCTGGGCACATGACTCTGTATGCACTCATCCAGGCCTCTGGCCCCACGGAGCCACCCATGCACACACACACACACACACACACACACACACACACACACACACACACACACACACACACACACACACACACACACACACACACACACACACGCGCACACGCACACACACGGATGCATGCAGAAGTGTTCACACACGTATGCGTTAGCTTTACATTAAGCACAGTGGCCACAACACAACACAACACAACACTTTCTTTAACATTTTCTGAAGATGCGTTCACTTGGTTGCTATTCAACACAGTTTCACATCCATAATAGCTGAAAATGTGTTGTTTCAGTGAAAGTCTTTGAAGGAATTATATAAAGAAATTAAAGGTGTGTTTTTTGTGTTTGGAACTAAAATAGGTCAAATTTGTAGCAGAAATTGAATTGACAGATTCGATTTTGGTTAATCAACAAAAATAAACATAAAATTATAAAATGTGGTATGAACCCATTCATAGCCACAATAGAACTGACAAAACTCATACTGTCATAATTGCGTGTCTGACTTTGAAGGAGGCTACTTTGTTGTTAACAAACTTAAATGTATCGGGGAAAACCATTTCCCAGTTTGACCTTCAGGGACACAGCATTACCATGACAACCACCATCACAACCACCCCTGACCTCTTCCATCTCTCAGAGCTCATCTGACCTCCCTGAGCTATGAAGGTTCGTCATAACCTGACACCTCGCTGTGTCACACAGTTTGACCTTTGTCCCCAAGCAATGACCATACTGTCGAAACAGATGGAAGCGAGTGCACTGCGAATGCAGTGCTGTAAGTACGGACACACTTATAAGTCTCAATCCAGAAGCATAGAATTGCACACACATTGCTATTTACTGTCTCTGTAGTTTGTGAATATCTGACACAACTTAACACTAAAATGACACAATTGGTCATTTAACCCCACCATGGCCTTTGTCGACTTGGTAACAAAAATAAACACGCGGTTAAAGTTGTATCACATTCTCCGTTTGGTTTGGTTTAGGCATCAATAGTTAAGTACATTTGTTATGTTAGTCATGTAACTTGCGTTAAGTGCATGACAGAAGTTCAAATACGTGTCGTAAGTTAAGTAACGCATGTTAAAAAATAGTCAGTGTTGACTTTGCATTCCACGTGGGACATAAACAGCATGTGTGATCTATTAATCACCCCGACCTTCTCCCTACTGCTCCAGTTATAATTACTACCACCACCAGTGGTCACAATAAAAATTAATCTTGGTTGTTTTGATGCCCTTCAACAATTGGCCGGTGTTGTCGTTTTCTGTACCTATGCTAAATGAAATCTCCATAGTGTAGATAATGTAGTTTTACATTACAGGACATGACACTACTATCAGATCTTTACAAGCTCTATTTGCTGTGAACTATCGCTTTAATATTGTCAAATATGCCATTGAACATGGTCCATTTGACAGTGGTGTATCTATATTGCTGCAGTAGCCAGCTCTTTGAGTTGCTGCCAACAGAGGTCTTGGAGGTGAGCTGCTTTTCTCTGGGATAAATTGCTTATTTTTCCTCCTCCTTCCTCCATGAACGGGACCTTCTGCCCCGGTCGGCCCTTTGGTGGCTCCGGAGTCATCTACTTTTATTGCAGTTAATGCTCCGAGGTACAAAACAGCAGTGATGCACGGGGAGTTCCTCGCCCTGGCACCTGACGCAAGTGCCAATCAATTTTTAATCACGCTTGAATCAATAGTAACAACTTCTTTTTAAATAAGAAAAAAACCACAGACGGAGAAATTGAAAGCAAATATAAGATCCGACGCTTTGTCTATAATTAAATTTGGTCAATGATCATCTGCATACCCCAGAAAACTGATCTCCAGTCTGCTGGGGGGATTCGGCATAAATTGAGGATGTATACAAAACACGTTTAATGGCCACCGTATGCGTAATATTTAAATATTCATGTGATATATGCTGCAGCAATAAAGGGAGATTAAAAGGCCTATTTGAGAGTTTTTTCACTTGTGTTTAACGGAATGAAGAACTTTTTACGACCTGCACTTTGTCCCTGTTGTAATAATAGCAACGTCGCCTGTTATTTATTCACCAGTTCATAAAATCGTCTGCTTAATAGAGCAACACTGGAATGGACATGAACCCTGACAATTCAATAAATCTAAACATGCATGTTAGAATATACGTCATGCTGTAGGATAAACTCACATCTCAACAACATCTGTGCTACTGTTTTCTTCTTGTAAACCTGTTTCCTCATCAGCCTCGTCCCTCCCTGCAGGTGTGTGGTGGTGATATACGACGTAATCGACCATTTGTCTTGCATGCAAATATGTAAATGACAAGTCTGCATCTTTGTGGCTGATTGTGAAGAAGAAAAAAAATTGCAATAAATGACTGGCATATGGTTGCAATCGTCACTTTGTTGGCAATTCCTATACACAAGGCAATATATATAGGTGGAACTGCAGAGGCAGCAGAAACCTTAACTGGAGCCTTATGCTGCCTTCCTGTAATGACAAAATGAAGTTTTGACTTCAGTAGTTTTGCTCTGGTGTGTGTTTTCGTGTTGAGAGAGAAATGGTTGTTCTGTAAGTAATGATAATCTGTGTTTAACATGCTGTACCATGCTCTAAGTTCAAATTAATGGAATTCTTATTTGGTTTTGTACTAAGCTCCATTATTACTGTATCTCGTCTGTAGCCTGAGAGGCTGCAGCCCACTGAGTGCTAAGATGTAAAAGCTGTCCGATGAGTCTCAACGATATGCAAAGCTCCGCTGTTAATAATTCATGTCTGAGTTTACAAATGGCACTGTTGCGCAGAGACGAATCAGTCGAGTCGTTGAAATGCTGTTTGGAGGAGATGAAAGTTTAATTCCTGTCCTAGATTACTCCTCCTCATGTCTAAGCAGGCCCATTATTTTGCCTCCACCAATGTTTTCCCACCCGCTGTAATGCAAAATGAAGGGAGACGTAGGCTGCAGTGGTGGGACACGACCGGTTATGTACTCGCCGCCGATCCTCCCTGATAGGTGACAGCTGGGGCGGCTATTTGCATCGCTGTTTGAGGGAACGTTCTGTTAGGCCACAAGCTGCTGGAGGGAACACAGGACCCGTACTGTAAATGTAGCATGTTAATGTGTGTGTGTGTGTGTGTGTGTGTGTGTGTGTGTGTGTGTGTGTGTGTGTGTGTGTGTGTGTGTGTGTGTGTGTGTGTGTGTGGTATGTACTGTAGGTAAGGCAGGGGAGAGACAGAAAGAGCGAGAGGAAACAGAGAAGTAGGAGTGAGTGAACAAAGATGTGCACTGAAAAAATGACACTGATAACTTCTTAAGATGTAAATTTCAATAATTGACAAATTGTTAAGCCCGAGTTATTGATGCTACACCTGTGAAGCTTTCCTGTGTAGCACAGCACCATCTGAATAATGATAACAGCAACAGATTTATAGCTCCTACTTGAAATTCTTAGTAATTTCTGAAACAGTTGAACCTTAAAATTTCTGATTTCATGCTGGCAACTGTCAGTTTTGTCAGCTGACATGACAACTGGCAGCTTCTTATTTATCTGTTTTTGATTTATTTCTCAGCTACAGCTATATAATTAACAAGCTAACGTTGGCCTAATGAGTCAGCTGAGAACCGTGTCTCACTGACTTTTTAATGTTTCCAGGAGACTCTTTAAAAAGGAGAACCTTGTAAAACCAGTCTTGGAATCACACCTACATGCTTTCATGTAAAAAGACACAAAGAAAAATGAAAATCCCAGGAATCATTTTCATATATCAATGACGTGTCAGGCTGCTTGGCTTTCAATGCAACAGTACTAAGCCTTTATGATGCTATGATGTGTGTTTGATGAATTTAACAGTATTTAAAATAATAAGTTCTGCTTTTTGCCATTGGGCAGACAAAACAAGCTGTTTGGATTTGAATGGAGGGAATTTGGAAGTTGTAATTGTAAACGGCATTTTTGCACATTGGAATGTATTAATCTAGAATACAGTCAGAAATTTAATCTGAATTTTAATCATTAAAATAGTAGTATAGTTGCAGCCCTGCTCCCCGGTATACCAGACAAACTGTTTCCACGTACTAAAGAGCTCTGTTTGGCATTACACACATCATCTGAACCTTGAAGAGATCTCTGTGTGCCTGTGCGTGGGCTCCTGTATCAGTATGCTGCCGTTGCAAGTGAGGAAGCGTTGTCAAAGGCTCTGAAAAGCTCTTTGATAAACGCTGAGGGCCACCACCCCAACTCTCTCTAACTCTCTCTTGGCTCCTCTCTCTCTCTCTGAACTTGCAGACTTAGAGAACTGAATCAGATGTGATCAAAGGTGTATTTGAATTGTTTCTTTGCCTCAAGGTCTGGGGTCAAACCATTTATACTGATACCTATGTTTCAGATAAGAGAGCGCAAGGTGAGCATCTCGGCACTCCAAATCCCCCAAAACTGACCATTTTTCTCTGATACTGGATCTTTTGATACACAGTCTCAAAACTACATCGAGTATGTGTTGAAGTGAGACTTTAAAACAAATCTGAGGCATTACTTCACACATAGAAGTGACACCGTCTATACACACGTACGTTTGGCTGCACACCCGCATACACACTCACTCTAACACGCATGGGCAGATCTAATTTGGTAATTCATGTAAATTGGACGGTTCAGCATCAGATGACGCTGAGAACGACGTATTCATCAGTATAGCATAAGTGACGGACCGTTAACACATGGGTGTATTCTTAGCCAGCCTTCATACTCCATAATGTCACTCCTGTCTGTGCCAACTGAAACTCGGTCCAGCAACTGATTACATGAAACTCAAGAAGATCGGTCCAATACATCTTGTGCAAAAACAATAATTCGATGCATAATGATTCATCCTGCATCTGTACTTCATGATGCCGTCACCGTATATTTACACAGTATCACATATACCGAACAGCAAAACAGCACAACTGGCATACACGGAATTTGCCTTGACGCCTCTGGAGACAGAAAACAAAGCGTTCACACTACAGCTGCTAAATACATGCTAAACAGCCTTATGTACAGTAAAGTGTTAGCAGGACGTAATGTGTGATTTGAACATTTGAACATAGTTTTTTATGTATTGCTTAGTCGTGTTGTGTAAAGGGTTACAATAGGAGTACAGTGAAAAGTGCTGCGTTCAAATGGGTTCGTATTTACTGTGTAAACGAGAAGAGTGCATATGATGATGTAGTGTTTACGACGTCGCAACCGGGTAATTAGCTAGAATGTATAAACATTTATCAACATATATATATATGTATATATATAAAAATAGTTGTATTTATTCGTTTAATCATTCTCTTTTTGGGGGTTTGTGGCATTTTTTCCTTTCCAATAGCCATGCAAGCAGCGTGTTATGTCACAATGGAGTGTCACATTTGATCTTTTATACCATTTCACCGAAGTTTTCTGCAACCCCAGAGTTCACGAGTTGTGACGTGTTTGTTGACATTTACGGGAATGGCAGAGGCCGTGGAAGTTTATTCTTAGTTGGATGTCCCATTTGAAGGCATTAAGTCCTACTGGGTCGACTTGTTTGCTGTCTTAAATAAGGTTGAAATGGAGGGTTGAAATGAATTTCCTCCCTTTGCATTCAGAGGAAAGAATGATTTGGGATGCATTAACTTAGAGCAGGAGCAGAGGTGAGGCAAAAGGTAGTTTAGGGGGTGAAGCTCTGGGTCCTATATGTCTCAGTGTGTGTGGCCTCTCAGACTCTCATAGTTCTCGTTAGGTTTTCCATAATTTTTGTAAATATAATTACATTTTCCCCACTACTCCTCGGTTATGGCAACCTTTTCATACGCTGGTTTTCACAAGGATGAGCCAAATATTTGTTGTGGCCATAACAGAGCACATTGTGCTGCAGATTATTTTAATGGTAAGACAAAAAAAGCATTATTTAATTTTGTTGTTCAGTTATGTAGATGCTTTGTTTGATATACTAACTTAATAAATTAATAATATGTTAAGTATATACTTCATTCCAGCTTCATGTGCAAATATTCTGTATATCAACAGCAAAATAGCATTTTATTTGAACATATTTATTTGTAATCTATCATATTTTAATTTATTATTGACATTCCAAAACTCCATTTAAATAAACAACCTGACAAAAAGGAGAGAGACTTTTTCACTCACCTCCCCCGTCGCAGATATTCTCAGATGTCTGGGGAGTCAAACTGGCAACCTTGCAGTCACAAACCCTTCTCACAAGCCTTCGGGCCGCAGCTGCCTTCCTTGTTGATTGGTAATTTCTTCCTGTGGAAAACCGAATGCTTCAAAATATAAAGAGCACTCCAGATGTTTGAAGTGTCATAATATAACAATGCGGGTGGTAGAGTGACAGAAAGGTAGATTTAGCTCATCGCCACTGCCAGAAAGTATCTTTTGTCAAGTCTCCCACACAAAGAAATAAGGCCTTTTTCATTTTGGTGCGATTTTGTTATTTCGTTGGTTAAACATTTTCCAGGGAAAACATGATTGAGCTCACATCCACTTTATTTCTTCTTATAGTTAATTTTTTTTAAAGCTTTTAGCAGCCTGCCCAAGATGTCAGAGACCCGGTGTTTTACAGACTCCATGCAATTAAATGACTTTGCAAGTCTGTCATGAAGCTGCAGTTGAGAATGACCTGAAAAGACTGATATACTGCACAAATACATGTACTACCACAGCTCTTTTAAAGCTGTGGCTCACTTCTCACCTCTTCCTTTATTGCTACTTGTCACGACTCCGTCAGTATAGACCTGTGTGTGCCGCACTTTAATGTAAAAGTCACTGCACTGAATCAACACATCCAATGTTTTTCTATGTCAAGCGTATCTCTTGTCAGTGTTAAAGAGTTAGCCCGGAGAAATATAAGGTATTCACCTCATCTCTTTACCGTGTCAGTTATCCAAAGGCTCGGACAGACTACAAGCCTCCATCCATATATCTTTCTCCAAACTATTAACCCCAGGACACCATCATTTACTACCAAATGAATCCACTTAAAATGGACAATTTGCATTTATTACCATGTGGCAATTCTGGTAATGAGCACAAACAACTAATTTGTGTTTGCACAGGAAAATATATAGTCACCTACTTGTATATTTCATTTGGCTTGCATACTTATTGTTACAATTTTGGCAAAGCTTTGAAGCAACTCTTTTTTTTAAACTTGTGATGAAGCTGCCTTAGCGCCCCTCTTTTTATAAAGTTTTATTTCACATAATAAAGTGGTCCTTGAGCCACTAAATGAGATTTTGAGTTGTTTTCAAGGAAGCCTGATGACCGCTGATGGATGGCAAATAGCGAATAATGTATTTGACACAATGACTAAAAACTAATGATTGTGCCACGTGCAGGTGTTGAAACTATAATTGGGCCACTTGTACAAAACTCCCTTTCATCATAGAGCGATCAATAATCCTGTGGAGGGAACTCAAGAAATTATCAGCTCGTATGGTTCAGAGCCGATTATGCCAGAGGCGAATGCTGGAGAAACACCGGGGCCTTGAATTTAACGAAAAGATTTCACTCAGACCACAAATATTACCGCATTTTAGCATATAACGAGCCCTTGAAAGACAGTGTGCCCTCGGTGTGCTGGAGGAATAACACTGCTTTGTCTAGACATGTTAAAATTTTATGATTCAAAATAAAATTCATGCTCCATTCTGGGAATAAATATTCTCTGTACTTGTTTGAGTAAGAGAGGGAGGAGAAGGGGTGGGGGGGGGGGGTGGATACTACAGATTGTTTGACAGTGTTTTAAGAGTAACTGCCAAGTCATATAATTTTTACTATTTATTTTTATTATTTTCCACAAGGAAACATAAAATTTAGGGTTTGACTATGAAATGTAAATTTTGGAGAACTTGTGGGACTCGGGCAAATAGCTAACAATCTATATCACTTTTTAAGTTATATTACCAGCCATATGCCATCATGTCGTGTTGTGTGGCGTTCATTTCTTTTTATAACAACACATTACCTACCGTACCTTGAAACATGTTGGTTCGGCCTTGGATTGGAAGGACCTCAATTCACCCTGTGGTCGAAAGACCATGCCTCTCATATTGTACATACCAGCTTGCCTTTATTTCTAATGAAAATTCTTGTCAAAGCCCCCGAGCACACTTGTTATATGAAGTTTGGTGATTGATAACAGGTGAATTGGCTGTACAGTTGAGTTTTCGCCTCCTTTTTTCACACCAAAAATGGTTCTGCAATAAAATCCTGCAAAGACCAAATTGTTGAGGGAAGCAATTTCATTGGTTCAGGTGGAGGAAATTGATATAGTCACACTATATGTGGATTCTAATCGAACAAAGTGGACATGACAAAACTGAAATTAGAAATAGGGGGAGATTGATGGCATGAAAAGAAATGAAAAAGATCCTTTAATAGGTGAGGCTTTCGGAGTTTGTTTTTGACACCAAACACCTAAAAGTCTTTTATTAATGTTAAGCCATTTATTCAATGTCTTGTCATTATTAAAGATTCTCCCCCAAGGTTATGCCTTAGTTTGTGCAAATCTAAAAAGCTATTTTTCATATCGTCATCAGAGCTTAAGTTTTTGTTGAAATCATTAAAATGTCAAAAATATCCAACAGAGCTTGTTTTGGGTGAAAAATATTATGTGAATTCGTTTTGCAAAAGAGGGATTGAAATGGACCCGAGTAATCTTGTCCTCAACCTAAGGTGGAATGCTGACTATGATGTATGACTTGACAGTTTCCCCATCCCTCAAATCTATTGTTTTAAATCGACTGCGCTTTCACACGATTCAATTATACAAGTCAGTATTGCATGGCTGGTTTTCTACTGGAAAATATTTGACGATATGAGAACCTTGTGTGACCCATTTATTTTGATTTGGGAAAACAATTGTATCTCATCCCTAATGTCTGTTGTGGGCAGGGTTTATAAATCACTCCACCGGCTGCGTACAAATGTATGATAGGTGCTGCAAAATAAGCAGTATCAAAGCAGAGAAATTAACATAGATTATGTCATGCATTCATCAGTGATATGTTTAAAATGAAGCAGCCGCACAGGCTGCAGCTCGGGTTCCACTCCCTTCACGACATCTTCACTATGGCAGGAGTCAAAAGTTGAGCTCTCGTTTACACAGTAATGCTTTCTAATCAGGATAAATTCCTCCGAAGATCTTTGAAGTTTTATTTTTCTCCAAAGAGGCACATGCCGTGCCACTCAGTGTATATGGTTTATGCGAAATGGTGGAGAAGAAGGGCATGACGACAGATCAAACATCTCACTGATACCAATACAGTGCCTATTTTCCTGCTCCGTTGTCTTTCCTTCCCATGAAAGAGAATTATAAAAAAGACCTCCACAACTGCAAGAGCGAAAGAGAAAGTGAGTGCAAGGGAAAAAATTGAGAGGGTGTAGAGAGATAGTGTTTATTGCTTTTGGGAGGTGAATGATGGCGCAGCATAAAAACCCCACCAAACTGAGCAGATGGAGCCTATGTGACAGTAAAACCCCAAACGTCCGCTGAAGGTTTTTACCAGTGACTTATGAAAGCTATCTGTCAAAACAAAGGCAGGAGTTAGCAGGATGATATGCTAATGAAGCAGCATTGCTCCGGTGACAAATTATGTTCAAAAAGTAAATTGTTTCTCATAAGAGCCCTCTGTGTGAGCAAGGACAGCAGCGACTGCAAGATTATTGGTACAGGAAGTGACATAAGACAAGTGGTTCAACACGTCCTCATACCAAAATAACAGAGAAGGTCTAATTCCTCAAAACAACAGTATGAGAGTTTTCAGCACCTCCTCGATAGGACCAGCACATCGCGCACTACAGAATAGCTCATTTGACAAAATGACATATACAGACTGACTGGTACGGAGTACCTCCCTCAGTGACAGCATACCACACCTTCAGCGTCATGGTAACAATAATAAACATGTAGTTAATGGTGTGACACGGTCA
Source organism: Brachyistius frenatus (assembly GCF_029030835.1). Classification (NCBI taxonomy): domain Eukaryota; kingdom Metazoa; phylum Chordata; class Actinopteri; family Embiotocidae; genus Brachyistius; species Brachyistius frenatus. The sequence continues at coordinate 246,225 of NW_027210656.1, forward strand.
CAATTTGGTTAGGTTTTGGAAAAAGAGCACGGTTTCGGTTCACATAAGAACATATTGTTTCGTAGGTTTCATTATGTACGCGATAATTGATGATTATTTCTCCACACGGTGAATATACACAATATGTTATGCATTCAGACATAGATGGAAAACATACATACATACATATTAAATCAGCGGTTCCAAGGTTTTATTTTCTAAAGTTCTTGTATGATTTCATTTAAATAATTACTCAAAGCAAAACAAATGTATTATTTCTTTTGATGCTTTTACTATTGGAGTTTTTTTTTTTTTTACACATTATTTTAATTGATGTGCTGTTTCTTTAGTGAAGAATATGTGTACTTCAACTCTGTATGTAGTTCAACTCTCAAGTTGAAAGATTGGGATCACAGGGCGGTTGGTGAGTAACTGCATTACAAAACTGTAACAGAAGTTGATAAACTAGGTTACATTTTCAGGAGTACACATTTAAAGTTAAGGCAGTTAAAGTTGTGAAAAAAAAAAGGAGGTAGCTGTAAACAGAGGGGGCATTGTGTCTGCAGCCAAAGCCTATGAAGGTAAGAAAGGGCAAACCTGCAGGAGGTTTTATGACTGAGTTATTGTCAATGTTTACATGCCAGGTGTCAATGGTGTCACAGATTGCCATCCCAGTGTTCTCAGCAAGGCTTCGGCTTGGTAAACAGACTTCAAAGGAGATGACTCTGTGTTGAAATAGAGACACATATGCACACATGCACGAACGCACAAGCACACAGTCGCGCGCGCCCACGCGAGCAATCGGGCGAGCAGGGTGCACAGTCTCTCGCACATACTCATGCATGCTGATAAATGAAATGTACTGTACTGTATCCAATCATAAGACCAATGTCAACATGAGGCATTCAGGTTGCTTAAAAAACAAAACAAAATCACATAGAAACTGCACAATTCGGAGAGAAAAGTCACTCAAAATGTCACGCTGTGCTGAAGTACAGTGCAGGAACGACAGGGTGGATGATTTGATGCGTGCATGCTGGCTTCTCTAAGGGTACATGTGAAGCGTATGTGTGCCCTGTGTATGTGTGTGCAAGGCAAATGCAGTATTTGTTTATGAGGTTTACCCAAATGGAGTTTTGGGATTGTGTATTGTGCTGCATGCACTATTTAATTAGGATGAACTTTTCAAATAACCCATTATTAGGAAGAGTGGATCATAAAAGGAAAACAAAGACGGGACCAAGTTGTATTATTTTCCCGTTGCCTCACAATTTCTCTGCATGTTTCTATCTTGCAATTTAGATTCTATTTTATTGTTGTTTACACTGGGAAGCTGCTTTTCTAAATAGGTAAAAGAGCAAATAGGACAGCATTGCGTGGCATTGCAACGGTTTCTAAATTATTAACAGACTCACATGACTTACGATTCTGTGTCGTCTTTGTACACTATAGGGCAATTGCAATTCAATAATATGCAATGTTTTATGAATTTTGAAGTCGATTGCTACGTGTGAAATATTTTCCGCATCATAAAGAATCCGCTCATATATGTACAGCAGCTGTGAGGACAAAGTTGAAGAATGTAGTGGAGCTGTAAAGGCTTGATGTTTTAGGAGAGTTGAAGGTTTGCAAACCCCTCTAAAAAAAAGGAAAGAAAGAAGAGGAGAAAAAGAATCTCTCATCTCTTATGCAGCAAGAGTGGATGCGCCTTGAGATATGCGTTTTGCTGAGCCACGGTGGAGTGTTTGATTTCAAACCAATTTTTAGCTGATCATTATTTTTTATTAAAAGCATCTCAGTTCATTATATAAAAGCCCTCTCCAATGTTGGGGAAGGAAAAAAAAGAAGATAAAAACGCCTTGTATCAAAAGCCACACACAGAACTTGGGAGAGTAAGCCTTTAATAGGAATCAGAGTTTACACATTTATGAACCAAACAAATAAATGCTACCACAAAAGCTGCTGGAGCTGTCAGACTGAATGTATTATTGCTGTGATATTACCCAGTCAGAGTTTTACTCTCTTCAGATATTTCACTGTATTCTACTCCTGCTCTTGAGATCATTGATGGATAAAGATGGGATGTGGAATTCATCCAGTTTCATTTTGGATTCTGTTCTTTGTTTTCAGAGAAATACTTTAAAGCATCGGTGGCGTCCTCGCCGTAAAACCAATCAGGATTTGCTTTGCCCCTCCTGCAGCGCGTCCTAAGAGACCATGAGTTCCAAGAGGGACACTTTTATCCACACATCTTTAATATTTAATCATAATAGCACAGCAGCAAATCACATCAGAGGCAATGCATGTTAGATCATATTGTCTGATCCAATAGCATGCTCCTGTGTTGCTATCAATTACAACTTTGGCACCCAACTAATTTGTTTGAGGGCTGGATTGGTAATTTGATTCTGGGCTCACTCACTTGATTTCCCTTACCCATTAATTTCATTTGCACTTGCCCATCAGCAGCGCCAGCACATGTTGAGTCACCCACGTCCCAGAGCTCATCTTCGCCCAGTCTTATTAATACCACCAGTTGTGGCAAGTGCCAGCCTGACACTCACACAGCATGCAGCCGCCGCTCTCATTCCAAGCCATCACTGCCTGCATCTCTCCTTCAGTGGCTTGGAACCTCTTAACCTGTCCACTCTTCACCTCACCAGCCGGCTCACGCTCGTGGCTCTGCTGAATAGGAATTCAAAAGCCTGTGCCGCCCCTTTCATACAGCGCCTGACAAATGACGCCAGCTTAAAATCCATTTTTATTTTGGCCAAAGAATTCCAATTAAAACGTCTGTCTTCAGAAAGAAACTCATTATTGTTGCTATTTTTAGACTTGGTATGACATGTAGAGCCACATTTGGTAAAGGATAACTAATTCTGTGATTTTTAGGGTTAATCAATCTGTTTATGAATACACAATGATCATAGAGATGACAGGGAGATAGTGTCATTGTTGTAATGAGTCTATTTGAAACATCAAGATAAATTATAGGAAAAACGTATTTGTGTTTTAATTTATATTTTGAGAAAACAGTGTATCCAATTAACCTTTTGTGACACTGCCATCAATGTAATCTAATCATGTCTTTACCTTACAGTAAGGCACAAAAATACATTATTTAGAGTAAAAGAAGGCATTTTTGATAGACTGTTCTTCAAGATTTTTTAGAAACAAATAGAAAAGTCTTTAAAATTGAATACCAGAATGTAGCAATATTCCCTGATGGGAAAAATAAAAACGTCTTTTTAACCGTTAAACTCACACAAAATTCCTTGTGTATTGATGCTCCTCCTGAAAAGTATAATGTTCAAGAGACTTGTGTTATTGAAATTTTATCAAGGATAAATGGCAGAGACACAGTGGCACCCTCTGGGGGACCCTCCCCAGGCTCGACATTGGTGTTACAAGGATGTCTTCTGCCGTGATGCTTAAATGAACTGGGCTGTAATTTGAGTGCTTCTCTATATTTCATATCTCATAACATGTCTTTGAGTGAGTCTAATTTCTTTTCCATATGGGCGCTTTGCGGTAAAGAGTGAATAATAAAGGAAACCCAAACAATTATGTGGCTTTAGTCGCGCATCGCTGGCCTCGGTAATGTCACTTGTCTGTGAGGGGAAGTGTTCTGTCTTTGTTAGGGGCTCTGTCACCCTGGGCCTTTAGATAGCTGACTAAATTGTGGCTGTATGGACCTTGAGGATTCCACTTATTTTTTTTCTTTTCTTTTTGACACCATGCAGATGCAGTCTCTCGGCAGATGCGTGTTGGTCTCCAGGTCCCATGTGGCAAGACAATATATGAAATGTATTGAAAGCACACATCTGTTTAAAAAAACAATAAACAGAGGCAATGCTAAAACACCTGCAGTCTCCTTTTTTTACACACAAAGACAAATTTATGTCACGTTACAACTTGTAAAAGAGAAATAATGATATAGTAGTATTTCTCCAGTTTAACTACTGCTTTTCTACCTCTCTGTTTTTAATGTAGCTTCCTGATAAGCGGGCCGAACTGGGTTTTTGATATGACTCTCCTGCCGAGTGTGCAATCCTTCCTCCAAATCCCAAACGACCCAACCCTTCCTGGTAAATTATCAGGTGATCTTTCACAAACAAGAATGAACGAAAACACATTTGTGGTGTATAATAAGATGCAGTAATTAATGTCATCGATTCACATCTGTAAGGAGACTGACTGGGAGAAATGTGATTACTTTTATCACATTTCAAAAGTTGGAGTTAGTTTCTGAGCCCTGTAACTCAGTTAGCGTGTGACTGTGGAGAGAGCGTGAGGGCTGCTCTTGCTCTGTGATTGATGAGTGCACACCGGGCAGGCTATTAAAAAGGCTGCAGCGTATTCCATAGACAATGGCAATAAACATATTCAGGGTGCTGAATTCAAAATGACTTATTTAGGGAAAGAAAATGCAATTTTTGCACCAACAATAACCATAAACCTTGGATTAATGGGGAATGCCATGTGCACATTAAAATGTGCTACTACAAAAACACACACCGCACACACACACAGGTATGAATCCACATTTGTATTTGCTCTCTTATTTATAAGAGGTTACTCATTGCTATTACAATCTCCAAGACCATAAAGTAATCATAATAATAATGTACAGTATATCAGGCCCTTTTTACTGTGACACACTGTTAAAGTTGTTAAACCTTTCCGGAAACACATTTATTCGATTTCTTATAAGCGGTGACAGCTTAGCTCGGCTTAGCTCAAAGGCTGGAAACAGGGTCTCTATTCAAATTGTCTAATTCTTCACTCGAGAGTGCATCAGACATTTTTTTTTGTGCTGTTTGAAATTTTAGCTGTAAATTAAATTCTCCAAATAGTACACTACAAATGCATCGTGAGGCACACCAAAATGTAGCGTGCAGAAGGTGTACCTTACATGGATCAACCCGGACCATCACGCACTGCGGTCTGTTTCCCAAGTGTTGTAGCCAAAGATGAAGAGCTGTCCATTGTCTACGCTGCACAGACAATAGTTGCTATCGAGTAGGATTTTTTTTGGGAGCCCGGGAGAATAATTCTATACGTAAACCAGCAGGATATGTAGAAATGATCATGAACATTGCTCTCGTATCCCTATTTGAGAAGATTTGGTTGCTCAGTCCAACCTAAATATGTTTTGTTGTTAGGCTAAGAAGCTAACTCGTACAATACGGGCACTCCAGCTAAAACAACAGTGGCAGGGCTTGCTACAGAAAACAAAATCATTTCAGTGTATTTGATTACTTTTGCATGAGGGAAATTACTTCACAATTAATAGGCTATGTTTAAAATGATTATGGTTATGGTTTCATTCCTGCCTGTGGTGGATACAGTACAGTAAAGTATATCGTAAATAAAGTTACATGTGCACAGACAACATTATGAAACGGTATCTCTATTACAAAATGTACCAAACACAGTAAGATTGGTGGCAATGGCCTGAGGTGGTGCACATGTTTGGCTTATATACGGTGCATATATGTTGCAGCAGAGCATCAACAGCTTTATGCAGTTGTCCCCTACTGGAGTCTTTTACTCACTTTATAGTAAGTAAGTGAAGTGCAATTTGACACAGCAAGGGAGAAACAGCCTGCTTGGCTCTGTCCAATGATTACAGAATCCACCTACAACCCCATTAATTAACACATTATATCTTGTTTTGAATCCAGATTTTATGCTAAGCTAAGCTATCCATCGCAGCAAGCTGTAGCTACACACGCAGAATTGCAAGACAGTGAAGACACATTTCCCAATATTGTGAAAGTATTTCTTTTATATATAAAAACAAAAAAAAACACCAACAATTATCAATCATCAACAACAAAATATCATCCACAAACTCCAAGAGATTTTGAAATCTGACCATCAATGCAGAGTGTCGTCTATCTGTGAAAAGGTTCACATTAAAACAGTGTGGAGCGGAGGAAGATAGTAGCCGCTTGTTCAAAAATAAATATCTTTGGGTGGCTGAAGCAGAGCAAGTGATTAGCAATAATGTAGATGCTATGCAAAATGAGGGAGCTGCTGGGTGGGGAGAGAAAGACGGCGAGAAATCCACATTGTTACAAATGGATAATTTATAAATATGCTGTTCATGGTGATATCTCTGGAGATGACAGATCACATGTATCTGCAAATTGTAGCAGATGAGAGTTTAATAGCAAAGTAATGAGTGTTTTGGCTCCACATATAATATGGAGATCAAGCAGTCGGAAACCTTCAATAAACATCTCATTTGATGCAATTCTTTGCGCTTTTTGGTCTCGTCCCCGGGTCATATTACTTCACCAAACATAGAAACACTATTACTGTACACATGACTGGAAGTGTGCATGCATGTGCGCTAACAGTGGGTACAGGTGCTCCATTATTCAAAGTATCTTCTTGGGCTTTCGAGCTCTGACAGTGAACCAGACAAGACTTCTCTGCACGCACACACACACACACACACACTCGCACACTCGCACGCACGCACGCACGCACGCACGCACACGCACACACACGCACACACACACACCCCTCCCACTGCAACACCCCTCTCAACTGCAAAAATATTACCAAAGCTTCCCTGGGGAGAAGCAGAGGGGAAACGTGATCTGGAAGAGAGGGGCGAATCCACCACAACAACAGCTGTTTCCAAATCACAACAACCTGGGGAAGGGTTGTGGGTTATATTTTATGGGTGGAGAGGGACCGCGGATGTTCATTTATTTATCTTCACAGTCAGCATTGAGGTGTGTGTGTGCGTGTGTGTTTGTGACGAGATATCTCATAGCTCACTTTTTACTTGAACAGGAATAAGCCTAAAGTCACCAGTCACCCTGCTGACTGCTGAGACCTGTGCCACAGCCAGTCATGTGCACAAATGATGAATATGTAAAACTAATCAATTCCATGCGTCAAAATATTATAATGAATGTATGGAACATAGAAAAATCTTATTGAGTTGGTCTGATGCCATCTACTTTCCTCTTCACTCGCTTTCATGGATGCCACTTCTCCACGGGTACAATTATGTTGAGAGCAATTTCATATTTCAAGTATGCAAATATCGATGCCGTGCGGCCACAAACAGTCCATAGACAGAAAATATGTGGACTGGAGCACAGTAATCCTTTTGAAGTGTCGTGCTAGCTCACTATTTAAAATCTAAATTAGCTCACGTGAACACAGTCATGCTCACACGCACTCACACACACGGATTGAAATTAGTCGAATGGTTCTCAGTAGACCCAACTCCAAACACACATGCCTCTGGTGGGGAAAATGGAGGGACATGTGCTGGAGCTGAATACCAACATAACCATTAGCAGGTGGGGCAGGCCAATCCGTGGTAATGACCTTGGACATGTGTTGGTGCCTGCTCTCTCCTTTGTACATGCTGTTATTAATTTGGCTATCCCCTAATCCACATGCCGAAACAATGGCTCATCTGGTATCATTTACCCACAGTGACCCAAAGCAGGTGCCGTGGCTCTAAATCACAAGGGATTAACTGTCAGAATCAGACTAGAGGAAGCGTTAGGTCTTGTTCAGACTGCCAGCCCACTCGCGACGCAACACACGGTGACGACGTCATTTTCAGAGTGAGCGGAACCTACGCTACCGCTCGCAGAGCGCTATCAAAGGAGTGAAGATGTTGGCGCCTTGGACAGACAGCGAAATACGTTGTCTGCCGGCACTGTGCTTCTGCGTCGGAAAGACGCTTCACTAGCAGATCTACGCTTACGTCGTTACCACAGCAACCCATGCAGATAGGGTGGTAATGTGGGGACACACTAAATCCGATCCGTTCAATGGCAGATAACGCTGTGGACAGTCTGTCCTAAAGATCAGAATTAAGAAACAAATCCGATTTCCCGCAGTACAAATCCTACTAATGGGACATAGCTGTCATCTATTATATCTACATGTGCTGAAAACACTATGCTGCAAACTTTGTTTGTTCATCTCAAGATTTTTAATCACAAAATATGGAGTTTTTCCACTGAAGCAGCAAATCACTATTCAGTGAACACACCACTGTCCATACAGTGGCAACATTTGTATTTTGTAAATCGTTGTAATACGGTCCATGATTTAAAATGTTTACTGGTTCTTATGAGTACAAAAATGTAATGTTGTTACAGTGGTACGAAAACCGTGCGTCCCTTTCCAGAATTATCTGTTCTTTAACTACTGCTAGTTAAGGAGTAAGTTTACAATTATCATGACATCTTTGTAGCTATTTCTTAATTCCCTATTAAAGCCACTTTGTGTTATCATCATTAATTAAATTCATAGCTCGCATTTGATTGTGAAGCCTGTTAAGTCCCCGGAGTTTCCTCAACATGCTCCCATCGCTGATTGTTATAATGTGCTGTGTTTCACGAGATCCGTTAATCCCCTCTCCTGTTTGGAAATCACAACTTTTTAACCTCAGTCGGGGGCGCTGACTTTGATTCAGATCAACTGATACAGTTACAGATCACAATGGTGACAGTCAGGGAGACTTTTGGAGGTTGTCATTTGTTGCTATTCCTGCCTTTTTTGAAGATGTTTTCTGGATGAGGCATCTGAGAACTGTGGTGCACAACAACTTTTCACCAGGGGGATTCTCTGCCATTCTTTGCGTCTGATGTGGCCCTTCTCGCTTTTATTACTGCTTTTGTTGTCCTTTTTTTTTTTTTTTTTCTTCTTCCCTGTGTGTATATTTTGCTACACCATCTGTCTGTCCTGCACTTGTTAAATCAGTTTGCCCAATAATGGCGCCCTCTGCCTCGACTACACCCCTGGCACTTTCTATTTGGTGTCCAAAAACCACAGAATGATATGCAAGTGTGAGTCAACCTTCCCCGAGTTATTGGACGCTTGTCAAACAATACCAGAACAACAGCATGATTTGTTTTGTGCACAAGTCTCAACAGTCTATACCCTCTTGGCATTGTTAAAGGAAGGCAGCAAAGGCAGAGACAGACATGGAGAGAATATCATATCAATCTACAGGATATTAGCTGCAAGGCACCAGTTCATACTGCCAATGATGTAACCCTCTGTGCCAGTATGAGCAAGTGCCACAATAAATTACTTTACAATCATCCAATGCTTTTATCTGATGATAGCGCTCTGTGTGGGCTGTGTGATTTCAAGCTTAAGATTTTGTTGTTGTAGCAGTGGTAGCACGGTGATTAAGGGTGTGTGAGGGGGAGAGGGAATCCAAAAACAAAACTGTGTACAAGAATGTAATTGCACATGGGTTTATAATTTATGCAGTGGATAATGTTTGAATCCCTAAAACCTGGAGACCCGAGCCAGTCCTCCCCCCAACAGTAGTCACATCTTATTGTTAAAATATTGCAGCCATTCTTCTGACACCCTTTTTTTAAACCCACTTGGCTATGTTTAGCCCGATTTTACTTGGGTAAAATCATGAGTTATTCATTTGACAAGGGGTCATTTTTTTCTTTTGTCACAACAACATGAAAAGGTTTCAAATTATGAACATGGTTCCCAAACATAAAAACACATTTTTATATTGTGTAAAGCTTAATGTGATTTCCACTCACATGTCCACCATGAATTCAAGCTCGCTTCTGCCTCATTATGCAAAGCATCTTTTTTTCTTTTTTTTGTTATACCTTCTCCCCAATACCTACAGCAGTTTTATTTCATCCAAGCTGAGCTGGCGATAGATAAAAGGAATGTGTGGGTGGTGGCCACCTTGTCGTACCTGTGAAGCCCTGAACTTTGGTGGGCCAGTGGGTGACGGTGCCAGACTGCAGACCTGCAGGCACAGACCTCCTCACACCCAGGTTTCTAAGATGATTTAAGATTCTTGAACTATAACATATAAAAACAAAACAGATCATTTTATTCTATTTAGTTATAATTAAATAAATATGTAAAAAAACAACAACTCTATGAGCAGGAGTGACAGACGCAAAGAGGTGGGAGTGTTGGAAGGGTTACAGTATCTGACTACTATCAGCTACTGACAACATCCAGAAACCAAGTATTTTCCAAAGAGATGTGAATACAAGGCAGCACATACATCATTGCCCCCCCCCCCCCCCCAACGTAAATCTGCAGTGCAATCCTCCAACAACATATAGAACTGAGACTCTTCCTAACCTATCCACTCACTGGCAACTCATTTTCTGTCGTCATGCCCCATTAACCTTAAATTTATCACTAATCTCACATTACAGACAGATTAATGTAAAATTCAGTTTTGCAAACAGATGCTACATTAAATAGCTTGATCATTTACTTACAATTACTGATTTGTTTACTTGTAATGTAAATGAGACAGTGACAAGTAGATACTTGTGTTAAAAAGGAGATGGGACATTATTCTGAGACCATGCAGAGAAAGTAAAATAATTAATTATTTAGCATCATCCTATTACAGGACCTGTTTAGAGGTCAATGATGGTAATCACTTATTTATGTATACAGGGTCTGCAAACAACTAGGTAAACAACTTTGGAATCTAATACAGGCCTATATACAGTAATAATTCTGCAATAGTTACAGAAGGAGTAAACAAAAACAACAATCCCTTTTCAAACTGCCCCTCTCTTTCTTTTAGATGTTTTTTATTTTATTTTATTTTATTGCTATTTGGTTTAACATTGATATTGGCTCCAGATGGTTTGACTTTGTCAATTTTTTTTTTAGCTTCTAAATGATCCTATATATTCACCAGCAAGTCGCTGACTGTGTCTGCTGCTGATCTCTGGGTTTTCAGTTTTAAAATGAAAACGTATTTGTTTGAACCTGTAATTTATCAAACCATGCCATCTTAAAAGAAGAGCAAGATATGTCATATAGATATACTCAATCCTCTCATAATCAGGTATTCTTGCTTATCTATCAGATCTGGTTTTGGTCTGCAACAACTGTGTGCTCTGAATGTGTGTGTGTTGCATTTCTGCCACTTGTTTCACAGTCTTTCATCACTGAGTCAAGTAGGTCTCCTGTTCATTTGTGGATTGAAAGACTTTCTCATCTGTTTTCTGCAGATTACTTCCTGTTTCTCCTTCCGGTCTCCCATCTGGTGTGCCAACCACAAAGGATCGTGGTTGCTCGTGTTTGTGCAGGACCACGGCCGGTTGCCATGTCTCTCCTCTTTGCACTCAAACGGTTTCTCCCACGTTTCAGGTAAGACAGTCTCCTTGTTTTCCTGTCCATGTAGTCTTTGCATCTCCTGCTTTTCTCTCAAGTGCCTGCGTAGTTGGACTGTGAGGTTGAGGTTGGCAGTGTCCCATCAGTAACTGTGCTGGTGATAGTTCTAGACTTTAAAGTGGTGTGTTGAAAATGAAGGGGTGACCATTATTACACAGATTCTTCTTGACCATTCGACTCGGCGTGCCCGGGATTAGACGTGGTGTGCTTGAACTCCCAGTTCTCCGCAAAGTCTTTGAACTCAGCACTGACATACTGAGGAACATTTTCGGAAATGACAACATCGGGAATGCCCTGCATTGCAGACATCGATTTCTTTGCAAGTTTGGAACTGCGACTGGTGTATTACTCTCAACGCTGTGATTTTTGGGAACCTTAAAAAACATTCTGCTACTTACTCCCACTGGTTCCTGTCTGGTACTTGGGATCCATTCAGATAAGGTTGTACTCCCTTGCTTTCTCAAAGACGTTCTTCAGCATGTGGTCATGCTTATTTGTTGAATTCTGTATCTTCTCATAGGGGTGTTAGAGGTACACAGGTCTGAGCTTTCATTATAATTTTTTTATCTGCCCTGATTAGCATCTGGCACTGAGAAGTACTTTGTATATGGCACACAGGAAACTACTTCCTCAACAGGGAGCAATGGGTCCTACTCACATTTGATAGCTTGGTTCAGATCTTTGGGATCCATTCAGATATGGATTTTCTTGGGTGTGACCACAGTTTATATACTGTTAATCCACTCTGTTGGTTTTGTCTGCCTTACTCACAATTGTTCCATGTGTAGCTCCTCAACTTCTCTGTCCCCGAGTGCTACTGGAATCCTCCTGGGAGGATACATGGTGGGTGTAACAGTGTAGTCAGTCTGTATATAGTTCTGACCAGCTGAGCAACGACGTTCACCAAAGAGATCATCATAGTCCCTAAGAATGTCATTCTCCTTTCCAACATCCCTCATTGTCTTTAGTGAACCTTTCAAACAAGTGGCTCCTCACAGTAGCTATAGCTGAGACATATTGCGTGATCTTAAAGTCATTGTTGTTTCTTTGGCCCTTGTGTTAGTGCTCTCTTGCCCGGTGGTGCTACTGTATCTTTTGGCGAAAGAAAGCGATGAGTTTGCTTTTACGTGCCCTGAGCTTGCCTCTAACATCGAGTAGTTTATTATATATTTTAACTGATATTTCTTTGTAGTCTGTGTCCAGTTAAAAAGTTACAACTTTCTTATTTATTCACCATCTTTTATTCCATTTTTTTCCTTCTCAGATTCTGTCTCTGCAGACTCCATCACCCTGATGTGTTTTTCATGTTCAGCTTTCACTGTGCTGTTTTAACTCTCACTTCAGCCAAGTGCATACACGTTCTTTCCATGTTGGTGCTGCTGACCCTGTGATCTACACATAAAGGCAAAATAATTGTTCTTCTTGCGTGCTTTCCTTGTGTGGCCATTTGCAGGACATTTTTATTCTGTGTTTAAAGCTACATTTAGTGCAGCTTAACTCATGTTGTTCAAGATTTGCTGTGTGGCTTTAACTTTGTGGTCTTCTGTCCTCACTGTTCTAACTCTGTGCACTTCTACTTCCTGCTTCGACTAGCCTGGATTTAATCTAAAATGCACAGCAGATATCAATCGCTTTTGCTCATGTCAGATCTGCTTTTCTTAGCAGTGAGCCTCTCACTTATGCCACATACTAGTCTGTCACGTACCAGGGAGTCATGCAACTGTCCAAATTCACAGTCTTTGGCTTTATGTTTTAAAACTGCGACATATGCATCAGTGGATTCCTATTGTGTGGGCTCGTGTGGAGAACATTTATCATGTACTATGTAAGGAGAGTTTTTCTGGGCTCAGAATACTCCTAAAACTTCCTTTGTAGCACCTCTATTTCATCTCTCCTGTTGTCCTCAAAATTTCTTCTTCCACATTAACAATATGTTATATTAATGAGGGTCAACAACCAAAGTTCATTATGAACAAAACTTTTCTGGTTACTTGTGCAACATACAGACCCATACTGATAGAGCTAATGTCATGCTGCTTGTTTATGTATTATGTACATCTCGAACTACCGGTACCTACAAAGCACTAATCCAATTATACCAGGTTACATTCTGTAGTTCTGTAGTAGGAGGGTCAGCAGCTAAACACCACTACATAGAGAGATGGAGTCTACTCCATCTATTTGCGTGGTAAGAATAATCAAATAAACATTTAACATTTCAAATAATCCTGGTGTAGAATTCAGATAATTACATCAAGCCTCAGACTTACAATATGAGGATAGCATATTCATTTATTACCAAAAACGTATTCTAATTCAGGTTGGTTCTGACCTGCTTATGGAAAAGCACAGTTTCACGTGACCTCTGCATAAATGATTTCAAGCCAGAGATGGAAAACACTTCACGCAAATGGAAACCATGTTGATTATACAAAAGAATACATATTCTTTATTAATTCTGTCAAACTAGTCTACAAATCTAAAGTGGAAAGTGTGTGGACATGTTCGCCATGCTTTCACATGATTAAAGACTGATTAATTATACTGGTATGTCCCCTTAATTTGTGAAGAGGTACATGAATGAAAAGCAAGGAGGGAAATTCAGGAATTCCAGCCTTAAAAAAATGTAAATAAAAAAAATTAACAAATACACAAAGGTAAGTTAGATTTGTCACCTTCAGTGTTACATGTACATATATATTGTTCCAACAACAGAAACCAGATCCTGTCTCCATTTAGCAATGATTTTCAGTTATATCAGCAATGACCTATAATAACTGTAATATAATAAACCCACACATGGTCTGAATGGATGAAAAGAAAATCAAAGCCTGCATCAAATCTCCAATTTGTTTTCTGCTTGTTGCTGTTTCATCTCCAGCAACACCATGTTTACTGACCTGGCAACATGTCATGTTGTGTCAAGTCCTCAGTCCTAAGAAGCCTCACTGAACAGAAAGGTCAGAAAAGCATGCTCATAAAGGGATGTGGACAGCTTTTAGCCTGTGGCATTGCTTTAATGAAATCCAAATGCAGTTGCAGTCAGAAAACACTTCTGATTTACTCAAGCAACAGTGAACACTGGCTCTGAGTAAGACCTGTAGGATTTGAGGCAGCGAGGGCATTGACTAAGAAATCCTAACATTTCCTCAGAGATACGAGGTGTGCATGTGCGTAAATGTGTGTGTGTGTGTGTGTGTGTGTGTGTGTGTGTGTGTGTGTGTGTGTGTGTGTGTGTGTGTGTGTGTGTGTGTGTGTGTGTGTGTACAGGCTTGTCCTTGTGGCAAGTCCATGCCCTGGGCTGTTTTTTCCCCGACTTTGTCAGAAACATGTTGCATGAAGCAATACACCTGCAAGTCATGGTGTTAAGTCATTGGTGCTGTGCACTTCACGGTCCTTGGACCAGTCCATGGCTAACCAGATTTGCCCCTTATCTTGCAGAGAACAGCTTCATAACAACATAACAACCTCCAATAAATTCCAAGATGCATTTCAAACCTCTCAAAAATTACTGCAAAGACAACACAGCAAGACTTCTGTACAACTATTATCATTTTCTTTGGATTTTTTTTTATATAACTCTGAAGATAACCGCATCACTGCACCTATGGCAACAAATGCATCTAGAAAGATTGTATGTTTTGAAGAATAGCATCGGGGTGTGTGAGCAGCAAGCGGCCCATTTGTGAAAGCTCTTCCATCATGATGAGAGACAGCCCACACAGCTTCAAATTGCTGATGAGCTTATTTTTAGTCGAGGGGCTGCCCCAGTGTCTGGTTTACATGCGGGACTGACAGAAAATGTGGAGCAGATTTCCCAGTTAATACTTGTACAGCAAGCCTTCCTGCTTCGTAATTAACCAATTAACAAGCAACATGCCACACCAACACCATACCTGATTCAGTTTGCAATCAGGAATGCTCGTCTGCAAAGTTTTAATTGTGCCCGAGGCAATAACTTACTGTTTGTAATCACATTCTCTCTCTCCCAATATTGCACCATGGTGCGTTAGGGAGGAAAAAACTTACTGGCGCAAGCTAATTCGGCAAACCTCCATGTTGGAGGTGAGCACAGTGCACATTACCAGCAGTGCTTAGGGTTTTGCTGAATAACAGAATGAGAGTTAATATGCTTCCCAAATTATTTACACATTGTGCATTTATAGCCTCTGATGAGAGGTGAGAGGCAGGCAGGGGAGCTTTCACTCAACACCCCCCCCCCACGCCCCCATGTAAGGTTGTGATGAGACCACAGAATGAAGACACGCAAAGAAACAACCCGCCCGCCTCCATATTTCAAAATAAGATATTAGGTTAATAGTAAAGCAGACAACATTACAAGTTTTGACTCCCGTACACTGTGCTTGCATGGTGGAGGCGAGCCCTGTGCCATTGCCAATCATCGTTCAGTAGGCAGACATGGTGCATGGAATAGATGAATCACGAAGCTGTCATGTGTCTGTTTCACATTCTGACTGTCGGAAAGCAAATTATAGGTGACTTAATGTTCCTTTTTTCTCTGCTTTCTGGTGCGCTGCCAGGCCATACACTGAGCTAAAAGGCAGAAATATGGTCTGTCAGATGGGAGATGCCACTAATTGTTCAGCTCAAATCCCTCCATTTTCGTTAGGAGACCACAGCCACCCACCACTTTTAAAAATACATGGTTGATGCTATTAGCTACAATAGACTTCAAGCAATTACAAGAGTCATGCATTCTAATATGATAGACAGAGATTGGTATTGGCTTTGCACTTTTGATGTTATACACACACACACACACACACACACACACACACACACACACACACACACACACACACACACACACACACACACACACACACACACACACACACACACACACACACACACACACACACACACACCCGAACTGCAAAACACAAACAATCTAGGGCAGCTATTCCAAATCCAATTGTTGTGAACATGAAGCCAGCTAGTTTCAGGCAGTGGGGTGAGTTTGGCCCACACATACCAATTAGGCCCGTTTCCAAAGCAATACTGCACAATGCTGCCCAGAGGACTGCAGCAGAACAAGACTTTGATTTCCCTCAATGTGATAGTAATTTCATATTCTTCTGAAAAGCAACATGGCTACTGAGGCTTGAGTCTCGAGATGGGCAATGAAGAGCAATCCACAAGAACACGCTCGTCTGGTTATTTGCATAATATTTTTTCAAACAAACGCAAATGTGTTGTGATTATATTTTGTTGCAGTGATATTGGAAGGCTCTCGCGCTAATGTAAACACAACAGCGTCTGATAAATCGTCGCCCCATTGGCCTCTTTTATTGGACCCGTTGCATCATCCAGTTGCTTTGTTAACCGCTTGCGTTTGATCAGTTATTGTCTCCCTCCCCCCCCCGACCACACGCACGAGTGTAATGCTTGCATCTGGGATCAAAAATCAAGGCCATAACTGAGAATGCAGCCTGTGGTCTTCACACCGACTAAACGCCGTTGAGCCCGAGTCCCACCGCAGCGCATCAGACAGATTGAGGAATAGAGAGGGAGGAGGCATGTAATGAGAGCCAGGAGAATTACTACACTCTATTTATAGGGAGTGCAGGATTGTTTACCTTCTTTCTTAGCTACTTGTTTTGATGGGTGGCGAACTGGTAATGAGAAGAGGTTATCTTTCCTTTGCGATATGGCTCTATCACCTTCAGATTTTTTACCGTATGTTGAGATTTACCTGGGAGAGCCAAAGAGCTTTCCTTCACGATCACTCTTTAAGGTCTGCGTGTCCTCCTTGTTCAATTCTCTTTTGCTTCTGGTCATGAAATACAATCATATTTTTGGTGTTGGGAGTAGCAGCAGTCTGGTGATACTTATTTCGATGTAAGACGGTGTGGGAGAGCCTATTGTTGGAATAAATCTTCACCCTCTCATCTGAATCACTGGCAAGGCTCTATCATTTGTCACAAGGGAGGAGGGAAACCAAAGCATCCCATAGAGAGCAGAGGTGTAACTGTATGGATGCGGCCATATTAGCAGAGATATTCTTCAGGATTATGTGCCCCTTCAACCCAAGCCAGGAATTTGTCAGCTGAAGTGCAGATATGGCTCTATCAATAATCCATGGCATTGTGTATTTCCCAACTGATGCCATTATGTGGCTGGGGGATGACAGCACTCACCAACTCCATCATCTTATCCACAGGGACCAGAATCTCATAAAGCGCTTTCAACATAGACATCTCATATAACGGGTAATAACTCCAGCCAGTTAATACAGGGGAATTATCAGGGAGAGGAGCGATGAACCCAGCAAAAACCGGGGCGGCCACCACTGTGTTATGGTCGTGGAGCACAGAGAGAGAGAGCAGGGGAAGGTGTAAAAGGAGGGGCTGGAAATGGAGAAGGGGCAACGAGAGAGCATGCGAGATAAGCTGGCGAGAGATAAGAGACGAAGGAGGAGGCGGAAAAAAGGCACAGAGAGAGGGAGCGAGGGTGTCGTGTTAAACAGATGAGCAAAAGTTAGAGGAAGAGCAATGAGTTAGGGTTAAAGAGGAATAAGCGAGACAAATGACGTAATGATTTAACAAAATGCAGTGCGAATGTAGAGCTTCAGAAAGGTATTTATGTCTTCTTTTTTTTTTTTTTTCAAACTCTACACGGTTGAAAATCCTCACATGGTTCGAGGATCCTTCTTTGTTATTACTGCAGTGAAATGGAAGGTAACTTTGCTAAAGACTCAGTAATAAAGAGCTTAAACTAGTAATCCCCCTAATCCAAATCAAAGTCTTTAATTGTTTTCTTGACAGCATAATTCAGAAGACTTTGGTTCACAGAGTCCTGCGTATGGCTGAAACAGCAAACCTCTCTTGTGCTTCGTCACTGACTATTTAAAATATTTAACTGTAATCTTTTCCTCATGCTTCGATTACATAAAAAACATGAATCATGCTTTAGTAGCTTCAAGCAGATATTGTTATTGTCGAGAGAACAAATGAAACATGCTGTTCAGTGGGAGCATTTTGCAACCTTGCAGATACATTCATCCGTATTTCTTCATTTTATTGATAAAAAAAAATCTTGTTTCAAAAGTATTTTTTGTTGCAAATCTAAACACTTGACTTCAAAGAAAAAAGGCTGAGATCCTCTCATATTGACACCATATTGAATGGTGTCAGTCTGACATATTCATCCCTAATATCCTACAGTAAACCTGAGTGAATAAGCCTCTGAAGGTGTGTTCTAAACTCAGACAACAGACAATGGGTACTCTTAGTTTCCTCCTGAACTCTTGAGCCCCAGGGTCTGTTGAGCTTGTTTTATAATTTATCGCTGTGATTAGTAATATGTTTTACAAGGAGAAAAGCAGCCGTGAAAGATATGATTTTAAATCACACCATCCTCCCCTATAGGTTGTCTGCGCAAGCAGCTCAATATGACCCATATTTACATTTTTTGAAACCAAGTGGACATAGCAATTATGGCAAGCGCAAAAGATTAAGTCAGGTAGTATAAAGAGTGATTAAGTCCACATTGGGAGGTGGCCAACACCTGCAAACTTGACACTTTACAATGACAATTGCTTTTTCAGAGTCAACCGAATCATTAACGTGAAGCATGTAGAGTCGGAGAGTTACCAAGCTTGAGGTAAACTTTTATTTGCCTGGCAAGTTTTAATGAGCACTGATATCATGTTTGGAGGCTACGTCGTAAG
Organism: Brachyistius frenatus; assembly: GCF_029030835.1. Lineage (NCBI taxonomy): Eukaryota > Metazoa > Chordata > Actinopteri > Embiotocidae > Brachyistius > Brachyistius frenatus. Next base: position 265,081 of record NW_027210656.1, read on the forward strand.
AATCACAAAATAAACCCAGATATTTTTCTGCCTCTGCCTCATTCACCATCCCTATATCATAACCACCATAATTAGCTGACTCTGTGTTGAGAATTGGCTCATGCAACATCCCCATCATCTTTTAGAAAGTAAAAGCAGCCCACTAAGTAGAAAACAGGGTGATTCAGGACAGAGTCACAGTGCTCATGCTGTGATGTCATACTGTTACATGTTTTACAAATGAATGTTTATCTGTAGTGTGCACGTAACAGACAGGTTGGACATTTGTGCCCCCCCCCCCTCCCCCCCACATCATCCTTGTTCTGTGTCATTGCCCATTAAATCTTAAGCAACCAATAATAAGCATCTGGCTCCAACCCTTTATCGGGCCTTTTAGTCTTAAATGTGGGTAGGTGCCAACCACCAGTGCTATTAGCGGGGAGAGGGACAGGAGGGAGAAAATAAATATATAATGATGCCACCCACCAAGCAAAGATATTCAGTGTTTGCATTTCAGGGGACAATAAAGAAGGCCATCTGTTCCTGTCGTCATTTGTGCTTTATTGTTTTCCTCAACGGACCACTCACTTTGGAACACCACATGAAGCCCTCCCCAAGTCACACTCTCCGTAGTCCAGACCCCCCGACACACACCAACCCCAGTCAAACTGTGTGTACACAAGGGCACGTTAACATGCAGGCACATATGTGCCGCTCACCCTCAGCCTTGTACAGCCTTGCGAGAGAAATCAGGACAAATACAAAAATGCTAAAGAAGACACTGAGGGGGGCATGGCTTTGAATACATTCTCCGTCCTTGTCCCTCATTTTTGGCACCGCTGGTAGTATGGCAAACATTGCCAAATGGTTTCCTTTCATTCATCCTGCAGGATGGAGAGGAGGAGAGGAGAGGAGGAGGAGGAGAGGGGGAGGAGAGGAGTTAAAAACGATCCTTAGAGTTTACCAAGGCTGAAGGTCTCAATATTGGCTAAGGAAATTAATGTCTCTTGGGGGACATATTCGTAGAGCTCACAGCACATCTGTGGTGAGTTAAAACCACACAGAGGACCATGCACGATGGAAGACAATTTTCCATCTAGTTAAGAAGTATATAGCTATGAAACTGGTTTTCAATCAGCTTAAATAAGGTCATTATAATATTAAAAGTTAAAGAAATAAAAAAAATTATTGAAAATATTCTTATTCACTGCGTAGCCAAAGATAGATAGATAGATAGGTTGATACAGCTCTCTTGTCTGTATGATAAGTATCTAAATGGTGTCAGCAGTCAGTTATCTTATAGCTTAACTTAGCATGTAGACTGGAAACAGGAGACAACTACGAGCCTGGCTGCCTTGATTGGGACTAGTTGCCAGGCAACCACTGGAAATTCCAGGATGGTACCGGTCCCAGCCAGGGAACTATCAGGCACATGACCCAAGTAAAATAAGTATGGACTGAGAACTCTGCACTTGTACATATTAAACAAGAGAGATGTGGCGTGTTCATTAGTGACCTTCAGAATTCCTGCTCGGTGGATCTTGTCAGTTTGGTCAGATGCAGGTTCTTTGGTTTCCCCTTTCTCCATCCTTTGTGCTAAGCAATACAGCTGCTCGTTGTCGCTTCATATTTTCCGTGATCAATCTTCTCATCAGGGCTATTCTTTTAACATTTTTGAGTTGTCAGCCAGGATGGATGTAGACCAACAAATCCGGTCAATGTTTCTCGACAGGCTATAAACAGTAAATGTGTGCATGCATGAATAATGTGAATGTATCACAATTATAAATTAGTCACATACAAAGATTGATAACACTCTTCTGTAATGCTTTAAAGGCAATGATATTACACTTTTATACATGATATTACAGACACTACAAGGAAGACAACTCTCTCAAACAGTGTTTTCTCACCAGTGATCTGACTGAATGCAAGATTTGCAGGTGCATTTCCATCACAGTCAGCAAGGTTAAACTCCAGAGAAATTAAACAAATTGCTCCTCTTATGCAGAGTAAAACAAATGGAGAACTTTAGTGCACATGTGGAACCCTCTTGGGTTCTAATTATGTAAAACTATAGACATCAGAAGGCACTGAATTCTTTAATGAGCACTTGAGAGAACAAAGGGAATTTAAGTGCACGTTAATAAGAGAGGCGAGACAACAGGAGGAAGCAAAATGCCACAGAAAGAATCACTACACATTAAACGGGGGCATTTCCTATCTTACCACCATCCAGCAGCTTCTGACAGTTACACAGGGTGCCACTGAACAGTTGAGAGGAATCTATTTCTCACTGTGATTTGTGGCGGTTAGAATGAGCACACAGCTAATGTGCTAATAGGTTCTCCATGGAAACAACATACAATAAATTGAGATGAATTGAGTGTCAGGAAATTCGGGTTTTGCTATTAGAGCAGGAGAGATGAGCCGGTGGGAGATTTCTCTCCACAACCTGCAATCAGTGAAATGGCGACTTCCCTCTGGCCAGTGTGCCGCAAGTCAGCACAAAATTACAGGTTAAGCTCCCCTGTCAGATCTTGGGGCTGCCGGAGGCTTCCACGACGCAACAGGAAAAGTACCATTTGGATTTACTCAATAACGAACAAGGCGTGATGTGTTCGGGAAGCACTGTTCCACTTCCTTGGTCAATGCGCTCGCCAATTAGCATTGACAAAGACTCCCGTGTGTATAAGCAGGCAGAGCACCGCCCAGATTTCTGTTCAGGAGCCAAAATGGATCATACTGTTGGGGGTCCTTTAAATCCCACGGCTCCACTGAATAACGTTTTAAATCACAGACACAGTGGTGTAAGATAGCCACAGTATGCTGTTTGGTTACTATATCTACATCTATACTAGCTGGATTACAATGCGTCTGCACTGTATGCATATAGGCTTCTATGGACTACTGGTTTGTGTGCTGCATTATACAGTATATGTATGCTGGTGATTATGAAAGAGAATGCTTGGGAAGACACATTTCTGTTGCCAAGTAGCATATGGAACACATTGGTAATTAATCAATAATTAATTATTACACAAAAACAAAAACCATCAATGAGAATGATGGCATAGAAAACAAATATATCAAGTACCAGCGTGGAAAATTCGGAAAAAAAACAACAAAAAAAAAACGTTTTAAGGTGTTTACCTTAAAAATCCCCCAGTAGTTTTTTTTACAGGTCGCCCATGAAAAAGAACTGCAGCTGATGACATCTGTCAGTGACCCCACCGCCGGTCGAGAGAGTGCAGGTGCGAAAGAGTCACAAGTCAGAGTTTGTTGAAGACTTCAACAGCAGAATTACAGAGGCTCCACTGCAAAATGCTTTTATCAGCAGCAAGAATCAAAATGCTGGACTGGATTTTTTTTCCCCAAAAAAATACAAAGTCAAGTCAGAAAGGGTCTGGAACAAGGTTGAATGGACAGATGAGACCAAATTGGCCTTTTTTTTTTAAGTGATAGAAAACCAGAAATCAGCATAAAGACAGGAACTGCTCGTGATCCAAACCGTTCCAGCTCATCAGTGAAACATGGAGGAAGTTATGACATGCGCTCGGCCTGTATGGCTGTTTCTGGAACTAGCTCATTCATTTTAGTGATAATTGCTATCTTCAAATGGGGTCTTGTTTATCCTATTTTAACCTCAGAGTTCACGAGTTGTTATGTGTTTGCTGACGTTAACAAAAAAGGCAGCGTTTGGAAGTTAATTTTTCATCGGCTGTTAAGCCACCATGTTGTCATCTTAGCCATATGTAGTTCATCATCCTAATTGAATAATATGTCCAAGGAAAAATGTTGATGTTCCCAGTGGCTTCATCTTCTCCTGCTGTCATTATGCCTTTGTATTTCCTGCACTATGTTACCCACCTGCTAGCTTTGCTGAATTTTTAGCCTCTGTGGTTTCCAGACACCATCCATGTTGCCGAGTAACACTGTTCTTGCAACTTCCAACCTTGTAACCACGAGCTCACTATTTCCGAATGTAGGCGATGCAGGAAGGAACCAGCAGCAGGAACAATTCAGAAGTCGACAATTTTGTCTGGCTGTAAAAAGTAGTTTGTCGTAAGTTAAAGCTTTTATCAGTGGCAAGAACTGGAGGCTCTCACGCTGGCCAAGTCAGACACCAGATTTAAACCTTAGTGAGCATAAAAGATAGAGGATTGAAGACAGTGAGCCTCTGTAACCAGCATCAACCAAAGGAATAACGGACCCACTTTTGGTCACTATTTGGTTTCTATTGTTTTTTTAACAAATATATCAGGCTTTGACTCCACAGGCAATGCTAGATACTTGGATCAATTCATTGTCGGTTTTAGACTTTAGATTTGTTGTGATAGAAAAACAATAAAGAATTTCAACCGGCTTATCCTCTTGCTACCTTTTTACAGTAGTTGATGAGACAATGACACAGGTGTCTATGGTACACACATGGCAGACAAGAATTATGTTTTTGTTTATTACATGCATAATATGAAGGGAAGTATGGCAGTAATAGACCAAGGATATACCACGAGATGAAGAAAGATCCTGAACCGCAAACTCAATTAGATCCTCAATAATTAATTGGTTAATTACAAAGCTCCTGAGGAGCAGTCGTCCTTTGCAACATTATAATAGCATTTCAGGAGGGTTTATCTGTGAAGTTAAAGGTAAATAATGAATATGTTTACACCTCTTTTGAGGCACCACATTTGGCCAACTAAATTATACCTGACAACAGTATTTCCTCATTTCCTCAAATTTATTTTTATTGACTCTCATAAGCCTCAAAAGCCCCCTGTGAAGAGGCCTGACCCTCACTCAAGGATTAATCATCATCACTTCAAAATGGTAGGAGCTTTTGTACCTCTCCTCCAACAGCAGAATTAATACTGGACGAGAAGAAAAAGAAAAAAAAGCACTGTGCGTATTTCACCCTATTCTATTCAAATTTCACAGCACCATCTTTGATTTCTATGGTCCAAAGTGAGGTAAGCCCCAGGGCGGTGACGGACTGTCATCCCTCCCCTGGGGGCAGGAGCCGCGCTCTTCAGCTCCCTAATGATGTGCCTGTCTTTTGAACGAAGCAGCCCATGCCACAGCCTATCACTTAGCAAGCTTAACTAAGCAGGGGGCGGTGGGTTAGACAGACAGAGAGAGAGAGAGACAAAGACAGAAACAGAGGGAGACAGAGGTGTGTTGGTATAGGTTTGGCTTCCTGCAGATGAAAGCTGCCCCTTTCAGAATTTCAAGCATAAATGAGACAGGTTTAAAAGGCAGGATTTCAATGATAAATACGGTATTAAACCATGATTATGTGTAGCAATGTGGCGTATAGGTCAATTAGTTTGCCAATCAGAGAAAATACATGAACAATGTTCCTGAAAAAGACCACAATCCATCAGCTTCATGCAGTCACATTTCACTGTATTGTGCTCCTTTTAAGAATTAGGTAATTGGAGAAATGCTGCAATGAAATACATATTGCATAAATGACAGGCAGTGATACAGCTGTTTTTGTCCCAGTGTCACACTGTAAATATGAACATCCTCAATCTGGAGGGCTCGACATAATCACTGTTTATCCATTATATCCTCCAGCTGAATGGCAGCGCACACACAGTCAGATTGCCCTCAATCATTCTGTAATTGATGCTGTGGCATTTCACGCTGGTATTACCCAAAACAGCCTTGGTTAACTCTCATCTCCCTGACACCGCCCTCCACCCTCCCTGTCTAGATTGTCCTTCTTTCTCCAAATATCCCAAGGCCTCTTTCTCTGCAGTTTTAACTTTAGATTGATTTAAGCTCTCCTGGAAGCCAATTTGGTCCGTTTGAATGTTCTTATAATCTCCTGATTTGATTCACCAGGGGACTGTTGTTAGCTGAACACAGCAGCCCATACAGCAGAGAAGTAAAGAATAGCATCACATACATGGTAGAGCAAAGGAAGTACATTCTGCAATAAAAGAAGAGCAGCCTGAGGGCGCAGGGAGTGGCCACAATGACTCCCTTTCTTCTTCTGCACTTTTTTCAAAATGATCAAATCACGTAGAGTAAACGCAGGAGCACCTGGGACAGCCCAAAAGGGAAGAGGCAGATGAGTGGAGAAGAAGTGGAGGTGGGTGTGGTTGAAGCGCCACCCTGAAAACCCTGCTGTTTTGAAGAAGATGTGAATATAACAGGATTCTTGTATAGTCTGTGGCAGGGATTAAATACAGCCTACACTGTCAAACACAGATCAAGCGCTCTTTTTATTCCTCTCTGCCCACCGCTAATTGAGCAGTTTTTCTGTGTTCTAGTAATCTGAGAGGTTCCATGCAGAACAGAGCAGGCAGCTCCTTTGATGTAGGACATGTTTTAAGGTTCATGTGTGGTGTGTTATCACCACTCATCCCTCTGTTTCTCAGCAAACAAGGCTTAAAGGACGCTAGAAGTGACTAAAGTAAAGTTGCCTTTACTGGTCTTTAGATATATAAAAAGCAGGGGCAAAGAATAAGAATGCCAGAAATATACCACCGGAGATTTTTTTTATTTTATTGTCTTTGCATATATGTGCAAATGTCCTGTACTTCTGTGGGTTCGAACCACATTTGACAGCTGTACAGCTGAAGGCACCTTCTTTTTTTTTTCACTGTTTGACTCTGACCAGCTGGCTGTATCCTCCTCATTCACATTCACATTAAAGACAGGAGAAGTAGAACCACTTGCCTTAAAACCTCTTTGAAGTAAAGTCAGAACCTTAAAAAAAAGAAAATTATTTGGGCCAAGATGGGAAGGAGGTAGGAAAAGAACGTTGAGGCAACGGTGTCATTTGGTGAACCTGTGGGAGACAGAAAATCAAGAAGTGTAGGGTGACAGAGGAGAGAAAAAGAGGGAGGCGGGTGGGGTGGTAGATACAGATAGAGAAAGTGTTTTGGGATGGGAATGCACTCAGGGAGTAGAAAAAGCACACCACCTTTGCATTTAAAAACACTCCAAAACTTTGCTATATAAAAGGGAGGAGTAGGAAGGCAGGACACAAAAGAATATTCACAATGCCTCTGCAAGGAAAAAAAAAAGAAGGAAAAGAAACGCTGTTTCTTCTGCTTCCTCGCCTCTCTGCCTGGGTAGAGTCTCTCCATGTTGATCACGATTTACCGTCTGAAGATGCATTGGCAGTTGTTGACAGAGACAGAGTTTGTGATGGTAGTCACAGTTATTCCATAGAGATAGACGAGGGAGGGGCGATGAGGGGGAGTCGACTCCCCTCTCTTGTTTTCTTGCTGACTCTCTTAACAGTGTTTACTCTTTCAACACTGACATCCAAAGGTATGCAGAGCTGATAAAACTTTCCTGCCAGCTGAAATTTAACACACTTTTTGGTACATTAACTTATTATTCATTTTGCATAAAAGTCAGACTGAAATAAACAGACAAAATGAACAGCTTCCATGGATAATTCATCAGTTTCATCCAGTTTTTGTTTTGTTTTGTTATTCCTGATTCAGTTTATCAAAATAACAGATGAATTAATCTGCTATCCCTTTAAAGGAGCTACCTTGTCAATTACTATTCAAGAGAACAATAAAGTGTATTTCAGTGAAAACTAGATCAAATTTAATAAAATCACCCCTTTCCAGCTCCTTTAAAGATCTACAAGACAATTAGACTGACTAATGGTCTCGTGAGATGAATAAGATGAAACAGCCTGAAAAAAAAAATCAAGACTGAAAAAATTGACAGATGGTAAAAAAAAAACGGTTTCTTTTTACAGTGGCATGGAGACCTCACACTTCACTTTCCATCTCAATAATCTCGGAGTCCTATTTTAGGTGAAATTTAAGGGATCCTATTGTACAAGGCTCCACTCCCCTGGGGCGTGAGCACTGCGAAGCACTGGTGGCGATGCTGGAGAGAGACTGTGATCATGCCCAAGTTTCATCTGAAGCGTCTGAGCCATGATCGCAGGGAAACTTCAAGTACAAAAAAATGCAAGAGCAGAGCAGAGATGAGAGAGGAGAAAAAACAACTGATTTCCATCAAAACAGATTGTCAAACCAGATGGGGACTATTCGAGAACTGGGGCAGAGTGGATGGGGAGGGACTCTGATTGGACAAATCTCAACACAAACCAGACAGTAGCATCAGAACATAATGGACTTTCTAAGCACTCGCCGGCTATGCTGTCATGTCATTCTAAATGGTTTTAAATAATTCTGAATTAAGTTTTTATTCAATATACTGAACATTAAAGTATTCAAAATAAAGAAATCCTTCAGTGGGTTTTATGCTTTGTAGGTAGGATCCTTGTGTTTGTGCTTTGTGGGGAGGATTCAGCTCTCTGGAGATACTGTGTCAGGGTCAGCCATGATGGCTGCATTTAATTTCCTGGACAGTGAAAGTTCTCCGACCTCTCACCTTTGAGTGTGATGTCTCTGCGTTGCAAATGATGAGCCTCAGCATCACTTCAGTGTGTGTTGACGCTTTGGTGTGTATTTCATCGATTCCTCCTGAACTATCAGTGCACCTGGAAGGATTCTGCATGCTCTGACCATTATCATGGTGCCTCTGGCAACACCTGAGCAAAACTCATCAGCATGCCAACGTTGATCCCACACATGGTTTTCCCCAAAGTAGATTGGCTCAAATGCATCCTTTAAACATGTTATCTGAGCCAACGCACGCTCTCAATCAGCCATAGACCACACGGAGTAAACACACAAGCTCATTCTCCTGCCAAAGAACGAGTGCATCACACGTCATGGAATAATGGTGTTAAAACAGCCAAGATGTGATTTTTAGAAATCTGACTGAGCAAATATAAGAAGACCAGGAAATATTGTTTTGCACTTTATTAATACGACTTTGATGAAAAGGCTGATACCCCTCTCATGTCTCTATACTTGTAAATATGTATCTTGTTAGCTTCGGTCATCAGGCTATTGCTGTGTTTGAATTGTCTGTTTCTTCACTGCTATATCTCTAGGCACCAGCCTGACTCTGTCATTCTATCACTCAGCTTCAGTCCTCACTGTGATTACAGTCTGGAAACCTTGGTCGCATGAGGGTTACTCAGCCACTCTGAAGGGTGTGTCAAACAGCAACCATTGTGGGTGGCTAAGTGCGGTGACACTAAAGTCAAGCATCCATTTTGAAATGTAGTTTTAACAATGGTGGCGGTGGTGGAAGAGTGAGCTCAAACACTAAAAACAGTTTGAGCAAGAATAGCAAATATTGAGGAAATGAAGCCGGAGGAGAAACAATGCTTTAACATTTTTGAAAGAAAAAGAAAAGAAGGCGGACATGGCGCCGCACTCTGCTCACACTGCGGGAGGGTCGCTGTTGTTCATCGCTTGGCCAGTTTCAGCAAACAAAGATAGATAGTTACTTTATTAATCCCACAAGGGGAAATACGTTTTTTTTTTTTTTTTTTAATGTGTCATATGATGGTGAAGACTGATTGGTTAAAGGCTGCTCCGATAGTTTCAAAATTAACCTGAGGGTAACCTTAGGATGCAACGACTGGAAAAAAAATCCCCACTGGAGTGAGGCCAGACCCGGTCTATTCACTAAATTAATTTGGGACAGGTTACTGGCAACCAATCCCTGAAAACATAGACCAGGCCAGGCTGGTTGTATCTCGCTGTTAGTCAGTTTATTTTTACATATAGCATTAGTCACACACATGAGGATTCAAAAGTCTTTTACAGAGGTGTGGAAATATTTTCAAAATAAGATATTAAGAAGAAATTGAAATTGCATTTAAAAGACAATAAAAACAAGGCAGTTCAAAGTGCTTCACGCAAGTACATGACAATAAAATTACATTATTAGCTACATATTTACAGTACAGACATGAGCCAACAACAACAAACGCAACAAAAAAGCCAAATCTATTTCCCATCATGTCAAGCTACTCCTTTAAATGTCATTATTTATTTTGAGTAATTATGGAAAACATATTCCTTCCTCGAGCTTCTAATGTCAGGTGGGGGGAAATGAATGTGATATTATTGACAGTGAGATGAATTTCCATCTTCACTCCATTGGACTGATCACAGACCTAACTCCACTTTGCAGCCTCCCAGTTCCCATCTTTTTTCTTTTTTTTGTTTTGCCCTTAAACATGCCTGTAGCATTCCTCAAGGTCCCCCGCGCTGCCTGAGGCAGAGAAACTCAAATGAACACAGGCTCAATTCAATCCCTCCATAAGCCTCTCCACCCATATGCTTATCATGAGATGAGCTTGACATGCTCAGGCTTTTATTTCCTTTTCCATGGAGACATTGATCTATCCTGCTGAAACATGCAATTTGTCAATACTGGAATTTGTAATAGGTGTATAGGCAAACAGTAATGACATGAATATCAAGTCCATTGAAAAGACATTTACCCTCTTGAAATGTATATTTCCCCTGTAAAACCCTTTTTTATTGAGAAATGCAGGAGCTCTTTAAATCCATCCTATTTCTCCTGACACTTACAATTCCTCTGAGTATAGTGTAATGTACTGTACTGTGAAGCTGGAACAACCAGTCGGGACCAAAAATCTGCCAATAAATGGGGTGCTGAAACCACAACAGCAACAAAAGAAGGATTTGGCAAGTTCCCAGAAAGGGTTAAATGTCTAGCTTTTGCAGGAACACATCTGTGAAGATTATTAAAAAAACACAAAAAAACGGTTATATTTTATGACATGTCTCTTTGTCTAAAATAAAGCATGTAGGTGTGTGTCCAAAACAATTCTCTGAGAGCAGGTAGAGGCAGTGACCATCCTGAGCTGCTATCATCATTAGTAAAAGGCAGCATCATTTAGGACTGCAGGAAAACGGCCTATTTAGGACAGAAATAATGATGTCTGAGGTTGTCCACATGTATCTTGTTTTCAGCATTGTTTCTAGTCACAACACCGGTGAGTTACCATGAACCTGAGATTCACTTTTAGCTTTACTTTCTTGTCTGTGGATGAACAATAATTATGCAAGATTGTGCAGCCTGCTTAATTTTATCACCTTAACTATTTTCAAACCAAAAAAAGGTCAAGTATAATTTTGTCACCAATTTAAAACAATGAACTGGCATCTTTTCCACATAAGAACTTTCTAATCTTTGTTTTACGTTGTGTTGTTGCCACTGATAGGAGTCCGTTTTTCATTTAATGATGACAATGCTGTGCTTAATTGCCTCCCCGCTCCCCAAACATTTTCAAATTTACTGTCAGATATTCAAATATTTATGCAGACTTGCAAACCTAAAAGCACTTTTTTAATGGCAAGAAATAAAAGTAAGCAGCATAAATAAAGCAACAATCAAAACAGTGCTTTTCTGCAAATATTTAAATGTGTTTATGACAAGTAAATTTAAAGCACTGATGTCTAAAATATTTACTTCAATCTATTTTTTATTTTTTTTAAATTTTGAAACCATATTATAATGATTGTGGAAAAAGAAGATTGCACGTGTAATAGTTTGTTTACCGAGTCGAAATGTGTAGAGTTTAGCAAGGTATTTATTGCAGTTGTTAAAACTCACTGTGCCATATCTGCCACTGCTACTTCCTGTAATGAGCTTCAATCTCTGTAAGGTGAGAAAGCGCTGCATAAACTGCTCTAAATTTGGCTCCTCGTGAACATTTCCTGTGTCATGGGAATAATAACTTTCCTCTTTGCATAAATATGAGCCATTTCCATTCATTAACTATGTGTTGAAAAGTTCTCAGTTCAGCTTAATTCTCATATAAAAATGAGCCCACGTGACATCAAACATGACCAGAGGATAAAAATCAGTATTGGCCACATATGGTTTATCCTTTTCAGCTCTAATTCTTGAGATTCTCCATATAACTGCATTGTGTGCTTCATTAAAGGCTGATTTTTTGTATAGGTCCTATCATGCGACCTAGATAGATGGTATTGTAGCAGGTCTGTCTATAAAGCACTACAGAGCCATAAGTAAGCATCTCGCGTCTCTGTCAGTGTTGAACAACAGTGCAGAACAACAGGTCTTGTGTAGTTGTACATACTCCACATTCCATCACAGAGCTGGGTGAATGCCATAATCTACAGCAGAGCGTACTATTAACATTTGTAGGGTGATGAAAATCACTTTATAGAAAGGTTTGATGTGTTTTTGACACTTTGACTTTTCACATCCACTGATGATTGTGTCTTTTATTTAGCTTGTCTTTTTTTTATTGTATTTTTTAAAGCACACTATTTTTTTTATAAAACTGCGTGCATAAAATTTAAATGAAAAAAAAAAAAAAACGAACAGGTGATGTCTGACTGGTGGTATTTCTGGTCTCATCTGCTGAGAAAACAAACTGAAATAAAGACTGAAATCCTGAGCTATATCTGTTTCAATTAGTAATATCACTACTGTATACTGGTTTCTCTGCTGTGATTGGTGATGTTTATTTCCAGTTACAGGCACAAGAAATGCAACCTTACTAAACCCAGTGCTGTATCTCCTCCAAATAATCTATAAAATGACCATAAGAATCCACACCTACACCTGTAAAAATAGTCCCACTGCTGCTGCAGTGTTGTCACGTCTATCACTATCACTATGTATGCACATGAGCGGCACACAAGTGTGTGTGTTTCTGCATGTGTGCGTGTTTCTACGTGTGTATCCGTGATTCAGAGGATCAACAACTCACAGTGTGTGTTTTGTCCTCCATCGCAGCCAGTATTGCTGAGGCACAGTCCCCCCCCCCCTCCATTCTAATGAATGTAGTTAAACTGGTTAGGTGCTGGGTCCTGGATGCTTTGTCTCAGCCTTGCTGTGCCTGAATCTAATGTGTCGACAGATGATGTATTGGAACCATCACATCAAGGAGTTGCTCATATGAGCTGGGGAAGCCTAGCTCGGTGTTGTCTACTGTCTGTCTGTGTGTGTGTGTGTGTGTGTGTGTGTGTGTGTGTGTGTGTGTGTGTGTGTGTGTGTGTGTGTGTGTGTGTGTGTGTGTGTGTGTGTGTGGAGGGAGGGAGGGGGGGGGGTCCTGTATTTTCTTTAGGGAATTGCATGTTTCAGCAGTATGGATATTGCAGGCTGTGGCAGAAGGAATAAACAGACTTTCTCTGTCTTTCTTCCCCCCCCCCCATCCATTTCTTCAGGGATGGGCCTGTTCACAGAGGCGGTTCTGTGACTGATGTTTGTCTCTGTTATGCGTCTATTTATTTGTTTGGCGAACAAATGCATTATTAACAAGCCACTGCCACATGTTATCCTCTCAGTGTATTCTCCGTTTCAAGTGTCAGTGTCTTTCTATTCAAGTGCAAATTAGCTAGGTCACCGCACAACTGTAATATCAAACCTGAAGGTGAAATTTCTGACTCAACAGGATGTACGGTTTATATAAATAAATGGTCAAATGTAGTTTTGCCATTAAATATTAAATATTTGATGCCAGCATGAAAGTGCTCCTCAGCAGAAGAGGGCACAGGTGGTTTATTGATTCACGCAGTTTATGTCTCGATGTTCTGCTGACAAAAAGTGGCCATTACTGTGGCCCGTGAAATTAGCAGGGCCCATTTGGAAGGAAACCTATGGAAAGAGGTTTTAAAAATGATATAAAGAGGTCTGGGCTATTAAAGCTGGTGATAAATCCTGACATTCAGCATACAATTCTTTTTAACTCGCAGACACATTCGATATTAGATTGAGTGGGCCCCTAAGCGTCATTTCAGACCCAAAAGGAACTGCCTGGTGGTTTGCCTGGGAACAGCTTGAATAAAAATAATGCTGTGAAAGGCTTATTCACGCTCACAATCACACTTAAGGCAATTTCATCCATAACAGGGACTAGGACTGGAAGAAAATGAGTCTACGGCAAAATACACCTTTTCTGAGGATCCCCCCTCCTCCTCCCCCCATGCATATCAATGTATTTAGCTCATCTGCAATCAAAAGGAAAGGTTGAAAATCTTGTTAAGGTCTATCTCCTTTGGCAGTGTGTGACTGGAAAAAGGTACAATGCATGTCCTCACTGGATCCCATTGGAAGAGAATAGAAGAATGAGCTATAGAAATTCTGAAGAAATCCAAACAGGCCATCCAACTTGGCCTCACTGGTCAAAAATCACATTTAGAGATAATGACTTAATAATTGTTGAGTTTGGAGTTCATAGCTAAAGAGCGCAGCTTGTTGTTCGGCTACCTTCTGCAGCTTTCAGAGTGCTCAACTCCTCTGCTGTTTAACCATGGGTTTGGATTCAAGATGGGTCAGGAAGCCATTTGTTAAGGGTCTCAGTGCACCGACAGCGGTCGTAACCTGTTTCCTTGACCATGGGTCTCTGAAAGGGAAAGTAAATGTTAGCTGGGAAGAAGACTGTAAGAGGAGAGAAAGATCTCTACTTGAGGTCAAACTTATCCTCAGAATGCACTATTACCAGAATCTGTGAAGACTGAACTCTGCAGACAAGTGAAAAGATGTTTCAAGGTGAAAGCACTGATTTATTTATCCTTACCTACATTATGAAAAAAATATTTAAACAGATCAAACTTAAATCAACGAATGTGTCAGCTGTTTTTTTTTTTTTTTTTTTTTTTTTTTTTGTATATTTAGAAATGAATCCGAGACTAAATAGGGTGTTATATATAGCATTTTTGATGTGTAAGGGAAGAATATCAGCGGCGTGAAGTTAAATAAATAAACAGTGCATAGCAGCAGAGTTATGACACAAATGGTGCATAATGTCAGAGCAGAGGGAGAGCTGAAACTTGTTTGTACTGCAAGCAAGGCTGGGGAAGGGTCTCAGCATCAAGCAAGAGCAAGGTTTCATTTTTAGTTGTTTTTTTTTATCCCACTAAAAGACCTTGAGCCTTTGACATTCACTACAAATAAAGACATTTTGGGGATGTTTTGATGCGAGGAGGAGGAGGAAGAGGAGGAGGGAGGCATTCATCCTATTTGCACAGATGATGCATGAATTTGTTTTCTCGCTAACATGTAAAAAGAAAAACTGAGAAAAGCTGACATTAAACCTGCCAACTATCATCCTTGTTAAGATTGAACAAATCAACCACTGACGATATGCAAAGGCAATGTAATTAAACATTTAGCGACTACAAGAGGAACTGAAATGAATGTCAAAGCTGTCTTGATCTTCAGAAGACAGCTTTCAAATCAACTCGAGGCGAATTAATTCTTATTTCTAAAATGTTTTTTTATGTTGTTTTCTACAGTGGATTGAAGATATGTTTAGATGTTTTCAAATAGGAGCCACTTTGTTCAAGGCTGAATGAGCAGGAATTAAGATGTGTGTGTGTGTGTGTGTGTGTGTGTGTGTGTGTGTGTGTGTGTGTGTGTGTGTGTGTGTGTGTGTGTGTGTGTGTGTGTGTGTGTGTGTGTGTGTGTGTGTGTGTGTGTGTGTGTGTGTGTGTGTGTGTGCGTGTTCGGTGTAGTCATAAGTGTAAATGTGACTCCCGTTTTTTCTTCTGTGTGGGTGTTTACTCACTAAAACACCCTCATTAAAGAATAACTGACATGAGTCTATTACATAATTTAAATGCCAATGCATAGAGCGCGCCCCACTGCGAGGGTCCCACCGGCCTGTGATATTCCTGCATGTACATGGGTCCCCTCAAAACATGTGTGTCATGAGGACATATTCTATTAATGGCCATGGAAGAGAAAATAAAAAGCTAAAAAGCCATATGAGTAAGTTTAGTAAATATCGGTATGTGTCCTGCAAAGCCCAGTAAAATGCCATCTGTGCTTCAATAAAAACAGACCCAAGTCTGGTGTACAATGGAAGTTGAAAAATCTTACATTTATACTCTCTGATATTGTCGGTGCCTCTGCAGTTACTGTTTCAAACAAAAAGTCCTGTTAGATGAGCAATATTTTTGCAATAATAGTGTTGTTGACACTTTGTTTTGAGTACAACATGCATACTAAGTTGCAAACAGTCTGTCTAGACAAGGATTTCAACAAATACTGCTACACTTTAATCAGCCCATCTATCAAAGTTAGATTATTTACATGAAAAAAGTGGTTTAGTCAGACTTATTATCATGCAATAACCAAGAAAGGTTTTTTGTTTTCATGTCTCATTTGCAATGTGCACTGACTTTCGACTGATGGCTATCTCAATTATCTGCGAGGATTGTTTGGATACTGACATTTCATTCCGGTATGGGCACGATTAGCACTTTATAGGCCAGTTTAACAGCCTCTCCAAATCACGATGATTTGCTGGCAGTTTGTGCTGCTTTGTGCTGTCCTATTGCTGGCATCAGCAGCTTATCAGCAGGTCTCTTTCTTTGTTCTCAGCTGTTTTGTTCCGTTATACACAAGATGAAGGTATGCTTAAAAAAAAGGGGGAAAAAAGAGGAAGCAAGCAAACACTCGTTTCTAGTTGCTCGTATGTATATTGTCAACTATGCAGCAGCTGGTGGTGTTCATTCTTAAGCCCGGTTGAACAAAGAGTTACTTGCACGTTTTCTTATGTTGACACAGAGCCATGGTGGTGTGTCAATATGTTTCAACAAGCAACAGATTATCAGGAAGTGCTGCAATGTGGCTCTTAACTCTTCTGGCAGCTTTTGTACATTTCTCATAAACAAAAGATTTTTTTTTCTGCCAATGTCATGATGGCTTTGTATTAAATGGACATTTCCTCTACAGAAAGATTTTGAGGATTGTGAGGATGAGGATCAGATTTATGAGGCTCAACCAATCAGACAGTCTTCATCTAGTCACTTAAGACCCTTGTCGATTCTAAAATCTGAAATAAATAACTACAGGGTTTTGTGAAGCTTTACAACCAAAGTCTTAGCTGTGTTAAGCTTGACTGAGAAACCCATCACTGTACACAGATCTGTCCTTACAAAATCTCTGAATTTCAGCAGTGATTCAGCCCTTATTCTCTTATTCCTGCATTTTTCTCAACTTTTTTTCATGACCTTCAAAGATGACAACACTTCTCCACCGAAACCAATTTAAATCTACTTTCAAAGAAGGTAATTCAATGGCACAACCAACTTTACCAATAAGACCCAATATTTTTTTTTACTGGCAGATGATCCATATTATCCAAGACAGATCTAAGCAAATCAAAGATGAGGTGTGACATCCATATGGGATTTCACGTTAAGTAATTACAAATTCATGTTTTGTGATTGGTTTTCTACTTTTCCTTTTCAAACTTCCTCCAACAGAAGAACCTGCTTCAGTAGCGTCATACTGTTTGTAGGCACACTCAATCCCAGCTTTCATACAGGACGTTCAGAGGTGAGCATCCCTAGAGTTAACACAGCAAACTTCATAATACAACAGAGGCCCGCAGCACTAAAAAAAAAAAAAAAAAAAAAAAAAGGTTAAATTTTCCAACGTAAGCTGAAGCACAAGTTTACAGACTTTTATCCAATAGACTCACAGAAGGGAGATCAGTTATCTTGACCTGCAAAATTCAAGACTCAAGGCAACTTCCAACTTCTAATATTGCTCAAAACAATGGGGACATCTTTTTGATATTGAGCTGCAGCGCTTCTGCTCAGTCCACATCTCAATTGCCCCCAAAGTCTCATCTGCGATGGGCACAGACTTAACAAGGGAAATCAATCAAGGCTTTCACCTGGGTTTACCTCATTCACTGCACATCATAAAAGACAGCAAATGTCCTTCATATTTTACATTTTATGTTTCCCACAGAATTTTTTTTTTTTTTTTTTTTAAACCTGTAAATTAAATTAATAAAATAAGTTTTGTTGAATATATTATCGCAGGTAAATTGCTAAAAATTTTCCCAGGAGAAAAAAACATGTTTTTCCTCAGCCATATTGTCTGATACCATTTTTTTTTTAAAAAAAAAAAAAAAAAAAATTGTTTTAAAAAAAGCTAGATTCTTGCACTTTGCCTTTGCTGATTGGACCGAGTCACCTGCATTATTTTGACTCCAGTGTGGTCTTGAAGTTCGGGGGGGGGGGGGGGTATGACTAGCATAAGAGTGTTTGTGAGTGTGTATGAGAGAGAGAGAGAGAGGGGGGGGGGGGGGTCATCCGAAAGAACGTTAATTTTCCAAATAGATGGAATCCAGTCATGTGATAAAACACAAACTTACACCTCAGGGTCTGAAAAGTTTGCACTTGTTAGGCGACACTTTAGACGATATTTGTGACGCTTTAATGGCTTTAGTGAATGTCTATTTTATGCGGGATTCGGCTCTTCACTAAGAAAACAATTTCTGTATCCGTGCCTCCAGTGCCGTGCTGTGCAGTAAATCGACGTTCAGGTACGCTTCGCAGTACTTGCTCCAGTCACCATGTATTCATGAAGGTAAGCTAGATTTCAGATTTTAACAATCATATCACAGTTTCCAATGAGAAAAACAAAAACAGGCTCTGAATATGATAATATTAAAGTTGACTTCCATTCTCTATTTTTTATTTTAAAAAAATGTCACGTCTGTCTTTAACTTATAACAAGTGTTGCTACGTGACTTTTTTTTTTTAATAGAAAGCCCGTTGGTGTATTTCAGCACCTCAGACAGCGACTAAAGTGAGCTGCTCGCAGTTATCTGTTTCTTCTCGAGGCCTTTGAGCGTGTCTGTCTTAATTTACAAACCATTTTGTTTTCCTTTCAGTATAAAGTCATATGAATAAAAAGTGATAAATGCGCTTAGCCTATACAATACAATATATTTTATTAAGCGGGACATATAGGGATTCTATTATTTCCACAATGTACATTTGGTGAGCAACGTCACTGAACATTAAATCAGTCAAAGCTACGCAGATTCCGAAATGTAGAACACACAATAATGTGAATATGTACTTTATAAATTATATAATTATTATTTTTTTTTTAATAAAAGGGCTCTAAGTCGTCTCTGGTGGCTGAAATATGTCGCCTTTTTTCTCTTTTAATAAACTCGTCGGCGGACTACATTTGGCTTATTTTCAATATGTTCAGCATCCAAACGCAACACCATTGACAGCACAAAACATAAAGAAAAAAACTTCCATTCGTGCAAAAAAAATGCCTTGGGCGTGAAAGCACGTCTTCTCTGGCTGTCCATAATTCCATATACTTCACTTGGACGGAAACCATATATTCTTTAAGGCTATACAAACATAAAATAGAGCATAACACACTCGGCCTGTCCAGGACATCAGTTCCTCCACTCCTCATCTTCTCCCTTGTCCATTTTGTCCAGGTTCACCCGTTTGTCTGTCGGCAAAGTTTGTTTTCCAAGCAAGGAAAAAAAATCCACGTACCCGACAAGCGCACGCCACTGGCCGATCAATACGTTTAATCATCCAGATTGCGTAAAAGTTGACTGATGGATTTGAATATATGAAACTCCAAGGAAACGTTCATATTTGACTAGATAGTGGACGATTGTAGGTATACAGATATTCGTCGGCTTCCTTGGCTGACAGTTATTTAAGTTAAAAATAAATGGCATGTTTTTTGTTCCTCAACCTAAGCAGAGTCCCATGCGACATGAAGCATCGCACATTAGATTATAGAGGAAACACTAGAAAGCCTGAGAAGGTGGAGTATTTCCATCCGCCCATTAAGGTGCCCCGTTCCAGCTTCAGATAGACCCGGTCCTCCCGTTCAACCATCAGCAGTACTCCGTTGCTGGCCGCCTCTCTCGTAACGTCCTGGTCACCGGCGAATGCTGATATAACCGGATAATCATTCTGCATCAGGTTCACCTGCAGGGAACAGCAGAGACAAGCTTGGAGTTGAGCCTCTTGCTCATTATATGCACTGAAATTCCATCTCTTAAATGCTGAACGCAGACCAACTATTTCATAATTGCTCACCTGTATGGTTTGTCTGTTGTAGACCTTCACAACGTGAAAGCTGAAACTATAAATCCCCCTTCTTGGAGCCTGGAAAACACTTGCTTTGAGATCGAAATGGTTGCCGATGTTCACTAAAACCTGTGACCAGAAAAGGGCGCAGTGAAACAGTGCTTAATTTTTTTTCCCAAGTGCATGCTTCACTCTACACAACAGCTTGTTTTCTGGCATTGTATGGTTTGTGTCTCCTATGCACAGTGATTGCAGAGAGACGTCTCAGAGAGCCTGAGTCAGGTTTGCCAAATGTTTTAGGCTGCGCTTCAGTTGCAGTTTGGGATGGTTCCTAATTTGATGCGTATAATAGGCCGCTGTCCAAATACCTCAGTCGTGAAAACTTATTGGAAGGTCTGATCATAAGCTACTCAATGCATACGTAAATGCGACGCAGGCCTAAGATGCATACGTGATACATGATTCTGCATGGATGATCGTTAGTTTTGACTGCGCATCTCCAAATCACGCCAATTACGCACAGCATTAGATTAACCCTTTTCAAAGAAAAATCAGCAATATCCTTGGGTTTAGGGATATTCGGAGCTTAGTTCACAGTGTCAGCAATGACAGAAAAGCAACGAAAAATGACCTTAAACAAGTTCTACACACACGGCAAATTGAAGATATTGCGCCAAAACTGATTTATATTAGACTCTCGGTGAAGTGTGTTCGAGCTAAATTCAGTAGACATCTGACCTGGTCAAAATAGATGGTCATGGACGTGTTGCTCATCTCTGACGGTTCATGGTTGGTTCCACGCACGGCGGAAAAAGCCACTTTTGCCCCAGCGGAGCGGACTGAAATGCCAAGTGAGGAGGTGACCGCTCCGTCCGAGGAAGGGTTCGAGTCGCACACCACAAGACACTTCCCTTCGAGCACGATGGGTTCCGTGTCGTTCTGGCCGACGCAGGATACCATGCCGCATCCCAAGAGGAGGGCCAGTGCCAGGACGGCACAGGGTCCCGGGCAGCGCGCTGGCACCATGGTTGGATCGCTGATCCCGTGCACACTGATACAACCCGGCAGCCCCTTGGAGGTTTGTTAGTACTCGATCACCTGGTCCAGACTTAGTCCCTTTTCTCTTCCCCTCTCTCTTCCTCTATCTGTGATGCTGCCTCACTTTCTCAAACACCCTCTGACACACAGACGCACACAGACTCTCTTCGGCTGAGACTCCCCTCCCTCCCGTGCGTCTTAGTTGAATTTGGGAGAGTATTCAGACAGCTGTTGTAAATCCTGATGATATGAGAGAAAATAATTAAGTTTTCATGTAAGACAGTAGCAGGAATGGAATTGGATATAGTTTAAAACTGAATATATATTATGTGCGTAAAATGACTCTTGTGCGTAAAATGAAAAGCAGCTGCTATCAGTAAGTACAAAAATCGAAATAGTAACACTAAAGAAATTCGTTTTCTAATTTTCCATTTTTGATTAAACCTATTATTTCTGCTCCTGCGCAGTGTTTACAGATAGAACTGTGCGCCGCAGCACTTTGTGCCAAATTAAAATAACCAAAATGCTGTTACTATCATCTACCCTCGGTCTGTTTGATAAATATAGTGAAACAAGCACTTTTCAGGCGTTTCCTCCGAGAAAAAGGTAAAGCACGACCTACCTGTGCTATCCATCCCGCTGGTATGCTCTCTGTCTCTCCCAGACTGTAAACTGAGCGCTCAGATCACTGGTGCAAAAAAAGCAAGAATCTCTGGGCTCTCTTTCGAGGGACAACTCACGCCCATGCTTTGTGTGTAGCCACTGCAACAAGACTCCTCAGAAGTATCCCGCAATTAAGAGCACATGAGTGGACTAATGGGTTTGTTTACAGTTCAATGCTGTGAGCTCAGGACCCCCTAAGGACGGCAAAGATCACTTGCTCTCTGTGTGTCTGTTATTTATATGCAGTGGTTTCCTCATGTCTCTCCCTGATTAATACGAAATGAAGGGGGCTGCAGCGGATAACCTTGCTGTTGTATGGTACATTCAGCATGCATGTATATGTTCCTAATTTGAGACTTAAACGAGCGATTTTATGAGGCCAATACAGATCCTTGTGCGCCATCCAGTGGCGGATATAAATGGTGCAGATTGTGTTTCGGTTTATGAAAGGTAAAAATTAAAGCATGAAAATGATTAAAACAATAAACTAGTGTGGTATTTTGCTTCCACATTTCATTGATAGATGGTGTGCATACTGGCACATCAGAGAATTCGTTTAGGATCACATCACAAATCAACAAAGATCCCATCAGGAAGTTGAAAGCGGATGACACTTCAAAAATGCTCACATCACAGAGAATGACCTGCACCTCTCTGTACCACCCTTAGCCTTTTCTTCTCAATTCCTGACATGTCATCATCCTTTGAAGGGCCTTGTAGAGAGTCCCTTCAGTGCTTCACACCTCTGAATGGTTTGAGAGTGGGCTTCATAAGTGGTGAACCCTCATGTAAGACCTTTAATGAGCTGCTGTTTTCCTACTTAAAGATATGCTAAATTGCTAAATTATGCATGGAGCTCAAATTTACACAGGGTGTAGACTGTCCTCATCTTCATCCACTCAAGTTAATGTGTGACGAAAACACTGTATTTCTTACAATTCAGGGCTCGGATTAGTATTTGAAATACATGGAAGCAAATGGATGGGATGAGCGGAAGAAACAAATCTGAAAGTACAGAATGCCACTGTGAATAAGCATTAAAAGACCTGACACAAAATCAAATATGTGACTTGTGAAACAATGCTTCCATACATGCCAAGTCCTCCACTGAAAAGAAAACACATTATTTTAGATTTAATCACGCTTAATTCTTCCTTTCGTTCTCAGTCCCATCTGACAAACATTGCGCTGTCAGAGCTGACTGACAAACCATGCGGAAGAGTGACATCAGGTATCCAAGAGCCACAACTGCCCCCAGGCCTTCAGAAGGACACACAGCTAGTACAGAAAACATCAAATGTCAAGTACGGGGGACATGCAAGGAAAAGGGGATGTGGCTTACATGGCATTACTATACCAGGGGCTGCTGCTGCTGCTGCTGCCCTAAGAGGGACTTCACTTCCATCGGGCAAGCTGATCGGCGAGACTGACAACAGCATTATGGTTATTTTCCCTGACAGCTAGCAGAGCCTACTGGCTTCCAGGAATGGGGAGGTCGATTGTGTGATGGGTCTTAAAGCGCGCCATCTGCTTTTGCAAACCAAAGGACTTATCTTCAATCTGCTTGGTTTTGTGTTTTTCTGTACTTATTACACATGGACTTATATTCTCACTTGTGACTTAGATTTCATTTTTCCTTATACAGAGTCATTTCGTTAGTGACCTTTCCGTCACAAGAAAGTGAGTCCACATTCCTACCATACCTGTTTAAACCTCTGCTGCAAATATTATACATATAATGAAAGACAAAAAAGTCAGAGGAGGTCCACTTTGTGTGGTCACACCACCATATGCTTCACCATGTCTAACATACCCACTTTAAAATAAATATCTGCCTGTCCCATCTGTCTGCCAGTCCATCTGTCTGTGTGCAGCTATAATTGTGTCTGTATTTTCATATTTGAAATGAGGTCAGACTCCCAAACTGCTTTATTTGTGAGTTCTCTCTCATTGCAGGACTGAACGAAACCTCACAGAGAGGCAGGAGAGAGAAGAGACAGAGGGAGGGAGATTGTGCTATGCCTCTCTTGTCTTGCATCACTACGATGTGACCTCTATCTTGGGGAGGCAAATAGCATCAATCTTGCCTGTTCCTCCCCTACAAGAGCTGGGCGAACACCCTGATGAGTTATATTGGTAACCCAGAGAAAGGTTATAGCAGGCTGTACTGTGCCTGCTAAAACTTACAGTGACAGGCTTTACTTTGTGTGCGTGTGTAGTCGTATTTGTCACATTGTGGGCACTGGAATCGATTTGTTCAGTTAAATTTTAGGACAACAGTTTCTTCCTTCAAAATAAACCACCAAATTTTATAGGTACGATTTGAATCAGGGTTGGGGTGAGAGTTGGGGTAAGGGTTCAGATACATGTTGTTACGGCAAAGCCTCCAGAAATTAAAGTAAGTCAGTGCAACATGTGAGTCTCTACTCTTATCGATTTATTTGAACAAATAATTCCCCCATCCTGGTGAAACTTGTTTTGTTATCCACCAATCAATCAATGATTGTGCTGCGTGGTTTCACCTTTCTAATATGCACAGTTCGGTTTGGTAGCCCAGTAGTTGATGGCACCCCACTGATGTTATATTAGGTTTATAAGATAGTGAGCATCACCTTGCATGTTAAAACTGTTGTCTGATGTCCTCTGAAGCTCCGGAGAAGAGCAATTGGGTGAGGCAGGACCGAGTCCAGCTTCACCTCTATATAGTAGGTCCAGCCCCACCTGAAGACAGCGCGCACTGCTATGATTGGTTATTGAACTGTCAGTCAGCTTGTCTCGACCTAACCCCGAACCCTAATCTTAACCCTAATCGTAACCTTCACACAATGTCGGACTTCACTAGGGTGGAGCTGGTCCAGGTGCTTCTCTGGACCAAGTGAATTTAGCACAGTAGTTAGCAATACTTGCTCAAGTCTGAGACATTAACACAGGTGGCTATGTCATCAGGCTTATCTCAGATTGTTTTTTTAAATCTGTACATTTACAACAGAAAGCCTGTTAGACTGGGAGGGGGTGGAGTAACAAGGGCTTGTAAAAAGTCCTCTAATAAAAGACCAGTCAAGTTGCAATATGGGAAATTAAGTGTTTTAAGAAAACTGAATGTATTGCAGCCTCTGCTGCTTCAGTTTTAACAATTTTGTTTTTAATGTCTGTTGCGAACCCCACCTAACTGGATGGACATTGCTGAATTACTCTCGCACCCCTTTAATTTTAATTGCAGAAAGATGGTCAGGGATATCGAGCTGTGTAAAATCAAAACTAAAACACAATATAGTGTTTGATCACAGTCATTTATTCATCTGCTTTTATTTTGAAGGCGCAGGTAACACTCCGCACCGGAAGATTTGGTTATCCTCGCGGAAGGAACTTGAGCGGAGGTCACCATGGCAACAAGAAGCGGACAGTTCAGAAACGCTTCAGCAGCAACGCTCCCGCCGTTGTTCTTTGCCACAGATGTGGCAACAGAAAAGGAGAAGAAAGTTGTTTGCACATTTTAGTTTTCCAGCGTTATACTCCGAGGACTGTCAGCAAAGGCGCTGTCAAAACAAACGCGGCTTTAAATTAACGTTATCTAACGGTATTTGCCGTTAACGAGGTGGTCGGGACCAGTGAAAGAAATGGCGACGTCGAAAGCGGTCGTCTCCAGACTGGAGCTTGTTAGGACGACGAGAAGAACTGGCAAAAAATCATCAGAATCAACTCCTAACTTTTTGGGAAGGTAATCTGTCAGAACATGCTCACGTTTACTTCGTGTCTGTTATTTGTACTCTGCACTTCAACCAGGCTGTGTTCAGAAACGGTTGCAGATCAGGGTCTAAAGGGACGTATCACCGCAAAGCACCGGAAGCACTGTACAAATCAATACAGGTGGAAGACAACGTGTTCAAATTAAGCAATTTCCCATTCAGATAGGCTGTAATACAGCAGTGAAACACTAGGACATAGTTAGCACTGTTGATTTATTAACTACTTATCTGTATAAACTCGCTTTTTCTGTCATTTCTTATATGTGAACTGCTAAAAAAAAAAAAAAAAAAAAAAAAAAGAGGATGTGATACTTTAAAAACAGCTTAATATTCAGAGTATTTTTCTTTTTTGAATTTTAATATGCTCAAGAAAGTAGAATTTTCGATGTTATTTTTTTTTTTAAATTTTTTTTAAGAAGCTGTCTCAAAAGCTGAAAGAGCACACTTTCCCTCCGTCTCAACTTTTTGAACACTGGTCACAGTTTTCTGGGTGAATACATCTTCAAACAATGAAAACAGTACTTCCTCTAAAAGTGCATGGTGCATTAATGCAATTATCTATTTCAGATCAAGGCTGCAGCTCGCAAATTATTTTCATCATTATATTTCTCATGAATCTGTTAACCATTGCCAAACATCAGAAAAAAAAGTGAATCACGATAGTCACGGTTTCGGTTTCAGTTCAGATTGATTATTGTGTCTGATCATGACTCTAAAGTCGTTGTATTTATACAAGAACCAAGAGAAAAAGCAGTGCCCACTGACTGTCATTTTTAGCTGTGCAAGTGACATGGCTCAACGGTCTTATTTAGGTCAGCCTGCCACTTTGGTCCAGACTAAAATAATACAACATGCCTGGAACACATTTCCCCTACAGGAGTATGTTGTAGCATCATGAGGTCAAAATTGTCCTTTGGTTTCCTTCGATTTCTGACGAAATGATTTGACAGATCCAAATTGTTGCTGATCAGGGGTTACTAATGTTGATCCACTCATCAATCATCAATAAAGTAACATATAATTTTAACGCTAGTTTCGATGTATGGAATACGCAATCATTTTATGAATTCAGCATTGTTTATATAGATATTAAGAGGTCTATTCTGGCAATATTGTGGCTCTTCTATGCAACATAAGTTTATCTTCTGACTTGTGTTATCACTACTTCTAGTCATCTTCTTCTCTTTCACCATTATAAATGCCAGCATTTACACACACACACAAAAAAAATCAGCACCTCTGTATGTTCACAGCTCCAAGTGTCAGCGAGAGGTTAACTATTTGAATAATTTGAACTTTAAAGCTGAACTGTGTATCATTCCCCTTGTTAAAACACCACGCAGCATGATTTATTAATTTGGTCTTGAAGTAGTTTCGTCTAGTTTTTCAAATGCAGGTCAATGTCAGTGATTGACCAGGCAGGTAATACGAACACGAATATATTACTCACTCAAGTAGTTTAATTGGACAGCGGTGGCATCATCAGGTGTAAGTAAACAAACTCGATCAATATCTCTCATCTGGATGACAACTTCAAATACAAAAAAAAACGGTGCCATTTTCAGTAGTTTTCATGTGATTTAGGCGTGTTTTTAACTTCAAATCTTGCATGAGCGCTTTACAATACACATATTCATATTCAGCTTTCCTACATGAGAATATCGATGTGTAGTTGATTTGTCTTTATTGCCAGAGGTGTATGATACGATTGCCAAGGAGCCTGTTCAGAACACATTTGTCACAAAGGCTGCAAACTGAACAACATGAGGCATGTAAACACTGGTGTCACTTCCTTGTAGTCATGTCTCATTACCTCTTCCGCAGACTGCCATCTGAGATCCTGATTAAGATTCTGTCATACCTGGATGCCTCCGCACTTTTCAGCATCAGCCACATCAATAAGCTGTTCGATAAGCTTGCCAACGATAAGTAAGTGTCATCCACGGCTTGTCAGTACAAAATCCACTCGATGTCAGATACACAATAACAGATAGGCAGATAGGTTTATCTAATCTAACAGCAAGTAAAGACAATATTCACACAAGTTTGGGAGGTTCAAGTTTTTCACCTGTACTTGAACCCTGAAACCTGGATCTAATGAGTTCATTGCTGAGGCATAGTGAACATTTGTGACAAATGTGAAAACATTCCCTTCAGGCCCTTAAATAATGTGTTCATGAGTATGGGTCAATGTGAGGAGACAGTGACCTTGAACTTTGACCTTTGACTCCCAAAGTCTTGCCAGTTCATCCTTGAGGCCAAGTGAACGATTGTGCCACATTTGAAGGAAATTCCATCCAGACGTTCCTTGAATAGAATGTTCATTTCAACGTGTCGAACTGCGCTCACGGTGACCTTGACCTTTGACCCATGAAATCGAATGAGTTCATCCTTGGCACCAAGTCAATCTATTTGCCAAAGTTGAGATGATACCATTAAGGTATTCTTCAAAATTTTGCGTTCACAGGAACAGGACAGGACAGACAGACGGACGTACGGCTGGACAGACAACCCGAAAACATTAAAAAAAAAACATAATTTAATATGCCGCCAGCTATGGCTATCGCATACGCGGAGGCATTATTTTTAACGATTAAGATTATTCATATAACGGACCACAATCTGCCATTGAATTTGTTAAAGCAGAATTCCTATTCAACCCATTAAAAGAAATTCCAGAAAATGTTTTGGCACCTTCGAACAGCGGACCTGTAACATGTTAGCATACCAGACATATTAATATAATGAGACCTTTTGTTCATCAACTTTTTCCACTGACCTACGTTCTCGACCTTCCAATATCCCTCAACGCAGCATTCTGTGGCAGAAGATCTATACAGCAGAGTTTGGCAAGCATAAAAAGCGGAGACCCGAGTGCATCGACAAGCTGCTGTTGAAGATGGAGGACGGAGCTGAGATCTCCTGGAAGTGGCTGTACTTCAACACCAGAGCTGCATGTGACATGTACAAGTGGAATAAACATCTGGAACAAATCAGCAGTCACACTGGTCTACCCCGCCAAACCGAGCGAGTTCTCAGGTACGGCAAGAGACGAAGCGAGGCAAGAGTCACTTTTGGAAATCAGTTTAGAAAAAGCATGCGAGGGGAAGGGCTTGTGTAATGGCAAAAAAAAAAAAAAAAAAAAATCTGCTGGTACAAAATGTATCTTTTATACAGAGGTTACAATTCAGAATATCGCAAAACTTGCAAGCAAAGTGATTTATTGGGATTTAAAAAACAAAACAAAACGCATTTTAGGAAAATTCTATACGCAGCTTCCTGTCATAGTATATTGTACTTCCTGTCTGAATTAACTTTGTTACACTGGAGTAAAGGAGACAAATAGCTGAAGACAGATTACAACACCGTTATCCAGCAGTCGGGGGTTTAAACACAACACAAATTTGAGAATTGATCGTATCATAAAACATGATACGGTGGCACCCCAGTTTATCGATACCCTGAGTGAAGTTATGTGTTTAATTTACCGCCCACTTGATTTAATTTAGCAGACACTAGGGACACGTGTTGTGTTTGAGTTAATCTAATTTGGTATTCAATTAGTTTTATAGTTTGCTTTATCTTGAAAGGAGGCGTGTGAATCCTACTGTATATGCGATGTTGTAATCTGTATTTTCCCCTCTGTTTAGCATGTCTAGCTTGTTTTACAGTTGGAGGCAGCTGTGTGAGGCATCCCTGCACTGTTTGTGGTTAGAAAACATTAAAAACTTTGAAGATCTTCCCCAGCTGTCGAGAAAAGTTCAAGGGTAAAGACTAGAGGACAGTTCAAGCTGCTGGCAATCAAAAACAAAGAGTGGTTTGTTTTTCATACCGCACTTAATGACACTTTTTTATTAAAGGTGAGATAGGAGGTGTCTGTCTGAATGTGATGTCTGCTCAGGGGGATGCCGGCTCGCAGGGGAAAGCTCCCTCACCACCTCCACCGCGGTTTCTGCTGTGTTTTTATAACCTCTGATTAGAGGCTGTGCAGCACTCAATTTTGAGTTCTGTGGCAGTCGCTGTGGTACAGGGGGGAAGTAGAAATAATTGTGTTCCTTGCAGAGGCTGTCTGAATTGTTGAAATAAATTACTTACCCCCCCCCCCCCAACCCTTCATCCACAACACACACACTAGAATGCACGCCCACCCTCCCCTTCCTCCCTCCTCTCACCAACTCAGACAATTCCCTGTGGGGGTTTGTCTGTTAGAGACACTGAGGAGCATGCGATTTACCTTGGTAATAATCATTTCACAAGACATCACACATACAGACAGTGCAGAGTGAAATCCCCTGGGTCATCTGGGGCCCCCTGGGCTGCTCCAGTTTTTAGCTTTGTTTCCCCACTTAATTGATATTGGATGGTGCCTCAGCGAGACACCGGCTGCATCACAGTGGGGGTAGCCCTGAATCACAGTTTAGACAGAATTGGATCAAGAGATTTATCACAACAGCTGTGGTTACATTCCATTCGTTGCATATCATTTCATTTGCAAGAACAGCCTAAATGGAGTTATACTAGTCCGTGGAGCTGACGAATGAAACGAAACAGCCATTAAACTCGTGATTTTCCTGATTTAAAAAGCAACAGACTGCTTTGCTTAACACTGGCCAAAGGAATGAATTGAAGATTTTGTTCAGTAATTCAACTGGCATCTTTATGTGGCTTTTAAGGAACAGAGAGTCAGCCGTTTTCCACCTTATACAGTAGGGAGCCTGATAACTTCAGCCACCACACTGTGCTCTACGTGCCTTTATTGCATCCTAAAAATCCTTTTGCCATAATTCTGCATTGTGTTATCTCTCTCTAGAAACTTGAACCTCACCTGGGAACTGACGGTCACTGATAAGTCAGGGCAGGAGAACACTTTAGAGCTGAGCTGCTCCCACTTTTTTAATGCTTCTGTGACACTGTCCTGGAGCGCAGGAGTCTACATGCCCGACTACCAGCAGATTTCCACCCTTCAGATCCACGGTGTCAGGAGGATAGCCCTCAAATGCCCGGGCATAAAGATGTAAAGACAGACGGCATCCATCCCCACCCTCTCTCCATGTCTCTGTTCCCTCTTCTCTCAGTAAAAACTTGTTGTCTTTGCTTGCTCTGCCAGACCTGGGTGGAGGTCACTCATGGCAACGTTGGACATGCAGGCTCTCACTAAAAGCGCACAGGTCATTGGCGAGGACAGACTAGTGCAGCTGAAGTTGCTGCAGTGTGGCGTCATCATCGGTGTCTGGAGGGTAATTTCTTCACAGGCAGCCATGTCATTTTTAATCATAATTAATTTGTTTACAGCAGCTGAACAAGCGCGATGGATACTTATTTTTAATCGCAAAATAAATGTCATCTTTGGCTTTTTTTTTTTTTTTTTTTTTTTTTTTTTGTAGGACCAGTGCTCCGTTGCCTTCGTCATGGTCACCCTCCATTTCCACAGGCTGGTGGAAAGAAGCACCCAGGGATCCTCTGTTTGGTAGGCTGCACAAGAACAGATGCCTCCTATTCACATTCTTGGTTCACGTGGTGTGTCTGTGTGTCAGAAGGTTGTGGCTCAAATTCACAAAGAATGTAATAACTGACAGGAGTCACGCGATGCTCCTGGTGTGACCCATCTATGATGCACTGCAGGGGGAGATTTGATGCGTCGGCATCACTGGTACTTGTATTTCACCAGAGCATTGTGGCAATAATGTGAAGCTCCCTGGATTAAATACAAAGAATGATATTCTTGTCGTGTCAGGTCCAGTTACACCAGGGATTTTTGAAGAATAATTTCCCACGAGGACATGACAACATGCAAGTTTGAATTCTAGCCAAACATGACAGCAATTTAATTTATTTATTAGCAGACCTCCAAACAGAGAGCAGGTAAATAATTGTAGAAATGAGTTTTGTTGTGTTCAGTCTGAAATAAATTGATTGATTTCAAACGATTCTGCGAGATCAGAGGTTCCCATGTTTTCCCAGATGGGATAAATGTGATCACACGTATGACACGTTTACCACATCTTGCCACATACGATAACGTGCAGAAAATATACAGAAAACTTTTCACATGGGAATCTACATAGGCTTCACAAATTACACCATGAAAGTGTCCTATAACCACGTTTCCTAAAGGCAAAACACATGTAGTCACATGTGATCACGAGTTTTAATACGTGTGAAATTGGTGTGTTTTTTCTATAAGGGTAGGGTCAGGACCCCCCTCATATATACTAGATACTAGACACTTGTAATCCTGCAAATGAAACAGGAAGGAAGAAAAACATTTTTTTTTTTTTTTTGAACTGCTCATACAGTATGTTGTTCTCCATCTATCTGGAAATAAGAAGTGATCCAGAATATGTGATATTGTGGTCTTTAAAGTGCCTCACTTCATTATAGAACATTATCAGGACCACACAACATTCATAATAGTGCTACACCTATTATGCGTCTTGGGAATTGAGTTCAGTGTGGATATAGCACCCTCTCCTGGTTTCCTGTGAGAGCACAGTACAGTTACGGTATAGTATTGATTCCAGGCCACAAACCCTCTGAAAGGTCTATCGAATGAAATGTCCTTCTAAATGTTTTCTCCACTCATTATAGTTTAATTTACCCTCTTTTTTTTTTTTCTGCCTCCAGTCCCTATGTGGAGCCAACAGTCAAACCCCCTCCTGACGACATAGACCCTGAATACGGTCTCCATGGATACCAACTACACATTACTCTCCACAACACTGTATGCGAGCTCATGTCAGAAAGACTTTCCCAGCTCTACTGCTGCAGAGGTAATCTATTTATACTCATATTCACTAAGTCACACTATGAATGATGCTGACAAAATCCAAAGTATCTACAGAGTTTGTCTGCCCTAATTATTTTGTTCCTCCTCCTGCAAATTTATGAATATAAAGACTGTGGAGCCAGAAGTCAACTATAAATAGATACATTTTCTTTCCTGAGGCCATTAGTATTCTGTCCCCTGACTTCTGTCTTCTGCCACCTGGTATAATTGGATATTTTTAGTCAGGCATGTGCAAAATGTTATTTAATTTTTTGCCCTACAGTTGTGACAAACTGCATGCACATTACACATGTTTACAGACGTATTTGAATTTGTTATGTTATATTTGTTATATGAATTAGTTGGCCTCTATAAAATAAGAAGAAACCCACAATTTTCTCTGAAATAACTTGAAACTGACAAAAGTAATCAGCACCCATGATTGTTTGTTCCCTATTTGATATAAATCCGAATTTTCTTTTGACTTTTGATTGAACAGAATCTTCTTCATAATAAAACAAATGAAAATGGCATGGATAAAAATGGTAAGACCGTAGAACTAATGTTTTATTGCACAACCCCTGGAGGTAATCACTGCAAACAAAGGACTTCTGTAGCTGTGAGAGAGACTTGTGCTCCAGCTGTCTCAGGTTTTAAGGGTGCTCTCTCCAGACTGCATGTTTCAGCTCTTTCCGCATATGTTTGATAGGATTCAGATCAGGACTGATAGACGGCCACTTCAGAATCTAATATTTTGTTGATCAGCCATTCTGGGGTGATTTGAACAGTGTGTTTTGGGCCACACTGACACTGGGCATCTCGGTTGTCTCCAGAATGCCTTGATAGTCTTTAGACTTCATTGTGCCCTGCACAGATTCAAAGCACCCTGAGCCAGTCGCAGCCCTAAAACCGAACCCAGCCTTTCCTAATGTTTCACAGCGGTGATGGTGTTCTTATCTTGGAAACTTCATCTTTCTGTTTGTGAACACAGAGCTGATGTGACTTGCCAAAAAGTCTCATCGCTCCAAAGCATTCGAGCATGTTGGTTTCTTTTTGAACAGTGGAGTCCTCCTGGGTCGTCTTCTAAGGAGCCCACAGCGCTCAAAAAGTGTACCTAGACCTCGCAATTAAGTCTGTATCTCTTTGGAGGTTTACTTTGACTCTGTCTTCCATACACACCGTCCTTGTCTTCGATCTGCGGTCGATTTTCCTCGTGTGATGGCAACCCTGGCAGTCTTAATCATATTTGCAGCTGTTCTCACAGCAACACGCTGCTGCTTGGGGATGGTTTTATAGCCTTTGACTTGAACGTGCTTGTCTAAAATTCTAGTCTCATCAGGCCACTCAGTGCTTTGCTTTCTCGGGTCCATTTTCAGTGTGGTGCACATGATGATAACAACACACAGCAGAGTGACTGCGTTTCTCCATTCAAATAGACTGAATGACTGATTACAAGGTTCAACACATTAAATACTAACGAAAGAAAAAACTTTAGTTTGAAAAATCATTATAACCCAGTTAGTTCACACTGTCTTTGCCCTACTCCATGACATCCCAGAGACAATTGTTTTTAAATTAAGCTGTTCAGGGTGTCAACCAATTAATCCACATCTTTATATTCTGACAATGTCCAGCTTTTATTGCACCCTGGGTTTAGCATTGTCTCAAGAATATGCTTCGTTGCATTTCACTGCATATGTTGTATGTATTGCAAATACATCCTTTGAATGTTAGAAATAACTTTATTATCTATGTTCACTAAGAAATTCTGTTTGACAATTGTTGTATTGCTCATAGATTAAATTCAGGAGATGCAAAAATGTTTTAAATTGTTCTCAAGTAATTTTCTTCAAGCTGAATATACCCTGATGCTCACAGATTTGATTTCATACTAATGAAGTTAACCTAACACTAAAATGCTAATTCTAGTAGTGTAAAAACATACGTGTGTGTGGTGTTGTCTTTGACCAGATAACATCTCTGATGGACTGGTCCGGCTTACTACCCTTAGCGGGAACAAGTTGGGGCATATACGTCTGTCTGGCCACGTCACCCTGCCTTGGAGATGTGAAGCCCTGCAGGGCACAGTGGAGGTACGACATGGACTGTTGGTTACTCAAACACTGTTTCACTACTTGTTTAAGGAAAACAGAAATGCATCCTCCAAAACATCTGAAAGTACGCTCCGCTGCTCACGGTTCATTTTAGAATCATCGAGCAGTCGGGCTAAAATAACTTCTTCACGCCTTGGGTTAAAGGAACACAGTTAAAGTCTCATTTTATCATGAAATTTAACAGTCTTCTAGTGTAACAGGGTGAATAAACGTTTGCTGGATAGAAGTGGAGAAAACTTTCACGCTGTTTATGTGATTGTAGTGTTTAGTAGCTGCACGATGAAATCAAAAAAACACATGCTTAATTACATGTTCACTTTTCGGCTTCTCGCCAGAACTGCTGCATCATGAGCCTGACTCTGCTGGACGAATTCGGGAAACCTTTCAAGTGTCTCAGCTCGCCTGTTTCCATGGCGCCAGAAACGACGCCGGTTTGTTATGACTACGACGGTGAGAACTACGTGATTCACTATAAGGAGCCAGACATTCAGGTAAAGATGAGGCTCGTATGGATGAAGGAGCATTTTGCCCCCATCAGTTTAGCTGTCCATGTGAGTGTTTCCAGTGTCAACGAGCATTTCACTAGATATTACTGATCAGCTGTATTTCTGCTGGGATTTCACATTCACTATTTGAGGGTTTTCGTCACAAATGTTTAACTTGTGGAAAACGATTCGGTGAACGGCTTCATCAGCTGCAGGGCCACGCCCCTCTCCGCAACTTATTCATTGTGTGTATTCAGTAAAACCTATACTGCCCTTATCATTCATCTGTTTTTAATACAGTCATTTATATTATTAATTTATTTATAAGGGGATTTGTTTTTAAACCACGTTTTTCATTTCCTTTTCTTTCTACATCAGTTTACAGTCACTCTGTGCCCACCTGAAATTTCACATCAAATTCTTTTGCCTCTTGTTTTTTTTAAATGTGAGGTTTTGTCCACACTTCATCATACATTTTAAAATCATTTTACAAGCCTGTTGAATAATTAAACCAAACGCTTTAAGTTCACAATGTTCAAATGTTGTTCTTTAATAAATCATTTTGTATAAAATATTATATTATAGCATTTGTAACTGATTTTTTTGAATGCATTAAATGTTGGTGTGTGTGTTAACTACAGTACAGAAGTAAGGCAGTAAATTCAAGAGAAATAATCAATTTGTTGGAAATAGAGTCACATGGTGAAAACTGAGTAGATCTTCATCCCAAGTAGAATGAATAGTGAATGTGTAATATATGCTAGAAACCTGTGCTTGGAGGTTTTCTTGCAGTCTTGTCATTTTGACGAGCTTTACACTTCTCCTCCACTGAGTTTAGTGGCTCATTTTTACGTGCGCTGTAAGAGAATATTTTACCAGAGCACAGAATGTGATGGTCCGTTTCCATCGGGCGTCACTTCTACAGCGTACAGAAGCCTTGTGTTCCTGTTGGAGGGAAGATGATTGGAGCGAACGTGCATCCATCAGTGACGCTTTCTTAGATTTGGCCGATAACACCTTATGACCCCATAGTATTTTTGCCATTTTCTCTCAAAGCTGCTTTCATTAGTTCGCTGATTGTCAAAATATTAATCGTTATAAAATTCTCAATCTTTCATTATTCTTACTGTAGTCATGTCCCTCATGAATTGCCTGCGGTTTCTGTTTTCATTTGTGTTTGGATATTTTCCAATGCGAG
This sequence comes from Brachyistius frenatus, assembly GCF_029030835.1. NCBI lineage: Eukaryota > Metazoa > Chordata > Actinopteri > Embiotocidae > Brachyistius > Brachyistius frenatus. The sequence goes on from NW_027210656.1 coordinate 300,806, forward strand.
CAGGCGCTAGGACTTTTAAAGCATCAGCCCTTTAATGAACAGTTTTAACTCTGAACTTTTATTAAATTGGGGAATAATTACAAAAGTTTTGTGCCCTTTGGATGTTTTACACAAATCAGGTTTTGCTTCCGTTATTGTGGCCTTTATACTTTAACACCCACATTTTCTCAATTGCACTGTCAGACGTTATGCGACCACTTTAAGATGAAAATTGAGCTTAATGTCCACACCCTGGGCAAGTCTGGCTACAGCGATAGAATTAGTGCGAGAGCAATTGTTGGAAACAGCTGCCATGATGCTGATGGGCCAGTAGTGCTGATGGCAATAAAATAAAGCAGGCCTCTGGATAATAGGATTTCAGAGGCTTCCCTTGCTGTTATGAGAGAGGGTCGTCATCACCTTGAAAAGATGCTTATTTCTTCCAAACACATCACCAACATCTTTGGCAGAAGATCCGGAATTATTTGGGGAAATGAGCCAGAGGGGGCAACAGTATGTGTGATGAATCGGGTTTTTTTTGTCACAGGCTTCACAATTGACTCAACAAAGAAGCAGGGATGTGAAGAGACACTCCGTCTGAATCATCGGAACTCCATGTGTTGTCATATTTTACTGGCCTGGGGCTCCGAACCTGCATCCCACACTGGACATTATATACAATGGCAGCCCAAATAGGGACCATACAGAGTGTGGAGCTATATAGACGTATATTGGACTGCTGACTTGGACACTTAATACACTACCAAATTACATGATATTGCCCATCACGTGGACTGAATGCCATGTACAATGTATGACTTTCAGGTTCTAAGTGTGTTACAGCACATTTCCATCACAGCGACCTTCACACTACCGCTTGCTGTCACATCATCCGTCGCGAAACTGCCAATCCTTCATTCCCACTGTATTAGAAAAAACAGGAGCCAAGGTTATTATGGGCTGGTAATGGACTGGCAAGAATATAAAGCCAGTTATTCAAACATTTGAGTCAGAGTAATGGCTAAATAAGGGCAACAGATGTGTGGGGCAAGGACTGTGGAGCCTTGACTGAAAGCACAGCATGTTCTGTCTTTGGTTTTGCAGAGAGTATTAACCTCATGTGTCTACAGTGATTTTTCTATGAAGAATTGGAATTAAAAATAGCCCTGCGAGCATGCAAATTACATGCTTGAAAATAGTTTAATATAGGCTGCTCTCCACTAGATGGCCCTCTTCAGTAAACAATGAGAGTGTCTAGGAGCAGCAGTGTTTTCATTTTCTAATTCTTACAGTCAATCCAGAGAAACTTGTAGTTATAAAAATATTTTTATCAGCACAAGAATAGTCTCTTTTGTGACGATCATTTCTACACAGTACGGGGAATTTATTATGTTCCCGCCTTTTCTCGCTGTTTTCCTTTTCTGCTCTTTCGCAAAGTAATTACGAGCCTGTGTGTTAATCAAAACTTAAAAAGACCTTAACACCAAATAACAATTAAGAAAGAATACACCGCCAAACGACTGAATGGGCAAATTTAGTGACATAAAGCTTCATTAAGCTCATCTTTCTTAGTTTCCTCACAGGCTAATCTTGGAAGAAAATTGCTTCCATTTTTAGCCTTTAATTCTCTCCCTCGTGAGTGACCAGCTGGGCCCGCAAACCATTCAGCCTCAGAGGCCAATGACAGAGTCCTTATTTGGTCCTCTCATCAGAGAAAAACAGTCATCTAATGAAATTCACCAGGAGGGAGATTGATTGTGTGTGTCTGCCAGCATACACCGAAAACCCAACTGACACTGTTGTCTTAAAAGAACATTTGAAGTCAGTGTCTATCTTCCAAAAGTCTGAGAGATAATCACAATCTTCTCACACACTGATGAATGACTAGTCCTCACAAATCCTAACCCGAAATATTCCACATTTATTACCTCGTTGAGTGAGCGTGCGAGGCCAGGGAAGTTAATTATGCTTATAATGATGAGAAAAACAACAGCCCAAAATGTCCATGCCAAAAATCGCTCATTAGAAGCTGCATAATCAAGCAAAAAGTGTTTTGTCGACGCCACGAAATAACAGATGGCCTGACATTTACATTGTCAGAAGTGAACCCTACAACATCATTGCAGTCACACTCCTTTGTCTTATTCATCTCCTTCCGCATTATTTACTGTTATAAAGAAGCAGAACTGGACACAGGGGAACTATTTAAGGGATGACGGTCTTATCATTGGCACGTGATGCCCAGCGAGACCCCTCGGTTTATTCTCCGCTTTAAATGGTGCATCATGAGCAGACGGGTGTGGAGAAATCCATTTACTGTATATATCAAAGCCGCTGCTCGCCCTGTGACTCCCAAGAGCTCGATGCACAGTGTCGGAGGAAGGCTTTAGTTCCTGGTGCACGGTTCAGTCTGGCATCAGTCTGCAATGACAGAACAAACGATTCTTCAAATAAAACGTGCAGTGATGATCACCTGCAGATCTTTTTCCAGTCGAGGTATTAACGTACAGTACTGAAACACGAGAGACGCACTTGAGTATTTTCATTTGGTGAAACGGCGCTCCTTTAGTTCCCAGTGTCTTCTTTACATTATTGATAACTTAAGACAACTGGATGGTGTTGTTCTTTGTATCAAAAATACAAATTCCTCGCCACTGTCGCCCTCTCACTTCCCGTCACCAGTTCCTCAGTGTGTGCCTGAGAGAAGAGGAGATGGCATGAGTCAGCACATTATCCAGTCTAGTGTGGAAGCACTTCCTGCAATTCCACACGGTTCACTAGTTTGTGTTGCCCCCCAGAGTAACATCCTGTGTCTGTCTGGTCTCAGAGCAGATGTTTGGTAGGCAGGTACAGTCCAAACTGATCTCTGATCCTGCTGCAGCTAAATGTGGGTTAAAATAAAAGGGGACCTGTTTATCTATACACCAAGCTCTCTTTTCAAAAGGTCATTTTAAGTTTGGGAAATATGCTTATTCAGTTTGTTGTAGAGAGTTACATGATAAGATTGATACAATTCTTATGTCAGTGAGAAGCTACGGTCGGCTTAATTTAGCATCTGCCTACTTGCACCTATAAAACCCATTGATTACTGCATTTTTATCCGTTTAATGTGTTTAACAGCAACAAGTTGTGATTTTTTTTTTAGATTTTTTTTTTTTAATGTCGTTTGCAGGTGGATTTTGTTCCCATAATTCAAACACAACAAGGCTACCTTCCCCCCCCCCCCCCGTCCCGTATTTATGCGTTAGCTACTGTTTAATAATGAAGTAGAAACTGAAAAATGACAAGTGGTGGTTTTAATGAGACTCTGTTTATAACTCGCTAATACAAAGTGAGGTTCAGCTTTGGCTGTGCATTGTATACGTAAGTAGCTTGCTGTTATTGTGGACATCGTGCATCCATGACAAGTTTGTGACACTGAGCAAAATAAACATGTTTTCTTCCGACCCAAAGCAAATGTTAAATGCGGCACATCTTGTGGGATGCAAAAAGCAGACAGGCTTCACAGAAAACGGTCTGGGCTCTGCCGAGTTCCTGGAACAATTGGTTTTAGTGCAAAGGTCTGTGCCCGAGGCCAGCTCTATTGATCTGGACCTCTATTAAGAGGGAAAGCAAGAGGGGGAGAGGGAGATAAAAAAACAAAAAAAACACAGAGAGGTAGGATTTTAGACATGCAAAGAGAGCCTCCTTCTTTATACGTGACCTGGGGAACAGAGGTTTTCATGGTGAGTGTCAGGGACACAAACACTGAACAGCTAGTGTTGTGGTACACTCCAGAATCTATGTAGCTTAAGTGTCAGTGATGTTTTTGGTCCATTACACCCAACCACACACTGTTTATTTCCTCTATAAACTCCCTCTACGAGGCTATGAATTATTGAAGACCCAGTGGTTTGTTGTATCTGTGTCATAGTAGCATGTTGTTTAGCCTTTTGACACTGGGAGATTCCCAGGGGTCCTCTGCTCACGGCTTGTGTCTGACTCGTTACTGTGAAGTGCCACATTGAGTTCTTCATTGCTTGCTCGCAGCTCTGACTAAAATGAAAAATTAGACAGGGGTGGCTTCGGGGTCACTGGGGGTCACCTCTGCTTGGGAATCAAGGCGGTGAAACCAGAAATGCCGCCACAGGCTCTCGACTGAGTGAGATGTTACACTGGAAAATGAAATGTTGACTGATTAAAGATCAGTTCTGCTTAATCTTTCCGTTTCAACATGTCACATAAATGAATCCAAATTTCCCCACAGGAGCTACAGAGTTGCTGCCCCTACTCTTTCTATTACACTCACGTTGAAACAAGCCAGTCTGGTACTGGATGATTACCTTTTAATCACATCTCTGCTGTGGGGCCACCTGTGTGTGACACCCATTAAAAATGATGGCAGTCACTGTGGCTACGCTAACATTTCCACATACTTGCTGCTGTCGCAAAAGCAAATTAAGAAGGATATGTCGGGCAGCCTGCCACGTTGATACCTGGGCTTTTCCTCGGGGACCTGCCAAATCATCCGAATGTAGCTGAGTCATAACATTTGGAGTCAGCTTGGACCACACGGGCTGCGAGCTTTTGTCACGACTGCGCATGGTCAGTGGGACATTTCCAGTACATCACATGGTACTATAAACTGTGCATTTGGTTTGGGTACCCTCTGTCTTCATGTTTTATCTCGCGTCCAGGGTCGGGTTTTACGGTGCATATTAAATTGATGAGATTCGGCTGTTACCCATGACAACGACCCTTGACTGAGTACCTGACCTCACTAGCCATTGGCTACTACCCAAGAATACTGCGCCCATTAAAAGGGGAACATGAAGCACATGTGATCAGGAATATGAGAAAGAGATGCGCCAAGCAGGCTGCTTGGATGAAATTGAAAGTCCGTCTGTCCACTGACTTTCGGTCAGACTGAAGTATCTCTACATTTGTCACTGCAGTTGTCGGTTGGCAAATTTGGTTTTCTGCCTTTGGTGATCTTCTGACTATTTCTCGACCACCTCGACAGCATTTTTGTTTTTAGTGAAATGTCTTGACAACAGTTGGATGGATTGCAATGAAATTTGGTAATTTTGTAAAATATACTCGGGACGGGCCTATTAAAATTAATTTAAAAATACTATTGGATATTTGCTGTGAACTATTTGACTGTTTTGGGTTTTTTTAGAGCCCTTGCTCTCCTTCCTTACTTCGCTACTGCATGTAGATACGCAAACTTACGCCATTGGCTCTGGCTTGACAAATGAAACTTTTTAGGTTTTGGCCAGTGAGCGTGCCAAAATCCTAAACTAACATAGTAAACATGGTACATTTTTTTTTTTTACAAATTAATAATAATTTATTTTTGAGAGTGTTAGCATGCTGACATTTAGCTCAAAGCACCACTGAGTGGGTGTTGTTATGTGAAAGATGGATAAAACCAGCAGTGCTAAACGTGATAATTAACATTACTTCTATTTATAGTTTGTATCATACATGGCGCCCTGATTAACTCTAACATCTACCAAACTGGAGTGAATGTAAAAGGTCAAGCATGGTGCACCTCACTTCATTATGCCGTCATCTTAATCAAATGTGTTCCTTTTACTTTCTCGCCCACTCCATGATTGGATGGGTCAGATCTGCATGAGACTGATGGATGTTTTTTTTTTTCCCACAGCAACAATCCCGGAGGCTCTGTGTTAAATAATGACCAACACACCTGACTAATGAGTGCAGTCAGTAGCAGTTGAGGTGAGAGTTTTCGTTTGTCTCTCTCATGTGTGGTGTGTGATAAGAGATCTTCATTTGCCGGCATGATGATGATTGATACTATTAGGTCCCAACTTTTTTTCGCTGGAGTCTCCACACCTCACGATCACTCACCTCTGGTATTAGTGAGATGAATGGGTTTTCCTTGTCTAGAAAAGGAGGGGTAATTTTCTCTTACTCTCACGTGCAAACTTTTTGTAGGAAAAGGGAATAAAATATGACACAGAGGGAACAGAGTTTAATTGTGATGACTGGAAATGATAGGAATCATTTTTCATGTTTGCGTAGTTTGTCATACTGTAAACATCCTCTACAGCTCTTCAAGCTGTGTGGAGGCTTTGCATTGAGATAAGAGGCTTAAATTTAATCACTGAGTAAATCATGGCCATTACAGAAATAAAGACACTGTGCTTGCGTGTTTACCTACAAGTAAGCATGAACAATATGTCGTACAGCATTTCTCAAGAGCTTTGATTTGCAATGTCGAGTGACCACTAACAGTCATACACTAGTAAGCAGGGAGGGACCTGGAGGAGGAGGTACAAATGTAGAGAGGCCACCAGAAGGCACTGAAGAGCCTTGTTACTCTCACCCTTAGAAACGCAATGGCAAGAAGATATTCCACGATATAGAATAGAATAAAAATCCCCCCAAGTGTTTGTGGGTTTTTATGTTCTTTTTTTTTTTTTTTGGTGTTTGGATGTTGTTGCTTTTTTTGTGCTTTTGTCCCCCAAAGCCTGTTTTAAGTGATTTGCTCATCGTGCAACACTCAAATGCAGCAACACTTGCCCAAGAAAAAGGTCCCCATGGGGACAATAAAGTATATCGTATCGTATTGTGCTCGATAAAGCCACCCTGATACTGACCCAGAGCTGGAGTTGAAAGTTCTGCAGCAGGCGTCCTGTTTTTAGGGAGATTACAGTGCTTGTCAGGCAACGTGAGCCCAGATCAAGACGATAATGATTCACAATTAATCTACTCAGATTTGTGTTAATTGCAAAATATAGTGATAATAAAATGGATGAATTCAAATAGTGTAGTTCTAAATGAAGATAGATTTAGGCACATGATACAAAACACAATGGAAAGTGAGTGTATTTTTGTTGCAAAAATAGTTCGCTTAATAAAGTAGGCTAGTTATTCAGGGAAAACAGTTGAATGTAGCTGGAGTACACTGAAGTGTGAATTGCACATTCAGTGTTTCTTTTTTTGTTTTTTTTTCAGTGCCGACGCTGAACTGTGTGTTGGATTCTGTGAGTTTTTCTACGCCGCCAAAGATTCTTCAGGACGGATCCTGAACTTCGAGGTGAACTTGGGAGTGTTTTTCTGACTTCCATCGGGGAATTCTTCAGGACTGACGCCAAACTGTGAGTAGAACTTCACGTGCGTCCGCACCGCACCAGAAACACTGTCAGGCCTGCAACGTTTTGTTTTGTTTTGTTTTGTTTTGTTTTGTTTTGTTTTGTTTTGTTTTGTTTTGTTTTGTTTTGTTTTGTTTTGTTTTGTTTTGTTTTGTTTTTGTGAGTCAAAGTGAGTGTGTGTGTGTGTGTGTGTGTGTGTGTGTGTGTGTGTGTGTGTGTGTGTGTGTGTGTGTGTGTGTGTGTGTGTGTGTGTGTGTGTGTGTGTGTGTGTGTGTATGTGTGTGTTTGGGCCCACGTAGTAAAACATAGTTATCCTGGTAGCATAGCATCTGTTACGGGCTTTGTGAATTTTTTTGTGGAATGGACATTGTGACAATGAGACATTTTGGTAAATTTTAAGTTGAACGTTCACTGATAGGTGCAAATTTTACCCTGCAAGGAGTAGTTAATTTGTATGGAGACACTTTAGTCTCACATTTATTTTTAGAGGTATTGAAAAAAGACAAACTCAGAGGCGCTCATTTAGTTGTTGTTTTTTTTAATGTTTTGTTGTTCTGTTAAAGTGAAAGTTCAATTATTTGTGTTATTTTTAAAAAAATATTTTTAGTAAACTGGTGTTTGTTTGTATTTAAAAAGAGTTGTTTGGGGTCCGTCATTTGGAATACAGTAAATGTATTTATTTGCATATCTTCGTGTCAGCTACCTTAACACTAACGAACCCGATCACCCCATCAGTTTGAGCATCGTAGACGAGGTGAAGAGTGATGGGTTCTACTTTAGCTTGATTTCATCTCTTATCATTTCCGCTCCAAATGTTCCTTTATATTCCAAACAGCAGAGATCAAGGGAAAACTTAGGCTGTTGTTCGTGTGTTGTGCCAAATGCAGATTTGGGGAATAATACCGGCTGATCTATTGTCACTGATTGTTTTAATCCATTCATTACACATTACACAATAGATGTGTCAAGTTTTCCCTGCACAAACTTTAAAATGGCAGAATAAGGAATTAACTAAGACTGTGTGGGGCACAAGTTTAAGGAAGTTTTCTCTTCATTTGTTGTCCAAGTCTACAGTGAAGTCAATGTCAGTGTTAGGAAATGTGTCACAAAAAGAATGTGCTAGATTACTAACTTGACACCTCATTTAAATACATGTTCAAATCTATTGAGCATGAATTTCGGCGGAGGAATAACACCTGTTAATGAGCTGTCCCAAGGAAAAGAACCACTTTATGTATTTTTCTCTTTCGATGTCCGGGTGTGACGGCGTACATCGTTTCTATCACTCGTCCCGTGACTCCCCAGTCCTCCCTCCTCCTGTGGCCTTGCTGTACTGGCTCGCGCACCCCCTCACGTCATCACTTTTTTGCCGTACTCGCAACCTTGTGGGCTGGAGCACACACTGCATCTCATCAGAGAACATTACCTAACACTCAGAGGACAACATTCATCAACGTCACCCTGCTTTTGCCAGCAGTGCATTTCTTTCTGTGGATGCCTCGAGTCCATTTCAGTTGTTCTAGCAGCACCGCAGGGTACCTTGTGCGACCTGTGATACTTTAGCAGCACACACACACCATATCTCTTTCAAGGTTCTTCAGCCTTCAGTTTCTGCTGATCTGAACTAAATGTGTCAAATTCTTCTGTCTGTGTCCTGGTGTCAGTTTTCTCGGCTAATGCCTCGTGTTAGGTTTGCAAGAAGATATGCTGATACATCTGATTGTTTTTTTTTTTTTCTCTTTGTTGCTTGTTTGTGGAAGCTGTCTCTCCTTAAGGAAGTTAATTTCTTAACAAATAGAAATGATGAAAGTACAATGCATGCAAGGGCATCTGTATGGGGCATAAACTGAGGCGGATATCTGCACTTTTCAGACCTGACTTAACCAAGCCTTGCTGGTGCGGCCGGAGTTAGGACCAGACCTATGACTACAGTAAAGATAAAATGATATGCTTGATTTGGAAAGTCTTTCTCAGACATGAGGAATAACTAATCTGAAAACAGCAATAAACCAACGCAGAATGTTGCAGAGTCAGAATGAGAGTGGGAGAAATTTTAAAAGCTTAAATGTCAAAACTTGATGCAAGATTTTATGTACCAAAACAGCTTAAACCCAACATATGACCAATTGGCACCTGTCACGTTTGGTTAGCTTGCTAAACGCTAATGTACAAGCAAAGACACTTGTGAACATGTATTCTAGATAGCATAGTTGACCTTTTTGCATTCAGTGGGAGCTGCGAGGTGAGAAGAATACTGATATTCTTCAGAATAAATATTCTCAGCCAGTATGCTGTCAGCATGTTGAGCTGGTGTGACAAAATATTGAAATGAAGGCGCTATATTAAATCTGTTAAAATCTGTTAGTTTGCCTGTTTAATCTGTGACCTGTTTACAGTGCTGTACTGCATGCAAATCGTACCAGATCAAACAATCGGGACAAAAAAAGGACATCCTGTCCACCTTATGTTTGAAAGCTTGGCTTATAAACAGACAGGTGAATTTATCACCATCTTTCAGATGGAAAATCTACAACAAATGCACCTTGTGTCAATGTGACCCGAATATTTTTTTTTCCGTATATACACAGTTGACTTGCAGTAGATGTATGCATAACACAAAACTAAACATGTCTTAAAGCAGATTATACATTAACTCTTACAAGCAGATATACTGTAACATAACCATAATACTGAGTGGCAAGACCACTTGGTTGAAAGTCCACTTAGTTTGCAGGCATTGCATCACTTATTATATCAGTGCATAGGCAGGCATGGCATAAGCACAGCTCAGGGGGCTGTATGTTATTCAGAGCCTCTTAAGAACAACAGTCAACCAAAAACACCCTCGGGAATTTACAATGATCCCACTATCCGGGAGAGTCACGTAAGAGCTACAGCCAACACACAAATGCAGAGAAAATCACATTAGCCACTAGAAAGCATTTTGATTTAAGAAGCACAAACGCGTAAACCCAGTCGAGGAGGATGGCGTGCACACGCAAATCATGGCATCTGATTTATTGTTTGAAATTTTATCGAGTGAGCTCTGTCCTTGGCATTTTGAACACTGTAGGTGTAAATCTTAAATGTAAGTGTTTTGAACAAAGGGGAAGGAACGTGTCTGAACCGCGATAAACAGAGAGCCTGAGTAGGACTACAACATTCAGCCTTCCAGCAGATGCAAATGAGTGGCATTTTTTTTTTTTTTTTAATCTTATGAGATAAGGAAAGGAGATTTCAATATTTACATATAGATCATAAGTATTTCATGTAGTAACATGTAAAGAATGAATACAGCTGTTGCATGTGGATTATGATTACCTCTGTGCATCAACATAAATGTTACTCGACTATGATTAAGACCTCTTTGTTGTGCTCTACCGTGATAAGGCATGTTGTTTTCCACTACAACTGCTTTCCCTTTATGTCCTTTTAGTTCTTTGCCCTTTCTTCTCGCTGATCAGGCAGCTAAAGGTCGACCTGGATCCTGATGTACACACACACAGGTAGACCAAAGCCAATTTCAGATGTGTCAGTGGAACTGATGCTGCCAGCTTCCTGTGACAGCTTGAGTGGAACAGCCTCAGTTCTCATCTCAAAATCGCCTCTGCTTACTGAGCGGAAACCATTTGTCACATACGCCTGAAATGTGCTGTCAAGCCCTGTCAGCATACATCCATTATATTTATTACATCATGATTATTATTGGCATTATTAAGGGTCCAGGCAGAAAAGCTGTGGGAACCCTGATGCTTATGTTCCTTTTCTGAAAGTGTTTGTGCATCTTAACCCAAATGACCTAGACACATGGAACTTCATGATGTGGTCCCAAATCCCCTCCCCCCGCCCACACTATTCAAACCCCGAGACATGAGGTACTGCACCCATTGGTGGGGCTGTGATAGTCAGGCTTGTGTTTTGGTTCAAATCTCAAGAAAGGTGTGACCTAGAGTTAAAACCTTTTCTTTACGTCAGTCTCTGAATTCATCTGCATCTTTGACGAATGACACATTTTGTAACTTTTTATCTGTTCTCTTAAAATCATTCTGCCAGTATCTCACTAGCAACTGCTGGACCAATCACAACACAACTTGACCAAGCTTTTCTACAGATTTTGCTGATGTTACATAGTTAAGGGAATTCTAGTACGTCAAACCGTTTCAATTGAATCTTCATCCAAAAGTACAATAGATCTACTAATTCGTCATTGTCTAATTTCTACAAAACACAACATGTTTTGTCTTTACAACATTCTGTGAATAATCCCCAAGTTTCACACAAAGACCCCCCCCAAAAAAATCCTTCATCCTCACCAGTTTATGATCTATGAAGAAAACATGGAAATACAGAAACAGGATTGTTAATGTCTTTCAGGATGAATCTAGTTAGTCCTAGTTCAAATATTTTCACTTCTAACATTATAAGAGCAAACGCTTTTCTGTTAACAACAAAGCAAGGTGTTTTGGAAAATGAATGCTGTCTCAGGCTGTGGATGTAAATCTCTTCAAATCCAGAAAAGATTGATGGTGCACCGTGTAACCCCACAAAGTGTATGATTGTCTAAGGAAATGCTCCTCCTGATACAATCGGTTACTACAGGAGGTATGTAAGCTTCTTAACTGAACATGCAAACAGTTGTAGCTGAAGTTTTATTCAGAAAGAATAAATGCATTGTTTAAAGCACACTGTCAGAGCGTGTGGAGAAATCCAAACACTGACAGGCCAGCTGTCCCTTAAGGTTCATTAGCTGTAGCTGCTTTTCAGCAAACAGCATTTAGCTCTATATTATGAAGTAATGAATTGGCTTCTTGTTGTTGTTTTTTTTTTTTTTTTTATCTTGCCATTTCCTCGATGAATGCCAACTGTAATTTTTAGTTTCACGTCTTCAACAAATGCTTAACAACATCTTGTATGCTGCTTTCCCTCCTTTTTTTTAATTTCTGCGTTCTGGGATCATTGAAAAACAAATTGTCAATTTAATTGGAGCCTGACAGCATCCTCCAAACCTCAGGCTGAGTGTGTACTAACTGCACTGAAGTCATTCCCTTGACTTAAAAGAAAAGGGTTAGTGAGACAAGTACAAAGTAAACTTTAAAGCGTGCTGTAATGTATGCGCGCCCCTCTGTATTTGATGCTGCTCTGTTGCATTAAGATCCATCCCTCAATGCCCATATTTAATGTGTCGAGTTGGAGCTTTTCCATGGCAGAGGGCTGCTGCAGAGCATAGCTGGTGTCACTGGGGAACTGTGATCACACAGTCGCACTACAGAAAGCATTCTGCGTCGTCCCCGAGGAGCTCATTCAGCGTATTCCTGCATAATTACCTTTAAAGTGATTACTGAAATCAATGGCGCACTGTCAATGCCGAGGGCACTTTCCCAAAGCCTCAGATAATTACAGTATACATACCTGTCCAGCTCGCTTGCATAAGATTTTGTTAATGCTCAACAACATGCTTAACACACTACAAATCACAACACGTTTGTACTCCTGCAACCTGTTGCCCTGAGCACCTCTTGCGCCTCGTACGGTTATTGGAAGCGTGAGACTGGGAGTGTTTGCAGCATTTTACGAAGCCATGGAGACGAGTGTCAGGAAGCATCCCTCCATGAAACCAACAGCAGGTTTTATGAAATTTAGTACTGGAGATAATGACTGAGACCTGAGAGTCCACTAAATCATCTATCCCGAGGCCAATTGGGGGGGGGGAAATGCTTGCGTTACTTCCTGGTGATTTCTCAGAAGCACAGACAACACAGCAGCAAAGCAAAACACAGCTGATGGTTCTTTCATTTTTCCTGCTGTTGTGTTGACTATAAAAGAAAGTAAGCCCAGGAGCAAAGTGTGACCTTGAGAGAATATGCTCAGTGTGTGTGTGTGTGTGTGTGTGTGTGTGTGTGTGTGTGTGTGTGTGTGTGTGTGTGTGTGTGTGTGTGTGTGTGTGTGTGTGTGTGTGTGTGTGTGTGTGTGTGACAGAGAGAGAGAGAGAGATAGAGAGAAAAAGAGAAAATATGTCTATGCCTGTAGGTCAGGCGTCCTTCAGTGTGCAAAAGTATAAAAATGACTTGCCACTGTAGGACCTACTCGGGTTCAGACCCACATGACATTACAACCTGCAAAACTGTGCTGATGGCTTGTACGTGCATGTGCCGCACAATACAAGAGCTGCAAGGTGAAAGGTGATTTGTGATCACAAAATATACTTCGGGTTCAGCAACGTGTTCCAAGTCATGTGTTTGTTCTGCTCTGTTTTGCCATGTATTTGCTCATGTTACAGTGTGTTACTTTAAATGAGTTATTTTGTGATGCAAGCCGTATTGATTTGAAGAAACTGCTTCTGTAACAAGCAGTTCGGGGAAGACTTTGAAATGAGTGTATTTGTAACCTTCTCTGACCAATTCTGAGAAACAGAAACAAGTAGGACAATAGAAATTTAATCTGCACCGGTTACATAAAGGTGCATGTACAGTACTTCATGCCGGGTTGTGCATGCGTCTTTTTATAACAGATTTATCGTCTGCTTCAAATCCGTACAGGGCAGTTTTTACTTCCCCAACCGAAGCTGTCGTTTAAAAAGTGAGGCACATCAAGGCACAATGCATCAGGATGACAAAAGAAAATAAAAAACTGGGCTACAATTTCAAAACATATCCCCCAAATCCATCAGCAGTGATGCAGGTATTCGCACACACAAGGTCAGAAGATATATTTTCTATCTCAGCATCAATATAACCACCTCTGATGCATATTCATGATAATATAGGTGGGTTAGTCCATAAAAATATGCTTATCTGTTGGGATATATTTTTCACCCTGTTATAAATAAATAAATTGAAAAATATCAAAAATACTGCCACAATAATTTAATGGCATGTCAGCATGGTGTTATTTAGATGCAAACAGCTTGCAAACACATGGGTGATAACAGTATTTTACTCTGAATGAGTTTGTCTGAACCATTTGCATACTGGTGCATGAGACACATCAACAAAACCAGATCTGTAACAAATAATACAATATTTTCTGCTTTTCACTCTTGCAGCTGTTCAAGGCCAAGTCAAGTCACGGCCACTCTAAATGATCAATAGAAAATTGCTGGTTGGCAACACTAACAACTCAAAAGTACTAGTTTTCACTGAAATTTCTGATCAGAAGCCAAGGAAACACTGTTATGAATGAATTGAAACACAGGGAAGAAGTAAATACGAAGGAAAACATCTAAGATTTCCATTCACAGCTTGCCAAGTCCTCCGCACAGCATTAGCTGACAGTAATATATAAAAATGAACATGCCACAGCCCACTGATAGCTGAAGGCATTCATAGCAGAGGTTTTCAGTGAAAACATCACTGTGAAATTGGATCATTCATTTATGCTACGCATATATCATTTGCGCTCAAAATTAAATTTTAAGACAACATAACACGGTTATGTCTCCCACACTGAGTCTCCATTATTCTATTACAGCCCATTTGCGAACACCTATTCATTTGGAAGATATGACTAACTTCATATTCACAATGATGTGACACCTGTCAGGGCAACCAATCATAAAATGAAGGTTTGTGCCTGAAGCTGACACTGTCACTAATGCTGCAATATGTTTGATATACGATAATGACTTGATTGTGTTGGGCCCGTCAAGGACTCCTCGCAACACGCTTAGAGCAGAGGTCGAAACCATAATTAGAATCTGGGAAGCTGACAGACTTGGTGTTAAACACTAACCTTGGATTGGAAAACCTGACACGTGCAGGGAAGGAGGTTGGGAACGTGAAGAAGGAAGGAGGGTAACACAAAAACAAAAAGCGAGTACAACACAGATCTTGATTATTTTTCCTTATTTTCTTACGAGTGAAAATGACTCTAGATTGTTTTCCAGTCTTCACTTTCTTTTTGTCTTCTTAGCTGTTTTTATCAAGCAGCACTGATTTGTTGTTGAAGATATGAGAGTCCCAGACATTGAAAAGATTACCCCAAAACTCATAATCCTTAAAATTTATACACTGCATTTTTTTCAAAGTAGCCATCACTTACTGTATCAGTAGCTTTCATTGTTAGTACGGTGCAGTCCACCATATCTGTGGTGGATTCAATTTATCTTTATTCACAGGAAATCATGTTAGCATTTATCAAATGTTACGAAATTGAACATTTACCAATTTAAGTTGCTAAAGCTAACTGAACATTTCAGACGGATGCAGCTACAGATTAAAGGTCTCCAGCTTGTGAAACAGTCCCCACAGAAAATGCAATGTATTTGCCACTAAGGTCAATGTGAACAGGGGTAAATCCTTTAAAAAATGAAAATTGAAAAAAAAAAAAAAAGAATCATAAAACAAGACATTTACTCCATGTTTTAGTCTGTATCAGTAATTATTGATGGGTGTCATGGGAGCCTTGCCTTTTATGTCATGGGAAGGGAGGAGGAGTATTCAACAGAACAGATCTTTTCTCAGCAGATGGATACAAACTCATATTTAGCAGAAACAACATTAGCTGATGGATTCCACATTCAAAAGCCAAGTATCAAAACCACATGCATTTCACATGTGCAAAAACTCATGTGACTACATACACACGTCATAGTGCACATGTGAATCATACCTTTTCCATCCATCCATTATCTATACCCGCTGTATCCTGAACAGGTCACAGTGCGGGTGGAACCTATCCCAGCTCACTATGGGCGAAGGCAGGGTTCACCCTGTACAGATAGTCAGTCCATCACAGGGGCAACACATGGAGACAGACAAAGACCATTCATGCACTCATTCATCACCCCTAAGGGCAATTTTTTTCAGAATCACCAATTAACCTGACATGCATGTGTTTGGATGGTGGGAGTTGGCCGGAGTACCCGGAGAGAACCCACGCAGGCACACGGACAACGTACTAACTCCACACAGAAAGTGCCACCCCGCAAGGATCCGTTTTTGCTTTGTGCAGATTCCCATGCGAAAACTTTTCCACATATTTCCCATGTTGTCATATGTTGCAACATGCGGTAAACATGTGTCGCACATGTGATCACGTGTCCCATGTGGAAAAGCTGGGAAACTCCGGTGTTTTTTTCTGTAAGGCCTGGCACAACGCTGCCTGACTAAACTGATGTCAAAAGAGCCACAGAGAGCTGCGGAAATATTCATTGTGTGAGGTTGTGCATGATGATGTGGACTGATTTTTACAAAGAAAGAAAAATAAAAAACAGTTTGAGTTTGTTAAATTTATATTAATCTCATTAGCAGTTGTCTGACTTGCGCACTGTAAAAAGATGAGACGTGAGGAAATCACCTGACCTATGTGTTTGACATTGAACAAGTAAATGGGCTTTTTTTTCCCAGCCTGTTGTGTCTCTAGAATATTGGCTAAATCTCAGGAGATTTTAGGGTATTAACAGTTATATCCTTGTGTTTTGTTGCTGGTTATGAGTCAAATACAGTATATTATGTTGCCCTGCTGTGAATTTTAGTCATAGTTGAAATGTTGCCTGTAAAAGCGAGATCTCGTTTAAACAATATACTGTACATTTAGGGCGTAAATCAGCTCTTGGCTGTCAACTTTCCTCCCTGACGCGTCATCATTTGTTCTCATCCATCGGTTTCTGAGTTCTCAGCGAGTTCACAAGGTAAATGATGAGACAGACGTGACAAACAGCCTCTGATATTGCAAAAGCACACTTTGTCATTTTACATGACACCTTACAAACGCTCTCTGTGTTATCTCCTGCTACCACAGAGGTACACTATTTCAACCTGCTGTTAATTGAATTCATAAAAGTATTTCACTTTGAAATGCGGAGCACATTGTGCCTCAGCTATCCCCCCGCGCCTCCGAGTTAAATTATTAACATGATTTAATGTAAGTCTATTTTTTTTTCCTGTTTGGGGAGTATTAAGAATGAGCTGTGCTGAAGGGGATGCTATTACTCTCTCTCCATCCTGTGAGGGCCAGCGGAGCAGGATTATATGATAAAATTATTTAACCTTCGGTCATAAAGCACATCAGTCCAGTGCATTTGTTTTGCCTCTAATGATGAATGCATCACATAAGAACTATAATTCTGATGGGGAAAAGAGAAAGTGTCATAGACACACACAAAAAAGCCCTGAAAATAGATGAAATACAGTTTAGCTGCATGTGTTGCATGATAAGAAAAGATGACTGCTGCAAATAGTCTCAGAGGGATTGTTCAGAAGTTTCCAAATTGCTTTCGTCAAACTGAAAAGACAACTGGTGAAAAATAGGAAATCAAATTGAGACTTTCTTTATATCGCCAAGAATCGGCAACTTTCAAAAGATTAAATTGAAGAAGACACTGGGTGAGTGCGGAAACACAAAATCTTTCAAATTATATATTAAACAGCTGTGCAGTATCAGACAAACTGTTAGATCCTCTTGAAAATTCACTCTCACTGCCTCACACAGGACTATACTGAAGCTCCAAATAATATACTGTATATTTTACAGACAAGCTTTTCATGTATTTGCTTTTTGGTCAGGTGTTGGGTGTTAAGCAGCCCTATTGTCTGTCCTGTATTAGTGTGTGTCCCATAGATGAACCTATCCTTAATCTCTCTGGAGGAATTGAAATAACAAATTCCCTCCGTAGGTAAATAGAAGGAAAAGTGGTCACATTATTACAACTCCTTTAAACCTAACCAGTGAACAGGATACAGGACAGTTATTTGGGCTTTATTTACCAAGCTACTGGAGTCAGAGCAGAATCTAATAGTCTTTATTTTCATATTTGTCAAACCCCCAGGCAACTGAAAACCCTGCAGTTTGGTATAAAGCACCGCAGTATTTAGTTCATTTTCAACGTACACAGCTGGTTTGTGGTGATTTAAAGCAGCTAAAATCAATACTTTAATGGTATGTTTTAAACGTGTGAAATGAAAGGACTCACGCATGTTTACATACGGGTAATTATAGCCTCCATGTTCAGCAAATAAAAGGCGTAAACAGCTAGCGGTAAGCTTAAAAAAAGTTAGCCATAGCACATGAACTTAAATGTTAACCTTTGTGCTTACACTGACCCCAAATGGACAAAAAAAAGCTTCTACTGCAGATGCAACACTGAATTCATCTTCTTAAAATTAAGTTTTATAACTGAATATATTTGTGGTATTTGTTTGACTAGATGACAGCGTACATAATGCTATAAGAGTTGATCAAACAAGAGTGGGGATCAGTAGGTGTCCACAGCTTGTTTGTGCCCCACTGCTTCCACATAGGTTAACATGCCTATGTTGATAAGGACTTGGCATAAAAGAGGCCTTCAGTGTCACCTTGTGTTGCACACTGAGGATGAACAACTAAATTACATAGAAGAACTACAAAAAAAAGGAACTCTGGTCTGTGGCTATAATTAAAGAGGAGAGCCGGGCTCAAACATCCCACGGTACGATTAAAAGCCAGGCTTTACTAAATAACTTGAAACAGTGGCTTTACTTTGATATTAATTCCCTCAAATATGACATTATGTGAAAATAAACAGAGTCAAGGCAAGTCCAGTTCTTCAGCTCATCAGTCCGTCTAACAAGACGAGTCTCTCTTACCCTGCTTGTAGAAAGGCTAATAAATGTTGGTGGGAAATAATTGGCCATTAAATAATCAAAGGTTGTTATTCCATCAAGCAAAACACTCCATCAACTTAATGAAGTGGTTCGCGAAATAAGTACAAAATAAGCAATTTTATTTATGAGCAGATTAAAACATGAGTCCTTCATTATTTCCCATTTTTACCGCCGCCTGGTTGTAATGTGTTACTCCCATCACAAGGTGGCGTTAATGCACCGAACTGCTGTCTGCCAGCTGCGAATGAAACACATGAGGAGAATAAGAACACATTGCTACCAGGCTGCAGAGCTCTGGAAGGTAAAACTTTGTGTGGCGCTGTCAAATTAGATGCCACTGTGAGAACAGCAGAAGTGAGTCTCTCCTTGGCGCTGACAGGCGATTCATTGTCATTTAGTTCAGAACGATTATCAAAGAGTATTTTTGCTTGAAATGCCCGTCACTAAACCTAAGTTTATGGAAATATTAAAACAGGGGATGCTCATCATCACGGTAACAATAATAAACACATTGTTAAGGTTACAGAAACGTTGATTGGTTTGACATCAGTCTCCCCTGTGGAAAATTCCAGTGTTTGGTTGATGCATCCATCCGCCCCAACCTCCTCTGTCTACAGTCTTTGTTAGCTGTATGCCACCTCACTTCATACTTTCTTCCTGTCATAATTACTACGGCCACTAGAGGACACAATTCAAATATACCGTAGTATAATTTGGACTATGACCTGCTTACATTAACAACAAATGGAGTT
The DNA here is from genome assembly GCF_029030835.1 of Brachyistius frenatus. Classification (NCBI taxonomy): domain Eukaryota; kingdom Metazoa; phylum Chordata; class Actinopteri; family Embiotocidae; genus Brachyistius; species Brachyistius frenatus. The sequence goes on from NW_027210656.1 coordinate 320,222, forward strand.
GTTGTTTTTTTTATGTGAGGAGAGTCTCGATTTTCTGTGAGCACGACAGCATACATTTTCACTTCTGGTATCGGCTTTTTTTTGTGAGGAAAAGAAAAATTGCTCACACCACCTTGGGAGTAGGAGGTTGGTAAAAGTGTGAGAATGACTGTCGGCAAAAACACCCCTAGAGGATGCAGTCTTGCAGATTTGCAAGACAATCGTGATATTCAAAAAGCAGAGACAGAGAAGGAGAGATTTTACACACTTAAAGCAACACATGCTCAGCAAAGTCCTGACAGCAGGACTTCTGGCGAACTCGGCGTACGATTGGCCATGGCCGCACGAAATCTGCTCAAGTTTATTTGTATCAAAAGAGGTGTGCTGCCGCTTGTCTGACTGATTGCCTTTAATGCCTGAGTAAGCTGTAAAACTCCCCATTGCAAGCCTCAACATTTTCCCAGCACCTTTGGGATGTTGTTTGAATTTCAGATGGCTGACAGTGAAATTGAACTGTTTGAAACATAAACAGGATTAAGCGATTTTTCTCCTTCAAAAAAGAAAGCAAAGATAACCCCCCGTTCATTCTCCTCGGCTGGTTCCGCACGATAACACGTGATTGATTTTGATTGTTTGATTATTTAATAATGCTACCTCACTGGAGTGACATAGTTACCTTGAGCAGTTAAAATGCCTTGCTGATTAGAAAGTACAAAGAAAAGGTAGATGATAAATTTGAATATATATTTTTTCATTAGGCCCTGTGTGCATAGTATAGTCGCTAACTCAAGTGACACTTGAGACGATGAATTCTTAATAAGATATATCTGATATTCCATCATATGCTTATATCCTTTTTAATATTGTTACATTTTATTTTTATATAGACAAGTTATTCTCTCAATGATACAGTAATAATAATATGTATTATGCATTACTGGACCTCCATGTCGGCTGCTTCCATGAGGTTTAATATTACGACCGTCAAAATTCAAGTTTACAAAGTTACTTTATAGGCCCACATTAATTTAGATACCATACTTATATACAAATGTATTACTTAACCACATGTGTTGTAACATGTTTTGTAAGTGTTACCAAAATGTTTGATTATAACTTCTAGAATAGAGCATCAAACACTGTCAAAATACTTCCCTCACGTTGCACCGTGTTCCTCACAACAAAAGACGCTAAGCAGGACCAGAAAGCTAAGCCTTTTCTTGGTTCACTGGAGCTCAATCTCCAGCTGTGGAGACGCTTCTGTACTAAAAATAATGTGCGCATACATTAATAGGAATTCACCCTTTTGTCAGAGACATTATCCTCATTTTATGTCAGACCTTATTTGTTTATCTGTCAGTGACTAAACATGATGAGTCGCTCCTGTTTTTCTGCTTTCAGTTTCCATCATCTCTCCTGCTCCTGCAATCCAAGCAGCACTCAGTAAGGACAAACACGGAATATATTTTGTCTCTGTGCCTCTGTTTGTGTAAAACTGTTGAAGTTTTGTCTTAGGATAGTTTGCAATTTGTATTAGATAGATTATCATCTTAAAAAATAGCATTTAGCCTTGTGATGCATCAAAACTACCTGCATGTAATATTCACTACATAACAACGTTACCATTATAATCCATGTAAAGAAGCTTCACATGCATCTTTGAAATCCACCGATTTCTTTTTCATGACCTCCCTTGTAGCATTTTGTGGATGCAATCTTAACTGACAAGCTCAACTGTTTTGCATGCAGGGTGGAAACATTAAAGACTGAGTTAATCCTCTCTGATTCCCTGCTGCTGTCACTCACACAGTCTGGGTAAAAGCCACAAAATGTTCCCGAATCAAATAACACGGCATCGTACCTTTGATCCGCTGTGTAATTTAAGACTAAAATACAGTAATACGCCGTCATTTGAAAGGATTTCAATTGTTTTTGTGGTAATCACCTAAGAGATTAACAGAAAAAAGGGGGCATAGGAGGAGGGGAGGTGGTGGGTTGGGGGGGGGGGAGGTATGTAGGGAGCCCTGCACTAGAACAAAGGGCCAATTAGGAAACAGTTCTTAGCCTGAAAGCACATGAAAGATTTGTTATTTACTGGTTAAACTGCCCACAATGTTAAAGGTGTAATATGTAAGATGCAAGTCCTGTCTTGTAATATCACTTGATACACCAAGAGGCGATAGTGAGTCATTGTAGCGTCCAGTCTAACCTCACTGTGACTGAGGTTGTTTTTTGTTTTTTTATTTAAAACAAATTTTAATAAATGATGACTTTTAACTTAGTTCGCAGTGGATAGATGAACAAAATGTCATTTGGTTGAACCTATAATTCTTGTTATACATTGATTATTTCTGTTTTTTTAGCAAAACCATGGTGCCAAGAAAACCGCCACACCAAAACCACATACTGATGCCATTTGGGATGTTTTTTGTAAAAGTGTGTGGTTATTGTAGCTGCACTAAAGATCTGTTTTTAAATGTCCAAAAGGTCAATACACCTGGTTTGTTTGCTACATAAAGCTGCCTCAGTTTGGTAGCTAAATGGCAAGTTAACTGAGCTTCAAACACCTATTGTATCTGGTCCGAACCAACAAACAGCTAACTTAACAGTTTAACCCTGTCAGCAACGTTATGCAATTGGTTACCTTAATATGCTATTGCATCATCGCCAACATTAGCTTTAATAGCTGTTTACTTATCAGTCTTGAAGAAAGCATTAAACTTCCCTCTTTTCGCATGTTAACTGCAGTCGACATTTGTGCGACACAATACGTAGACAATTTGGACATAAAGTCTTCTAATTCTTCCCATCCTGTGGATATTTGAAAATCATTTTTGAATATTTTAAACAAAAAAAATCTGCTGCACCTTCAAGCAGGCATTTTTTGGGTTAAAAAAAAATAATAAGAAAAAGAAGACGCAGGAGAGAAGAAGCAGAGTCGAAGGCATAAAGTTTGTTTTCTTACCCCTTGCTGAGCTCTCACTGTTATGTGATCAAGGTTCACATTTCAAAGTTCCTGTTGATTATTGTGTTGGTCATTAATCTGATAATTAATCATTTCAAATCTGTTGGGTGCAACTTCCCAATTAATTTGCCGGTAGCACTCTGTTGCAGCTCATTAGTATATCATGCTGCATTCCTTGCCAAATACACTGGTCCAATAAAACGATAACAAGCCTGTCTACATGGAAACACACCAATGTGATTTTGGCAAGTGTAGAACAGTAATGGAATAAAGTAATTTGGCTTGAACCAGGAGCTGAACCTGGTGTCCTTCTGTATATACACTAAAATTGCACTTAATTGCACAGTTGCAGTAAAATCTATATGATTAGAGTGATTAAATGCTTCATGGCACTAATCATAACTCTATTAAATGGATGGAGGCTATAGGATCATAAAGTGGATTCCTTTACATGTGTTTTACTTTACATGTCATGGCTGTGTTTGTGTGTGTGCTTTTTTCTTCTTCATACATACAGATATTCTACACAATTGATCAAAAGCAGATCAGTTTTGGGATTTCATCTAAGATCAACAATATATTTACTGTTCTACATTAATGAATAGACTGTAGAAATCTCTGGAATATAAAATACTGACAGTGTGTATTGCTATTTTTGTCATGCATCCTTTGTTTTTGTTTTTTAATGAGGACCCCAGTTCAGATTTAATTAATTGATTTGTCCATCGCCAAACTGCTGTTTGCAAAGTGTTCTCAAAGTCATCTGTCAGATCAGGAGGTGAAATCCATGCAGCCTTCACTTGTTTACAAATCGTTTGCCTGTTGATGTGCAAATAAATCAAAGTGAGAGATAACGTCAAAGTGATGTAGACTGCGCGCTGCTCGATATATCTTTTAAACGTGATTATTCAGCATCAGCTTAGGAAAGGACACAGACGAGTATCTTTACATATATGTGACATTTAAGTAAGTATATAATAACTTGGGCTGAAATAACATTTCTGTATTTCAGCTAATATGTTTGTGACATTAAATTATGATGTATTTGTTTACTTGTATTAATGATATTTATTGATTGCATTTACATAATAGCTGATGTTACACTGAGTACGGCCCCATCTTCGGCTCATTGTCTATCAACATTTACAGGAGTAGTTTAACATTTTTAGAAATATTTACTTACTTGTCGAAATTTCGATAACGATACTGATACATGTGATGTCAGCAGGCAGCAAGTTAGCTGAGCTGAAAATGAAGATATTGGAACACTGCTTGCCTGCCTTCGTCCAGGTCTAAACAAGATCTGCATGTTAAATTCAAACAAGGTGTAAAAATAACAGGTTTTTGTTGGTGGAATTTGTTACCTTTATGTCCAGATAACCATATATAATTTTGATTTTCCTTTTCTATAAATATAAAATATCCCATCATTTCCTGTATCACAAATTACAACTCTTGTCAAACAGCATTTTATGTCCATTAAATTAATAATGGTAAGTTCTGCTACAAAGGGAGGACTAACGGACAGTTACATTGAAAACCTAACGCGGTGAGGTGCAGGTTCAGTGACTATACCTGACATTTGTTTTGTTAAAGTAAGATATCTATAATTTAATGACCTTACTTAACTGCGACGCATATTTGGCGAAAGCCAAATCTCTTAGAAACAGAAATATACAGCACTATAGACAATCGGCAGCATGTATTATTCAAGGAATTCTCTGTTCCGTCTACTTTGTGCACACTGAATCTTCCTTCTCTTTCAGTCTCAACCCTGAAGTGTAACTCACAAGGGGCATGGTTTAGGATCTGGCTTCATTGTTTTGTAAACTTTAATTTGAACCATTCCTTTGTTTCCACCTAGAAGACGTGCAGAATCCGAGAACCGCAAAATAATAGAATGAACTAAGATCATCAACGACATCTTATATAACATTAAGACACGCCCACAAAATCACTGAAAAAAAAGTCTGCAAATGTATACATTTTACATACCATTCATCCTGCACGTAGTCATCTACATGTGCAGAATATCCATAACTGGCTCGTGTAACTGATGTTGGTGTGTGGACTGGAGTAGCCTGCAGCTTTACATTAAGCTATGCTAAAAGCTTGCAAATGATACGATCTGTTGTCTAACAGGCTGGCTTGTAAGGTGGCGTCTTGGTTCCTCATTTCCACCGAATCAATTCTAGAACCAGAACATCGGCAAATATAGCAGTCATGGACATAAAAATGAATTGTAGACTTTTACAATATATGTAGTTACAACTTAGTTATACTTTCCTGTGAACCACGAATATTAAATGGTACAAATACTATAGATCTGTTAATAAACACCTAAAATTATAACTTTACTATTATATTTGCCATTCATTTACTGATGATGAATACATTCAGTTCAAGTGCCACCCGCTTGGGTATATTTGAATTTCAATACTGGCTTAAAGGATATGAGTAGCATCACATACATGTTATAGTGTCTCTCCCAAAATGTGTATTTAATGTGTCATGATAACATAATAATTTGCCTACGTGCATATTTATTAGACAAATCAATACAGTAAGTAGTATATTTGAGTTGAAATTGCACAATATTTTATGTATTAAACCTCATTTAGACTACAGTGTTTGTATAATGCCCATTGTTTATACTGACATTTTATCCTGAGACTAAGTTTTCTCTTTAGTATTACATTACTAACAATTAATAAAAAGTACAGACAGCAATATCCCTGATTATGAAAGTGAAGATGGATGCATGCTCAGTCAAAATCCCTTTGAACTAACAATTGAAATAATGTACGGTCGCCTTCTTAGTCTGCTTTCTGTCCAATTATCTCTCCACACTTCTTCTCTATAACATCCTCACTTCCTCCCAGGGCCCACAAACTGAGTAACTCTTTGAAATGTCTAAATGTGGACTCGACGAAACATGCATCATCTTCATTGACCTTTAAAGACAAATCCTTCTGCGTGTTCGATGGCTAGAAGTGGTTCAATAGTCCCTCAGAGAGTGTGTCTCATGATGGCCAAAATCAATAAGCAGTTTTCGTACAACATTCATCTTGGAGTTTACGTTAGCCTAATCAGCAATAGAAAAATCACTGACTCTCTGTTCAACTCTCATAGGCCCCGCTCGGTAATAATTCTGTGTGCTAATGCTAATCTGTTATTTCGTGTGCTCTGGCATTTTCTGCTGCAGAGCGCCTGTTAATTGGTTGAGCTGCCCTGATGTTTGCTTATTAAAGCTATGGCTTTGGTCTTCCATCTCTTCTTCATGTCTTTAATTTTCACAGACCCTTTAACACACTCTGCGATTTGCATATCCGCGCAGCACTGTTAGGAGCCTTTTATGCAATCATCAATTTACGTTCTGTATGTTTCCTTAACCTTTTAAAAACACACCTATTTTTTAGGCCTCTGCTCGAAAATTGCATACCCATAATAAAAAGAGTATATCTCTGCAACCACAAGGTCGATTTGAATACTGTTGGTGTAATAATAAAGGGAACACTTGTGAGATGTGTTCAGATGTGGAAGTCTCAGTATATATGTCCATATTTTAAAAATAGTTTTGCTAAGTCTTCTCCCTGGCCCCCAATTGGAGGCCTCTAAGGCTTAAAAGGTTAAGGCGTGGACATATTATGACTGGAATAATTATTGGTCTTTGTGCAGTCAATTTACCTTCATGTATATTCACACATGTGCAGTTTATGTCTCTGTAATCATGAGGTGCACAAGGAATGTATTTGGTAATTGCTTTGGGTAATGTATGAAAAATTGGGTTCCATGAATATATTTCCTCCTGGCTACTATTTCTCATTAGACAGATGTTTACAGGGAAATTTTGCTTAGTGAATATAAAACCCAAAATAAAATTAAAATATTCTCCAGTGCATGTCTTCAATGAAAAGTGGCTACACGTTGCATTTTAAAGGAACGTGTCAGAGAAATCAGCCTCACCAGCGCTTGTCGACGACCGATGAAATTGAACAAGGTGGAAAACATGATTGGAAGCATCAGTGTTGCCGACAGAAAAACAAAAAACATTACTGAGAATGACGCTGCGGGACTGACTGTCTGCGCACCCAAGGATGGAGAACACAGAAAAATGATTTGATCTGGCGGAGATGCACTGAGACTACCGCATCTGCATGATTATTCCAAAGAATGATTCACGCTTTTTACTTGCTTATTTACATCTACATTTCTATATCGTCTGATCTCTTTGCCATGGTACCATCAGCATTGGGCCTTTCACCGATGTCCAGCGCAAGGAGCCACAAAATTTCAGTTTTCAATCAGCTCTTAATCATTGACGCTAGTAGTGGACCAGCGATATGTCTCCTAGAGCATCTCGAATGGCTCCTACGGTCACGGACCCACACATGATCGATGCCTCCTGCTCTGTTCCTGTCGCAGAGGCTGAGCAAAGGTAATAACCAGACCATGACCCCTCTCAAAGACCTTTCCTTTTGTCTTGAACACCTCCTAATCCCGCAAACAGTCAGACCCCAGCATCCACACACACAGGGAAGAAATACAGTACATTCACAAACATACACCCCCATCCTCTGACAAATCAGAGCTGTGAGTCAGCTATTGGAAATGTGGCAACTAAGGCAAACACTTGATATGCAGGCATCTGCTTTGTGGCTTATCTCTACTGCTCAACTGTGCAGAGCAATTGCTGCTTGGCTGGCCCAGCAAAAAAGCTTTCTCTTTTCTTTTCATTTCCCTTTCCCTCATCACTTTCTCTGCCCTCTCTCTCTCTCTCTGCTTGCCTATGGCTTCACTGCTCTTAATTGCTATTTTGGAAAGACATCATTGGAATCATTTCCAATTATGTCAATTGCAATCAAATGGATGATTCAACCTTAATCTGAAAGATGGTCCAGTGCCATTCCAAATTGTGTTAGCTTTTAGGAAGTGTTGCTGATAGGAGGATGAGGGCAGGATCTAAAGCGTGCAGGGTGGGGAAAGAAAACTTCCTGATCTGAAGTACAACAGACACACCAAGGGGATATAAAACCAGACGTAAACCAGACAAATTATACAAAATATACAAGTCTTTATCTCACTACATTACATATGGTCACTAATATGCATTGGATTTAATGGTCTTGACCTACTCAAGGTTTTCTTGAAATCACATTCTATTTTTCTTTTTTCTTTGCCATTTTCTCATATTGATAGAATTTCTGCAATGCCTTTTTGACTTTGGACTTTGGGGAATACGAATACAGAACCGTCGCACTGTTTTCCGTCGGGGGAAGTTGTCGGCTGTATAACAATGTTTCTTTAACATAATAGCGTTTGTCTTTTGTGGCATGCGAGCTGCTTGTTCTGTCTGACGACTGAAATATGATGATTTCTGGTTCAACCACAGGTCAGACTCTGTTTACCAGACTCAGTCACTTCAGTTTTCTATACACTACGTTCTTGCACACACACCAGAGGTTCCATCTTATTGCAGTAGCCTATTTTTCATACATTGAGCTGAAACTGAGCTCTGTAAAGTAAAGAGGAGCTGCAGATTCAGGTGATAATTCTATGATAAGTGTTTTTATAAAAATATCAATTATAGCCACTTAATGGGCCCACATTGGTAAAATGTTTAAACGTCATTTTTTGACATAATCATAACCCCTATTTCAGCCATTGTTTCCCCAATTCATTATCAATCATTTTTTACACATAACTTTTAGGGTAAAATATATTGCATCCTGTAACACTTCTTCACCGGCTTCGAATGTTAGCAGCCCATTAAATAGTCGTTTTCCGGTGTCATCTGGATTATAGATATGACTCATAAAGGCCTCCTCCACATTATAGTCAGGTCAATAGGCTGTTATCAACGACCTAGTTGGCAACAGGCATACTGGACCTTTATTGCCATGGTAACAACAATAAAAAACAAGTGGCTGCCATTAGTTACATGATTACAGTTTGGTTTGGTTTAGGCACCAACTTGGTTAGGTTTGGGAAAAGATCATGGCTTATGTTAAAATAAGTGTGTTACTTATGTATGTACATCACATAAGTTGTATTACGAATGTTACAGATGTTAAATTAGCAACGCAAGTTAAATCAAGTCCGTGTTGACATCTGTTTTCATGAACAGCAGTCTCTTGGGTGAAAGTCTTGTCTTTGATTCATCCAACAGCCAGCGACCTCCTCCCACTGGGCACTTTCGCACTTTTGCTCAACGTTTGCTCAGCCACTCTGAAGGGCGGACCGATCAGATACCAGTAGTGGTGGTTAAGTGCGATGACGTTGAAGTCAAGTGTTTTTTTCCCAAATGTAGTTGCAGCTGATAAGTCTTGGCGCATACCGATTGTTTAAATACAGCTCAAATACTCTCAAAATTAACCCGAGCGCCAAGCCCAAGCAGGATGCAACAACTGCAAACAATTCCTTATAAAACATACCCAGACCCATGTAATCACACAATAAATTTGGGTCTGGAAACACCAGGCTAGTCGTAATTACCAGGGCCAATAGAGGCTGCATAGTAGGTGCAGTTGCCCAGTCTGAAGCATAATTATGTCAGTGATGACAACTGATAACAGCAATTTAACGTGAAGCTGTTAACTTTGAAATTGAGTGATCAGCTACTTTGTTAGAAAAACAACAGAAGAACAATTGGTGCATCTGTTTACAGCACAAACAAACTAACTGCTTTAAAAAAAAAAAAAAAAAAAGTCAGTCAATTAGAAGTGAAACCACATATGGCGCAAGTAATTTTCCACACAACAGCAGGGCACAGTAAATCTGGTTACAATGCTGAGGAGTGGGAGGGGAGCATTATTTGTTTCCTTTGAATCTCCTGTGCCTCGGTTAGCAATGTGAAGCCAGTATCGTATTGACAGTCTTTGTTAATACCAACACAAATTACTATATTGGTTAATGCATCCCAAGGATTGTAACTTTAATGACCTAGTTAAAATAAAATATATTTTGAATTCAAATCAGAGGATTACATGAAATTTGTGCTTTACGTTGGTTTGCTCTGCACATCATTTATAGTCAAGCTTTTATTCATTAGGACAATACAATGAAAGAAGTGCTTTACAAGCACTCGTGGTCTTCAGCTGGTTGCCTCTCCCTCTTTGATGGTGTAAGCATCAGAGAACCAGTTCTCTCATCCCATTGTGCATGGAGCAGATCTGAAATGTCATTGGGAGTGTAAATAATGATCAAGCTCAGGCAGTGGCTTAAATAAGAGATTAAAATATTAAAGTAAAGTAAACAAAAAAAAAGTTTACGGTTCTGCCTGCATGGGTGAGAAATGTTACATATCCAGAATCGATGGAAATCTGCACCAGTTTTGTAAAATGCATTCAAACTGCTAATTATTTAAAGGTCATAGGAAATAGGAGACCAACACCTCTGAGGACACAGGGGGGCTCTTGTACATTTGATACTTGGACTTCACATCTGTCATTTCAAATGAACTGCAAGTCAATGTAATTAAACTGTATTGAGTCAGAAATGAAAGGGATCATTGTAGGAACAGAACAAAAATCCACTCAGTACTTGTTCTGCACATAACTGTATTTGACAGCATGAAAGCAACCCATAATGTTTATAATTGGCCTTTGCCATGACATACAATAGGTCATTCATGAAAAGGAACTCCAGGGAAGCGGTGAAGAGCTGGCCATGACATATTAGCTCATGGCAAAGCAAAGATTTTCTGACAAGCTTAATGTAGGATGAGAAACACAATATTTCTTGCAATTATGTTTTTTTATTTTAACTGTCCGTGCCTCGAATTTCTATGTCATTTGATAATCGTCATGATGGTTCAGTAATTCACCCTCAGGTGTGACTGAATTCACTCTGGAGTATAACTGAATAATGCTATCATTATCATTAAATACCAGAAGTGAATTATTTTGTCGCCACTTTCTCAGCATAATTTCCAGCCTGCCTCAGGTCTATCTTAACCTCAATGTGGATTCATTCTTTTCTGCCTATGTACACTTTTTGTATAACCTTTGAATACCTTTCCTTTTATATTCCCCGGACCGTGTAACAAGGAGAAAGTAACAGACAAATGATAAGGACTATTTGTCAGTTATTCCCAGTTCACAGCCATCCTATTATTTTTTTATGAGGGCTTTTGACACATTGCCTTCTGCCCACATCTATCATTTAAGGTTTTCTTATGCTCTCCAGCAATAATCAGGCTGCTCGCACACACTATATATAGTTCATTCAATGTCGTGAAAGGACGGGAAGAGATATCCATAGTGTAAGCATAAAATGAAAGTGGCTGTTAAAGGTGGTGTTTCTTATGTAGCTCTATATAAAGACACTCAAACATGTTATCAAAACCACTCGTCGGGTCATAATATACTTCAAATTGAGCTTTAAAAGCCATCTACTTGTAAGGAATGTAATTAAAGCCCTCTCTCACTCCTCTACCTGCTCTCTCAATCTCTTTCTGTGTCTCTTACTTGATGTCTGTTACACTTTGAACCATTTGCAATGCTGCCTCTGATTACACATTCTGCTGTCATTATGTATGTTTAATGAAGAAATAGATTCACAGACACCATTAACTTCTCATACACGCCCAAATGTAGCTCTCCTAATTGCAATGAGGCTTAAATCACACTGTCTTAGGGTGGCAATTTACATACTTCCCCCTCTCACTGTCCATGGTGTACTATATAATACAGTTATCCACTGACTGTCAGACTAACAGTTGGTTCAGAGAAACAAGTGACATTGAGTACCTCTCTAAAATCAGATAGAGTGCCTTGGGGAGACTTTTAAGTGCATAGTGGCTGGCTGAAAAATTGTTTGTTGAAATGTGGTCAATATAACTGATGCCGTCATACCTAATGGAGCACATCTCATGTTTCACGTGACATTTGTCAACAAAAACACAATGAGGATTTTTTTTAAATGCAAAGATACGATGCATGGAGATTTACTTGAAGATAAATAAGCACGGCTTTTTGCTGCATATCAATCCACCTGCGCGGCGTCCATCCCATTTGACAGTGGTGGCATGAAATATGAGCGCGGTCCAACAGCCTGTGTGATTGATAATTGCTGTACGGTGGCTGCCTGCCTGCCAGCCATCTCCACTGTGGCCTGCCAATTCATCAGGCATCAGAGGGAGATTGGACTGATGACTAATATCTACATCGCCTGTGACAAAACCACAGCTATACTCTTTCAGACAGTACGCTACTTGCAAATCTGGCTTATTAGTGAGGTGGCAGTCCAGTGCTTCAACCTGGCATCAAATAATGATATAAAAGGGAAAGGGTTTGTTTGAAGTGCCTAACCCTTCGAAAACTTCAAAGGTGAAAGTAGCACGAATCACATCTTAAAGTTTTAGCTACTCTGTGTGCATTTTTTTTTAACATTTGCAACAAGCCTTTTAAAAACTGTATTCCTAAACATTTTGTCTCTACTCCTATATATTTGCAGGTGCTGACAGTCCCTTTCTACACACCCCTTGTGTTAATGAGGCAAGGATATGCTCACCCTCTCTGTCCGCTGCTGATTGACTTCCTATTTCCATCCCTCATTCTCAGATAGCGTCTGTTATTAGGCAAATGAGTTGCTGCTCTAGTGGGCTTTGCCATCAGATAGCCGTGACTGAAGGTTAATGACAGTGTTGTTCAATGGGGAAATAGGAGTTCAGGGGGGACCTCACCGAGCACGACGCCCTGCTTTGTACATGTGCCCCTTGACCCCGCCGGGTCTTGACTCCCTTAGGTGCACGGTCTGTGAGAGCAGGCGGCGCCAGATGCTTGATGCGTAACAGAAACAACGTCATTAATCAGGGCAGGTAAAGGTGTTCTTGGTTTACTTTTCACTTGTGTTGTTTATTACAGTAATGCAAACCGAGCGGCCAGGACGGCTGTCATGCAATACATTAGCTATCAGTCAAAGCTGAGGCACCCGAGAAGCAGAGGCTGACTCATATGTGCCTCAGGTTGTTTTAAATTGAACACCTTGCTAGACTGTAATTTACAACACAGTCTCACACAGTAAGTCCCAGGATTGTACTACTCATTATTTCCTTACGTTAGCTGTAATATTTTTGTGTAAAGATACATTGCTGCTGGCAATATGGTAATCGAGTGAGTGCTAAAGTATGTAGTGACAGGACACACTGACCTCAGAGCTGCGCTTGAAACGTGTTTTACACAGCACAAATGAATAGCAAACCCTGTTTGATTTACTGTTGCTACTCTGTGTAACTTTCCCTCTTGTACTAATGTATTATTTAACTCTATGCAAGTCCTTTGCATTGGTAAATCCACTTGCATCTGGTCTATAATTAGTTTTTCTGCTTTTCTCCGTCAAACCAACCAGCAGCTAAAAAATATTGCTTCTGTTTTTTGACAAGTCCAGAATCCGCACCAAAAATCTTTTGATTAAAGGTTAATTGCCACGTTTGAAAAGTCATTTGCCGGTCTTGAATGAATCCCTTCTTTGTCTCCTGTGTGCCAAACATCAAAAGAAGAAAAATAAGTAAATCCTAAGGGCTGGCAGTGCCAACAGACTTTGTGCTTGGCTTGGTGCCTGGTTTCAAGAGCAGATTCTTTCATTTGCAGCAGGCTTTCCTCACTCAACAGGGGGATAGCGTGGGGGATAAAGGTGGATGTTCCTGTAATACTCCAGAACATCACTCTTTTAATTTGAAATCTGGGTATTTTTTGTCACTTGTGTTTTTAGTTAAGAAAGATGGCAGCTGAGCGGCCTGATATACATTTTATTCAATTTGGTTATAACAGTGTAAACAAGAATTTAGGACGGTTCACGTGACTGTTTAGGTATTATTTACCCTCAAACTATATTAATCTCAGTATTTAAAACTCTGAGAGAAAAGCAAAACAGATGATGTTTCACTGTGGAGATTAGTGGTTACACTACAAAATACAGCTACCAGTAGAAAAGGTACATTCCAAGACCAATGTGTAAATATGTGGATATATAATAATGCACATATTATTAAAAGTGTCAATAATAGAGAATTTTAACAAATCATGGACTAGTTATTTTCCAAACCTCGAGTTTGCTATCGTATATCATTTCTCCAAACGTAACCTTTGTGATTGTGGGCAAATAGCTCAATTCTAAATCTCATCTGTCCACAGAACATGTTTCTACAGTGGCTCTGTCTCAGCAAAGTCAAAGTCAACTTTATTGTCAATTCACCATATGTACAAGACATACAGAGAGGTTGAAATATTGTTTTTCACAGTCCCACGGTGTGCAAAAATAATGCGTAGTTTTGTGATGAGGTTGCACGTAAGGTGTTTTTCTGATGATTCTTCTGCGTAGACCCTGTTTGTGCATCAATGCTGCATAGTGGTGCACCGCCATTCCTGTGCCAGCTACACCTTCTTGCAGCACCTTTGCAGACATAAGGGAGTCTGTCTGTCTGCCCAGCAGATGTGCAGTTTTATCTGAAAGATTTATTTGACTTGCAGAACTTGTCAGAACGGCTTGACTTCAATTTAATTTTATAGTGACATTTCAGTCAAGAGTCTTCGTGATACTGGCTGAAAATTCTACACAATGTTACAGCACAAGTGGAACCTACGTATGTTTACCATGGCTGTTCTGAGGTTTGAGGCTGACGAGGAACAAAAAAAAAAAAAAATCGAAAGAGCGGCATGAACAATTGCAGATGTGTTTACGTGCATGACTCTCTGCTCTGCAGGGGGACCAGGTTAGCGTCCACAAAAGGCTGGTGGAAAAGGGTGAATACTGACGCAGCTGCAGGTGTTGCTGCTGACACCAGAAATGGCTTCTGCGTCAAAGAGGCCGTTGTTCAGCTGAAAAAGAGCAAAACGAATTCTCTGTTCCTTTTGGCTCGCTTTCACACCGAACACAGCCATCAGTCAGCAACCATCCCAGTCATTTAAATTATACATTGGAGCTTTTTTTTTTCTGTAGCAGTGGGAGGAGGGAGACGAGGAGGAACATCTTCTGTTGGGCCTTGCATTGTGTTGAGAGGACATAGACATTGATTGCCAGTCAGAGATGAGCCTGCCAGTCAGTCCTCATCTCCATATCCTAGAGAGAGTTGGCAGTTCTAGTGTGACGAGAGCTTTTGCTCATTTCTAACACTCAGGTGCTGCTTTAGATCTGCAGATCATTGCTTTTATTTGGCATGCAGGGCCAAGTTTGCAAGCCACATTATTAATTACTTGCTTGCTGGTTAATTAGAACAGATTAATAGGTAAACCAATTAAAAATGTGACTGAATGCATGTTTACATAGCGCAATCAATAAAGCAGTTAATAAACAAAATTAGCAAAAACATTCATTCATTAATCAGTCAATTAATTATTCATTACTATGGCTTTGAGCACTGAATAATATGACAACATATGAAAGGAGTGTAAAATTAGTTTTGGAAACTAATATTGTCATTCTAATTTAACTATGCAAAACATATTCAGCAGTTATTTGTTCAAAGTTTCCTTTATTGGATAAATTATAATGTCCTGAAGTCTTTTCTGTTGCATTAGGAGTTTGATAGAAATAAATTAAGTGGCTGTCGAATATTTGCATTACACTGCATCTAAAAAGTCTTAAAGGGATAGAATAAAAAAGTGGTCACTGTGATAGAAAACACTTAACTGTGATGGAAGGTCTCCTACTGGAGAAAACGTGAATTATTTTACCTTTAAGGTTAGAATGTCAATCACACTTGAAAAAACCCCAAAAGATTTTATAATGCTTTGGAGCCCGTAACCATTTGTATCAAGTATGAACCTCAATTAGCATTCATACTTTATGCAAATTCACCTGTATGTGCATGTTCCTCTAATAGCCTAAAGATTAGGTTGTTGATAAAAGTAAAATATTTCGTTTTAATCAGGTCAGCTTTAATTTCTGTATTGGTTGTATTCAGCTAGTACCATCTCCGACTGGCTTCTTCTCTGTCCCAACGGCAGCTGCGGCAGAAAAAAAGCTGGAGGTAAAAGAGAACTTGCAGAGCGTTCCACTCTTCAACAATATGTCAGGTTATATTTCCAAAACGATTAGAATGACATCAAAATACGCTTGCGATCATACTGTTTCCATCCTTTCCAGCATGATCCTTATAAAAATCAAGCACACTCCAAGTAAATCTAAGTATAAGTCTCTTTCAGGTTGAAGTGCAAATTAAGAGCAATCTTCAGTGCAGCCTCTCACACCAAAAAATAAATAGAACATGAGAGGCTCACCTCAAACATGACTCATTGTGAGGTCTCCTATGAAACCACAAGTGCTTCATAAACCTGCTTGCTGTATTAAGGCTGAGCGTGTACATGTGTATCCCATAGATTACACGTGAATGTGGATTGTGATAGGATATTGGTGTTGTATTCCTCGAATGTCCTATGTTTTATCACTGTTGGACTTAACTACATCTACTAGATTTTGAGATGCATGGCAGCCTATTTATTGGGGTCAAATGCCCCATCTCGCAATGAAAATGCATTCATGCATCCACTCCAAAATGTAATGGAGCCCTCCTTGGCCCAAACTACACCCTTCCACCATGAATTTCATTTTTCATGAAAATCAGGCCGGTAGTTTCTCCGTAATCCTGCTGACAAACAAACAAACATAACAATACCTCTTTTGTAGCGGTAATACCTGAGATATGGCGATCATTGTTGGTAGAATCTTTAACTAAACTGTGTAGAAGTGGCACAAATGAACATATTTTTTCACTTAGGTTTGAGGTATGTCTTGGTATATTTAATAAGGTACAAGTAGCTGTTAAAAAAATGGATCTCGGAAGTTTTGACTCAAAATGTCTTGAAATGAGTGCTATGATTAAACCATTGCGGATACATTTTTACATCTTGTTACTAATCTCCATTTTGTTGTTTTTTGTATAACAGAGTTATGACTTAAAGACGCTACACAAGGGATGACATTTTAAATTGCATTTTCCTCTTTCAATTTGAAATTAATTACTTAGCTAAATGAGTTACTCCATTAGATTCTACACCTTGTTACTCAGCTATCTTTTATTGGCCATTTGATCAGTCATCATTGGTTCATTGGCTGGCTAACATTAAACAGACAGCATCCACAGACGGCGGAGTCTGCCCTTCAGAAGTGAGCCTTCTGCAAAAGAAAAGCCCCGGAGTAATGATTATGTCACAAGTTATTGCTCTATCTTCTTTGTTTCTTTTCTTCTGGCCTTTTCCAGATGAACTGAGTTTGCCAGCACAACATCCGTGCTTTGGCCCACAAGTTCAAACATTTCATCTCCCAGTGAGGAAGAGGAGCGGGCAATCAGACCCATAAATAAGCGAGACGCCCAAAACCAAAGGGAGCCAGGCTGCCTGTTTTGTCATTGCACTGGGTTCACAACAAGGTTGAGTGTTTATGTGGTCCATCATCCTGAAATAGCAGCGCTGTGGTGAGGATGTCCAGCAGTTTATACACCAAACATTACTGTGAGAATGCACATGCCACAGCCTGAAAATATCATCTGTAATGATTTATGTATAAGTTTCCGTGACAGCGTGTTTCTTGCTGTCAGAGTTGACCTATTTATCACGCCCACTGTGGGCAATAAATGATGTCTTGTATTATTAACGCTGTATCCAAAGGACAATTGTCACCCGTTGAAACCCACCATGGAGTGTTGTTCCCAATGCATAATTTATGCTGTGCAATTAGTGAGATCAAGCAAACTACTCTTGGCTTTTCCAAATGTCTGATACTTGGGTCTGCATCCTCCATGTAGACCAGATGTCACTATCAAATATGATAATCTGATGCAAGAAATGA
Source organism: Brachyistius frenatus (assembly GCF_029030835.1). NCBI lineage: Eukaryota > Metazoa > Chordata > Actinopteri > Embiotocidae > Brachyistius > Brachyistius frenatus. Next base: position 337,953 of record NW_027210656.1, read on the forward strand.
CTTGAAATCATAACATTTTCTTCCAAGTGATCATTTTAAAAGTGAACAGCTTTCAGCGTCTACTTTCAATCTCTGAAGCTGCACTTAAGGCCTTTCTCTTATCAAAACCAATATATTTTATAACTTGCAAGACTAATCAGTTTAATCCGTGTAATTCTTGTCCAGTTATTCTGAACTAAATAAGCTTCAGATCTTACAAACACCACTCTGTCAGACCAGAGTGACAGTACAGGGGTTCAACAAAGACTGAAGTAGAAAGTTAAGGCGGTGCATCACAAGGACAGGTTGAGCTTCGATTTGGCCCACTTCTGACTGACCTTTATTGCCAGTGTGCTGTATGTGTCTGTACAGCAGTGGCTGACTATGAGCTACAACAAAGCAAAGACAGAGGCCCTTGGGGATACAGACTCAGTATCATGAGGGTCATGGTTGACCAGAAGGAATTCTAGAACTCTTTATCACCATGGATGGGAAAGGACAGAGCAGGAGGTTGGACGCCTCAAACCACTCAATTTCTCCTGCCTGTCCTGCTCACATTTATTCTTTCATCTGCTCTATTCATTACTGGGGCCACTTAGGCTGCAGGTTCATTTTCATAGGATCATGGTTTTTGCATGGGATTGAGAGAAGGCACGATCATGGGAGCTAAACTTGTAGTGGTTGACTTTAGTCTTTAAATCTGCAGTAAGTGACTGAGCATTTGGAGACAGTGAAAACAAACTAACACTGACATACTGTGTCACTTTATACCGTCTGTTGTTATGGTGAACTTGTTAGGAAACAGTTGGTTGTTGACATATTGAGCAGATATAATACAACACTAGTATTCATCTGGGGTCTTATCTGTGTCCATCTGGCGAGTGCAAGTCCAATATTCATTCTCCTTTTGTGTTTTGCTCTGCACCTCCTGAGGGAAATATTTGGCTCTTTACCTGCTAAATGCTCCACTGTGTTCCCGAGCTAGTCTCTAACGTTTGTGTTTGTTGCTGAGCAGGCAGTGTATAATGGGTTTTTAGAACATTTTTGCTGAAAATAGCTGCCTAGAGTAAAAACCATACTGTGGGGGATGAGAGTGCATCAAAGGAGTACAGCCAGAAAACCAAAACAATGAGCTAAAATATGGTAAAATGCTCCACAGTGTATAGGGGAACTGGGCAATAGTTCTTAGGGGCTTATAGATATGTATTACTCCTCTGTGGTGCATAAGTACAAGTGACTTTTATGTTCAAGTAGTCATATGATACCGGTTCAAAAACAAAGAACAAATGATTTAGTTATTTTCTGCACGCAAATTATGGATGTTGAGACTACTTCATGATTTACTATCACTACTTAATAAAGACTGCTATAAGGAAGTGCCATCTTTTATAAATAGTCTCTGGCAGCACCAAATTTATGTTCTAACTTTGTGGAGGCTTCAGTACACAGTGTAATTTCATTTTGTGACAGCAGTGTATTCTGCACATACTGCATAGCAACCTGTCAAGCTTCTGATACCAAACAACATAAGAACATACTTACAGAAGGTACTGGAAGCCTCTCTACCTGCGACCCAGTCAAGCCTTTTCAGTATGACCCTTCTAAACAAAGAGGAAGCATTTTCCTTCTCGGCAGGTTGAAGTTCAAAATAAGAGCAATAGGTGGTCACTTTTATGAGAAAATATGTATCAATATTTCAATATTATTTTTTTCTGATGATGTTTTTCATTTCAGTACACCACCCCCTGCCATCATTATAATTACATTACAAGTATTAACATTTGATACCCCTCACAACAGAGGAATATTTGACTTTGTTATGATGTAAGCAGATATATTAATTCAGAATGCACTCTGTTTGAATGACTCAAATTCTTAAATACCCAAACAGTGACTTGATACAGGTTCAGTGATGAACTCAGAAACATGTCTTCTTTATACTTATCTATGTCAGATACGTGACAATATCTTACACCTGTCTCTCGTATATGATCATATCAAATTTGATCAGCTTTTTTCTTGTCAAGAAGAGAGAGCAGAGCAGAATAAGATGTTCAAAGCAAGAGACACATTTAATCAGCACTGCACTTATACACAAGGCTACTTTTCTTTTCAATTTTTTTCCACAAGTGATTTCATGAAGTCAATAATAAGATTCAATTTCCCACTACTTAAAAAGTTAATGTGGTCATAAATTCAAGTTATTTTTCAAAATACCTGAATAGTAACCTGATCTGGCTGTTGTCATTCTACTCAATTATCTTCACACATCCGTCCCTAAGGTCCCACTGAAATATCCAGCTTCAGGTACACTGTCTCAGCTGATCTTTTTGATTCAAACAACACATTTTCGATGACTTTAGACTTCTGGAAGTGAAGTAAAAACATGCTGCCTCTCTTTTTCACAAGCTCACAATGGAGAATCTTGAGTCATAGTTAATCTTGAATCATATTTCTGTCAGAGATTAGAATAATTTTACTCACATTGGTTATAATTCAGTGTATGAAATTACAAAAAGACATCTACAGATTAACTTTTGAATTAGGAGTTCCACAAGGCAGCGTTTTTTTTTTTTTTACTTTTTACTTTATACTTTACATTTATTGAAGTGAATTTGTGCCAGTGGGTTTTATAAGCAGTAGATATGTTTTATATAACACAGTTCATAGTTAAAGAAGGGAAAATTGAATTACCAGAACAATAGTGTTACATATTTGGGATGTTAACTGAGTCAGTATTTATTTAAGCAAACTTTATTTATTTATATTATTATATTATTATTATTATTATATTATTATTATATTTATTTATTTATTTAAGCAAACTTTTCTTTTTTGTGTTTTACATGAGCATCTGTGGCCACAGTATTGTCCAACCTCAAAAAGATACAGCACTACACATCATATCATTACCATATTTACTGCATTTTACCTGCTCTTGCAGGTCACAAAAAAAAGTTGATTGCAGCCTTACTTACTTATTTTCAGACTAAGTTTAACCCAATAACTTAGAGACATTTTCAGGAGATTGCAAAATCATGTATGGCAATTTCATGGCTGTTGTATTTTCTGTGAAGCTACATTTAATTAGAAATCATTTCAGTGTGAACAATATCAACAGCAAGTTCATTACAGGATTACAAATTGCATTTAGAAATCGTTTAACAAAAAATGCTTATTTGATACTTCATTCCAGGTTAATTTTTGATAGATGGAAAACTATCATCATTATTCCAGGCAATAATCAGAATTTATGTGTCTCCATTGTCTGATTGTTTTACACACTCATTATTTCTAACAACCCAAAAACAACACAGGTGACTCGAGACACATGATTAGTGGGAAAGTAAGAGCAGATTGTGAAGTTAAAAGTGTGTTGTGTGTGTTGAGTGATGAGTTCTATTAGTTAGTCAGTTACAGGAACATCTGAATGAACAGCACAAGAATAAAGAAAGCTATTTATCATTTAGAGCTACAACTAAGTAGGTAATAATGGAAAAAAAAAATCATGCATCTTAAAATTGACTGAGGGATGGTAACATGTCCTATTTCAGTATGTTGTCACCTCTGATTTAATAGTGGTTTTAACTGGGATTGTGGTTAAATGATTGAATGAGTTGGTAAATACCATTAAAATAATCTCCATATTGGAGTGGACTGTGATTCTTTATTAATTATCAGCTTCATCCATCTCTTCTGACCCTCTCTCCAGTTGCTCCCTAGTTTCACAGGAACCTCTTTATCCTATTGATTTCTCATTAAACATGAAATTGCAGTGCTTCCGCAGAGTTTTCTTTTTCTTTTTTTCCCTGTTTGTACTGTTATTCTCTGACGATTTTAGTTTGTAATGAGTTCTTACTTCAAGGTAAAATGGTTACTCACCTCAGACCTTTACATCTGCGGTTTGATTCAGTTTCACTCCTGACCCTTTTTGTTTTCGAGTGTGTGTGCACTGAAGAGAAAATAAGCAGTGAAAGCGGGAAGACAGGAAGGAGATGGAAAGCTAACCTCAAATATACACTCTCAGCCACTGAGACATTGTGCCTTGCGGTTAGCGGACAGCTATGAGTCAGCCGTCATAATGACTGCAGACCTTCAAACCTCCACAGCACTGAGGTGTTTGTAACCTAGCTACCTACTGGACCACAGTGTGTGTCATTTGTTTGAGGCTGCAAGTCCAAATGACTTATTTAAAAAAAAAAAAAAAAGAAAAAAAAAAAAGGAAATAAGCAATAACATCTCATCAGAGCTGTTACATTCTATCAAAAACTGAAACGACCTAATACCTCGCATTTCTAATACTCCTCATAACAAAACATTACTGATGCACTAAATTCCACATACTGTAGGGTATAGCCATCTTAATACCAGGAATTTGGTCGTTGGTACCAACACTGTTGAAATCCACAATACCAAAACTAATTAAATCGCTGAAATGAATGTTTGGTTATTAACAGAAACTCTTATTTAAAAAAGAAAAACTGCTGCAAATAAGTTTTTAATATTGACCTTTTGACTTTACTTGGTGGTAGACTATTCATGGATATACGGACAGGTAATGAGGAGAGGAGAGAGGGGAATGACATGCAGCAAATTTCTAGATGACTTCAAGTCAAACCACGGACGTTGCAGTTTTTTTGTGGTATAAACCTTCGGTTATTGAGTGTCCCGTGTTTGCAGCAGTTTTTCTTTTTTAAACAGACTGAACTGTAATGATGTTAGCCGACAAATGTTCTGAGCATCACCCAAGACTCATTTTGTGTTTTTGCTACACAGCTAACATTAGCACTCGTGAACGTTGTGTGTGGAGCATTGCCACAACATATGCAGTTGTTGCAGCTCTCGAACAAGAACAGTAGTGTTTCAGGAAATCAACATTCTGACATGGTGTTCATGTTAAGTGTCCCTGCATCCCTGTATACAGATCAGAAAGTCTGACTTTGAGGTTCTCAGATAAGTTTGAAGGGTTCCTTCTTTTTGTTTAAAATAATCTGGGACACTGTTTGCAATCTGGCTTTTGGTTGTCGAGAACGTTTCTCTGATCATCCAACTCAAACGCAAAATATCTCCATATCTAACTCTAATTCCATCTTTTTTTTTCTCCACAAGCTAAAGTGGACCTGTTGCTGTATCTACGCTGTCCGCTGCCACATGTTATTGTATCTCCAGAATCTATGGCATCCATCATGCCTTCGGTACCTTAAATATACAGAAAAGCACAGAAAAGCAGGTACTGTCAGGGTCTCTGAATTTTGGCATTGACTTGATACTGTAGTATCAGTTCTTGTGATATTCCTACTAACAGGCTGAATAATGTGATGTACTGGTGCATATGTGCAGCAGAAGATGCTTAATAAACCTGAGGTGATAGATAAATGCATGTAGCATTTAGACTTCTCCATAATTTCCACTACTTGGTGGTGTGTATGTATAAATTGATTTGTATAAAATAAGCCCTGTGTGTGTGTGTGTGTGTGTGTGTGTGTGTGTGTGTGTGTGTGTGTGTGTGTGTGTGTACGCATGTAAGGGCTTCCACATCAAGTCCTTTGACCCCAATAGTTTGAGTTTGTAAGTGTTATGAGGTGGGTGTTTTTCCAGGACCCAAATGCAAGCTCACAGACTCGAGGTATAAGTTCCAAAAATACAGTCTTTATTGTCCAAAAAATAAACAAACAAAAAACTACAAACCAAAAGGTGGCACCGAGCGTGTCCACTTTACGTCCAGTCGGGAGGGCAACTCAACCGACAGCTCCAGGGGGACACGGGTAACAGGGCAGCCGGCAGACCAGCGGAAGGGACGGCGTCAACAATCTTCCAAGCCGGGAGGGCAACTCCACCGACTGGTGGTTTTGACGGGGATATCCGCAGGAGACACAGAGGCCGGAGGAATGGGAACAGGAACAGGACTGACAGAGAGCTGACGGGGAGCAGACGGAAGACGGACGGGTGGCTAACAAAAATGCACCGACAACCAGAGTTGTGCAGGGGCAGGTTACATATAGTCTGGGGAGGTGATCAGGGAGATGCAGCACACCTGCAGGTGGTGATCAGGGGTGAGTGGCTGCATCTGCTGGGACTGGTGAGGGGCGTGGCCACGGGAGGTGAGTGGCGTGGCCACAGACAAAGACAGGGGACACAGGAGGAGAGGTGATCGGGGGCAAAACGGAGGACAAAATTGAACTCCTGACAGTAAGGCTGTTGAAGACAACACAAAGGACTGCAGAGGTAATAAATACTCGAAGGAAATGTGGGCGGGCACTTTCAAACAGAAATGTGTGACAGAACAAGCTCTCGACAGCTCAATTTCAGCTTTAATTTGTTTCCCGCATGGTCATATCTATAGTGTACAGGCGTTCTTTTCTCCATCCGCTCCTATAACCAGACAACTTTATTAACAACAAGCAATGTTATTTGAAAAGCGTCAACTCAAAATTGGAGCATCTTTATTTGCCGGAGGCAGAAAAACAGACCACAGATGGGTGTACCTCTGTCATAACTTCTGATTGCTGTTTCAGCTGCCATATCTGCTTTAAATCAGATATTCCTCTTTGTTGCTCAGTGGAACAATTAAAGGACATCCTTACTACTTTTTATTATTACTATAATCACATATTCCTCATCACGCATAAAAGTGGCGGGGCAGAAGGAAGCCTGTGCCCGAGGGGGATATGTTCAACCTCCTGGACATTAACAGTGGCTTGTTGGCTGCAAATGACAGCCGAGCGCTGTTTTTCAAGGCTGTCATGGCTGGAGATGCAGGGTGCTTTTTAATATGCATGGACTCACTAATTACAGCCCTCTTACTCTAATGATGTGGCCTTGAGACCGGCATGCAGAGAAATGGGCTCACATATGCATACACACACGTTTGCTCTCTTTGACACACACAAGTCACAAAAACACAACCCAGTCTGTTTAACTTTGAATCAATCTGAGGACCCCCTTGAGCAAATCGGTTTGCGAGTGGAAATTTGAGATGGTGGTGCGGAGGATGGCACAGCACATATGCCATAACAGATCAAATATGACACCAGCACAGTAAGAATAATTAAGAAAACAAAATGTGATGACATAAAAAGTCGATGTACCTTTGGAGATATCAGCAAAGAGATCCTGACAGATGCACACTGAGCCAAAATTACTAAAATACACAAGCCATGAACATGCCCAGAGTAAATTATAATGTCAATTGGCAGATCAAATGGGTAATTTTGGTTTTGGTCCCTGAGGTTCTCATGCTGTTTCTCCTCCAAAGCTTGCAGCAGGACACAGACTGGGGAGGTTGCCTAGCACACTGTCACCCAGTGTCAGTGAGTAATCCGAAGTCTTTCCCCCTGCCTCCCTAATCAACCAACTATTACACCGCTGTCTGCAGCTCTCCGGGAAAACACTGCCACCGCTCACATGTGCATTCAACCCTTTCTGTACACACACAATCGTTTATCTGCCCTGCGTCACCATTCAACAGTGCGAGCACAAAAACTACACACACCTCCCACAATACCTTTGTTTCTGTGGCTCTTTCTCACACATGAGCACGCAAAAGCAAACACGCTCTCTGGCACTTTCCAAAGGCACTGTAGGAGCTCGCTGTGGTAGAGACTTTAAACACATGGAGGCAAAATATCCTGTTTTGAGCCAGGGCAGACTGACACAAACCCACAGTGACACTCTTTGATGAAGCTCCAGCTGAAATTTAGAAAACATATCTCAGCACAAAATGCTGCACATTCAGAAGCTGCCCCTGTGTCGTGGGAAGTGTTTGCATTGTGGTTGTGAAATGCAAATTAATAATTCACACAAGATGTGTTTGCTTGTGTGTTTGCATAACCATGAATTGTGCTGGATTAGTTTACGGAGGGGCAAGCCTTTTAATAAAAAAAAAAAAAAATGTTTTATAGAGGTATTGTACGAAGATGTACTTGCAATTCCCCTGAGAGAGCTCTGGTTGAAATTGAAAGCAAAGCATCCAAATTGTTCCTCGGCCCTCAGCAGGGCCTCTGCTCCTGAAATTCCACAGCTCCGTGCCGCACCGTGGCTAGCAGAGTGGGAGATTACAGCATTGTGTATGCTTTCTGAAGCCGTATCTTCACCCTGCTCCGCGGGTGGTTTTCACACCCACAAAATGGATCAATTATCCAGTCACAGACACCCATCCACACCACTCTCACACAATTAACTGAGCCTGACACATGACAAGAGGACTGGATGATTTGGGAGCAGCTTCCACAGTCATAAAATCGATCTAAATGGATGCCCTTTCAACCCTCTCCAAAAATAACAAATCTGTCGTTTTGTTTTTTCCTGTTTTACTCCAGCCCGACTTCAGCTACAGCACAGCCCATCTGTGGCTGTCTCAGCAGCACGGGCAGTAGTCCCTTAACTTGAGCAAATGCAGGAACTCCAGACAGTTTGGACTTAATTAGACGCGACTAAATCTCCACACAGTTGTTTGTACGGTCTCCAGCACTGACCCAATTGGCAAAGTCAAATTTGCAACAAAGCGTTACGCTCTGAATGTGAATGCCCCCTGTGGTTGTGCTCATGTGGCTGACATAAAACACGATGTTGCTTTAATTGCTGTTTTGTTCTGTGCTGAGATGTAGAGGACATGCAGGCGGGGACACATTTCATAGGCTAATGCTTAGACAGTGTCATGTTTTGCTAAAATTCCTACTCGACCCACTATAATCACAAGTTGGTTTTTTTTCTGTAAACAAACAGCAAAAGAGCGGGGTAAATGCTTTTATGAAAGACACTGAGAAGAGCCAGCATGACAGTGTAAGTCTAAATAAGTAAACGCACGCCCACACAGACAGACATAAGGATTAGTGTTGAGTAATAAAGCATTACCGACGCATTACTTGTAACTTAGCCCAGCTCATCAAAGGTCCCTTTAAACAACTGCAAATCCTCCCGACCCACAAGTCACATATTTTCTATTTCACATGTAGTTCAACAAACACCTGAGCCACAGTAAAAAAAAAAAAAAAAAGAAGGTATTTACCGACCAACAATAGCTTAACAACAGCCCCAGTGACTGTACACCACACTCCAGAGATCCTGTCCTCACAGTAAAGCCACAAGGTTAGACACACACATATATAAAATAAAAACCTCCCTCTCAGGCCCACGTGGGGGAGGGGTTTAAGGGTTCTGCTCAGTATCTAGCTGTTCCTCAGTCTGTGCCCTTCTGGAAAGAGACCTCAGATGTGCTCCCGAAAAACTTCTCTCATTTTTGGGGATCCCAGCCACTAACGCTTTAACTCCCACTGAGACCATTCTGGATTTCATCTTTTCACATCTGTTCCACTTGTTCCTTCAACCCCTGGTGCTTCTCAATCTGCTCATATTCATTCTTCCTGATGTAACTGACATATCTATCACAACTGCCGTCGTCTGCTCCTTATTAAACACCACTATGTCTGGTTGGTTTGCCGGCAGCTGCTTGTCAATCTGGAACTTGAAGTCCTCCAAGATTTTCTCTCTCCATCACTCACATGCATGTTCCATTGGGAACCGGGGACTTCCAACCCATCACAAATGGTCCTGTGCACTTTCCCAGTCACTTATGGCTCTGAGCTCTCATCTTGCTTCTTACCCATCTACTATGTGCTGGACTGTCTCAGGCATCTTCGCACAGCCTGCAGATTGGCTCGTGTCTGCTGTGGTAGACCCATGACTATATGGATCTGATGTTTCGGACCTGTTCTTGTGATGCCACGATCGGATCCTCTGTGCTGTCCTTTAGCCTTTAGCCTAGCCACTGGCAGGATTTCTTGATGGCAGCCACTTCCTCTATTTGCCGATGGCAACATGAACAAGGACAGAAGATATAGATAAACGATAGGTAGGTAGGTTGACCGATCTGTACACAGATTGTGGGGGACAAAGAGTGGAAAAAAATCTGAACACACTCACGAGCTGTAATTGTGACTGTTTGCTGTTGGTGAACGTATAAACCTATGTGACAGTAAAATCAGCTCTCTATGTAATGACGTGATCTTTTTTTCCCTGACTTTTATTGTAAGTACAGCATGTGGCTGCTACTCTAAATTGCTTGAAGTTGCCTTTCTCAGCCTTTTGTAAAGCTTTTGTATTTTTGTTGTTTTTCAGCTGGCTTACTCTTTTTTTAAGTGATCATTTGCATTCAGCTGGTTTTGTTCAGAGGAGTGAACTTGACTTATGAGACTGGGGCCAAGGTTTAGTTAGTTGTTCACAACCCCGAAAGCATTGGTTGGCTGATTGTTAAACCACATCACCTTATTTTCTCATCCTTTTTGTTACATAAAGAAGATACAACATCTGGATGGAGAGACATTGGAGCAGTTTAAAGACACCATTAAAGGAACTGTGCTCGGAAGCGAAGGTAATGCAACATTATTTTTGCTGTTTAATCGTGAGTAAAACCGCGTAATTACTTTTTTAGTAATGTGTAATTAATTGCCTCAAGTTTACAAACAATGATAAGTATACACATAAACTCGTCAGCAGACAAACAAACACCTCTGATATATCGTTGTACCTTTCAACCCTGATTTTGCCGGCAAAGGTAAACAGCTTGCAGTCATCCATCGTGCAGCCCACCATGAACTCATGTGTGCTTGCGTCTGTGTGAAGGTAATGAAAAGAACGAGCGGGAAAGACGGGGAGAGAGAAAACTCCTTGGCGAAGGACGAAGCTGCCTCAGCACTCTGGAACTCCAACAACCTCAACCAGGTAACCTCATCACGCTTGGGGGTGATCATCACGCTGCACAAACAGGAATAACAATATTGGCTTTACTACATTCAATGATCCTTACATGAATTTATAAATGACATAGTCACATGATGGCAATTACTTTGGGACAAACTTTTTAGAACAACTCACATTTCCATTAGCATATGTTCAGCCAGACATTTTATTGCCTCCCTCGATTTTTTTTTATTGCTCCAGCAGATGTTCTAGTGGCTATCATCAAAGAGATTTATGCAAGCTGATTACAGCCAAAGAGTCCCCAGAACTGAATAAACATATTCAGGCCGGAAATGGACCCAGGCTCCTTCTGTACCGAAATAAAGTCTTGTCTTCTTTGGTCTGTAGTTTATACTCCATGCGAAAAGAGACTGGTTAAGGTCTGGGTAAGTGAAAATATTAGAAATCTTGCTCAAAACTGTGTGCTGCTCTTTAAAAGTAGACCTTATAATCTTAAAATCAACTGTATTATGTACAAGACCTTGTATTTTTCTGTGTCGTTAAAATGCAAAACAGTCAAATTTGACCAGTTGGCTCTCTTTTCTGCATACAATGAACAACAGCACTATTATAATCACAGAGCAAATAAAGGTCAACCGTGACATCAAGGAAACAACTTTTTGGTTGCATTTTGATGATTTATTAACTTTATTCCAAATCGGACTACTCCAGCAGTGTTTACTCACTCTATGTACTGTAACTCCCAGCAATCCAGCAATTAAGATGGCAGCAAACTATTTGTCTTGAACTGCACTTCAGTCTCCAACATATACAACTCCTGACTCTATTTATGATGTCTACAGGGAACAGGGCAATTCATACGGCAGCTTTAATTCACTCTGGGGTCAAAAAACTCACATAGGCTATCAATCAGTTACTGACGACAAATTATCAATACTTGACAAAAAAATATGCTGCATTAAAACCTAAGAAGTTGGATAGAACTGGAAGTTGATACATTTCCAGCAGACCTCAACATTTAAACCATAATATATTTTGTGTAAATTCTTAACTAATAATAATAATAATAATAATCTGAATATTCAGTGACGTCAAGATTGGAGAGTTTGTGTATCAGCTTATTCTCATTCCAGGGCATCAAATATTGCCGTTTTGTCAAAACCACTGGCGTCTCAGAGACACCTCCAAGATGCCCTTCGGCTTTGGTGTTGTGATCTCCTGATTTCAATGAGTTAGAGTGAGTTGTATGAAGAATGAGAGAGTCTGAATATGGATGAGGCCGGAGGTTTTTTAATGGTTGGTTTTGAACGCAATCAGGAGAACAGTGTTCATCCATGTGAATGCAAAAGTCAACATGGACTTATTTTTAATAGTGAACATATGTAAACTTAGGTGACATATTTAACTTGTGTAACACACATGTGTAACTTATGTGATGTACATAGATTATTAAATTATTTTGACCCAAATCTAACTACTACTAATACGTAGTTTGACTCCTCACCACAGGGCACCATGTGTGTATATGAGACACCAGCAGTATTTGAGGCCCAGGGAATGAGAACAGGTTGGTGTGTACGCCTGCCTAAATGTGTGTGTATATTTCCACAGGTTCTGTTGTGTCCTGGTGTACCTGCTGGCAATGTTGGAGTCCGTGACTGTGAACAGCTTGGGCCAAAAGTAGCAGCTGACAATGTAATGTGCTTGTTTCCCCTCTATGCCCGCACTGCTGAAGGCAATGAATTAAGCAGAAAATAAGCTTCTTGTCTATTAGTGAACATTTAATTAGAAACTTTTGACTGCATGTTTTTCCAAATAAGCACACAGTCCCAAATGGCCTGTGCAGACCAGGGGCCTGACCTGTCTATCAGTATTCAACTACTGGAAACATTCAAGTCTTAAATTACAGCAATTCTTTACCAACAGACATCACAGAGGACCACGAAGTCTGCTGCTGTTGTCTCCTGTGTTCGGAGTTATTAACATGAAGGACTGAGAAAACAGAGGCAGTCCAAATCAGCAATTGACAAATAACCTTTTACATTAATTTAGGGCCAACTCTTAAATCAAATTGGAATAGTAAATACCTCACGCTGTATTGCTGTCATGAGTGTGAAATACGTGCAGCACTGGGTCATTGACTTAATGGATTCTGCTCTGAAACCAGAAGGAATTCTACAGTAGTATGATAATCAGTGAGGATGGAAGGGCGTTTGTATGAAGTCATATTTTTAATTCCCTCACATTAAGTCATAAAATGGAGGAAACCTTTTAGTCAAGTACTGCTGCTTTTTTAAAACACTTTCGACTTCCCAGTGAATTTGGGAACATAGATTGCAGGTGCTAGGCAAGACTCAATGGTGATTATAGTTTGAAATAATAGATCTATTTTTAACAATTTATATTAAGGAATTTTCTTTTTAAAAAAAAAAGGCTTTTATTGTTAGTTTATCAAACAAGAGTGACGCCATTTTCAGAAAGCTGAATAGGATTTCTTTACATTAAAAGCACAATTATAAATTGTTTCCACTTAACTGCTCAGATGTTCATTAGTTGTCTGATGTGTGGGTTTTACAACATAAACGTTTTGTTCCAACATCAGAGTACCCACTGAGCAATTAATGTCTCCTATTAGCGAGCAAAAATCGTATCTGTTACTGACACAGCACTATCCCCCTCCGGTCCGAGGGGATTCAGTTGCTTTCATGATGAGCTTTTGTTGAATGCTAAAAAGATTGATTAAAACACCAGAATTAAATGTCTCGCAGAACCACTTAAAACATTGATTTTCTGAAGGTCGGTTTAAGGGAACTTCTGTCATCATTGATTATTTGTCTATTCCAATATGTTGATTATTTCACTTGATTTGAAGCTTGAGTGTGATGACAACTCACCAGTGAAATTCCAGTTGTGAAATTAGACTCATCGAATTTGCACACGAAATAGCAATAACAGTCAAGCTGTTGGCAAAATATGGTTTTGGTAAAAGGATGGTCAAATTTAAATTTTTAGGGTCTCAAAAAATGTAAGTAGCGTAGTAATTGTGAGCCGGACACTATGTATAATAGCTGTACTTACAGTAGTAATGCCAAACCAAAAAGTAGATAATTAACTACATTATTTTGTGAGCTTGAAATGGGATATCAAGCTCATGTTTGCCAAACGCACTCTTTCTCTTGTAACTTAGGAAGTGAAAACACTTTGAAAATATAAACATTAAACCAATAAATAAAATCTAATTAACATGTAATTATTTTGTTTGTTAAATGCATTTTTCCCTGATTACATTGCAGTTTATGACTTGCCCTAAAGTACAAAAACAAAGCTGCTCCTGCTTCATCACATTGTAGACGTTCGCCTCGAACAGCTTTAATCCAAAAATCCCAAATCAGTTATCTTGTGCTTTCGTCTACCTCTGTATGAGATCGACGACCGGTTGTTACAAAGATTATTGAATATTTTGAGTGTGAATGTAGCACTGTCACCACTGTAAACTCCATACTTCCTGTTCAGGATATAAGCAAAGAGGGGGGGGGGGGTAAGCAACCAGCACTGTTACTGTTTGGAATTTTCAATCTGTTTTTTAATATGCTGCAGCACATATGTCTATTTGTATTTAACTGCAGTGAAGCTCATGAATGTACAAACACAAGTCCACACACACACACACACACACACACACACACACACACACACACACACACACACACACACACACAAGCAAAAGTTGGGTCTGAGTTGGTATGGGCTTGTGAAGTGCCTTCTACTCCCTGTGGTCTCCTGCTGGCTAAGCCTCTGTTAATTTCACTAACCACCTTGGCCCATCTTCTCTACAGCCATCATTAATCATCTCTTTCTTCTCCTTCCCTTTCCTCTTCTCTCCTCTACCCTACTCTCTACCCTTCCCCCACACCCTCTCCTTCATTTCCCTACTCCACACTACCGCCGCTCTTCTGCTCCTTAGTGCTCCAGCATTTGTGTAAGAGCTGCAGTGATTAGATAACGCCAATAGGACTAATGGCGAGAACGCAATAAAGTTGACAAAGAATCTACTACATACAAGTACACAGATAATGAGCTGCTGCACTGTTAACAGTAAAGTGCTGTAAACCAACTACATCAGGAATGTAATCTATTTTAAAAGGCTGCAGACTAAAATGTTGACCACTGCACATTGTGTCAATGTTAGCTGCCAGCCTCTTTCTTACAGAATAAAATAAATGACAATACACACTAACATAATGTTTTTTTTTCTCATATTATGGTCTCAAATTGTAGCAGTCAGCTCTTGCAATGAAACAGGCTGGCGTACACTGAATTAAACTAGACATTCAAAACAATTTACCACTTTTAATGACATAATTGTCTTTCGTTCATTCTGAAAAAAATAAATGGGAATATGATGTGAAATCTGTTATTTTTTTATGAGAGATCACAGGGAAATGATTCTTACCAGCATGTTTTGAAGTGTACATGGCTTGAGATTCGGGCAATATGGCAAGAGCCCCCTCAGATGAATTATTTAAGTGCCATATTGCAACATTTGGACAGTCCCATGATTCACTCATTGATCCATATGCTGCCATTTCCTTTTGTTTCTTGCTAAAATAAATCTTGCTCTTCATATTCACTATTACGTTGCATTGTTTTTAGCCAATGTGAAGGCACCCAGAGAATATTTGACCACCTCCATCAGCTCATCATCTGTCTATCTACCAAACATGCAGTTTAATGTAGCAAACAAACCAGGTGTCTTGGACAATTAAAAACAGATCTCAGGAAATGACAACACAAATTGTACCAAAAACATTCCAAATGGTGTCGATATATGGTTTTGTTGTGGCTTGTTTTCTTGCTGTTGTCTTGCTAAAACCACAGAAAAGCAAGCCACATTGTAAACATAGATTTAACTAAATCCCTTTTTTGGTCGTTCCACTACTGGATCCATACAATCTACAATCATCAGTTATAGAACTTCTCAGTTGGAAATGCAAGAATACGCCAACTTGGGCCTAACTGCTGAAACTCTGAGAACCGGACACAGGGCAGACTGAACTATCGCCTCTTAACGCACCAATCGGTATTACAAGACGGAACTTAAATCTGACACATTTCTCCTCTTAGGTTAGGGAGAGATTGGGGTTTTGGTGCAGTATCGAAACAAACATGACTTGAATCATGAGACATGGTCTGTTCACTTTATTAATATTTAACCTGCTGCAAAAACCTCACCACATGTGAGAGTGCAAACTCTGATGTCTATGCTCCTTCACTCATAAAAATTTATTCCAGGACTCAGTGAAGACAGAATAAATTACATTTGCCTTCAATTGTATTTGACACAAAGTAATGTATTAGGTTAGTATGTGACAACCAGGGGTCAGAACATTTCATTGATAATAAACTACAGTAAAAGACATTCAACATCAACCAGAATAGTAGAGAATCGAATTTTATCCTTTGTGTTTTAGGTTAGATTTTGATTTTTCTGGTCCAACCAAGCAGCAACCAACCATGAGGCGTCACTCTGGTTTGTGAACTGCCATTCTTAAGCCTATTAAGTTGCCAGCATCTTGTCATTTTAGAGTCGGAAGTTCCCATATTTGGACAAAGTGAGAAGCGAGTGGTGAATCGGACTCAATCTGATTGGGAACCTGAGGACACGCCCACCGATAGCAGAAACCTGACTGCATATCAGGCGTGTCAATCAAACATGCCCCCAAACGTACCTCTTTCTGAGGCCAAATATTAGATTAATGATAGATTAATGGTATTGCAGTTTAAGGCATTTCAGCATTGGCTTTAGTATTGAGACCCGTAAGGTACGTCCACTTTGATGTTGTACAGTCGATGAGTCCAACCATTGTGAACACGCCAGCACAATGCATTTGTTTCTAACAAATAGACATACTGTTCGTAATGAATACTGGATATTTCATGGACACATATGGAATTTATGCATTTTTAAATAATTTTGCTTACATAAACGCAAGTAGCATAAAAGATTAACATGACATCTACAATAGAAAGAGAAAATTGTCTTTTACCTCTGCACCATCTACTGTACGAGTTCAGATATCCTTCCCCACAAAATCAAACGTGAGATTTAACTTCAAAGTTTGTATAAAACTTTATTTCCTCTTTCATTGAGACAAAATCGTTTATTCTATTGTATACATTAATAGCTGTCCTGTGCCCCAGAAAACTGACTTTGTCACACATCAGTGGTTTGACTACACATGTCATTGAACGGCTTCAGACCTTTTCACATCACACAGCTTCTACTCCAGCAGTGCCTGTAAAAAAGATGAATAAGCTCTTGTTGGCGAGTCAGGTCATCTTTTATAACTGTTTCTTACATTTTTACTTTTCATGTCCAATTTTTGCTTTGAATGAAATTAAAATGGCAAAGGTTATACATCGAATTGAAAAAAAACTAAAAATCGGATTTGAGTTTGCAAAAAAAAAAGTGGATGATCGCTGCAGTGGCTAGATTTAATTTTTGATTTCTGATTCGAGTCATTTTTTTCTTCTTCAAAACAAAATTCCTCTATTTCATTCTGACTTACTTCCCCAAAGAAAATAAATACTTCACTGTGACATTTTCAACAACAACATCATTGACTGCAGTATAACCAAGTGAAATGTAGCAGGCGCAAACACTGTGGTAACTGACACTGTGGAAATGGAGCAGGGATGTTTAAGGGTGAGAGGATCTCAGCAGCCCCGCTCTGTCTTCAAACACTGGGGCAAATACAAAAGGTCATCTCTCCCCACTACACAGAGCCCACCTGGCATTTCTGCAGAAATGATCTCTCTCCATGCCAGTTTTCTCTGTAAACACAGCATGAGGATGGATTATATTTTTACCATTAAACAGTTGGGAGTGAAGAAGTGTGAATAGTAAAAAATAAAATAAAATACATATTTGTAATGGTTATTAACAGAATGACCTCAACGCATTATTTTAGCTGACACTAAAACCTTTCCCAATTTTGCAGTTTTGATGCAGTTTGCAATTATAGCAGGGACAAATGTACCACTCAAGATTTGTCATTTTAAAACAATGGGTCTTCAATTTCTTAAAAAAGTAAACAAAAGCTGGCTTCTTAGTACTAACTAATGACCACAGATTTCGTAGCTAACTAATCTAAAGTAATGTAAATGCTAAAAGTCATTAAGTGGGACAAAAAAAAAATCTCTCTTTAGCTGATTTTTTAACTGACTTTCCAGTATTTTTTTTAATTTTTTTTTAAAGGAGTCTATACTGTGCACTTAATGGGTACATACTCTGAGTAAATATGACAAATAAGGCTATCAGTATAACCAGTTAATGATCCATGTACAAAATATGTCTAGTATATATCACAAATTGTAACTAGAATTTGAATAAAAAATAGAATTGGTTCTAACCCTCAGCTCATTGGTTACTGGAGAAAACAGTAGTACAATGTTCATTTTTACATGAGAAGAAATTTGGAGGTTGGGGAATGTGCTCGCTTTTTGAGTTTTATCAAAGCACACTTTTGCATTCTCTTGTACTAATTTGCTGTCTGACAATAGTTTTGGCGTTACCTCACAATACTTTTCTTCCTCTGATTCAACGTGACCTCTCTGTATATATCCTCCAGTCCAGGACGTGTTTTTTTAATTTTTATTTATTTTTATTTTTTTAACATACCTTTTAATCCCACAAAATAATGTCATTACCTAACGACATGCCCCATGTTTTTGGAATTAGTTGGTGCTAGATTGGACATGTGTTCTAAACTCTAAGCTGATGTGATTGGTTGTAAAGTGTACACTGCTGTGATAGGGTGTTTCGCCTTCGGTCAACTGGCTTTTAACCTCAACCCTTTACCTAACCTTAATCTCCCACAAATTTACAACCAATCACAGTCCAAGCATCCCTCCTGCTGATCCAATCTCGCACCAGCCTTTGCAAATAACACCAGGTTATGACATTGATGACTGTAACGCCCCCAACTGGTGCTATTACCCACAGAGTGTCACTCCACAGTGTCCATGGCACACCCCCTCCCCCTCCCCCACCAAGTGACTAATGAGGTCAAATGACAAATTACACAGTCTGTTTAACCAAAAGGGGCTCTGGACTTCATTCAGAGAGCAGACTGCAGAGAGTTGGCCAGTGTTGTATAAAGCAAATAATGGCTGCCTTCATGTCTGATTGTATGGACAGGAGGGTGGAGTGAAAAGCTTTCAGAGGAAACACAAAAACAAAAGGATTTGCTGAGAGTTGGTAAAAATAATAGCACACATAACTCCTCTCAATACTATAACTGTAGCAGAAATCTGCAGACCAGGCGTAGCAATTCAGCAGATATTTAGGTTCATAGACAGTGCAGCTGCCCCTCTTGGGCTGAAATTAATTGCTGGATGGATAAAGCCACTGTGATTGACAGATGAGTTGCAGCACTGAAGAGACGTGAGAGAGATGAATGTGGAGCAGTTCAAAGTGAAATTAGCACTGAGTGCTTGGAATTCCTCAAAAGAAAGTTTGCTGGAACCAAACAGTCTGAGTTTATTGTGGAAAATCAACAGACCAGTATCAACAACAGAGGGTGAGGTGTAGGTGGTGCAGGTGTTGCAGGTGTTCAGGCTCTTGTTTTTTTTCTAACTGTGTGTTTACGCGTTGACATTGAAAACCCGTCAGTACATAAACAACTATGCAAACATGGACTAATAAGCATTGTGTTGTGATCGGTGCTGTTGTTTTAACCCACATTTGTACAGTCCAGGGGCCTCATTTATAAAACATTGCGTGGGATCCATACTAAAAGTGTACGTGCGCACAAAAAGCAGAAAACAGTGTGCGGCAAAAAATATTTTGATTTATAAAACAGTGCGCACGCACGCACACCTGCACGCAATGTTCCCTTTACAAATCACAATCCACGCTGAAATGTGCGCGTGTAGATCCGCCGCATCCCGCCTTCGACACGCCCACGTTCAACCATCAATGGTCAATGCAAAGCACGCTATAAAGGTTGATGCATATCAGTGGTTCTTTGGTGAATCCTGTAAACAACGGAGAGGAAAACCTGGAAATAGAATTTGTCCGACACAGAACTGGTGTTTGTGGACGAGGTGGAGGATAGGTGTTGCTGCTGCAGTGATAGAAGTTCCACCGCAATGTCTCCATGGCAACATGAGAATGTTAATGATTAAGTGGACCCATGTCCAAATAAGATGTGATATGAAGTGAAATTAAATGTGTGAGAGGCTTCGTTATACGTATCAAGTTGTCTGTCACATTTCATTTCGACAATCTGGCTTCAATTCACCACCTCACCGTCTGTGTTGCCAAGTTTCCCCGTCTCCAAAACGTACAGACGGGTCAGAGTTTGCTTACAGGTGCACACAATTTACCTTCGAGTTTGATTTCATAAATCCAGACTTTTGCGTGGAGAGTCATGGACGCCTTTTTCGGGCCCCGTTTTGTGCATCCGCAATGGTTATAAATGAGGCCACAGGTTATTGCTGCTGTGTCCTTGCATTTCAACATATTAACTCTCAGGTCATACAGCTCATGTTGCCACCATCTGTAAATGCAATTGTGTGCAGAGATAACAAAGCATGTTTGAACTTCTGGATGTTCTGTATCATATCTGCATTTGTTGAACACATAATGAAAAAGGAAATGAAGCACCAGTTGCGCTTCGTTTCTGTGGCCCTGCATCATAATTACAATCATTCTAAAGTGATTACAGCCTTTTCCAACCATACGGTAAACATTTCAGCTGACGTATGCTTACTGTGTCATGAACATTTAATTTGGTAAAAATAATCATTATTTGCACTGTTAATTTGATATATCTAAAATGTTGAGCTTAAACAATTAGTTTAAAATTAAAACAGCAAAAAACTTTCGATGATTGAAAGGTGTTTCTACTGTATGTCATTTCTTTAAGAAAAACATAATAACTCACTAGACTGTGTCATGATCTCAAATGATTTGATCAGTTTTCTTTTCTGCACTTCAGTTTGTGTCCTGCTTTAGTGTTTGAAAGTTACTTTTGCTGTGGTTTGAACCTGTCTTCTGTTCTTTATTTTCAGTCGGCCGTTTCCTGTTTTATTTTGAAAGTCTGTGTGCTTTTGTGTCAGCTCCCTGTGTTCACCTGTGGTTCTCCCTCTGTCTCTCTCTCCCTGCTGTTACCTGCCTGCCACTCCCACCTCACCTGCTTTCTGTTCCCTAATCGGCCCCAGCGGCACTCACTTTCCGATCACCTCCATCAGTCTTCCCGTGGTTTTCTTTTCCCCCCTTGTCAGTTTGCGTTGAGTCCAGTTTGTCTGCCGTGACTGTTTTCCTCGTGTCGCCTGCTTAAACTACCTGCCTTTTCTCGTCTGTGGATTTTAGTTAGTTTCTCAGTAAGTTCATTTGTATCTGTACATTGTTCGGTTATCTTTTGTTACTTTGGTTAAACCTTCGAGCTGAGTTTTACCAGCCCCAGCTTGGTTTGCTTTTTGTTGTTTTGGTTTTGTTACGGCTCTGTTCCTTTGTAGGTTTGATAAATCTTTTCTTTAACTTTGAGCCTAGCGTTTGGGTCCAGCCTTTACCTCAACCCTAATAGATTGGACTTTTCAAAAACAAACTATATTGCTGTTTTTTTTGTTATTGTTGTTGTTCTCGGTTATAGTAAATTGAATAGATTTTGGTTTTGGACCTGTGAATGGATTTGAAGACATTACCTTTTAATTTGGGAAATCATGATGGTAATTTGCTCTATTCTCTTATGCCTTATAGAACAAATCAATTATTGATTAATCTGTAAAATATGCATTTGATTAATGAAAATACCAGTTTTTTGCAACAATGGTATAATGTCATTCCATTATACTAGGATTATTCTTTTAAGTAAGAGTTGTACAAGTAGCAAAAAGCCCTGCTTTCATTTCCACAAAGTCAAAGACTGCTTTGTTGTCAAACAGATACAGAGAAGGCGCCCTTTGGTGTTTGTGCTGTGACCACCAGATTCAAAGAGTGCAAGGCTTTTCCCGAGGAGACCTGTGTTCATGTTAGTGAGAGAGCAAAAGTCAACGCGGACTTATTTTAAGTAGCACAAGTAAGTGAACATGCATAACATAACTTGGGTGATGTATGTAACTTGACTTATGAAAATAACACTTATTTTGACGTAAACCTAATTGACTCCCTGGCAAACTACATCTTGCCTGTATCTGAGATGTCACCAGGTTTTGACAAGACGGCAGTATTTCACATCACGGGAATGAGAACTGTCTGCAAATGTGGATTTGGGGATTTTTGTATCCAATACAATTTATTTTAACCAAGTTGCATCTGATTTTTCACACTTATTCACCTACCTTATTTTGCATGATTTAAAATGATCTCATACTTTTTTGAGACAGCAACTGGAAGGACATTCCAAACTAACAAAAGCAACTCGACACTAATGAAGCCACAGATAGGTTATGAGCTATCATCTAATGGATTTATTTCCCCACTGGCTCCAGGTGCAGGACCAGGATAAAGGCAGTCTATCACCAGAGACCCAGACAGCTAAATGTAGCATGTAGCTGTCAGGTTGGACCAGCTGACTGTCACCGGCTTGAAGACGAGGCCTGTTAACTCGCTCTCCTCTTGAACATAGGCTACTATATGCTATTTCTCTCCTATACATATTACTTTGCGTGTGGATTACAACTGCCACGAAAACTTTCTGCTTCAAAGTTGTTGTTTTTTAAGTTTGCAGGACTGTTGTCGCATCAGATTTTTGAGTATCTGATTCACAAACCGAATTAACAATGCCATTCAACGACTGCCGGCAACTCCAGGATGCAAACAGAAGCATTGCTCACCTCAAAGAAGATCTCTGCACACTGTCCGATGAACTAAAACAGGAGGACATTCTTCTGACCAGTTTCATGGACACTGCCTCAACCAAGGCAAAAAAAGTTAGCTGCGATGAGGTCAGCTGTTTCCGACACCATCCTGTGGGACATTTTGGTGCGAACCCTACCGTCCTCAACCCCAAACTGCCAGGCCGCTTTGACTGAAGTGGCAGTTAGGCCCCGATTGCCCACCCAGCCAAAACCCAGCCGTATTGGGCCGCACTACGGAGGCCTCATGGAGGCCATCGGCTGCTACCACAGATGTGCCGAGGGCAACCGCTGCTCCTGCAACGGCATCTGGCTCCTCGCTGCCATCTACGCGGCCTTCGTCCACTCAAGAACATCGGGTTACCGGGTTACTAGGGTGCTTCCGAGGACTGCGGCTGCAGGAAGAGACCCTCGAGGAGATGCAATCAACGTGGCCACCTTGCCTTATTGTGGGCTCAACCATGGTCCGAGATGTTTGCACGGAAATCTTTTGTTATTCTGGAGCACAGGTTCTCCATATTAATTCAGCTCTCCCTGAACTATACAGAACAACCCATGCACATCTTCACTTGTCACACATGTTGGATCCAATGACATTAAGTGACAACAATCTGAAAAGTTGAAGGATGACCTCAATACTCTAATTGACACTGTGTTGGAGTCTGGTAAACAATGTATTATCTCAGGATCCCTGTTCTCTCCACAGTTCGGAGATGTGAAATTCAGCCGACTGCACCAGCTGCACATCTGGCTCAAAAGAAGTTGCTGTGAGACGGGAATTCCTTTTGTGGATAATTTCACTGTTTTCTGGAAACGACCTGACCTTTTTGCACGGGATGGCCTTCATCTCAAAAGAGAAGGTAAACAGTTGTTTTCCTACAAAACAGAAGTCACACTGAAGTCCTGCAAACCGACAGAAACATGACATCCACGTCACATGGGAATTGGTTGAGGCTCAGTAACATCGCAGCGTCAATCCATAAGATTTGCGACCGATTCCCATCACACTTCTACATTTGCCAATGCACCTATCCTCATTCCAGTTATTATCAGCTGTCACCATAACACAAAGAAATACCGGGCAAGTCTTCACAAAAGTTCAGTCACAGTAATGTGACTCCGATCCCTCTTGTCAGGAAACACAACTTAGTGACAGTCTATCTGACACAGACGGACCACCGTGAAGATCAAACTCGAGCCGATAAAGTTAGTGCTTCTGAACGTTAGGTCCCTCTCCAGCAAGACATTTTATATTCATGATTTTATTTCAGAAAATGGTCTTACCTTTCTATTTTTAACTGAAACCTGGCTCATTTATCCTGAGTCAGCTTCTTTGATGGAATCCTCTTCTCCTAATTTTACCTTTTTTATACTCCAATAGGGAAAACAAAAGAGAGGGTGGGATAGCTTCCATTTTCTCCGGTAATTTTACCTGTAGGAGCTGCTCTGGATCTTGTCACTTTTCTCAATCTCGTTTGAGAGAAGTGACACCCGCGTTGACGGAAATACTCTCAATTTAGTCTTTACTAAGGGTATTGATGTTGACATTTCATCCATTTCAAAGATCCCGCTCTGATCGTTTTTGCGTTTAAAAATTCTTCTTTTTTTTTTTTTTTTTAAACCCTTGTAATTTCTTATCTTATTGTTCTGTTTTATATGCCCGCCAATTTGTTTGGATCTTCGCTTTTTATGTGTGTATGTTGCTCCGACGTGAAGCACTTTGGACTACAGGCTTGTGTGAAAGGTGCTATATAAATAAAGATGAGTTGAGTTAAAGAGCAGCTCAGAATTTCCCCGTGGTTGATACGACCCTTTCTTGTAACTGGGTCCTGCTTAATGAGCTACAAGATACCTTGAATGACAAATAAATTGCTTTTTTTGGGGGGCGGGGGGTAACACGCTCCTCACTCCTCACTGCATCACTAATAAGGTTAATTTGAGTCCCACTAGGCAGGAGGCATTAGCCTAAGTGTTTATCTGCTTTAGCACTGTCCCGTTGGACTGACAAAAAGAACCAGTGCTGGTCGTGTCATTAGAATGACACTAAATAGAAGGTGAAAGCCCAGTTTCAAATGAACAGGATGCAAGCAGGAATTGTTTTGTTTCTGCAACAGAATAATGTGTTTGTTATGACTGTATGTTTTGTATGTTTTAAGTGAAGCTCATGAGCCTGTATGTTTGGGAGGAAAAGAGGACTTGAACTGTAATTTAACTTATGAAAAAAGCAATCAGACCTGTGCACGTGTAATGAATTTCTCTGTTGATCTGTCTGTTTAGTTGTGTGTGTGCTGTAACAAGAATGTATGTTTCTCAGCCTGGATGTCCCATTTCCCCAAACTGATTAGAATTACAAATTTAGGTGAGGCCAACACAGCACAATAGTTATCTCCGGCCAAATGATAGACTTCCTTAATTAAAAATGGCAGACTTTGAGACTGCTGTTGAATGAATTATTTCTCTGCGATTCTCCCGCTGCCTCAGTGCTGCTCCGTCAAAGAGACAGTTTATGTAGCTAAACTGGAGGCTGCTGTTAAATTCACCAGGGCTACTCTTGCATACAGTGGGCCAGATAAGCCTCATTTGAATAATTCCCATATAGCCCTGCTGCTTTATCTCTGAGTTTACCCATCAGAAATGTGTGTTGTTGTGCTTATAAAGTCGTCAGACGATGCAGCACCACTGTTAATCAATAACAAGCTTTGGGCACTGCATTGTATTTTGGTGCTGATATTACTGACATCCCTTCAGACTGTATGATCTATAATAGGCTTTGCCTTTGGAGAGAAATTGACATTTTTAAAATCTTTTCAGCCACACACTTTTTGTTGTGTTTGTGAACTTTTGGAGAAAGCAAGAGTGAGCTCCACTACGCTGCGGGTTTCTGGCTTCAAGGGAGTTTATTGTACAGCAGCAAGAAAAAGTGAGTGGCTAAGCTTCAGTTCATGTGTAGGGGGGTCTAAATCCCAAGTCCATTAAATCACTCTATATAACAGATTAGCAGGAGCCTATTAGTTGAATAGAGTTGAGATTTCCCACTCCCACACGTGTTCTCGAAGCCTGTGTGGCACCTTCAGAGTGTGCATCACCTGCTATAAAACCAAACTCTTTTAGAGTAGTGACTAACAGGCCAGTCTCTGGGACAGGATGTAATTAAGAGGCAGATAGAGACCATTGTAAGTCTTTATCTTGGAAATCTCAGGAGGGTTTTTGCTCTAGAAAGAGGGAGGCAGAACAGCAAAAAGGCAAAGTTATACTCAAATCTGTCATATTGCTATAGATTTTTACAAAACCACCCCCTATTTTTAACAGTTTGTTTTTAAACTGTCGAGCCAACACAAACCGGTAACATTAACATACGCACAGAGTAACTGAGTCCAAGACTGCCTCTGCAGCAGGAGTATCTGAAGATGGATATTGTCTGCTGGGTGCCAAGACTATTTTTGGGAGCCCGAGCCCCTGAGTTGTCCCTGGGCACCCTCTGATCAGCTTTGTCATCAGGTGTGAGAGCGACTACACACTCAGAGTGTGGATACATCAAGACACACACGTCAGTAAAAGTAGTGGGTCTTTGTCACTTTTTTGAGGAAAAAAAACAAGATAGAAAAGTGCAGTTTCTCTGCCGACATCATTTTACCTCAGTGTTGTGTAAGAAATTGGAAACATGGAGGGGAATTTCTAAGATAGTTACCCATGTGAACTGTTAAGTGGGTTGTTATATTCTGCGGGACTATTAATGTGTTTTAAGATGCATCCCAAATACAGCAGAGAGGCAGGAGTTGTAGATTGTTTAAGTAAAACACGAAATGATTTGAGCCTCTATTTGTTTGTGGATGACAGCTCCGTATTTCTCCAGTCTATTTCACTCTGCTGGTTTTCCATGTTTGATCGGGCTGATAGCACATGTATGCGTTTTCACTTGTTTATTCCATTTCCTATCTCTTTGCTTTTTCTGCTTACCTTTCCATTTTCGTTGCGCGGCAGATGCGCGAGCTGAAATTAATTCTGCAGCGCTGCTTTATTGTTGAAAGATCCACACATAGACACACACACACACACACACACACACACACTAGTGCTTCCTCACTTTTGTGCGTGTACATGTAGCCTGTGTGTGTGGATGAAGTCGTGTCCTGGAGAAGTTTTGAATGCGTGCGTCAAAAGTACGTGAGGATTGTGGCGCATTGGACGGCTGTAGTCAGAGCTGAATGAACGGGAGGAGGAGGGAGATCATACATTAACTCCTGCTGGCTGCGGGGACTCTCCACTTGACAGAAGCCAAGGCAGAGGCACACACTCACAACAACACTGACAGCTTTTTGAGAAACACAGGGACGACAAATGAAATCCAAACGAAAATCCACTTAATTTTCTTTTTTCTTTTTTTGGACAACCTCTTTGTTTTTCTGGAAGATTTTTACGCAGCGCAAGAGTAAAGAAAACGCCGCAGAGATGAGTGTTGCGTGGTTTTACGTGCTCCTGAAGGATCCCGTCTCCTGATAAAGGGACCAAAGAGGACAAAACAAGGCTGTCCATGATATTTTACAAAAGAAGATCGCAAAGGTGGAGCGATTAGAGAAGGGCTGATGAAGGGACTATTAATCCTTTCAGTGCACCAAAAGCACCAAAGGGTATTAGAAACGTTTGGATGGAAATCGGGCGAGTGTTTGGAACTGTTTTTGGTTTTATATGAAACTGGTGATTAGTTACTGTGACACATCTGAAAGGATTTTTATTTTTATTTTTATTTTTTATCTCACTTAAGATTTCAATAAGGAGTATTTTTTTTTTTTTCATTTAAAACCGAAAGGCTGTGGCATGAGCGGTTTCTCGGTGTGAATCCTCAGAAACTCTCATCTCTATCTTTGTTTTTCCTCTTCAAGTATTCCTAAATCTAAATGGAATTAGTTGAGTCTGAAGCCGTTTGTGAAAGGAACAGACATGGTACATGGGCACAGCTTCCATCACGGTAAGACATCCGTATTCATCAGCTGAAGCACACTTGCTCAAAAGCGCTTATTGCTTGCCTTACCCCAACGCCAAGGGAGTATAATAATCCTTTAATCAGTTTAGAGGGACTCTAAATATCAGAGCAACAGATCAAACTGAAAATAGGAATAGAATAGTGATGACTTGAGGGGGAGGGGGGGGGACAAATGTGATGAGTTGTTACACACTGCATCCTTCAACCTGTAAACTCACTCTTGAAGGTCACAATGTAAGTTCTCTTAGTTTTTTTATTATTATTCTCCAGTTTTATTATTGGCAGGTAATTCTCCTGTGATTTGAGAGAATGTATGATGTAGGTGTTTCTGTTGTCCATTTTTATCATTTTAAAAATCATGTTTAAAGGGTTTGGGTAAAGCTTATAGCCAGAGGTATAGTAAAGCTTGTAGGTTTGTATGTTCTGAGCAATGTCATTATTATTTCAGGTATTTTACTATTTTATTTATTTATTCATTATTTTATTTTTTTATTCTTCAAGCTAAAACTCGGAACAGGTTGAGCATTAGCACAACACTGATGAATAATGTTTCTTGCTGACTCAAACCTCAGCTAAAGAGAGAATAAGAGAAAAACAAGGCACTAATGTCACAGTTCTTCAATAAATAATATTTATCTTTCTGTTCTTACAGTTGTTGCAAGTCTTCTCATACTTGGGTTGTCTGGAGCAACAAAGAAGGACACGGCAGGTACTCTCCATCACCAAGAATGTCTGTTCAACCTAAATGTCCTCTCTTTTAAGCTTTAATCTTTTGACTTTTCCTTTTTATGTATTTTTTTTTAGTGAAAAACAATTCTGGGGTGAAGCCTGCAGGTCAATGTGGAACGTGGGTGAAAGAACCAGAAGGAGGGATCTTCACTTCCCCCAATTACCCAAGCAAATATCCCCCAGACACAGAGTGTGTTTACATCCTTGAAGGTACATTTTCTCCTTTAAACACTGCAGCGTTTAAAAAAAACAAGGTGATTGAGGTATTTTTTCTCAGCGAAAGCATCTCTGTAGTTCTCCTGAGGGGAAAATCACAGTAACTACTCAGTAAATGATGAGATGTATTGGTTATTAGATATCAAGGGGACAATTCTGTGGTTTCTTTCTATTTTTTTTTTCCAAGTAAGAAGATCATGTAATGTGATTAAAATATTACTGAAGTGAATTGGAGCTAACAATTCTGGTGCTATAGAAATGAATTGACTAACAGACAGGATTGGAGGTGGGTATTGAGTGTGTGGGCGTGCTGATAATAAAACAATTTGAATGTACATCAATGAAAGCATGGCTGACTTTTTACTCCATGCGTTTTGCTAGTTGGTAATTATTTTCATTGTATCTTCCAGCTCCCCCTCGACAGTGCATCGATCTACACTTTGAGGAGAACTATTCAATCGAGTCCTCTTGGGAATGTAAATTTGACAACATCGAGGTTCGGGATGGACCCTTTGCCTTCTCCCCAATGCTCGGACGCTACTGCGGTCAGCACAGCCCGCCTGATATCAGGAGTAGCGGCCGATATCTGTGGATAAAATTTGTTACAGATGGCGAACTGGAAGCGGTGGGATTTTCAGCAAGTTACAACTTTACTGCAGGTATGTTGTGTTGTTTTTTTTTTAGTTGCTGTTGTGCCTTCTGTCAATTCATTTCTTTCTTTGTAAGCATATACTTTCTTGCTCTTACAGCGAGGCTTCAAATGAATAACAAGCATCATCCAGGGAGCTTGGCCTTGCGGGAGCCTCTTGCAGTTTTATTGATTGTCTGTCTGCACACAGCCACTATTTCCATTTGCGATATAGTGTCATTGGCAGGGACACTCTTGTGACTGGTTAGCCTGTTGTTTCTTTTCTCTCTATATTTGGACTGATGTAGAAGAGTATCATCATCACATCTCCTCAGTTTGTAGGGAGCAGCTCACTCATCTGTACTGTTGAACACAACCGTTGTGATTATAGTTGCGTGTAAAACCTTGGTTTTCTTTATTTGCCTCATCTTCGGTTGGTATCCCATTACGGAAACAGCGTGAGGGTTGATGACAAAGAATCAGGGCATAACAATGATTTAATATTCCTTCATCCACACTTGACTGGGTTTAATAGCACTGTCAACTTTTTTTTTAGTGTGTTTGAGGCTTGAAAGGCACGGAGCCAGGAAACATGAAGGGTACGCCAGTTTCTCTTCACATCCACCACACCTTCAGGGGCATTTTACCTTTGGATATTGTTGCGTATGTCATTGTTTATAGGAAGAACACGTACGTGGTACATCGACCTTTCATCCGAAAAACATGCTATTAGTTGCAGGGTAGTTAAAAGAGGAGCATCGAGGTGACTAGGTGCTGTAGTTTTATCAGTGGCAATGAAATCTGGTGATGAATATAATTAAGGCCTTGCAAAACTTTATCAAGGTAATCACAGTGTAAGTCGAGGATTACACTGTCAAATCTGATATTTTTTATATAATTCAGAAAGCAGCTGGAAAGGAAAAATAAAATAAAGTGCAGGAAAACTAATACTTAAATCGAAACAAATTTCCAGAGTGTCAGACATGGTTATATTCCTTAAGAGTCTGTCTGCTGAGGCATGAACCTCTTAATATTTATCTGTGCTTTAAACATCAATTGCTCTCTCAACTTCACTTTAAGTTTTCCTCTTTAGAAATGGCCTCGTGATATTTCTGATGTGTTATTTGGTGCTCTCCAGCAGCATGGTCAGTTGAGTGGCGCTTACTAGGTGATGATATGATGGGTGGCACTTCAGTTCAGAATAACTAAGCAACTGTTGAATGAATAGTTCAACATTTTGGGAATTACTTACGCTTACTGAAACTTCTACTCAGAATTACATAAAATAAGAACATCAATACCACTCTTGCCTTTTTAGAATTGCAATGAAGCTCCTGACTGTAGTTAGCTTTGCTTAGCATAATGACAGGGCATAAGAGGAAACAGCTGCTGCAAAGTGTTTGTCAAGCAACAGAAGGTATCAAAATCTTTCCACCACCACATTAACAGATGTGTTCAAACAGAAAGTTTTCACTCTGCACCTTTAAAAATTTTTTTTTTTTTTTTTAATTTAATTTAATTTTTTTGTACAAATCAGACGTTTTGTGTAGTCTGTGTTGATTCCCATTGTTAACTTTAAGCTGCATTAGCAAGAAATGCACACCCCCACCCTGGGTATGACAGTGAGTGTGTCAGCTCAGCTTCTGATCGATCCCAGAACTCGTTTGTTCCCGTTGTTTCCCTCGGCTTTCTCTCCTCCTTTCCTCTCGTCTCTGTATATTGATGCGGTAGCCCGGGGGTGAGCACTAATTTTGCTCAAGGGGGAACACTTCCATTTCATGCTGACGCATCTTCACACCACGCTAATCTTTCCCATCACGTCATTCTGTTGACTTTGCAAGCCGTCGCGCAGCATCCGTAATTCGGCTTGTGTGTGTGTCTTTGTCTCCACACACCAAAAAGTTCTCTGATTCACACATTGAGTTTTTGTTTTTTGTTTAGAACAACCAAAGTTTGGTGGCTAATCTTCTGAGCTAACGAGCTGCTTCGTATTTACCATACAGAGAGGCATGTCGGTCTTTTGATCTCTTGACAAGAAAGCAAATAAACTCCAAAGTTTCAAAATGTCAAATGTTTTCTTTTATCATAAATGACAGCATTAAATTATTGTATTTTTATGTTGGCATCTACAGTATATTTTCTTTAAGGTTTGATTTTGATTGAGTTTGCAATCTAATTCCTAATGCAGTAAAGGTAGTCAAAACTGTCTTTCTTAATATGTATCAAGAAACATTTTATATTAATGCAGTTGAGATCAAGACTAACTTCCAAAAATGCTCAAAAAATAGAAGTACGTATGAAGGATCTTTTCTTTTTTTTTCTTTTTTTTTCTATCTTACCCATACAGTCACAGATACAGAATCCAGAGCACTTTTCTTGCAAATGTGCAGTTTGAGTATTGTTTCTTCTTCCTGCTTCTCTCGGGAGTCTCATTGAAATTTTGCTAAGAGGAAAAAAAAAAAAGAAGAAGCTTTGCCTCTTGACTTGATAGGAAATATCTGTGGCATATGATTTACATAATTAAAGAAGATAAAAGTCTTGAATTCACTTGACTTGATACCCTGAAATCTGGTTTTGTGAATAATGTCTCACATCTGCAGCTGCTCTGCTAACTAAGCTAATTCACACGACCCTCCTCTGATGAATGGGAGTGGAGGAGCAACAAAGGTGACATGAATCAGCTCCTCTTACTCTCTTTCCTCAGTCATTTAAGTAGCAGAGAGATAAAAGAAAAAAGAAAAGAAAAGAAAAACACCTCCTCTGCCTCTTTTCACATTCAGAGAGGCGGGCCACTGATGACTAATGCAGCCAGTGAAAGAAGAACCAGTAACCAGAATAATATCTAGTGTGAGATCAGATATTGATGTACTTCGACGAGGCATATAAAGTATGCAGATGTATTCAGTCATAAATGTGACATCAGAGGAAGTAAGAGAAGCTGGTGTAACAGACACTCGAGATTAAAACGGTGACTAAATGAACTCGGCTGCCCCCAGTGATGTGATGCACAATTTATCTGTCTAAGAAATTACACCCAGATGCCTCGTACTCTGCCTCTTCTTGCATCACAGAATGTTTACAGATGTTTTACAGTCTCTTTTTTTTTTATTCAAGTCTGCAAAAGATGGCATAGATTACTTTTTTACAAGAGGATGAAGTAGAAAAAAATGTGTATTAGAAAATCATGTGTTCATCATCTGTTTCCTATTAAAGTAATTACAGTTACAAAGACACACTTTTAGGGTTTCTTAAAATTAACAGGCCGTGGCAAAGCTGCATGTGTGACTCATTTTAGTAACCTGACAAACTAAACACACCTTTCACTGTGAATATATATGTCTGCTCTACCACATATATAGATGAATTGTAGCCACTACTCGTACAGATGCTGTCCAAATGACCTGCGCTCACGTCTGCTCTATTATACTTAAAGGAGTGGTGTGTAGGATTGAGTGACCTCTAGTGGTGAGGTTGCAGATTGCAACCAGATGATTTCCCCTCGCCTCACCTGGCGTGTAACATAATCTACGGAGGCTGTAAAACACAAGACCCTCTCCAGAGCCCGTGTTTGGTTTGTCACTTCTGGGCTACTGTAAAAACATGGGAGTGCAACATGGTGGCCTCCATGGAAGAGGACCCACTCCCGAGGTAGATGAAGGGCTCATAAATAATTCTTACGTCTAGGTGATGATACACCAATGAAAACATAATTATGAAGACTGTATTCAATTTCTGCAAATACATTCCTGTAAATTCTACACTGAACCTTAAAAGGGACAACTGGACATTTTGGTCTCTTTTTTTGTTGTTGCTTTCTTGGTGACAGATGAGAGGATTGATGCTCCTATTGTTTCTGAACGGTAAAGTTAAAGCCAGAACCTGGTTATTTTAACATGGCATAAAGATAGGAATCAGCCGGAAATGACTCTCCTGGCTCCTACCACACTTTACAAAACCTCCTTTTCAGCACTTCTAAAGCTCACTAACTCCAAGAAGTTACCCGTCTTTACACTAAGCTAACTGAGGTTAGTTTCATATTTAAGGCACAGGCGTTAAAGTGGCATTGATTGCATTATCCAAATCTTGGCAAGAGAAAAAGAAAATACGCTTTATAATCAAGATAAAAAAAACTATTACTCGAAGTGGATATGAAATGAATGTATCCCAATACTGCTTTGAAACGGCATGCAAAGCTACTGTTAGTGTATAACAGAAGTCGTCGTATTCTACTGCTCAACAAACAAGTCCGTATATAAAAGGCTGTTCAGTCAAACCAACCGCAACAAAAGTGCTCTGGGACAGGACTGGAAGCCTCGGACCGGTGAGAAAAGACTGGTTTTCATTTTCTGTTGTTTCATCCTCTTCTTTTTCATTATTCTACCCAAATATATTTGTGAAGGAACAATAATTTAGTTATGAATATAGTGGAAAAATGTGAAGGTGTGATATAGAGCCATTGTCTGGGTCCTAATTTCTGTAGCATGCTGATACGAATGGAGCTCAGGTTTAATGACTAAAGATTCAGCTGTCTGACATCAAAGCTTGCGCAATAATAAGATTGTTATTGCCTCCCCTGGATTCACGTCATTTCTGGAGGTCAGCAACAAAGCAAACGTGCTACATTGTGGCGGGCGACCTTGTGGTTATGTCATATAATATAAAAGTGCAAGGGGAAGAGTTGAATACAGCGAGTGCAGCAGGGGGAATTATAGAGTGGAGGGACCATGGTGAGTGTATTTCTGCGTATATGTGTGCGTTCGAGGCGGTCGAGGGATTTGAGCAGCATCCTGCTATTCAGGTCGTCCTAGGGTGCCGTGACCTTAGACCCTTGTGGACTGGTAGATTAAGTGGTGTTTCAGCACCTTAAGCCAAAGCCAGAGCAAATAAAAGCTGCAAGTTCTCCTCTTCCTGCTCCCTGATCAATGGTTGTTTGCAGAGCCAAGGCCTTGTCCCGAGGCAGATGCTGCTATATGGACAGGGTTTGTGAGATGTTTCTGCGCTGCTTCATGAAATTGGCATCCCGAATTAGATTAATTTAATTTTGAATTTATGTATTTTGCTATAGTGTATTTTTAAAAAATATATATTTTAATAATTATCCTTTGAACTTGATTCTAACATTTGCAATTTAAATATGTAAATTATAGAAATATGTGCCTATAACATGACTATAAAACTAATATTCATCATTGTGGAAAATATGCATCCCTGGAACAACAAAATGGTCAGAAAGCCTTCTATGTTACCTTTAGTAGCACTGCTGCTTAATGTTTTCTGCTATTTAGAATTCAGGCCATGACTGATCATCACGATGACACTGATTGATCAAAGTGCTTTAAAGCCCAACCAGGCTCTAACTGGGCTGATGATCATTTTGAAATGAGTCAAATGGCATTTAGGATTATAGCTGGAATAGGATATATGGGGCTATCATAAAGGAGGCAGGGTCATGGAATTGAACCTAGATGGGCTCAAACTGGAAAATTGGAAATTGAACCGTGGAGATCGACTCGTCGCTCTTGGAAGGAACGGACTACGGCAGCATCATTGCTGGGGCTGGACAAAAAAGTTCAGCAACTCCCCAGTTTCACATCTGCCTCCAAAGGCATTTGCCGGTGGCATTGCCCGACATTTAAATGTTTGAATCGCATTTTGTTTAATTGCAGCCACTGAATTCTCAGAATTAAATTTCTAAAGACACTGACATTCACCAGACTGGCAGAGAGAAGCATATAATAATTTGTGATCATTGTCATTTACTGTATTTTAAGTTAAGACACCTCATGCTCACATATGTAGGTGCTGTGATGAGACAGGGTTTTTTTTAGGGAGTTTGGCCAAACTGTGCCAATAGGGAGAGGTTGAAAGTTAGATTTCAGGCTTTATTGAGGGCATGCAGGTGTTTCATGGACTATTAAATTCTGGGGAAATGAGCAATAGAAAAGGTCAAACATGTATAACTCTAAACAACCATTTTGACAGACCTTTTTATTCCAGTAAATGGAGATTCACCATTTTCTATTTCACTTGATAAATTGGCACTATTTGACAACAAAAGTTGCAGGTGGGAAATAATAGTTGCCATCATTGAGGTCTGGACTGGTAATGTTCCCCTGGTAACCAATTTTTTTCCGCACTACATACTGGATGGATTGGGCTTTTCAGTATCTAAAAGGAAAGGGGATGATGGATTTTACCCATCACCTACAGTGGTGTGAAAAAGTGTTTGCCCCCTTCCTGATTTCTTATTTTTTTTGCATGTTTGTCACATTTAAATGTTTCAGATCATCAAACACAAGTAAACACAAAATGCAGTTTTTAAAGGAAGTTTTTTATTATTAAGGGAGAAAAAAAATCCAAACCCACATGGCCCTGTGTGAAAAAGTGTTTTGCCCCCTAAACCTAATAACTGGTTGGGCCACCCTTCGCAGCAACAACTGCAATCAAGCGTCTGCGATAACTTGCAATGAGTCTTTTACAGCGCTGTGGAGGAATTTTGGCCGACTCATCTTTACAGAGTTGTTGTAATTCAGCCACATTGGAGAGTTTTCCAGCACGAACCGCCTTTTTAAGGTCATGCCACAGCTTCTCAATAGGATTCAGGTCAGGACTTTGACTAGGCCACTCCAAAGTCTTCATTTTGTTTTTCTTCAGCCATTCAGAGGTGGACTTGCTGGTGTGTTTTGGATCATTGTCCTGCTGCAGAACCCAAGTTGGCTTCAGCTTTAGGTCACGAACAGATGGCCGGACATTCTCCTTCAGGATGTTTTGGTAGACAGTAGAATTCATAGTTCCATTTATCACAGCAAGTCTTCCAGGTCCTGAAGCAGCAAAACAGCCCCAGGCCATCACACTACCACCACCATATTTTACTGTTGGTATGATGTTCTTTTTCTGAAATGCGGTGTTACTTTTACGCCAGATGTAATGGGACACACACCTTCCAAAAAGTTCAACTTTTGTCTTGTCAGTCAACAGAGTATTTTCCCAAAAGTCTTGGGGATCATCAAGATGTTTTCTGGTAAAAATGAGACGAGCCTTAATGTTCTTTTTGCTCAGCGGTGGTTTTCATCTTGGAACTCTGCCATGCAGGCCATTTTTGCCCAGTCTCTTTCTTATGGTGGAGTTATGAACACTGACCTTAACTGAGGCAAGTGAGACCTGTAGTTCTTTGGATGTTGTTGTGGGGTCTTTTGTGACCTCTCGGATGAGTCGTCGCTGCGCTCTTGGGGTAATTTTGGTCGGCCGGCCACTCCTGGGAAGGTTCACCACTGTTCCATGTTTTCTCCATTTGTAGATAATGGCTCTCACTGTGGTTCGCTGGAGTCCCAAAGCTTTAGAAATGGCTTTAGAACCTTTTCCAGACTGATAGATCTCAATTACTTTCTTTCTCATTTGTTCCTGAATTTCTTTGGATCTCGGCATGATGTCTAGCTTTTGAGGATCTTTTGGTCTACTTCACTTTGTCAGGCAGGTCCTATTTAAATGATTTCTTGATTGAGAACAGGTGTGGCAGTAATCAGGCCTGGGTGTGGCTAGAGAAATTGAACTCAGGTGTGATAAACCACAGTTAAGTTGTTTTAACAGGAGGGGGCAAACACTTTTTCACACAGGACCATGTGGGTTTGGATTTTTTTTTTTCTCCCTTAATAATAAAAACCTTCATTTAAAAACTGCATTTTTGTGTTTACTTGTGTTATCTTTGACTAATATTTAAATTTGTTTGATGATATGAAACATGTAAGTGTGACAGACATGCAAAACAAATTGGAAATCAGGAAGGGGCAAACACTTTTTCACACCACTGTATTTCTGGTGAGAAATCCAGAATGTCATCCAGTTTCAGAATGATAACACTTAATTTAAATAGATTTAATTCTTGTAGTGAAAACTGGGCTTGTGAGAAGTAGTCCAGCTTTTTTCTTTTGATACCTTCTGACACAAATCCAATGAAAACATTGTCAAAACTTAGTCCCATGCTGGTATAGCACCTGAGGCAGTGGGAGTAAAATTTCATTTTCTGTGGCCCAGAATTGGTTGGGTTTCAGATTCACAGAGGAGCGCAGAGCAAAGGTAGAAATGGATAATCTCCTGTGGTGCATTTTCCGGTGTTCTCTTAAGAGCTCAGTGTGTTTGCCTGAATGAGCTGCTTGCATATAGGCACTCCTAATAAATTACCTCCCGCCCCCAAAATAAAATAAAATAAAAAGATCTTCTTTCCAATGTTTTGCTCCAATGCTCACTGCCATTACTGCTCCCTACAGTGTAAGTCACACTCTCTGGGAGTTCTCTCCTTGATTATTCGGGCTGCCTACTGTTTCTCTTGATTGTTATGGGTCTATCTCTTGTCTGTGAGGAAAACGTGAAGGTGTACATTACCCACATGTGTAATAATGTGTCCTCAAAGCAATGTTATCAGGGCTTTGGCAAAGAGAAAATACCATCGCTGTGATGGGAGAATAGGCTCCCCAGTGTGTTTTTTTCCTGTGGGCTCTGCATTTTTGAGTTCTGGCTGCCAACTCCAATCTCATTTCATGAAGAACCGCCCGTGCTCATACTGTATGTGGTGAAGAAGAATGACAGGTGGTACGTTTGAGCACAGCTGAAGACACCCTTCTCTCCACACTGTTTTTAGCAAAAGGAGATGGATGGAACGAGTTATCATTCCAGGCACACCTCTTGCAGCTGTGGAAGAGGTCGTTCATACCCTCACTCTCCTCACTCGTCTGTTTTTTCACCTAATACTACCTCTTTTCTGCTCTCCCATCTTTTCTATTCTTCATTGGTCCATGCTTTATGCAAGTCACACCAGATTCATATAAAGGTGGAGCAGATATCGATCTACACTCGCACACGTGCTCTGCGCTTCTGAAAAATCACGTACGCAAAGTCCACCATACGTGTCTGCATTTATTAAGATCTCTAATTTATTAAGATCGGGAGCTGACTTTGGATATTTCACTTAAACACTGTTTTTAGAGTTGTGGTGGCCAAGATTATTGTGGGTGTCACATGATTAAGATAATTTGGCTAAACTATCAGCCTGTCTGATCATCTGAGAGCTTATGTAACTCATGTTGTCAAACTTCTTTGTAGTGATGTTGCCATGTTTCCAGATCTGACCTATTGCTTGGTTAGCTCAATGTTAATTGATATAAATGATGGTCTAAACCATAACAGAGAAACCCAAGTTGTAACTGTTCAAATAGGAATTTTCCTTTAAGCATAAATCAGCTGATAAGGCCAAGCAATGCAAGCAAACCATCTTCACAAAGCTGATATTTGAATGGGAGAGTCTTAAAGAGAGGAAATATGCCATGATTTATGGTGCATCATCCACTTTTAATAATTCTCCCCATGTAGAAGTTTAGCTTCTAAACAGTTCAGAGACAGGAGTCGGTGGTACAAATGATGAAGGGTGCTCCGATCATCGCCATTGATTGCGATCAGCCGATATTAGCGCTAAAAAGTTTGATAGTCTGTCTCCAAAAAGGCCGATCACATGACGTAAAACTGTCCGCGCACGGCTAAATGGCTTCACCAGTCTGGAGGTTGCTATGGTTTAAGTTTTGTCTCTAAGAGAGAAAGTGGAATATGTTGCGCAATGTTGCCTGCCAATAAATAAACATTTGTCAATTAATGATACTTTATCATTTCTTCGGTGTTATTAAGAATAGTTGAATAAATAAATAATGCTTCACAATAAATGCAAAGTTTCAAATAAACCCGATGATCTGTATCGGCTGATACTGCTTCAAGTGATCGGTCATCGGAGCCCCCTTACAAGTGATCAACACCTCTTGAAAGCTAATGGCGAGCTAACGGACAACTTAATGCAACAACTGACAACAAGCTGGCCGGCTTGGTGGACTGTCATTTCGGACTGGCGCTGACACGTTAGCGGTTAGCTTGCCAGCGAGTGCAGTTCACCTGCTAGACTTGCAAATAGTCGCTTCATCACAAAGCTTGTCAAACTGCATTCTTTGCAAAAGGTGAGATGAATTGGCTGTTCCATTTTGCGGTGTGACTGAGACTTCATTCTGTTCTTTTGTCCTACTCCGCTCTTCTCCCATCCATTGCTGTGATATCACACCTTGCTCCTTGTGGCTCAGCAGAGGAGTCCAGGCACAGAGTGCTCACCCAGCTTATCAGACAACAAGCCTTCACTCAGGGGACATCCAGTCAGAGTTTATCGCTCCGGTGGAACTTAACTCACTATCACGCCGGATAGCTGATATTTACGTCCTCTGGCTGCTTTCAGACGCTCGTAGCCAATTACCCTGCAGATCAATCAGTGGCTCAGTCTGCCTCCTGCTTCCATCCTCTGTGGCTTTTTTTTTTTTTTTTTTTTAGCCAGGCCTGCTGTTCAGCTACAGATGCTGTGGGGGTCAGGGCACTGCTCCGTTGTAGCTGGAAGTCAGCAGTAATGTAAACCATGCTGGGTGTGGAGGTCAAATTGTGGCCTGGTTTGAGGATCGGAGTGTAGGGTGTGTGTATATGTGTATTCACTGTAAACACACAGCATTTGTATCAAGGCCCTTGTATACATGCAGTATGCTGAACCATATGTAGCTATTTGTGTGTATGTGTTTTTGTCTACACTATGCGTCTCTTGGCTGCTTTTTTTTTCCCAACCCCTGTGTCCTTCCTGTGCTACATCCACAATGGAGTGATCTATTGTGTATTCACACAGTGGTTGCTACACATGCTGCATATGGTCATTGCGCTCCGAGCTGCATTAGAAATGAGCTTGATTGTTGTAAATCCGTTTTTCTTTTTTTTTTTGGTCCCTTGCTTTGTACGCACAACAGATCGCCTTGGGCTCTTTGTTTCATTAGCCTATAACTGTGGTGGATCCTTGGCTGTCATGCTGCGAGCCCGGCTCTCTCCATTATGTATTAGGCAGCAATGAGATTGAGCTGTGTGCGCTATCTGTGCACACGTTAGGGCCTCAACCTGTCGAAAACGTCTTAGAGAATGATTCTCTTAAGAATTGATTTAAAAGGTCTTTTCATTTTTGGAGGGTGAATGAGTTTTGTTTGTTCATCGTTCCTGATTTGTACCTCTGATTTCAGAGGACATCCCAGAGCAGATTGCTTTCCATGCTTGACGGGTTTTACTTTTGTTTTCATCCTCCCATCAGTATAAGGACGTATCCTTAGGGAGCTCACATATTAACATACAGGGATGCAAAGTCCAATAAAGTTCTCAAAATGAGTATGAATGATGAATGCTCTCTTTTCATTATCTACACCCTTTCCCCCAACGTTTTTGTACATCTTGTTTGTCAATGGCTTGAACTCCACATTTCCATCTTATCATCTAAGAGCAAATGTCTGATTTTAAAGGGACCTAAATCACATTTGACATCAGGGTAATCTAATAGGTAATGGCAGGCTTTTGTTTTGCTGCTGGGAGAATGATGGCAACATTCAACAATGAAGGAGAGCAAGACTGTGATGGGATTAAGAAATGTGGAGTTGTCAGTAATCCTCACAACATTTCTGAATAATAAAAAACAGTTGTGGATTCAAGCGGACGACCAACGCAATATGTAATATTCGCTTATCGGAAACGACAAGGACATGAATTTATGGTACGTTTCGTGGAAGAATAGTGCAGATAGGGTCATATACCAGCTATCCCATTGTACTTACTGTTGGGACTGGGTTGGAGGTTTAATGCATATCATTACCGTTTGATAGGCTTATAGAAAAGCCATGACAAGTGGTTTACGCTTTACAACTGACTGTAATTCTACGGCTCGTCTCAGTCCCACGTGGTTTATTTATTCTACGGTTTCCCAAGTTCATCTGAGGATAAATACGAAGCACAAATACCCAGTATTATAACAATGGGGAAAAAAATTAAAGCAGAATGCAGTAGTCTGTATCGGCCTGTATCTGTGCTGGGTTTGGAGTGGTGATTGAACTGATGCCTCATCAGCAGCTCATTCATAACCCTAATAGCATAATTTTTAAGCAGGCCAATGCAACATTTTCCTTAAAAGACCTGCTTGGTTCACCTGACTTCCCCTGTTTTCCCACACATCTGTTTGGAGGATTGCTACTGCACCCACAGGATCCATTACATGAGCTGGTAGGCTGCGGAACAGCTCCTACAGGAAAAGACCAGGTTGAATTTGAACGTTTATTGCTTGATGTCCTCAAGGTTTGTGTGACATTTGGCTTTCTGGAGGTGTGAAACAGATTGGAAGACGTTCCGACGCAGTTGTTTCAGTTCACTTTCTGTCATTTTGCTGAAAGTGTGAAGCATTTGATTGGCTCTGAATGCTTTAGTCGCAGAGGCTGAGAGAAGTGTCAGGATGATAGCGCAACAAACACAACCATGTCTTTAGCAAGTTGTTGGTTTCCATCAACTTTTCTCGCACATTTCATCTGCTCTCATCCGTTTTAAAGCTCAAATTGCTCACCCATCTAAGATTATTGAGACGCAGGGGGTTGTGAGAGCATTTTATTCCCTCCTCAGACCTATGATTGTACACCAGTGGAGTCCAGCAAGTCAATTAAGACCATCTTCTTCCAGTGAACGACTCGAGTCTTTCTGGCAGATTGCCGAGAGCAAGGACCTGGAAAAGTCAGGAAGTCGATCATGTGTGTTGCTCTCTCAAACAAACACTAACAGCCTACTGAACAGTGCGGCCTTACTGGCATTTCATTTTCCATTTGGCAAGCTCGATTAATCACAGCACTCCTATACAATGCGACGCACATGGCCACCCGCCGCTGCTGGCTCTCATTATTCCCAACACAGGAAAATGTACTTCTAGGAAAAAGTGAGGTAGATAAAGAGCAAGAAGAACACTACAGAACCTATACGACTGCACATACTATATGTATGAGTGATAAAAGTAACAGGTACAACAGAGGAAGAAAAGAAAGAGGGATTCAGCGATCCAGAGAAAGATTTGGATCGCTATGAATAGGTTACGGCCACGCTGTGAGGAAGACTGATAAAAGATTGGGGCTGCTCCATGTCCCCTCAAGGCTCTGCTTCTATCTGAATATTCATTGAGCTGACACTGGCTTTTCTCACCACCGTCTATAAAAGGATGCCAATTGGCTTTTACCTTGTGGCTTCTAATAAGCCTCTGTGCCTAACATGCATACAAATGAGTGTTCATAATACACAAACACGCGCAGCTGTTCCTCACGTGCAGCCTGTGCCGTAACAGTTTGTTTCTGGATGTTTAAATTGCTGTGCATAAAATTAAAAAAAAAAAAATGCATTCAATAATATTTTTCTCTGTGACAGTTGCTTGGCTTCATATCTCCAGGAAAGCAATTGAGACTTGCTGACTTTATCTTCTTTCATGCATGCATTCTGATTGTTTATTCATTCTGTATGATGAAATGTCTGATCTGACGCAGGGGGATAAACTTGTTTTAGGAAATCCTTCAGTTTGTCAAAAAGTAGATTAGTCATCCATTCAGCACATTTATTTAATTTTTATTTAGTTATGATCCCATACAGTCACGTTTACAATGAAACAACTTGTCTCATATTACACAGGACAGAAGAAATCTTTAATTCTGAGCCTGAATCTGAAAATCTAATCCCTGCAGTTACAACGTCTTTCTGTGTAAACAATGGAAGTACTTAATCAGACGTCATTGCGCATATGTATATAGTCATATCCCTCCAAACACAAAATTGCTCTTATTTATGTGTCCCAACATGCAGAGAGGACATTTTTCATCCCAGAGTCGAGTCAATCTGGATTTTAGCTTGGGGGGGGCGGGGGGGACTACTCAAATCTGTATGCTGCTCCTAATCCCTGCGCACAAACACAGACATACACTCTGGACCTCCACCGAGCGGCTACATCTGAACCCTCAGATCAAAAAATCCTTTTCATTTTGTACGCCGGTTCATTTGTACCCTGGCAGTAAAAACAGGCATGTTTGCAAATAAGAGGAGAGCGTGGAAGAGGAATACAACGTGAACTCGCTTTATCTTTATGTGCAATACACATACAGTGCAGTGCTGCACACATTTTGTCCAGATCCCACCAAATACTTATTCATAACCAATCTCATGTACATTGTACAATCTAAAATATTCAGGCATAATCCTTTTACGGCTCTTGTGGTAAGATGTAGAATTCAAGTGAGATTGAAATCACTGTCCTTTCCCGAGATAACTGTGTGCCACAAGGACATAATTTTCTTTTTCTTAAATTAGAAAAGATGAGGTGGAATCTGCAGAGCTCGGCTGAAATTTTTTGTCACCCTCTGGGCAACACTTTATCTCAGAGTATTTTAAAAGTCTGCCAACTTTACCTTGTGATTTAGTTGATATTTCACAGCCTCTCTGTAAATCTGTCTCTTTGGTAAAGAAGGGTGAAATACAGTATGTGTTTGGATGCTGCATTGGTGATTCATAACACAGGGAAGTAGTTTGCCTTTGTGAAAAATGAACTTCACTCGTCATGTTGGGGACCTTTGACTTACTTGAATACTGTACTCTTACTTCCCCTGCTAAAATTACTTGAAAACATACATTCTGCCCCACGCACAAAGCATAATTTTTTGTATTTCTAATCACACATCACAGCCACATGCCTTCCAATCATCACAGCACCATGAGGAAAGAG
The DNA here is from genome assembly GCF_029030835.1 of Brachyistius frenatus. Taxonomy (NCBI): domain Eukaryota; kingdom Metazoa; phylum Chordata; class Actinopteri; family Embiotocidae; genus Brachyistius; species Brachyistius frenatus. Next base: position 381,663 of record NW_027210656.1, read on the forward strand.
GGCTTGAAACAGCATCACAAGGTCACACATTAGATGGAGAAATAAAGAAAAGTGTGGGGGTGGGAGATGGGATTAGATTTAAAGCCTCCTTAAAAAAAAAAAAAAAAAAAAATCCTCATTGTGTGTTTATAGTTTACAGGAGAGATTGACTGTGATCAGGAGGGAAGTCTGAGTCATTGATTTTTATCATGCTCAGCCTCTGAAGAGCGAGGCTTTGTGGAAACTTAGATTGTGGTAGAAAGAGCTCAGCGAAAATGCTTAAATTGAGTGTGTGGAGAGGAGGGCTTTGGTGTGGCTTAAATATTCATTTGCTGGTGGCACTGGCTCTGGAGTAAGGTTTTAGCTCCTAGCGGTGGATCTCTTGACACACTATTTGTCAAACATCTGTGATTTAGCCCTTTCGGCTGAAGCAAAGCTGATTTAAAAAAAGAAAAACGAAAAAAATATGTGGTTTGAGTGCTGAGTTGCAAAGCTTTTATTATTTTCCAGTTAAGAATGAGGAAGGTGTTTTTGGTGTAAAACATTGACTTGTTGATAAAGATGTTTGCCTCGGTTATAAGTGGTGTGTTGGTAGGTGGGTTCTTTGCTGTTTATAGCTTGAGTGAGATTTTGCGCATAACATATGTCATATAGTGGTGAATCCTGATTGTTTGAAAGGTTGCTCCAATTGTTTCAAAATTTAAATAAATCTGACCAAAAATGTCCATTAGGATGCAACAGCTAGGAAGAATCCTCAGTGAAGCATGGTCAGACCACAAAGTAAATTTGGGTCTGGTATTACCAGGCTAGCTATTTGACACTAACCCTCACTGGCTTCCCAGCACACCTGTGTCCACCTCCACCTACAGTATGTTGGTTGAAATGCAAAGCCCAGCTTCAGGTACCGCTTCTTTGGACTGTGCCCTGAGTGTCTGTGATGCCCATTTGCCAGCACTACACCACCTCATAAAGCTTTATTTGAAGGTTAAATCCATAACTTTCTGCTCAAAGTGGGCTTTTTCCAGCAGGAAAGGTAATTGTACCGATGTTGCAATGATAGGATTTGCAGTAATGAAGGCGGTTGTTCGGATGGTCATTAGGGCTTACACTGTAGATGTGCATTTGAATCAGCCTGTGCTACAACATAGCTTAACATAGCTGTCCAACCATGTTGAATTTAATCTCCTCCACTGTACAAATGGCTGTACTGTCTTAATGATATATTAATTAAACAACACTGCAGATACCGGCTTTAAAGGTTAAGTGTGTCTTAACCAGGAGAAACAGCAGCAAAGGGAGTCTTGTTTCCTTAACAGTGTTGTGTTGAATTTCTCTTGGCACAGCTTGTGTTTTGTCACTTTGAAATCTCTTTTGGGTGTTCTCTGTGCAGTTTTGATTGGGACTGGGTTTTTCATTTCATTTAATGTGATAGGGATTTCATCAGCTGGAGGCAACAGTTTGCCGGGGGTTAAGATGTGTGAAACAGCAAGAATTATTGTATTTTCCTCCCCTAAACTAACAGATGGGATTATGGGAGAGGCATTAAACCCTGAAAGACAAAAGAGTTTACATGAGTGCAGGACATGTAAACCAATGTGTCCTTCTTCTGTGCCAAAGGTTTATTACATGTGTTATAGCAGAGGGGCAGTGAGTACGAAATCATTTCATCCCACCTCTGTCACTGCACCTTTTTTTTTTTTTTTTTTTAACTTTGCCGTAACTCAGCCGGCATAATTAACCATCGCACCTAAGAGCAGTGTTTCATTACATTGGAGTGAGATCTTTATTTGATCCTACTCTTTTTAGCACATTTCCCTGTTAATACCCCTTCTGATGTCTGATTAACACTCTCACAGTAATGTGCCTACAACCCCCACCCACACACATACACACTCACACACCCTCTATCAGACACAAAAAGCCAATTTGAGAAAATTAAAAATCTTTAAAAAGGATGTTGTTATCTCGCCCTTTTCCAACGGACATTTTTATGTAACTCAATTGATGCATGACTGCTTCCATTAACTTCTGATCCCTAAGTTGGTATAAATACTCTTTTCAATTTAGATAGTGATGAGCGGTGAATGGGCCGTTGCGTTGGCGTGCACATAGAGTGCCGACCTCCGCCAGACTTCTTGACGAATCATTCGCTCTTTTATGATTAAGCTGATGTTACTGCTGCAGCTGTGCCTTTACAATCACAGAAAAAAGATGTCTCCAGTGACACAGATATACATCTCTTAATCTTTCATGGTGAATACAGGCCTGAAATTGCACATGTAAATCTTTTGTAACACATCCATGTGTCATTATCAGATTTTTTTTTTGTCACTCTCATTGTCAGTCATCTCAATCAATTTGCCTTTCCTTTCTGTAAGCACTTTTATCTTCTCTCTTGTCCACTACTTCACTCACTTCCCCGGGTTTTATGCAGTGTCAGAGCAACCTTGTATTTTTGCCCTCGAACCCATTCCTCTGAGGCTCATAGCCTGTAAGTGTTTGCGAGAAAGAGAGAGGGAGAGATAACGACACCCTAATGGGGTTTATCAAAGTCAGCCTGAATACTCTAACAGTCTGGGCCTGAACATCAAAGCCTGCTCTCCAATCCACTGCCAACTACTCTGGGCATCCATCAAACACCCAGGCAGGGGAAAGCCTAAATTGACTAAATTGGTTGACGGAAATGTTTGTATTGTAAGGACAGATACTCTGATGACGGTCTAATCCCGGCCTGTCAGTGTGACTGTGAATAAACGTGACATTTTGGGGAGTTAGCTCGCAGGTGTCGCAAGAAGCTCTTTTCTGTTTGAAACCGTGTGAAAGAGTCGAGGAGCAGCCGCCCTCATCGGCAGAAAATGCCAGTATGGTGTAAGGTCTGCTCCAACATACTTTATGACATGTTATCGATTCAAGAGAAGATGAAAGGAAATGCTGTGTGATTTAATTTCTCATTCAGGGATCTTAATTCCCCCTGACACGCATTGAGAAACAGACGGTCCTTTTGATTGCAGTGAATCTGACCAACAGGGTTATTCTCTCTGGGAGATCAGAGTGTTTCTCCCCATTTTTATTAGACTTCAAAGGTTACATACAGAAATAAATGCAGTGCATATACAGTATATATATTCATCTTCTTGATAGCTATGGACACACTTTAATCCATCATAAATCTGTATGTTTGTGTGTGTGAGGCTGTCTATTCTGAGAGTCAACGCAAAGCGATGTTTGCATACTTTCCTGGCATTGACAAATGAAACTCTACTTTTATAATAAAAAATTTAAAAAAAACACTGATGCTTTGCGCAGTAAAGCCACATAAGGGGTGGAAATACATTATGTGAATTGCACTTTTTCATCTCCAGGGGTCAGACAAACAGATATTTGTATAAAGCTGATCATGCTTTACTTGGTATTGCATGGTGACAGATCATCGCCTCAGCAGCCATATTTTGCCACTTTTAAATGGAGTTTTCTAGTTAACGTTGGGCACCAAATTGAAATGGATTTTGATATGATTCTGCTGCTCAGTGAGATTACAATCCCCCTTCTGGGATGTATTTATGGCCATAAAGTAGTGAAAGGAGTGTTAGAGATGAGATAAAGGAACCACATATTGACCATGTGCTTCAGTTTGTGGTTAAGTGCAATCTGTCTTAATTAGTGAAAAGGATTTCCAAAAAGAGCTTACTAATTAACATATTCAAGGTCCGTCTACATTAAACCTATTTCATGCATGTTTTTGAGTGGTCTGTGTCACGCTCATGTGACCGAACAAATAGGCTCCTATTTTAATCAGATAAACTGGCTTGTATTTTAGTTGCACTATATAATAATATACTTTATTATTAGTTTTCTGAGGCTTCCTCCAGTAGAATTGAATTGATTGAGTCGAGTTAACCATCTCCACGATTTCCATCATAGAAAGTTGAACCTGTTGAATGTGCTTGATAGAGTGCAATGTTGTGTAAAAGCTGATAAACTGTTACACAGGAAACTGGAGGAGTCCTTAAATAGATATTCTGTGGACCATGAATGTCTGTAGAAAATTCTGTAACAATTCATCCAAGAGTTGTTAAGATATTTCAGTCTATTAGAACTAGGCCGACAGGCTGATGTTAACCAATTGCAAATATGTTGCTGTTGGGGCATGCATGTGCCAATAAATGACCAAAAAATGGCAGAACAGAAGTGCCAACCTACAATTGAAAAACTTTGTAAACTGGGCCTCCATTACATAGTTAGTCCACCAGATCATTGGCGAGTGGACTTTTTACTTGTAAACTGTTTCACTCAATATACATTATGTACATTAAAAAAAAAAAAAAAAAAATTATTCTAAGGGATCTGCATTGCTAATTTAAGATAAAACCATAAAATGACTATTTACCAATATGGTATATTGCTATCAGATTTGTAAAACTCTTATTTAAACAAAACTCTGATAACAGCATGCTTTTGACAAATCCAGTATCAGTCAGACTGTCTCAACCAAACGGGTATATCGACTGACAGATACACGGACATCCCAGGCTGCTAGCATCACTAAAAGTTGTAGACGAACATCCTCATCCACAAATTCACCTCTAATTCACGTATCATTCCTATCAAAATGTAGCTACATACAATAGGTGCAATGTAAGCACAATTGCAATGGCCAATGCGGAAGTAACACACACACCAGTGTGCACCTGCACCTTAACTGTATAGTTATTGATTGCTCCTCTCTATTTTGCTGAGACAGATGCTGTTTCTCCCAGGATGGTACTAGACCACTTGGCTGGTAGCTGGTTTCTTGCTAGAAAGCTATTCTTCATTGCAGGGACACACACACAGACACACACACACACACACACACACACACACACACACACACACACACACACACACACACACACACACACACACACACACACACACACACACACACACACACCCATACACACACCCATACACACCCTCACCTCAATTCGTCACATCACTACTAATCACCTGCCTCTCTCCTCTGAATGTAGACAGCTTGCAGTCCTTCACGTTTGTCGTTTTTCCCCCATCTCTCTTTCTGTGCTTCTGTCAGGCACTGTTTTGCCTCTTCCCCATCACTGGCTTTTTCCATTCTTCGATACTATTTAATAGCCTGCATTCTTTCACTTCCCTCCATCCCTCCAACCCTCCAACCCTCTAACCCCTTCCCTTTTTCCTACTCCAAAACCCTTCTTTGTCTCTGTCTCTCTTCTTATCCCCATTTCTCGACAGTCAGGGCCAATTTTTCTCGCCCGTGTCAGTCTTTGTGCTTCAGCCTGTTATTGGTGTCATTGTGTAGTGGACAGGATCTACCCTGCCTCTGTCTCTTAGCACCACGCTGGGCGACGCACTGACTGTGTCATACTAGATGATTTACCAAGCTGCTGCACGGCTTGTCTTCCTTCTGACCGTGACACTGGTATTTCATTTTAGTCAAGAAGCACATAACATGACTGATGTATTATGTTCCATTATTGATAAATCTGTCTATTATTTTTTTTAATTCCACAGAGTGAATGGATTTTGTTTTAAGATATTCAGAATGAAAGAGGCACATGTTGCACACTAGCCTGGCAGCGCCGACTATCGCTGACAGCTTCAGGTTTTTTTGCTGGTAACTCGCCTCGTATTAGCGTTTGCACAGCGGACCAATCAACGACCAGTTTCAATGGTTAAGGGCAATGTCCCGCCCCTCCTTCACTGTGATTGGACAGCTGGTGACAGTGACAAGCGCAGCGTTAACATTTTTCAACTCCCGGTGATTGAAAAAAAAGTTAAACGTTCAGCATTCAGCATAGAATAAATGCTCAGCACCTCATCAAGCTGTTGGTTCATTAAAAACTATTTTTTAAATACGCTGTGCTCAGGAACAAATGCTCAAGTGGACACGGCCCCTGGTAGTTGCAGCGGTGGCAGACTGTTGGCCGGTTTTGGCGGCCGCTGATTGGTTCAAATTAACCTGAGGTCTGCGTCCAGTAGGATGGAACGACTGCAAATGATTCCCTATGGAGCATGACCAGACCACATTTTACTTCTGAATCCTTTTGGATTCATTTTCAGGGGACAGAGTGTTTCATTAGTTGACTAAACGTTGCAGCTCTAAACTGAATACAATGCAAGTGGAAAAACATGGATTTTGACACTTTCGTGACAGGTTTTAATACCCGTATCCTTATATTTAAAACAATGACTAATAAGCTATTATGATCAACAGGGCAAAGCTGTAAAACATGGATAATGGGAAAAGCAATTTTTCGTTCTATATTTTGTTTACTCATGATAATCCAGACCAAACAACTTTCATTGTAAACAACAGGCAGAAAAACACGGATTTGTAAATGCTTCAGGACAAAAAAGTGTATTTAAATGTAAGTGCTTTATATCCTATTTTCATTTCTATTATGCACTGACGACCTGTATAGAATGTTTATACTGCAGTATCCAGAGTTGCACTCAGCAGTTCTTCTGAAAGATCTCCCACCAGGATGGGAGTTGCTGATTGCTTGGCATACTTTTGACAAGCACATACAGACTCAGGTGTAGCTTTCACTTGGTTCAGCAAGGTGCTACTGAGCACTGCTGGGTCTTTGACATATTTGTGTTATTTAGCTCAACCAGTCCCATGATTTATGACAAATATATATTTTGTTGAAAGTCGGCAGCACTGCCAGCAGGTTTATAACACGGGAGCTTGTTGGACAGCTGATGAGTGAAAACTCAGACTTTCTTTTAACATTAGACTACCTTAGAAATTAAGCTTCGTGATAATACAGTTGTTCACACTGAGCAAACAAAAATCTGCCTAATGCAGAAAAAGTGTTCTGAAGGTGTACATGGATTTTAATGAAGTGATAAAACTACAGTACACATTTCATTGTTGTTTTATTTTTAAACAATTTAACTTCTTTAACTCCCTCCTAAAAAGTACTTGTTGAACTTGAGCACTGATTGGGAAGTAAATGATGATGTAGACGCCCTTCTTGTCCCCAGAAGGCTCCGTTGTTTTTTAACAAGTGAACTGTGACCTGTTGAATAATTTGGTTGTGGGAACCACAGTTGGAGAAGCTTAACCAGCAGTAATCTCCTCATCTGGCTGTGTCAAGTACAAGTGGGCTTCCTTTCACTCATTCGTTGGCATCCATCAAAAATAGATAGAACTATTTTTATCTTGGCATATGTGAAATAATGCATGTGAGGAAAGGATAATGAATGATCATAGCAGGTGTCAGAAGTATTCCGGTTTAAAGCCTTGGGGCTGAGGGAAAATTGGACAGAATCTTGTTGCGTTTATTTATTCATGCTCAAATATGGCAGACATGTAGCAAAAGCTACGTTGCGGCACAGCCTTCCTGCTGCTTAGACCCTTACAGCAAGTGCTGAGAGCTAGAGCTTGCCTAGCTTCCTGTTGCCTTCTTTTTGTGCTGGTGGCGGGCGAGCGTCCCATTGCCAAGTAGGCCTTATCCTTCCTTAAAGCAGCATTTATTTTTTGGGGGAAAAAAGAGCACCGTCACTGCTGTTAAATGAGGATGGAGAATGTTTTAACTCCTTCAAACTCCAATTTTGCTATTTTTAGTTTAACAGTGACTCTCAAAGGAGTTTTACCTTTTTAAATGAGTAACGTTACTTCTCAACGACACACTTGTCAAGACCACAAGTTTTACTTGAGTGTGTTTCTCCAAGCTCAAATGAATTCTCATTAGAAAAATGCACAATCCCAGAAATCAGTACCTCTTACTTGAGTAGTGACTGTTAACAGATTTGAATTTCCAATGATGGTTTGAGGTATATCTGCCTCATTTGAATTTATGAATTATAAAAAATTTCCGAGAAAGCCCAAAGAGGAAAAACATTTCAGTTGTACTTAACCTATTTGCTTTTTTTCTCCTGGAAAATAGCTGCACTTTTTTTCATTGTACATCGTACCACTTGAAGTATTACACGCAGTGAGGAGATGCTGTCACAGAAACTGCATCAGTCTCTTTCCCCTGTTATCTCGCTAGTGGAGGTCCAGCGAGGGGGACAAAGTGTTCCTGTGTGTGTTTTCAGCAGAGTTTGGGAGGAAACTTTAAACTTCAAGCTGCAGGGTGTTATTCTCCCTTGTGGCAGCAAAAGGAGTTGGGGATGCATTTAATAGACACTCGCACTAAAATGCAAGCCTTTACTGTGCCTTTATGTATACAGCTGCAGTATAGTACTTATAGACAAATGGACACACACCAATTAAATGCAATGCTGCTTTTAAATGTTTTCTGACAAAGCTAGTCATGCAAACTCGTAAAAAAAAATACTGATATATCGTTGTTGATTTAAAATATGTGGCATTCTGGGATGAAAATGTTATATAGTGAAAGGGTACTCGTATCATTGTCATATCTATATGGCCTGTTGGACGTCATTGGTGTGGAAGACATGTGGAACAGTAATGTAGATCTATAAAACACTCGATCTAAACTGCTGAGCAGATGGTAGTTTGCCACAGCAGTAAACTCAAAGGACTTCATGCAAGTTAGCACGTGCAGCCAGTTCCAGTATAGAGGAGTCTAAGTGGTTTTAGAGGTCATTTGGAAGCCTTGTTGTCGATATAATCTGCTCTACAGCTTCAATTCAACTTTACTGTTCCCCATCACGGTCATATATCAGACAGCATGAAGTATGTGACCGCAGTCAAAAGGCTTGGGCTGAAAATATCTTACAAATGAAGGCATCGCTGGCTGAGAATTGCAGACAGAAAGGTGTAAGATGGTTGAGCTCCAAGTTATTCACACAGACACAGGAGGAACGATCTGAGGGACATAATTACTATACTGCTATAAAATGTGATGAAGATAAACTAGATGACTTCATTTGAATTGAAAAGCACATGTTACTTCCAAACTTTGGGTCATTTTTACATTTATTCTAATCGTGTCAACTGTGTGTATATAATGCAAACGACTCAAATATCATTGCCTGCCATTCAGCCACTTGCCATCATCATGGCTGACAGTATTAAATCAAAGCTAACCTGCTGAGTCGTTGACCACCGGTGGCACTGTGGAGCAGCGTTTTATTGAATGAGTGTCCGTGTGTTTTTTATTGTGCGCGTACACGAGGACAAACATGCGCACATGCAGAGGATTCGTATCCTGCTCTTGTTTGTCTACTGCTTTACTGATCGGCATCAGGTGGCATTAGAGTGCCGACATTGACATAATGCGGCAACAAAGCCAGTGAAAGAAAAAAGCGCAAAAAATAAAATTATGAAATAATAATACATCTAATGCAATAATAAACGTGAAGCAGTCATTTTTGCTCATGTTTTGCAAAGAATAAAATGTCACTCAACATTTTACTTAAAATCTATTTTAGTAATTTAGAAACGCTACATGTAAACATAATTTGTTTTCTACACACAAAAAAACAACTCTACAGGGCACAACAAGCTCTTTCAGTTTGGAAACAAGCTATTATTAATAGATGAGGACAATATTTTACAGCACATCTTCGATTTCGGTCGATTTCCACTGACTCTCAAAACAATATACAGTATATGAGTGTTTTAAGCGCGCTCTATAGGAATACAAAGACATCACCACCGGACATTTGTTGTCATGGTAACATTAATAAACATGTGGAGTTTGGAACTTCTGGAGCTGCCCTTTAATTAGTTATTTTAGGAATAAAAGTCATGGTTTGGGTTAAAATAACGACATTTCTTACATTACGTACTTAACCTACGACCTCATGGGTAACATTTCCGTTTTATCCACCAACCACCCCACACTCTTTACAGTCCGTCACCTGGCTTCCTCCTTTGCTCCCACCATAATTACTTTGACCACTAGCGGCCGCAATAAACGCAAATATAGCTCGCTTTGACACCCTTCAACAATCGACCAGTGTTGTCGTTTTCTGTGTGAGGACAGGTTCACGTTGATATTCAATTAACTTTGTATGTGAGTATCTATTCCATTTAGTTGATGTTTACATCATTTCAATTACATTGTTTTCTGTGGTAACTTTACTTTGCCGCACTAAATCTTGCATACAGTTTGCACAGAGGTTCAAGTGTATGTTCTTTGCTTCCACTCAAGCTTGGTGTCCTGAGACAGATGTCACCCTACTTACAGGGCAACACTCAGCATCCCTGATGCACAGTGATGTGAGGCATGCCTGTGACATGTTGAAATTATGCAGACCTCCGGGTCTGAGTCTGGTGTTTGTAATTCTGGGCTGTCATCATTCTCATGAGTCTAACACTACTGACCTTAGACCTTCACAATGACAGCAGAGCAGAGAGACAGCAGACCTAAAAACCTACACTGAAGCTGTTTAGGTCAAACACATGAACTCCGGGATATGGAGCTCTGATGTTAAAACAGTAACCAACACAATATACCCCCCGTTGGACACTCAATCTGATGGGTGAAAATGTTGACAGCGTGTCATACAATGGTGCAATGACTGTCTGTCTGGCATTTTCAACTCCAAAATGATGGGCAAAGGTAGAAAGATGGAGGAGAGGGAGAGGAAGAGAGGCTTTCCTAACCCCTCTCTGTTCTGCACCATGGGATAGAGAGCACAAGCAGAGAGAGGTTGACAGGACAGAAAAGAGAAAGGTTGGCATGTTGACAGCTGCAATCTCTCTTCCTCTCTCACAAACACATTCACAACTATGCAAATGTATACATCAACAGAAGAAGGCTGATTTTAATATTAAAGAGGCATCTGTGTAAGAGGTCTCACTCCCTTTGTACTATCTAACTTTAGTCAGAGGTCTGGCATGTGGCTCTTCTAATCATTATTTGTTTGAAAAAAAAAACAAACAAAAAACACTAGGTGCCCTGTCAAACCTATCACCTTGACAAGTGAACTATGACATTAGGTTTTTGGATGCAGAGTGTGCCAGCAGTTCCCCGAGGAGCACTGCTAAAATATTTCAGCTCGATAATATTAAAAGTGAACCGCTGGAGCTGATAGAGGGCAAAGCCATCAAAAGTACATAGCATCCATGGAGAGGATCCAGCAACGATTTTTTTTATTTTTTTTATATTGTTTTCAAGATTAAAATCAACCAAACCTTTACAGCAATATTGTGGATGATAAAGGAGTAGTTTGTGTTGTTTTGTGGCTGACAGTGGTTTTAAAGAAATCCCCAAAATGCTTAAAAGCAAAATATGGCTCAAAGGACAATTATATATCGTCCTATTAGGAAATGCCTCCACAGAAAAGGCTGTAGTAAAAAGTTCTGCAATCTTATATCTTTGAGAAAAGAGACTGTTCTATCAATATCCACTTAAACAGTTTCTCGCCTTTTATCTATCCAAGACCGAGGTATTTCAGTGGGGTGCCATCGGGTGGGGAGCTGTGGTTTACAATAGAGATTGGGAAAAAGACAGACTACTGTAGAAGGGCTACATAAAAATTAAACGGGGTATGAATAAGGTCCAAAAGGAACAGAGTTACACTCAGTCATTAGACCTTTTCCCCCTTTCCTCCCAATCCACCAAGTCCTCCGAGTGTCCGGCCTTGGCATCGTTACATTTCATGGACATCCTCAGCACAAGGGACACATATAGATTAGCCCTCAAGGACAGTCTCACACTGAGCCCATTGGTACTGACTGATTATAGATTCAGCTTGACTGTTCAGCTCCCGCTTCAACTAAGGATATCAGTTGCAGGGGACAATTCCACTGGATAGTGGGCTTTCTGAAGTCGCAGTTGAGATTAGAGTAAATATTTCATCAAATGCTATCACCGTTGTCCTGCATAAACTTTAATTCACTATTTACCCCTTTTGACAAGGGCTTTTCTTTTTCATTAATACTCCACTTTACATTCGTATGCAGTTCTAAAGTTTTCCTCCTGCCTGTGAACTGCTTACTACCAGCAGCCTTGTCCTGTTTGCACTCTGCAGCTCCAATTCAAAGTAACTGCAAAGTACTTGGTGACTTGCGAATTTTAGGGCTTCACATTCTATCAGAAGGTGGCAGTAATGCTGTTTTTCGACTGTCATTACACAACAAATGGAAGAGAAGAAGAACACGTCGCTACCAGACCCAGGTGAAACGTGCCTGGAGATGTGAGATTAGGTGCTGCGGTACAAACATGCAATGGCTACTAGAGCCATTAAAAAGCTCTGTGTGCAACTCCTTCAACTTTGGTTTGAAACAGTATTTTAGCTTGAAAGTCCTAACACTGTAGTCATTGGGATTTATTTTCTGGGCAACATGGATATCTGTACCAAATTCAGTTTTAGAGATATTACAGTCTGGACCAAATTGGAAGTCAGATTACAGGGTCAGCATCAGGTCAGACCATCTTAAGAAGATGATATAAGACCGGTGTTCTTGCCAACATCCGACCTGCATTGTAACGCATACCTTTTCCTTATACACGAGCGTTCTGCATAACACTGGTGATGTGCTAACTAATTGTTAAAACGAGAGAATTTTGTTGTTGTTGTTTTTGTGTTAGTGCTGATCAGACTAACACTGGTGCGGGATGGATGTGATTGTGGCTACAGTGTGAGCTCTGGCAGCGCTCCAGTCTTATTAGAAGGCATTTGAGGGGCTTTGGTCGCCTGTAATGATGAGCCCATCACATAAGATGTTTCCATATGGGAGCATGTCAGAGCAGCCATAAAAGCAATGACAGCACACAGCACAACAAAATGGAACATCTGGACTCTCAAAGCAGTGGGACGCATGCAAATCTTGAATACACACAAGCAGCCACGTAATTAATATGTGCGTTTCACATCCAGGCATTTAGACACACAAACACAGGTCGCGGCATCAACTCTCCCTGCTGGGTCTGTTAACGACAGTCTGATCGACCACGACGCCGTAACAACCTCATATCTCACCCTGTCCTCTCTATGAAATCCGTCAGCGCTGACAGCGATCAGTCATGTAAGGGTGTAATGAAATCTGGTGTGTGCCACTCAAGCATCTCTGCCCTGTCGCATGCCGATGGCGAGAGTGGGTGTGAGGAGAAAATGGACACAGTGGTACGGGGGGGTGGCTTTGAGTTGATACTTCATCAGTAGCTCTGTGTGCACGCAGATATTTGCTACTTTGCCAACTGGGACTTAATCAAGTGTCACTGCAGTGAGTAGAGTGAAGGCATATTTATGTCTGCAAACCTATTTGTGTCGGTTTGATAAAGTGGGGGGATTTAACACCTTGTTTAGTTGTAGTGTATAAATCTCAGTCTTTTTTTAATTGATTTAAAGGAACAGTTCGACATTTGGGGGAAATACACATATTCGATTTCTTGTCTGTACAGTAGATATTAAGCTCCAGCCAGCAGCTGATAATCTTGTTGGCAGATTTGGACAGAGCCAGGCCAGTCCCCTTTCCTGTTTTCATGCTATGCTTATGCAATGTTAAGCTAACAGGCTGCTGATGGTAGCTTCACCTTTAACAGACAGACATGGCAGTGGTTTTGATCTTCTCATCCAACTCTTGAGGGGGGGGGGGGGGGGGATGTATGAACATTTTTCCCAAAATGTCAAATTATTGCTTTAATTGGGATGTTTGTGAGCTTTGCAAGCTAGTTCCGATATCTACCTTTCCAACATCTGTTAAACAATCGATCCCTTACGCAGCTACAAAACTAATTAAATCCGCTTTCACTCTTTGCATAAAACTCCAGGCAACTGTATTTGTCATGCGTGTTTACAGTGTGCAATGAGGTGTACACAGGCTTTGAAGTGCTGATATATCACTACTGTGTTATTGATTATTGGCTTTCAGTGAGATGGCAGTAAAGGCAGATAAAAGCAGCGTAACCATGGCTGTAAAAGTGCTGAGCTTTTAGACGTGGATCTGTATGACAGAAGAACTGACAGGTAATCAAACATTGTGATCTGCTCTGCTCCACTGCAAGTCCAGTGCTTTAATCAGCTTTTTACACACAGTGGTGGTGGCTGCAAAAGACAACCCAAACAACATGCGCTATATGTATATTTTGCTTGCAAGACACCTGCGAGATTGTCCAAACAAGTCCTTGTTAGGATTAAACAAGCATTAAGTAGCCATGGAAAATGTGGGACTTTGGCAGGGACAATAAATGAGCTGTTAGTAAACACAAACACAAACACAGTAAAAACACCCCAAGTGAATCTACATCACATGATGGATGCATGCTTGAGTGCTTGCTGTTGCTCTAAACCTGCCATCACTGGCACCTGCCGGGCACAACAAGGTGAAAAAAAAAAAAAGAGTTGTCCAGCCTTTTCCTGCCTTTACCATCACTTCACTTTTTGACCTTTTTATACCATTATTAACCTTAAAAAGGTATAAAATGCAAATAATGGAGAGGTTCAAATTACTGAACTATTAAGGTGGATGAATTTCTAAAGCAAGTCCCATTTCAGTCCAAATTCAAGACTTTTCAGTTCTTTCATTGTTCCCCGATTGCTGGTAAAATGAAGTCTAACACTGCGGTCACCCTCCATTACCCTCTAGTCTGCTCTGCTGGGAGTTGTTTGGAACAGTAAAACCTGAGGTTTCAATGAGCCCATGGAAATGTAATTTCTATTAGTATGTAACTACAGTACCATCCCACCCTCCACCTCTATCCCTCCCTCTCTCTCTCTCTGTTGATTGCATTTACTTATTTAGATGTAATGGCTATGGCTTAAAAATATGCTATGCAGCAAGGAAGGCACTCAGGCTGGATATTTGCCGTCATTATGTTTAACCACTCTGGGTAATTACTTGCTCGGTAATTTCATGCGATTTCATACCTAATGTGACATTTTGGGAGAAGGGAGACAGAACCTATGATGTACACAAAGTGAATTTTCTTTCTCCAAATAGCACCCAGTGAAATGAGAGTTCTGGGGAATGTGTGCAGTTTGCTGCCACTCACTCTGTCAAGATGTGTATTTTGCTGACTGGTGTAAACATTTTCTGGCTGTTATGGCCTTAGTGCACAATCAGGGTGGGTTGGCTGTTAAATTTGTGAGGCTTAAGTGTTGTAGAGAGAGACAGACGGTGAGAGCAAGGCAGAGTAGGAGGAAGACAATGGCTCACAGTTTAGTCCTGCAACAATGAGTATGGTATATTACTTTTATTATGAGCTTATGACTTTGTAGAGAGGAAATTAATCCAACTGAATCCAATTCAGAGTGATTAAACATACCTTTATTGTTTTTTAATAAATTATTATGTAACCGTACATAGGGAGAAAATTAATCCAGTTGAGTTTGATCAAATGTTGAATGAAATAACAAGAGGGTGAAAAACAGCCTTATGTGTCCCCGTAAAGCTGCTGTGTCCAAAACTGGTTGAAGAGACACCAGTCCTGCTTCGATTATCCTCCGGGCTCAGTGGGGAGAGGCTCAGTTAAATGTACCACAGGTAGACCGCAGTGCTGAATGTTTTCATTCTGGTGCAGCCAATTTAACATGCGGTGTATCCCAGCAGACAGGGGTCAAAGGAAGGCAGATCGAAGCTGGCGGGTTCGTGCATGTCGGGGTCTAGCAGCCGGGCTTCATCTTTCCCCATGATGCTCACTTGGCCTGGTTACCCATAGTGTTGTTGTTGTCAGAGAGGCCAGTGTTCTGGCGTAATGAAAAGCAGTGTGTCCTTGGTGACAACAGGAAGCAGCGACTTGAAGCACTAATGTTTTAAAAAGTCGCGGTGGCTATTAGTGGCTGCTGGAAAAATCCCTCAAAGGTCTCTTTAGACCTTACTTTCTATCCAGGGGATGCTATTAATGAGAAATGTTGAAGAGAGGTGGGACTAATGGTGTAGCAGGGATCTATAAGCAACACACAACATGCTAGCCCTAATTTGATGCAGTGTGATACAAAGCAAAAGTCCTAGTTGTATTCAGCACTGCTATAATCAATATTTTTTTATATCAATAAATACGACTTGTTGTATCCAGTTGTTTGTAGCAAGAACCCATAGATTCGGTGTCTCCACTGAGATCTTTTAGCATCTTTCAGCTCTTGTTTTGTTTACATGCCGCTAGCTCCTGTTTTCAGTCAAAAAAATAAAGCTTCAAAATTCTACTCTAAACTCTGTGCCCAGCACCAAAAAGCTGACAGATAAAGCTAGCAACTAGCTGTTGTGCAAAGCAGAGCATTTATCAACTAGAAAAAGAGGTGGTGGAGAGCAAAGTAGAGCTAAAAACTGTGAGAATTGGACATTGGATATTACTCAGGTGGCCAGAATCGAAATGATGCTAATATAGTTCTGTGTCTGCTGAATGTGTAAATAGGTAAGCCGTTGCTAAGTTCAACTTTAAAATATGTCAGTGGTGCATTTTTATGCTTCCCCCAAGTGGCCAAGGAAGATCAGCGTTAATGTAAGAAAGAAGCAATGAAAGAGTTATTTAGCAGTGTAAGGTTTGGGGGCCTCTTAAAGGACACTCTTTTTTTTTTAATAAGCTATTAAAATCATTGCAGAAGGGCACAACATTTAGTTATGGTAAATGGGTAAAGCAAAACAAACCCTGGATGCAACATTTTCTAAACTTAATAGTCTATTTTCCAAAACTTTCCATGCAGCTATCGCATACTGATGATATCGCCAGGGTTTCTCAGACTTGACAAAAGCTCCTCCAGAGAGCACACAGACCACATTACATAACAGTTTGCCTCCCCATGAGTCTCTTTGATGTGTACAGTCAGTGGAGAACCCCTTTAAACGTTCTAACTGGTTGCAAAAATACGCAGCATGTGTTTTTAAATGGCTTCCTTTGCTGGTCTCAGTAATTCATTTTAAATATGCATCAATTTATTCACCACTTGTGCAAAAAGTCTTGCAGTAATGTGGTATTGAAATTCATAAAAGTGGGTTTTCACTGCCAAAGTTAGTCTAATTCAATTATTGTTCTTTATTATGCAAATATAAAACATCTGCGAAACATTCACTGTTTTTTCAAGTGCTTAGTGTTCATAGTCTCTTCTAGACCACTGCTCAAAAATGTGTCACTCTGTGGTGTGTCATTTTCGTGGACTGGTAAAGTGCAATCCACACTGCCAGCCATGTTTGTAGAAAGAGCTCTTAGATGCAGATGGTGTAGTCGGTGTAGTAGCCCGTGTGTTGTATGGATTATGTTCTCCGAGGGAACATGAATGTTGGAGATGTATGCAGCATGGATGGCACTGGTGATTGTTACCAAACCTGTAGATCTTATAGCTTGCCTGCCTTTTTGTCTAATGACCAGTTCCCTTTAGAGCTCCTGGCAAGCTGTACAGCTGCACTGGTGGTGTAATATTCTTAATGCGGCTGGAAATCCTATTATGCTCTTTTTTTTTTTTTTTGGTCGGAGACTTCCTCTCTTACAGATTTAAATGTCGTCTCCCACCTTCACTGCTATTCCCCATCACTTGTCTTATATGTTTGCCTCCTCACTGACTCAGACTTTATTTAAAGGCTACTATTGCACACAATTCTACCTTGAAATCAAATTATTTCTAATCCTAAACCATGTTGCCATAAATGTTACTGCACTAACATGCCAAACAATTTGTTCAGCACTCCTCCCTTAAATGCACTTGTGTTTGTATTGGCTACCAGCTAAAGTGTGTTTGCCTGCAGTTTATCAGCCCACTGGGTCAAATTGTAGCCTGTTGTTGGCATAGAAGAGTCGGCGAGCCATTGATTCCCCCCTGGGTCCTCTGGAGAAGATGCAGAGCGGCAGTGAAAATTGAAACAGGAGTCTGCTACCTCTCATAATTCCATGACAGTGAAATGAAACACTATCTCAAGAAAGCAATCAGACTCTCAAATTACCTTTCTTGGGGGGCATTGTTTGCAGATCAGCAGAACTATCCTCGCTGTGTCCCTTTGTGTCAGTGTATCTCTCTCTCTCTCTCACCCTCTCTCCCTGCCTCTCAGACACTGTGCGCAGTAATGAGTGGCAGAGTGGCGATGTTGTGTTGATTTATTGCATGGTCGCCCAAATGGAACCTGGATGGAATGTGTCTGTCATTGGGACGTTCACTTAGATAGAAACACCTGTGATGCCTAGGGACAACTAACTGCTCCATCAGGAATGGGTTCCATCAGCGTACCTTACACACACACACACACACACACACACACACACACACACACACACACACACACACACACACACACACACACACACACACACACACACACACACACACACACACACACACACACACACAATAGTTTACACGAATACACAATTCATTTCAACAGAACTAAAAACTAAATTTGTGCTCTGACAAACCTGCAAAGTCATTCGCACAAATCTGCTCATCATCAGATCGCCACACACACAGTATACCTGAGGTGTAGTGCTCGACATAATCCATGTCTAGCACTGTGTGTTACAGTGGAAGAAAGATTTGAGGACTTTTTTAAGCATCAATTTGATGCAGCAGAAGTAAAAAAATATATATATTTGTTTTCCCTGCATATCCCTTTCCTTTGTTATAATGATGATGATATTGATGGCACATTGCCTACATTATCCACAATATAATTATCTCTATGAATCTAATTGTTTCAATATTGACTCGGGTATAGTATGCTTGTGACATTACTGGAAGCAGTTTATCAGATTATGTGCAGATCTCTCTGGAGCCACGTAAAATTGTATACACTTGTACACATTAATAATTGAATTGTTCTTTTCTGTTCAATATATGCTACAATTGTAGTACAATCCTAATCCTAATTTAATAATACACACAGATTTTATGAAGATGAAAGGCCACTTATTGGCAGTAGTGTTTGGCTTTGCCACTAGAGTAAATCCATCATGTTAATGTCAATAGATGCTCATCGAAATACCGTTGGTTGAATATTAGAAGTTAAGCGCCTTGAGTTGGTGGTGCTAATTTTCTATTTGTGTACCTTTTAAAGTTTAAAACATAGCAGAAGAAGGCGGCAGGATGCAATGATGATGATGAGATGATGTCAATAAAAAGAGCGTCAAACTTCAAACGGTGCAAAATGACATGGAAATGACATCTCCTGTTTCATCCAGCTGTTTGAAGAGATATGAATGATGCAAGCTGATGATGATCGTGCTCAAATAATTGTGATCAGGGGATTATTATGTAATAAATGTGACAGGCTTATGCACAACTACAAATATGAAGCCAACACCGCAAAGCCCATTGTTAAACTCTGTTAAAGAGAAAGCACTGTCTGCCAATGATTGCATAACACTACACCAGCAGTCCCTGCACCGCAGCATTTTGCAGGTGTTGGTGATCACTGCCATTCAGACCAGGAGATCCTGTCTCCTACAGAGTATGTTTCTATACAACAAATTTGAAACAGAAAACACATTTTGAACCCCTTGGATTACATTTTCTATCGCATAGTTATGTTTTGGCACTGACAGCACTTGGTTAAAGTCTGGGAAACATTATGGTTTGTTTAATACAGAAAAAGTCCACAGTGACTTGTTACATGTGTACCATTAATTCAAACCATGATCTTTCCCTAACCTTAGTCAGAGTGCTTTTGCTGGTCTACAGGCAGGAGTCGGGATGTAAACCCCTTCTCTGGTATGACACCCTGCGCTTTGGCTGCCCACCATCTACCCCAACCTCCAGTTGATTCCGTTCATGCACGAGAATCTTCATTTATTCAAAACAAAGCACTTAAAAGCTCCATAGCATAACCACCTACGACACCACGAGGCCACTGCAGTATGCCAGTGCTTAACAACACATACACACACGTATTCACACAGGAAGGGGGGCATTGTTTTCAAGGTGCTGGAGTAATGTTGATTCAGAATCAGCTTTGTGTCCTTGATTTCCAGGTGCATTTTGGGAAGGAGGGAGGGAGGCAGGAAGGAGGAGAGCAGTTAGCAGCTTGATCAGTGGAAGAGATGGAGGAAAATGTGCACACACACACACACACACACACACACACACACACACACACACACACACACACACACACACACACACACACACACACACACACACACACACACACATGGAGCTATGGGTACAAACAAACACCCAGTCATAAACAGATTTCTCAAATCCATCACTGTGAATAAAGGTGCAGAATGAAGTGAAACTCCATCCCAGTGACCAAATTCCCTGCTGTCCTCTCAAAGCAAAAATCTTCATGGACACTTTTATTTAATGTGGCATATGCGCTGGCAGAGTATACAGTAGCTAACTGCAGTATGCACCAAACACCTAATACTAGATGTGTTGCAGGAGCAAAGCAGAGAGGGAAAAGAGATGAATGAACGAATAAACGAGCAGATTAATAAACAAATAAGAGGTTTGCGCCGATATGCTCAATGGTTTGGAGAGAAGAATGGCATTACAATCAATGCAATGAAAATGAACTAAGAAAGTAAATGAGCAAAACACACAATTAAAAACATTCCAACGCATATATGTATTTTTATAATTCAATATTAAAGTGGTTTGCAGCAATAATTCCCAACCGGTAGTGCTTATACATCAAGGGGGGCCTCTGCAGTTGTTAAGGGCTCCAAGAAAAGATGGCAGAGTAGCTCAACTAAATGATAAAGATTTATATTAACATCCATAAAATGTGTTAACTGTAACGCTGGGATATTAGAAAACCCATTAAGTAGTTGGCAAGTGAGATGATGATACAAGTTATGATGGAAACAGATGGTGAGCTAGAAGTAATGGGTGAATGTTTACAATTATTATTATTTCCAGATTAGTGTCACTCTTAGTTGTGATATGACTCATGAACTCAACACTGACACTTCAACTGTATTGAAATTATAATTACTATTGGGAATGTGATGGGTGGTGTTCATGAAGAGGTAGTGCAGCTCATGTGACAGGGCTGTGGGGATATGCAAGACAAAGTAAAAGCTTTGGATACACTGGTTTATACAGAAATAAACCAAATGACCCCAGGAGGCATGTTTGCCCTGCTGAGGTGTCCTTGAGCAAGACACTGTGTCCCTATCCACTTCCAGAGCTTTTCTATAGCTGCCTCCCTTATGGCGATCAATAATGTATCATGTGAATCTTTAGTCCACACACAAGGACAGAGATCTCACTGTTCTTGTAATTTATATGCCTCTGAAAATACTGTTTCGTCCTCAAAGTGCTGACAGAGGATCTCATTTTTTAAAAACTGATATTTCTGGATAACTGAGCAGCTCCACAAGAACATACTGGGGTTAAGTGGTTTGCACAAGGGCACTTGAGCCATTGATGGTTGAGGTAGGGGTGGAGATTTTTCAGTAGTTTTTTTACCCTGGAGAATTTTCCTGTTTAAAAGCTCGCCTCACTGTGTTAGAGAACATACTTTACATTCAGAGGTCATGGGCAGTCTTTCTGTATGAATGTAAAACAGAGTGAGTTAAACTTCCCGGGATAATTAACAGAAAAAAAGTCATATCACTTTGTGCACCATAAGCACTAGACACTTCTCTGCAGACTAGCTCAGTGCAGTTCTTAGCAGGATCGCTGGAGTGTAGCTGGTGGTGCTCGTGGCGTGGCATTGGGGTACACATCAGTGCTAATCGCTGGTCGGGGCACAGACCCAGCTCACTGGCCATGACACCCAGGGTGTGGTGAATCCTATCAGTCCCCGGCAGATCCTGTGGCCTCCTTTTTTTTCTACAGCCACTGTTCTGTGTAGTTGGGTTGTCATCCGCAGGGTCAACAAAGCAGAGTTGAGTGTGTATTAGCTATATGGCTAATCTTTACAGCACCGTTTCATCAAAAAGAGCTCTTCACAATGGCTTTTTTTTTTTTGCTCGGGCAAACAGTTTGGTACGTATGTTTGTTTTGGGAGTTAAATCGCTAGAATGAAAAAGGCACTAAAAACAGGAAACTGACAGAGACCGTTGCCTTTGCCAGAGCTGTTCTTTAGCTGTGATTGAAAGGGCTGGAAATGATCAAGCTGTGAAAAGTATTTCCTTTTCTATCCCTTTCTCTGTGTCGCTGCCTTTACCTTTTCCTCTGTCTGTCTCTTGAACTCCATCCACAGCTGTGCCTGGTGTGATTAATGGCAGCCATTCATTAACTTGATCAACCACTTTAGAAGAGATTATTAATCAGATGCTTATTTAAATGTCACCGCTGAGCAGCTGAAAGGAAATGAGGCCACTGGGAAATTGAGTTTTTGTGTGTGGGCTGCTTGTCTTTGTGTGTCTGTGCGCGTGCGCGCGTGCATGCGTGTGCTGCATGTTTACTCCTGAAATATTGCCCCAACTGATAAACATGATCTCATTCATATGGTGTTTTACATCCACTCGGCGCAGCAGCTAATACTGAAGGGATATGTCGCAATGGAGCCTAATGTTTAATTCCAAATGAGACGGATTGTGTCTCATTAATAAAACATTGTGTTATGCCTGTATTATGAAGAGCAACACAATACTTATGGGATTGTACAGTTATTAGAAATTTACATCTTCTGACAGCTCTGCAGGGCGATGTTTCATTCCTGTGTGTGTGAGCCTAAAATATATATATATAAAGAACATTTACACAGCCAACGGGGCTGATCAGGACCTACTCATCATTATTTTAAGAATTTTTTAATACAAATTCCTAATGATTATTTTTGGGTCAGGATTTACCAATGCCACCCTGCTAGTAGTATAAACAAGTTTTTTTTAAGAAATATAACATGCAAATTCAAGCTTATGTTTGCAAGTTGTGCATGTTTGCTTCTTGGGGCAATTGCACCTTCAGGCAAGATCGTACGTTTTTGTGCAGCAACACATTTTCTGTTCTTCAGGCTTTGTGCTACAGCAGTTTGAAATAAAATAATGCATTAAATAACTACATTAAAGTCTCTGATCAATTAGTAAGATTGTGTCAATATAGGAACAACAGCATGGGACCAGATGCTTGTATTTTCCCTGGATATGCTGTTTCAGTCTTTTGCTTGTTGTGGGGGTCTCTTTGCCTTCAGTCTGATCAGCAAGTGGAATTTTGCTCAATCAGATAAAGATGTGATGTTGAGAATATTCCACTTATTTGATCTGAAAGACTCTTGTGTTTCTTTGGCCGTATGTTTATGATCAGTTAGTTTTGGTGTATTTGGCTGAATTTATAATAATAATAATAAACTTTATTTGTATAGCACCTTTCATACAAGAAATGCAGCTAAAAGTGCTTCACAGCAAGAGAATTACATGCAGTGTTCCACACAAAAACAGACACAAAGGAACACCCAAAAATACAGAAAAGAAACGAGATAAAACAGATAAAACGCGTAAGAAACAGATAACGTGCATAAATTAAATACAAGTGGCCTTGATTTGGGACGTTCTCTAGGATTAAATTTATGATATGAAGTAGCGTAAAAAGCAGTTGTAGCAGTTGTACGTCTTATGCACTTTTTCTAGAACTTTCCTTCACACAGTCTATCATATTACCCAGTAATACTCTAGAGATGAAATCTCCTTTTCTGCTGTGGTATAAGTAAATTATTTAAGGTAGACTCGTCAGTGTACCTCCAGGTTTCTGCTAAACCTTGGTTAAAAACTCACATCCTGTTTGTACACTACTAAAATTCCCTTTTCCCATAGGTATGTCTTTTTAAATTTTATCAAAATATATAGTCAAAATATAAAATGAGCCATATGCATTTCAAAGCCACAGAAATTCAGGTGCATGGCAGGTGCAAGAGAGCTTCAACATTTGCTAGTTACAGGCTAACGTAAAGAGATATGTTTTTAGCTTTCTTTTAAAAGTATTAACTGAGCAGCTTCCCTGATATTTACAGGTAGTTTGTTCCACAGCTTTGGAGCGTAGCTGACAAAAGCTGAATCCCCAATTTTCTTTCGGCTGAACCTCCAATAAACCAGCAGCAGATGATCTCAGTGTTTTTGAAGGCTCATAGTTCCCCAGAGAGTTAGTGATGTAACTCTGTCTGAGCCCATTCAGATCTTTGAATTTAAGCACAGATAACGTTCCTGTATACCTTTTGCATTCATCCTGTTGCTTCTGTCAGGAGTGAACTCAACAATAGTGTATCGGTTCCATTGGTCATACATGCCCAAACCATAAGAGGCAACATTTTAGTAGATGAGAAATGCTTCCACACTTTACTCTACAGGTTTCATTTTGTATGCATTTGCAAATTGAAACCTGGCCTTACTGGTTTTGAGGTTTATCTGTTTGCATCTTCTATCCTCTGAGGTTGTGGTCATGAAGTCATCTGCCGCGGTTGACAAGGCAACATGTATGCAGTACATCCTGGAGCGTATTCTTGACTTGCTGTCATAAAGTTGTTTTTTTTTCCCTATAATACAAATGATTACCTGCTCATCGATGAGACTTGACAACCCAACTATAGACTTTGCTTCTCTCACACACAACTCTACCTAAGTCTAAAATGTATCTTAAATCTCTTAATCACATCACATGTGAGGTCTTTTGCGCATGAACTAATGCTACAAACAACAGCGGTGTCCCTTTTAGAATCTACATGTCCGATTACTTTTAAGTGTCTAATCTTTGGACCCTGAGGGCTCGATCTAAATTCGGGCACAAAGCGCAATGCAAGTGTCATTGTTAGTTTCATATCAACACACTTGTCATTTTGCCGTCTAGCAGCCCTGTTGTTTAAATAGAAGATGTACTTGTGCCCATTGGAGCAGTCATGGGTGTGTTGGTCAACAATCTATCTTAAGTCAAGTGGCATTATTTTAAGTGTGCATTATTAAGATGTGATATGCCCCGACATAGGTGGATGCACAACACATGTATACTCACACACACAAAGACATGCAGCATCGCACATGAAAAAGATTCAAAATGGAGAGAATACAGTTTGAAAGATTCATATTGTGGACATCAATCAGCTTAATCTCAATCAGTTTCCTCTGCAGAGAAGCGTTCTTTCCTACTACTTGGCAAATCTGCCGTAATAATGTCAATCTGCCAAAGTGCAAGCGCACCTGGCTTTTAAAGCGAATGACTGATTGGTTTATTTAATGTTTTGACCAAATCACACCTATTAATAGACAGGAGACTAAGTAAAACCTCATTGAACCATATGCCTTATTTTGCGCTCAGATTATCTACCGTTAAACTACCAAAACGGGATTTGAACGTAACAAAAATACACTGGGCTTTAGCCTTAAGATTCAGACTAAAATATAGCCCAATGTGTTAAAAGGGCTTCATCTAGAACACAATTTTCTTTTAAGATTGACATAAATTCACGAAAATTAAAGATGAGACTTGTATCCATTATGTGTTGAAAGAGTCTGAAGAACGAGCAATGTGCAACTGTCGAAATATTTACCCTCTGCATTGTAGCTCTGTCTCTGTCTAGCACTGTTTTTATATAAATGTGTATCCTCATTGCACACAGACATAGTTTAATCATTTGGTCAGGATTATATTTTGGAGGTTTTTTCCTCTTCAAGTAGCTCAATATGTGCATGTAAAGTGCATGTAGGACAACTTAAAGTCTGTGTCGTGGGCTTTAAAGTGAGCATTTCTGCGTTGCAAAGGGTAAATACAATAAGCCCCAAAAGATTATACTCTTAGTCGAGCTTTATGAAGAGAGGAGGGGGTGTGGCCATGTGTGGATGTGCTCTGAATTGTGCTCAGGCAAAAGCATTAATACAATGCAGTCCAGAGAGCAGGCAGCAAAGAGAAGCTGCTGTGAACACAATGGTATCAGAGAGCACACATATTCTGCATGTCAACAAGGTGTGATGAAATGTGTGCTCACTGTGGCGTGTTAGGTATTAATTACGACATGTATCTTTAATGTCGCAACATACAGTTATGTTATTTAAGTTTAATATTCACACTAATAAAGTATTGCTAGTGTGGCTGAGCTGAGGCATCCAGCTTAAAATTAACAGGGTTAAATTGTCTGCTGTGAAAAGAGTGCACATACTTTTTATGTAGTTCATCAATCATTTTATCAATCCATGTAACTGATTGAATCGATTAATCAGGAAGGACAGAGAAGGAGAGGAGATGATGGATGGCGGTAGTGATGGAATGTATCTGATTGAAATGCAGGAGCTGGAGACTAAAAAGGTCAAGGGTCGCACTTGAGGCATTTATTGGCATTGCAGCCTGTGAGTAGGACCTTTGTTGCCATGTTAAGTATACCCTTTATCTAAGGTGCATGAACGTGTGTGTGTGTGTGTGTGTGTGTGTGTGTGTGTGTGTGTGTGTGTGTGTGTGTGTGTGTGTGTGTGTGTGTGTGTGTGTGTGTGTGTGTGTGTGTGTGTGTGTGTGTGTGTGCGCGTGCGTGCGTAGCTCTGTACATGCATGTATTCCTCTTGGGTTGCTTGGCCCTGAGATCGTGGTCGGGTAAGTGCTGCCAAAGCCCAATAATAAATCTCTGCCGCAACCAGCATACATGACCTGAAGGTCACTGTTTCATTAACTGTCTTCCACTTTGGTTTTCTCATCCCTCACGTCTGTCTGTTTCCCGGCCTGCCCAGCTGTCCACTACACTACACCCAAAGATGCTCTGAAAGGCAACACATACATGGATAAATGGGGATGCTTCAAGGAATAGTTTGACATGTTGGGAAATATGCTGATTAGCTTGGATGAGCTCTAGAGGGGAAGGTCAATACCACTCTCCTATATGTCTGTTAAATATCAAGCTGGAGCATCAGTTGTTACCACGGTGAGGCTGCCAAGTAACCAGTGGCGGCTCCAGGAAATTATTGCACCCATCCCAAAAATAATCCATCTCATAAACCCCCTGTAAAACCACTTGCGTATAATTATTCTTATGCTTGTAAACAGAGGACATACTGCTGTTTAGGTGTTTTGTTACCTTTTGACTGTTTTCCCATGTTCCATTCTTAATACTAAGCTGAGATAACATCTCCGAGCTATAACTCTTCATTTGTCAAACCCAACTTCCTGCTAATCATTCAGGAATCGTTCAGCTGGTAGCTGGTCATTTTACTGGTTCTATCTTTTTGATGTGAATATTTGTTTATTTTTTGGCCTTTTTTTGTGGCTAATTTGATTTCCAAGGTGTTTTGATTGTTGGTTGGACAAAACAAGCAAAATAGTCATGTCAGCTTGAGTCTTGGGAAACTATGATATGCATTTGTCACTCATTTCTGCCATTTTATAAACTGTAATTGATTAGTTGAGGAAATAATCGACCGACTTGATCTCTAAAATGATCTGAATTGGTTATAAAATACACATTCACTCGTGTCCATACACTTAAAAGTCACATTTAACAATGAGTGAAATTAATATTGTCTGGCATCTGTCTGGAAAAATAAAAGGCTGGACAGCTTTGATTCACTTCTTTGGGAAATAATAGAGAATGCCAGTAAATGCCAGTTTGTTTTTTTGGAAAAAAAATGACTTCTTGTGTTGAAGTACAAAACTCCTGTCACTGGTTTTCCTGAAGCAAAGTGGCAGAGTGGGTGGATTTGTTTGAACTGTACAAGAAAAGTATTGCTTCCCGCAAAAGAAAGAAAAAAAAGTTGTTCACTACCACTTAACTGTCCAAAGCCAGAGGAGCCACTTTTAAAATTGCACGATATTCCCTATTCAGCTTTTTATAGATTGAATCATTTTGAGCCTTAGTTGAAAGCAACAATTAATCAGGAGGGAAGTGTTGTAAAAGCCTCAAGAGAAACTCCAGAGTACACTCTTAGCACGTCTCCTGACTGCTTTTGTGTTCTCGTGAATGTTTTAGGCTGCCGTTCAGAGAGGGTTTTCTGCATCCTTGGAAGATTTGTCGCAGGTATTCAACAGGCTCTCCTTCTTTTTTTTTTTTTGCCAAGGGCAGGTTAACATCTTCTGAATCCCCACTAAAACACAGCTGAAATCAGGCCAAGAATCTCTCTTCTTTGATTATAGGTCTTAGGCAGTGAGTGTCATCATCAAACACATTGAATGCTCATGCTCCTTCATCCACTGCTTCATTCCCTTTTTTTCTTCTGGTGTTCTGTCAGCAGGCTTGCATCGTTCCCAGGTATATGGAAAGAGCTCCTTGAGTCCGGTGTACACACACTAAACCTCTGACTCATGTCTAGACAGAAAAAATAGGCCATACATACAGACACAAAAAAATGGTGACATTTAGGCCAGGTGTTCATGCTGTGCAATCAGACCTCATTTTCCACACTGGGCTCAGTCAGTGGTAGCCATGTCTCGGTTTGGCCAGGAACAATCAGATTTAATATGAAGCCTTTTTTGTGTTTCCTATTTGCACGGGCTCTGTACTCAATTGAATGCAGCCTAGAGATTAAAGCTAAAATGGGATCAGCAGGGATGTATTTCATGGTATGGAGGGTTTTACTTCAGAGACAATGCTGTAGGTAATGGCATGGGGATGAGGCAATATGTGGTGCCATTATAGTAGAACGCTAGCTCAGAAAAATGGTCTTAACAATGGTTATCCTGTGGCTACCTTAATAGGTTAAATGTGTATCGCCTTATATATCTTGCTAAAAAGTGAGACTGAACTGTTTGCAATAATCACATAGTCATAAAACTATTAGTTTGTTTGTAAAATTGAATTCTGGTTACAATTTATATTTAGTTCCAAGTCATGTATGCTTTACAAGGCTGCGTATTTAAAATTCTGTGAGACAGTGATGGACAAAACACACACAAACCTCCCTGCACAACACACACAGCAATGACTATGTGAGATTGTTTAAGAGTCAATTTCTGTCTTGTGTGAAGTCATCTGAAGAGCGATATTGAATCTTTGGGGATCAGAGACGAAACTGTGATGTTGCACTAGCAGGAGGAGGTAACACACCTCGGTGAGACTGGGACTGTTGATGTAATTTTTTGCAACATTATACAGGAAAAAAACTGCTTAAAACCTTTTGCTTCAAGCTGACTTTCAAAACTTTACCCGACACTTCCCTTATCGTATCCAGCTAGCAAAATGTATTGCTTTTACTCGTAAGTATTTTTTTTTGCTCTGAGTGTTTAAAAATGTGTTAAAAGTTTAAATTTATTGTCCTATATTGTCTGTTAAAATTTTCTGAAACTTTTCTTGAGGATATTAAGGTTTTTGCTCTTTCATTTATCTCAGTTATGCTACAGTTCTGTTCTTTCTGACACTGCTGAATGGAGTAAAGACAAGACTTCAATTTAAACAAGCTCAGTGGCGGTTTTACACATATTTAATACGTCAGTACAAACAACATTATCCCTGCTGTACTTTTTTTGAGTTATATATTCTTTTTGTGGGGCCAACCAGGGTTATGACCACATTTAATTTTAGTTTGAAAAGGTCAACCTGTGTTATTGGATTGAATGTTGGCCAAATAGCCCTGGTCTGACCTTGGTTATTGTTTTAATTTGGTTTGTATTACATTGTCATCTAGACTGTAAGTAAATACAGACGTGGCAGTGACCTTATTGTCATGGCTGCATAATTGGACTGGCTGTCACGCCTCCCAAAAACAACAGCTGTCCTGGTTTCGAACCAATGGTTTTTACAGCTGCTTCGAACTAGCAAAATGTATCTGGTGTTATATTTACTAAACATAAGTGCACCAAATTACAGTAAAACACAGCTGCAAATTTGACAAATTAAAATGTTTAATAGAACCCCAAGAGAGCAGCGAGTGCATAAGAGTTTAACCTTGATCTTCCAAATTTAACTGCAAAGCGTTTATTGCCAGTAATTCAGGTCAATGTCTTCTTTTGACCGATGCAGTTTTAATGGAGGCATTTTATATAATATTAGAGGAGTAGGGATACTGTGATGAAGTTATTGTAATGTTCATAGTTTTTGAGTCAAATATTCCTTTAGTTATTGCTTTAATAATTTAATTTGATCTTGTTTAAAGTTTGGTGAGTTTCAGAACTGAAAGAAAATTGTAAATACTTTGGAACGCACTTTTTTTTTTCATTGTGTAGACATGTTGTGTTTGGTGGTGAATGGAGAAGGCTTGAATCAAAGTTTATCCTAACGTGAATGGTCTGGTAGGAGGTTTAACCAGCAATTTGTATTTCGTTCTTTGGGTTTAACTACGATTTGTAAGATTAATTGGAGGGATTTTGTGAATGCATAGTGTAAAGGTCTTCAAAAAGTGCCACAATCATTCATACGCTTTGGACTAATATCACAACAACCTTCTGCAGGACACTCCAAACAAGAAGAAGTAACTGCATTTAAAAATGCCAAAATAATGCAGTGAGCAGCGATTTGTAGTCTTTGCAGGAAGTTCCTAAGCATGTTGTTACACCTGGTTGTTTTTGCCTCTGTGAGATTTTGTAATCATGTATTAAAAATGAATGCCCCCATTTCCCCGTCGCCCCGCTTCTGCTCTCTTCTCAGATCCAGACTTTGCGGACTTGGGAGTACCCCCACCTCTGCCCTGTAGGTATACTCCCTCTCTCTCTCTTTCTGCCTCAGTTTCTTCCAGTCTCTCTTTCTGTCTCACTTGTGTTTACATTCACTCCTTTTCTCAGAGCTCTAGTTGTCTCACTAAACCCTATTTATACCGTATTCCTTCTCGTGACACACATATTATGCTTTTTTTTTAATGTGTGTGTATGTGTTCCATATTTGTGAGTCCATGTTTGTCTTCATGAACTGTACATGTGTGGATATGTGTTGCATGCGTGTGTTTGTGTGTGTGTTTATGCTTATGTGTGTGTTTCAGTCTGTCAGTATGACATGGTTGGTCCAGACGGTATCGTTGAGTCTCATCAGATCACCAGAGACGGGAAGGCTGGCGCCGCCGAGGCCGTCGACTGTAAATGGTACATCCGCGCTCCGCCGCGCTCCAAGGTGAGTGACATAAGCTACGCTCCCAGCCAACTGTAAATTCGATTTAAAGCCAAATTTTGAAATGTCACATGAAATAACGTGGAAATTCAAATGTGCTCCCATCAGTTGGGTGGATGACAGCACAACAGAGTTACATCATCAGCCTGTTGTTCAGATGACAAATACCGTATGCCTTCATTACTATTGCTTGTTGAAATGTTCAGCTTCTACTGAGATTTTTTTTTGTCTTATTAATTAGCCGTTTCCATTCAGTATTTCTTCAAACTTGCAGCCAGATCAGAGCTTGCATCAAGAAGCTTTGATATTGCATTTGTCTGCAGCTGTCAGCAGTATCCTGAGGCGAGTGTTTGTGGCTGCGGGGAGACCTGTTCCCCCCGCTAGGGTCAGACAGATAGGCAGAAGGGTTTACTCGGGGTCAGGCCCATTTTTTTAATCAGCGAGTTGTTGCCAAGAGGAATAGAGGGATGGAAGGAGAAGGAAAGAGATAGAAGGAGAGGGAAGGAGGAGGAGGGGGAAGTGCGGATAGACCGGTCAGACAGAGAGAGACAGGGCGCGTTAGTGCTGATGAAATAGTGTTGCCATGCAGTTTGACCCTGAGGCCTGCAACAGCCTATATTTGTTTTCTCCGCCAGTGTTTGATACGCAACTCTGCATGCATATACAAATACAGACGTGCATACACAATCATACACATGCACACCTTTGCTCCAATCCCTATTACACACTAGACGTGATTCCTTATCTACCAGAGGTACCTGTGCCGCATTAATGCTACGGGATTAAAAGTTTCCTGAGGGTAGAGCAGCAGTGCAGGAAAAGGCCACGTTTTACCAATGTTGCAACCACACATATGAGTCTATATGATCCTATACGCACATACAAAGTCCAGTCGAGGACTGTAGTAAATCTTCTGCTCAAATAGTGTTGGCCCTCCTCTGGGTGCAATAGCGAGGTTTGATTTAGTAGAATAAGGCCAAATTTCTACTTAGACTTTTATGGCTAGAACAGTTATTTCAAGGACAGGAAGTATTATGAGGTCTGCATTTTAGGGATTTTTTTTTTTAAAGGATTGGTTACATTTATAATATAGTCATTGTAAATGGTGAGGTTTAATAGACCTATGTTTTACATTACAATGGCTTTAGGATTGTCATAAAGAAAGCTGGTTTAACATTTTCATTCAGACATTTTAGCATATTTGAGAATGTATTTAAGATTCAGATTGGAAAACCCTTCTTTAATCATAATACTGACATTTCTTATTGAGAAAATTTACACATGAAAGAGTGACTTACTGTACAAAATGTCCAAATGTTAGTGGGATTAATTATTCTGAATCTGTGCCTTATTCAGAGTGAGATAAGGCAGCTCCAATTTCAGCCACTATTTGTTTCACTAAATCAGTGCTTTTTATAGTTCTTCCCTTTTTGTGGCCACCATAGAGACCTTTTTAGAGTTATGCTGTACACATTAGGAAAGCTAAATCGTGCTTCATCCCCGATGAAAATAGTGATTAGATTCATAGTATTTTTTCACACAGGTTTTTCATACTCAGCTGCAGGCTCTTATACTATACACACACGATGTGACTGGCTGATAACATTGGTGTGACTGTGATTCATGGCCACGGCAGTTATTCTTATCTGGCATATTCTTCGGGTCGCATATTTTCTGCTAATGCCCTTGTTTCCCTTCAGAAGTGACCTTCGGATTCAGCTGCTTTAAATCCAAAGGCCACAGGAACTATTGGACTTCAAATCCACCTCCAGATTGTCTTTCAATCATTAGCAATCATGTGGAGCCATACAATAAGTGTTACATGGAAACTGGTATGAGGAGAGACCCTGGTTCTTATTGAAGGTTACGGATCGATTAAAAAAAAAAGTTGCATTCATTTCTTAGTCCCACTAAGTGGAGTGCGTAAGTCACTTATGACATTGCAGGCACAGCACCAAAGAGGACCATAAGTCAGTTTTGTGTGCGTCACATGCACGTGTGTGTGTGTGTGTGTGTGGGGGGGGGGGGCTAAGGATGTGCATGAAAAAGCGACAGAGCAAGCGAGCCTGGCAGCATGATGGATTTTACTTGGTTTGAATGAATGTCATATTTCGCCCCACAGAAGTGCCTCAAAGGGCAAGTCGTGGGCCAAAGGCTGACAGTCATTGGCACTGATGGACAAGACGGCAAATAACATTTTTACTACAAATCTATCTTCAGAGCCACACAGTCCCGAAATTCTCACCTGCGCTGCAACTGTTCACACTTTGTTCCACGTGAAATATATAAAACCTGCAGCATCTCTCTTTGTCTGCTTTGGTTCCTCACTCCCAGACTCACACACATGTATGCTCACATGTTACTGCAGTGGAGGTGCATAGACTGCCATCACCTCCATCCCCATTGCTGTGTATGTGCATGCATGAGGTTGCGATGAATGCAGGGGCAGTGCGTTCATTTCCCCATGCTGATACAGTGCTGCACTGTACCCAGTGTGCCAGAAACAGCAGAGATAATGACATCCTATACCGGAGGCTCTAATTAGACTGCACTGGAGCACTCCAGAGAGAAGGGAGAAGAAGGGGGTACAGAGGAGGAGGAAGAGCGTGAAAGGAGGGGATGAGGGAAGATATACTTAATAATGCATTTTATCGAAGAGCTTAATGTATGGGGACGCAGATGGCAGATGGCAGAGAGAGGGATGGCGTGGAAGGTGAGGGAAGGGGAGACTGACTGAAAGAAATACCTGCCAGTAAGCAGTGGATATCTATGTGTAGTTGCCAGAAGTGACAGTACTGCACCAAATTCAATGCCATGATGTTACAAAAAGTGACCTTTCAAATACATGTATGTACAATAATACCTAACTAAGGAGTTCATTTGGAAGGATAAAGAGACAATCAATGTTTCAATGACAAGAATTGGACACTAAATTTACAAAACTGTCAACCAGTGTCTGTTTTTCTAGTCACTTTTTTTTTTTTTTACTGTTTGGACAGCTGACATAATTCTGCTGACAGCTGTTAGTGAAGTTTTGAGTAATATTTTCAGATACCTCATCATTTTTCTACACACCATTAGATTTTTTTTTTCCCACCACATCTGACTGCATTGACCCTCTGCATCCTTTCATGAAGATAATGGTCAAAATATGGACATTCATTCTGACTGTAATGAACAGCACGTGCTGTCAGAGGCACCTTTTAGCAACGGGGGAGAACATGTTCTTCCCCGGTCAGTGGTGGATTCTGCATCATTATTGGGCACTGCAATCACTGAAGAGGCAGCCTATTTTCCTGCTGGAGCCAATCTCTGGCCTTACAAATTGGTGATTATATCTATCTGATCCATTGCTGTGATTTGGCTTTGTGATGCCATCTGCACTCGGATTTGTCTTCATCATCGGTCAGTTGGAGTTTGTCAAAAGGAGTCGCAGTGAAAACAGCATCAAAAGCTTTTACTACGTATTTTTCTATTTTTCCTGGTTTGCATTTGTCCCATAATGAGGCCCTCTTGTTTACCCACCAGTCAGTGCAAACAGTAACTGTGTCTGTCAGGCAGTGAATTTGTGTGCGACCGCAGATACTACAAAGAATTTCAGTTATGTTTCCAGGTGCAAAACTCACCAAGAGGCGCATGAGAGAAATGGAGACAAAAATTCAGCCTGCGACACCAAAAAAAATATTTAGATATTTTAGTGAAAAGGTCCAAGATCGTAACGTGGTAATCTTTTACAGCACAAAAGAGCGTAGGTAGCATTTGTAGCGTTTTTATTCCTCTCATTACATCTGAGTTGAGTCAGATAAGCCACATATGGTCTGAAATCACACAGCATGTAATACACTGCAATACGTTACAGCAGTGCTTTGAGCTGGTCAGCATGCCAATGCTCAAAATGTCAGTTATAGCATGTTGATGTAAAACAGGCAACATGTTTACCATCACGGCTTAGCCTGTTAGCATGCTAATAAGCACTAAACACAAAGTACAGCTGAGGCTGGCCGGGGTTGTCCTTAGTTTTTAAGTATTTGATCATTAACCCAAATCTCAGAACAACAAATGTATGTACACAATTTATGCCAATCAATCCGGTAGATGTTAAAATATTTCACGTGATTAGTAAATCCATTCATGGTTAACTGAGTTATCCTCACGTGTAAACACAATTTTATGACGGGACATCAGTCTCTGGACGCAAAGTAAACAAAACCAGCCAACACCACCAACGTCATGCACCCAACCAGAAACGGTTATAATGGTCACAATGGGGAGGATTATACTCTTTAATTACTGAACTTCATTTCTTTTATTATCCATTAGCATCCTACGCAAAAAACTTAATGTTCATTTTATCAATAATGTTTTTGCATTTGCAATTAGTCTCCCCTGACTGAAATAAGTTTTATTGGTTACAGATGGCTGGTTTTAATGCATTCTTTTAGCTGCGGGTGGCAAACTTCATGTCTAATGTGCCCGCTACTCGCTGACGATGAGATGACTGGGCCAAGAGTCCTAATTAACAGACTTATTGGTGCTTTTTCCAATTATTTGCCTCTTGAACTCTAAAAAATTTTTTACACAAATTTGGCTGAGAGCACCTAACCTTAACCTTGACCATAACCTTAACAATTCTACATTAAATTTGACATCTTGGCAATCTGTCATTTGGACTGGAGCCATCATCCACCCATTACAACTACTTTGGTGTTAGTGAAAGGGATTTCTGACAGTTTCCTTTAATCCTGTGCTTCCAGTGTTTTGAAAAACGGATCTTCGCAACATTGCTTCGCTACAATGTCAAGTGATGTTTCTCTCAGATCACTGTACCATCCACCCCGCTGAGAGACCAAATTTTAAGCACATATATTTTCAATCTCAAGCTGTCAATCATATTTAAAGGCACTGCACTGGAAATCTATGTAGCATCAATAAGACCACAACAGCTAAAGAAATGTCTTCAGAGCCTCTTACATCTTCCAGATCTACCTCCAGGGATTAAGACATTAATATCAATACAAATCCATACATACTGAAGGACAGATTCATTTTAGGAAAGTCACATACTCCCCATGCGCTGCATATACTGCATTCATCTTCTCACTGTGAAGCCTGCATAGAAATTTAACAGCACTTCATTCCACTATTACATTATGGCAAAAAAGAATGCCCTGTTTCTGGTGACAAAGCCAATTCAGCCAACAGCGTGGCTGAATATGAAGATCTTTTATGAGATGGGAGATTTTTGACATCAATCCGAGACCTTAGGGGAACCGGCTAACTTGTTTTCCCTCTACGATCCGTTTCACTTGTCATGTTGTTGAAGCCGAGTTGACATTGCAAGCTCCATTATGCTTATCCATCTGCAGCTTTCGTCTTTGGCCATTTAAAGCGGCACGTTTCGCTGTCACAGTTCGGGAGTGGTTCGCTCATTGACCGTAATGATGGCGAGTGCCGTGCACAGCGAACCAGAACCGTCACTGTGATTGGGCGATCTCGGGCTGATGAATGAGTGACAGACAATGATGCAGAGGCAATCAGGAAGTGCAGAATAGCTACTGTGAAAAGTCAAGGTGGATAGCAAGGTGGATAATTTCCTTTAACTAGGGATTGTTAGGAAGATAAAATAGTGCATCGACTGTATATGTCACAGTTTACTTGATAATTATTTAAACATAAGGCAAGTCTGTCATACACTGAACATGTTTGAAATTCAAAGAACTTTTAGACCAATGGAGTCCAAAGTAAGTTGGTGACATTTTCTTTCTTGAACATTCGAGTTTGGGTAAAATGTCCAAGGTCTCCTCAAAGTTGAACAAGGTTGTAGGTTTCGTGTAATGCTTTATCTCAACAGATATGGATAATGAGTCGATAGCTAATAGACTCTGTCTGTCTTTGAGTCCTCATTTGATATGCGTATATAATGACTTTGTACTAGCTGCAGTCTGTCAGTCTTATTTCATTACAGGGCTTCTATATCGAGCGCTGGGATAATGAGTAAGATGCACAGGCAATAATAGGAAGAAGCTGAAATCGTATTTGCTCACTCTTCTCTCCTTTGTTTTGTTCACTTGGTTCCTTTGTCATGTCCAAATGTTTCACCATCCTTTAGTTTTCCTCTCTTGATATTTTTCTCCTTGTTTCTCTTCTCCTCTCTGCCTTCTTTCATTGGACAGATCTACCTGCGTTTTCTCGACTATGAGATGGCAAATTCCAACGAATGCAAGCGCAACTTTGTGGCCGTGTATGATGGTGGCAGGTGGGACTTTTTGACATCTTATTTTGATATACAGATCACTGTTACTGCACATTGTTGTTTTAGGCCTTTTATGTGGTAAACATGACCATATATTTATAATCACAAGAAATCAGAGGTTTTGACTTAGTCCGAGTGTGTTCATCTCAGGTTAGTCTCACATGATCTACTCTGTATGGCAGTTAATCAGATTTCTCTTCCCTTTACTTCTGTGTCAGTTTCACAAATCACAACATATCATTGACAATTCCGAGTCCAGATGTAATTCAAATAGTTTTCGTGAGTTAAAGGGAACATGCTTATTGCTTGTCTTGATAAACTTTGGATGGAGAGATTGATACCACTCTCATGTCTATACGATAAATGTGGGCAGCCTAAAGACTGGAAACAGCATCCAGCTGATAAATAGTTTTGCACGTAATCAAAAAAATGTCAACCTTAATTTTTTTTGTTTAGTTACTGAGCTTTACAGGTGCTGGTGGGTGGATTTTGTTACCTGTGGACAGAGCCAGGCTAGCTGCCCCCCCCCCCTTTGTTTCCAGTCTTCTTCATAAGCTAAGCTAAGCTAACCAGCTGCAGGTTGTAGCTCCACATTTTGGACAGACATGAGAGTTGTATTGATCTTCTTATCTGACTCTGTGAGCCACTTTCTTCCCACACACTTATCACTGACAAGTCTCTTCGTATAAATAACTTACTTTTCATCTCACGATAATGACATATTAAAATCCAGAGTAAATAAGACAATATTTGATACACTGAGATAAGCATAGAATTGAATTATTATCTACAATAGCAGGCAAATATGAGCGCAACAGTCTAGCTTGTTATCTTGAGATATCCAGAATATTAAGTTGTGATCACGCGATAACAGGCCAGAAAAAATATGAGCCACCGTGGCTGCTCTGAGATTGTGTTCAACAATGTGGATCATTGAGATGCACAGCGAATGCCCGTGTTACATGATAATGAAATACACATTCTTATCTCTACCTGTCACGTCGCAGTTCGGTGGAAGACCTGAAGAGCAAGTTCTGCTCCACGGTGGCCAACGACATCATGCTGGTTTCCACGCTGGGAGTCATCCGGATGTGGGCAGACGAGGCCAGCCGCAAGAGTCGCTTCCGCATACTCTTCACAACCTACCACGAACGTAAGAGAGAGTCAGAAAACATTCATGCACATGCACTGCTCTATGCTGACGTTTACTGCAATATGACCTCTGTACAGAGGGAAAGCAATTAGCTTTATTCAACAGACCACTACTCCATGAAAACGACGCTGATGCCAAAGTAAAACAGGACATGACTTTAGTGGTAGCCATTAAAGGAAGATGGAGGTGCAGTGACCACATTTATGGCAAGTTATGTCACAAGTGCATCATAGGAAAGGTGCTGTCAGAGGTTTCCATTTAGTTTTATGACCATTTAAACAGCAGCAAGCAGAGAACCAAGGAGCAGGATTTCCATTATTGGGGAATGTTGCCTGTGGCTGATTGTGAATATGACAGTAAGGGTGGATTTGAGCTTTGCCACACTACCGCAGGTGGGGCATCTGCAGTAGCTCAGTCATTTTTGTGAAAACGCAAAGAGATAAAGAGTGAGACAGAGCCTGAGCCAAAAGAATATCAGGATGAGCAACAGTATGTTTGCATCTACCCGTTTTCTTTGAGCCAAACACCTGGGAGAGATTAAAATGCATGCACACACGCACGCTCACACACACACACACACACACACACACACACACACACACACACACACACACACACACACACACACACACACACGCACACACGCACGCACACACTTCCTCTTCCTCTTCCTCATTCGCTGACGTCTCATTGATGAAGCTCGTAGTTTGACAGGGGGCTGCAGAGGGCATTCTTTGTACAAGTGATGTAAATGAAGAGGGTCTGAGGCTTCGTGAGCATACAGTATGTCAGTGTCAATCAGCAAAGATACCAATTCAGTGTGCTAATAAACGTTGCATTTGCATTTTCAGAACTTGAGGAGGATCTTTCTGAATGCGGAAGTTCTGCCAAAATATTCTCTATAAAATTATTCAAATACAAAAATAATATTACATTTTTTAACTTAAAAGTTTATAGTTCCAGTGGAATTTCAAAAGTATTCTGAACCATTGAGATTACGGCTATTAAGAGGAAATAACGATTTTGGACAAAGTCATTTACCAAAAATGGTGATTTAAAGATGAATAAACCTCAAAAGCGTGAAGTCTAATCTTTTGATGATCTTTTCAACCTGTCTGCGTCAGTTATAAGCGTTTATTTTAGCAATAAGATAGTCTCAGTGCCAATAGCTAGATCAGTATAGGCGACAACACTAGCAGCAGAGTTGTTTGTGTTGTGAAGTCCCTTTTGTAAGGCCTTTTCACCGAGCAGAGCCAGGATGTGCTGTTGCCGGGGCAACGCCTCTGCCTAAGTCACTCAGGCGATCCCCCAGCCAGACCTTAGCCTTTGGAGCAGCATCCACCAGAGTCTCAGCAGCACTGCATCAAGTCTGTCAACAGTGAATGCACAGATGTACCAGAGATCTGGAAAGCAGACGCAGCAGAAGAAGTAATTCAGTCCAGTCTGCGGTCTTTACTCACTTGTGCAGCGCCACTAGTTTCACTGTACTTCGTTGGTGCCAGGAGAGTGATTCAATTATTGCAATATGCGTCATTTGTTGCTGTACAAACTATATTAAATGACTTGTGTACAACATGTAATAAGGTGAAACTCGTGTTCGGTACACCTGCTGTAGGTGTGCGTTAATAGTCCTGTACTTGATAGTTTTGACAAATATCGACTTGTGTGAACTTTCCCTTATCTGCATAAAACACCATTTTTTTAAATGTATTTCTAATTACAATTTAGGAAACCGAGTAGAAACAAATAACAATACAACATTTTGCAAGATCACTAGAAAGCAAATTATCTTAATGACTCACTTAAGTAAACAAGTTTCCACATGACATTTGTATGATCAAGTTCTAAAAGAAGAATCCGCCCCAAACAACCCAGTGTAAGCCTAAAAGTACCCGTATTTAATGTTTAATGTACCTATTCAGGCATCTTTCATTCAGTCCTCATTTATTTACATATGTTTTGTCTTTGTTGCATTGAAATATATTAATTAAATGTTCCCATCAAAGTTTCTCTTGACTTAACTGACTTGTTATGATTATTTATACTAAATACTATTCTAGTAAGAAGAGAAGTGGTTTCTTCTCCTCCAGTGTGAAGAGAAGAGTCCCTCTCACCAAACATTGGACTATGTCAGCAGACTTAAAATTATAGTCTTAGTAGAGACACTGTGAAAAAAGCACAATGCTGTGGTAATCCAAAGAGGATGCCAAAGTAAAGCAAAAAGTGCTCAGAGCAAAGAAGTCCAGTTGATATGAGAGAAAACATTTAAGGTGGTAATCGGAAAAGAGGTTCTACTGTACAATAAATGCACTGTGTCTTAAAAAAAATACACAAAGTTATTTAATTAACATCCCGAGGTGAAAACAAGATGCTACTACAAGTGTGTGACTCTGTTCCATGTGCACACAGATGACTTTGCAGCTTAAAGGGCAGTTTTTACAAAAAGTGTTCCCGATCCATAGCAGATCCTATAAGCTTTTGCATATATGTTTTGCATGCTGGTTCCCACTGGAGCCCGTGGCTCCAAGAGAACCATTCACAGCTGCTGACTCCCAGCAAGTTGCTCCAACAGGGAGTGAAAGGTTCCCAAACGCAAACATCTACCTTTATTATCTGTGCAGCATTCACACCCGCTGATACTACCGATCTTGTCCTGTTTCCAGCTTCGCACACACACTTGCCCCGTCCTGCAAGGCATAACTACAGTGTACAAATGGGAAGTAAAAGAAAGTGAAACCTATCTTTACCCAAGAAGCAATTATGTCTTTGTGATAAATGTGCTTGTGTGACATCTCAGCTGTCAGCATTGTTACGCCTCATCCGCAACCCGTCTGCAGGGTTGCAGATGGAAATTTGCTCTGGCTTCACTACACACATCACTTCGCGTTTCTTGTGAAGCTTCTCTACTGTATGCATGAAAGCATTTGAGACCAACACAGTATGCTAATGTCTGTTAGCATATGGATCTTTGTCTTGGATAAGATTATATCATCTGTATGCACTTGTTATCATGGTTGCTTTGCGATTAAGAAGAACGCTGTAGGGAAATTGTAGCATTGTAAAGCCACTTACGTAAGCAAGTACTAGAATGAATGGTTGGACGAACAGATGGTTTGCATCTGCACTCAACGATGTGTGATTTAGTTATTAGTTAACAGTAAATGAAACTTAGTTAACTTGCTAACAACGCTGAATTGTATGCCCAGTATTTTCGCATTAAAATCTACAGTATAGCTACTTTAACATATTACATTTCTGATTAACATGCTGAGGTCTAACAGGATTTTTACTAAGAATACAAAACAAACTGCAAGTGCTGACTAAAATACTATACAGATAAGATGAAAGCAAATATGTAAATCACTGTGACAGACCAAATTAAAGCAGACTCAACACTTGTATTAATAATTAGGGGGCTTCAAGTGCATTCATAAAAAGATGTGCCTTTATTCAGGATTCTAAAGTGGTGACAGATCTGACAGTGAGGGGTACACTGTTGAATAGTTTGAGAGCAGCAATGAACTGGGTAGAGTTACTACAATTATTATCAACCATATTGTTAAAAAGATAGATATTTATGTCAATAAATTAAAAAAAATATAGACTTAAAAAGTGTCTGAAGTCACAAAAAGTAACTTTATGGGTGACAAACAAGAATCAGGTTGGCACTGACTAATATCCCAAATTAGAGATTAGATTTCAGGTGTTGGCGCGAAAAAAATCATTGCAAAAATATGTACAACAGACATATCATCTTTATCTCATGGAAATAGCACATCTACACTCTACAACCACACAAAATACAGAACTACAGTGGTTATTTGATTTAAAAATATTCATAATAACCATGTGTTGCTTATAGCACTTCACTGCAGAAGCCTCTTTGCTGGTGCAGGCTGCTCTGCAGAGACACCCAGACTATTTTCATCAGCCACTCATTAAGGAGTTAATTTATGCTCCCGGCAGCGACTGTGAACGCGTCTGTGTGGGCAAAAGGGCACTTTTATTACAGAATGTCTTGAAATTAATTTTGCAGGAGATTAGTGCGGATCGCGCTCCTTATAACGTGTGCGCTCACCCTGTGGTAAACGGAGGAGGAAGGAGGGTTCAGTAGCAAAAGGAGAAGGACTGGGCTCCCTCTGGTGGCGGTTTACGAAAAGTAACTGTTACAGATTTGCCAGGAGATTGTACTGTATGACAAAAGAAACAGAGGTGGTGGTGGTGTGTGTGGGGGGGGGGGGGGGTGTAAGAACAGAAGTATTAGAACACACACACACACACACACACACACACACACACACACACACACACACACACACACACACACACACACACACACACACACACACACACACACACACACAGGGAGGCAATATGAGTCAGGAAATGCTGGCAAAGGCCCAGGCAGGATGGGTTACAGAGGGAGATAGAGATAAGTCACTCTAATTTGGGGTGTTATTATTCACTTGGGATGAGAGCTGGGATGAAAACAGCCATACATCACTGTGGTAACACTGTCAAACAGTCCCCAGCTCTGCCATACCACTGGCAAGCAGCTTTAGCCCCAGTGCCAGAGTTGTGTGTGAGTGGGGAGAGAATGAGAGATAAAGAGAGACAATGAGAGACATGTGAGACACGAGGGACGGACATTTCCAAACTAAACCGAGCCATCCATTACAAGTTGGACATGTTCACAGGTCAGTGTTGATGAGGACATTTTGGAACGTTCAAGAATTGAAGGTGATCTCAGAATTATTCTAACCGCCACAAAGACCGTGTGCATAGTGGGTAGTATTTATGCAAACGCGTAATAATTGCCATTGTTGAATGGAGTCTTTGTTCCGCTGTGATAGAATATGACTACATTCACACAAGTCTTACACTAAATTAGACTATTGGTATTATTATTCTCTGCTGCTGTATGTTATAGCTCTACACTGGTGCACTCGCTCTGTTGCTCACACTTGAAATGCAACTGCAATAATAACACAATAACACATCTTTATCTTAAAATAAAGTTAAATACACCCTCAAATATCAACAGTTTTATAAATCAACTGTATTCCTAAATGAATTACAATAAAACATCTTCACCGCACTTGTATAACTCGGTTTGGGGCTCCAATTGAACAATGCCAAAAAAAAACTATCTCATGGTGTGACTGTATTTCTGGGCTCCGCTGTATGTTAGCTTTAGTTTAGCGTGCCAATGTTCTTCACTGTGATTGACAGCTGAAAGCAATGAATTGATCATTCAGCTGGATCATACATTAGAATGATTGGTTGTTAAGAGCAAGGGCACCTTGGCTTTAAATTATGTCCTGCTACAGCTACGTATATATGACAACAGAGCCTGTAACATTACCACACTGCTTTTACGACTATGTTCTCCTGATGGATGATTCTAACTCGGGGGTACCCAGCCTTTTTTTGAGAGAGAGATACTCTGAGAAAATAAAAGTGTCCGACACTGTAAAATTTATTCACATAGCTGAGCTCTACCAAACCATCTGAATAAGCTTATTTTATGCAAACAATAGCAAATAGTAACATACAATAACATACCCAACCAGTAACACACTACCAGTAGGTCGTGAGCTACCGGGTAGCTACTGGTTGGAGACCCCTGGTCTAACTCGTACTGTCGTCATAGGAAGGTACAGACGTAGGATGTCTCAGACAGGTCGCCCTGGGAGGGCAGGTGTTGCAATGGATTCGCGTGTTTTAGGACATGCTTATGTTTGTGGACGGGTTGTTGATTTTGTTGACAGACGTTTCCTCACCATGGACAAATAAACAGCATATGGCATAAACAGAAATGATTTGTTTTGGGTTTGTGTGCAGATAATTGTGAAATGTCATGGCAGTCTCCCCAGACACACACACACATATACAGGACACACATACGCATTACAAGAAATTCAATCATATCCACAAGTTGTCTCTGCAAACGTTTGAAGCGGAGAGTGAGGATGAAAATTCATGAAGAACAGATGGGTTGAGGGGAAACGGGTCTGATTTGAGTAATGCCCATCCAAATTTATTTCCTCAAAATCTGGCACACTGCTCAGCTCTACTTCAAATACTGGTTTGTACAGTAGCATATCCAAGCGTCCCTCAGATTTGCTGTTGTTAAGGATGGGAATTTCATGCAAAATTAGTTTTAACTTCTTGCTCAGCTCTTTCTTTGAGCAAAGAAAGCTAAATGTTTCAGTTAAGATAAAGCGATACTACAGAAGATGTCTGTAATTTCTTCTCTTTTATGATAAGAAGCTCTTAGTGTGGTAACTGTGTGCTCTCTCCTTTTGCAGCTCCATGTGATGCAGATGCCTTCTTCTGTCATAGTAACATGTGCATAAACACAACACTGGTGTGTAATGGAATGCAGAACTGTGTCTACCCCTGGGATGAGAACCAATGTAAAGGTGAGATGCTACATTTAACCTCAGTCATTTGCTCCTGTGGCCCCTCATTTGTATGTTTTTAAACACTAGTTGCAGCATTTTACACTGAGAAACTATGAGTGTTTCAGCACCATGGACAGTGACAGAGAGAAACTGCTCCCAATAGCACCTTTTCCACTGCTGGTACCAATGAAATAT
Organism: Brachyistius frenatus; assembly: GCF_029030835.1. NCBI lineage: Eukaryota > Metazoa > Chordata > Actinopteri > Embiotocidae > Brachyistius > Brachyistius frenatus. The sequence continues at coordinate 426,347 of NW_027210656.1, forward strand.
TTTTTGGTTTTCAATCAGGCAAAAGTTGTGGATAGTACCTGGTACTATTTTTGGTATCACCTCTGTTGAGGATCGAAGTGAGCTGAGCCAATACTAAAAGATGATGTAAAAACATTGCAGACCACTGATGGGTCAGAGAGAATCTTCACAATCACTGTGTCACCGTTTGCATGCATAAACTTGCCAATCTTAACTAGTCAAGCTTCTATAGTGGCCACAATTGTTTTTGTTAAGTCACTGAACTACTCAGTAAATGTCCACAAAAACACACCGTGGTCAAAAAAGGTGTTTGCGGTTTGTATCGCTTAGAAAATGACATCACAGCAGTTTAATATGCCGTTGCTATAGTGACGACATCGCATCAGCTGTGAAAAACGAAATCCAGAGAAGGCATCTAGTACCAAATGCAGGTAGAGTTGAGCAGAGTAGAGCCGGTGCCGGCCGGCAGTGGAAAGGGGTGTTACTGAATGTGACACAGTTACACAGTTTTACAGTTAAGTTTCTAGTGTGTAGTTAGTTGGCATTTAAGGCATTGATTAATCATTTGCTTTCAATCATCACTAACAGCATGAAACCATGCACCATTTAAATTATTGCATCTATAAATTGTGACAGCCTGCAGTGTAGCAGAAAGTGTTGTACATGCCATTAACACAACTTTTTCTATTCCACTGAGCAAATTTTGAGGGTACATTCATAATTCAGACATGAATGTCTGAGTGGCTCGGGAAAAAATGTAGTTCATTGATACACAGTTGTGAAATTCTACTCTGATGCAAACTATGTCTGAAATCTTGATGTCGCTCACTCAAGAGTCATTTATTAAATAATGATAAACTAATTTATATGTAAGACCCTAAGAGTAAAACCCGAATAGGCACAAATTTGAATTCACCCTTGTTTCGGTCCAGGCTGATGTCAGAGAACTGGACTCTTGTGGAAATGTTCTGCTATAATGTTGTTGTTGTTTTTTCTGTTCCTTGAAGGCATCCTTATTTGACCCTGTTTACTTGCCGTTACACAAAGAAGCTGCATTGTGTTCCCTGATTTTGAGATACTGCCAATTTATTTATTTCCTCCGAAGCTCAATCACTTATTTCACTCAGAATTTAAAGCCACTGGATCCATACATTGATCCCAAGTGTCTTGGTACTGGCAGCTCCATAATTTACTCCTCTGAATTGAGACTTTCTCTTTGCAACATCTTAATGTTTGACGCCATTCCAGTAATTAGCTGAGATGTGTGCAATCAGGGAATAAGCAGTTTTTTTCTCTGCGTTATATTGCTCATTAAAAGGTCCTTTGTTAATTGACCTTTCATGACCCATCAATGTATTCTAATACATAAGAAGAACTCTACTTTAACTCCCCTGAGCTAAATTGATGGCATCAATTAGGCAAATCCTGCATGACCTATTCCTCACTCAGACGATGATACCTTTCCACCCTACAGTTTGAGTTTGAAATTGTGCAGAACTCAGCAAGAAGAGGCCATGTTTCTCCGCCCGTTACTCTGTCTTCCTCCTAATCTCCGCTCTAGTAATGCATAGGGTCCACATTTGTCCTCATTAGTGGTAAAATGTCAAGTTTTATTCCTCCCTCCTTTACACGTCTGAATGTAACCATTTACTGTCACAGGAGCTCGGAGCGCTGCTAAACAAGTTTATCCAGTATTTAAATGTCACCGAGTTGCTCTCTACACATTGGCTGTCTGTTCTTCTCTTTGTTGATTTCTTTGTGACAAACTGACTATAGCTGTGACCCAATATAACCTTTTTGTTCATCTGTTTGATGGCTCATATAAGTCACGGCCTTAATCTTGCACATGGTAGGGTCCATTTGTTTGGAGCTATTATCTTACGAGCTACAATTACTCCCTCTGTGCCATTGCTATGGGAATACATAGGTTGGGGTTATAGGGACCCGGAAAAATGGCAGCATCCTCACCAGTAGTCGATCCATGTTAACAGACATGCAAATACAGTTACTTCTAACTTTGGCAAAGGTTATCTACCTTAGATAATAAATTTAACTGGACTTGACGCTTAGAAGTTAAAAGTGAAGAACGTTAACTTCCACTCTGATACAGTAGTATCCAACACCAGCTTCTACAACATCGAGAAATATCATCTAGTGTTTGTGCTAGTTGGACTTTTTTATTAACATAACCTGCAAAATATTGGAGTAAGAAATCCCCTTATCCTTGGAAGTAAAGCTGGGTTAACTATTGTCAACTTACATTTATAATTCATTTGATAAACTTTTGCCCTTGTAATCTTGGAGAAAAAAAAAACACTACCCAAATGCTTGACACACCTGCCATGCTACAGTTGCTATGACTAGTCAAGTGATGTGATAGTAATGATAATCTTCATAAGTCTAGTAAGACATCTTTCAGGGTCGTATTGTCAAATATTGACAAATTTGCCCCCTCTTCTTCTGCTTTTCTTACACTTTTTAGAAAATCAGAAGGCTAACATCCTGGACAACCTGAATAACACAAACGGGACCATCATTGGTGTCACCTGTTGCATCGTCCTCATCCTCCTCATCGTCTCCGTCATTGTCCAGATCAAGCAGCCACGTAAAAAGTACATCTTGCGGCGTGAGGACTTTGACCCCACCATGTTCCAGGAGGTCTTTGAGCCCCCTCACTATGAGCTGTGCACTTTACGGAGTGCCACCACACCCACAGCGGCCTCAGCAGATTTAGTCGACCTGGCGGAAGACTTTGACAACTACCACGCCCTTCGCCGTGCCTCCTCACGCTGCGTCCATGATCACCACTGTGGCTCCTCCTCCAATCCCGGCTCCGCGCACATATCCCAGCTGTCGCTCAGTGGACGAGGAAGCCGTGGTAACTTAAGCGCCCGTGATGCAGCGGCTGCCGCTCTGCTCACTGACCTTCCACAGCCATCCATGGCAGTGCGGCCCTTGTTGCCATCCACAGGAAACCGCAGGAGCATCTTGGTCATGAAGCACAGCTACTCACAAGAGGCAGCAGACAATGGATGCGACCTGGACGACGACCTGGAAGAAGTTCCCACCACCAGCCACCGGCTTTCACGCCACGAAAAGGCAGTACAGCGGTCAGTATCCATAGATTTCTGATGAGGGAAGAACAACAACCCTAGAGTTAACTATGGGGATGTTTGAAATGTGTGAGAGATTTACATTTATTTTTCTGTTCATCTCATTTTAACTTTGTTCTTCCTCCTCTCATTATTTTTTTTAAGATTACGATAACCTTCATTTTTGCACTGATGCTTGTTATTTCCCCCTTTTTCTACCATTAAAAAACATTCATAAAGGGCTAAATTACAATGGACAAATATGTCCCCATCTTGCATGCTCACCTTTGAACATGTCAAGTGCCCCCAGCTAGCTTTCCATGAATGGTAATTTATAGCTTACTAACTATAAACTCGACTGTGCTTTGAGGTTTGTCAGAGATCTTTTGGACCTCATTTTAGCAGATGCTAATTCAGTAATCCAGTAGTCCAGTTTTGACTGTGAACACAAGGGCTTGAATCGGTGCCTCATAGAGATGACTAATTTCAATGACATGAATGCAAAATTATTATAAAATACGCATTTGTATTCATAACTGTAAAAAAAAAAAAAAAATAGATGAATTATATTCTACGTAGAGTTGCTAAACTTTTTGGCATGAACAAGATTTTCTATAAAAAGAGTATTTTACTGTGTACTTGCACCTTGACTGCTTGAAAAGCAACTGTATATGTTTACAAAAAGCACTATGTGAAGGTAACCGAGTACAAGTTTTTGCTAGAAATACTTTAAAAATGCAACATTTTCCTGCATGCACTTTCTATGTGCTCTTTCCAGAGTGTTCCTGACTGTATTCATTTTCTACAACTCTGCATGCAAGGCTCTTAGTGGCTATCGAAGCACTAATGAATTTTATTGCTGTGATGTAGCACAATATGCATTCTGACCTCTCTATGCAAAAGGAGTTTGATATTAAATGAAAGAGCCGTGACATTTCAGGTTCTGCCTCATTGGCTCTTTGAGCAAACATGAATCAGAGTACAACACAACTAGGGTCTAAGAGACAATCTCAAGGTAAGCACCCTTATCCAACGATCAACATCTTTATATGTTGTTGTGTAGTCATCATTTGCCCAGTTAGTATATACTTTTATGTAAGTTATTTTTCCTTTTCTGTAATTTTTGCGCAAGATTATATTTGATATTAAGTTGTTTGTTTTTTGTTTTTTGTTTTTTTTATTGTTCATTTTCACCAAGATGGTTTTCTTGCTTGCAGCCATCTTGCCCTCTTAGTGAGTTTGTTTGAAGTCTTTGTGATGCTCAAGTTTACTGTATGTCCTCTTTCCTTGGTGACATACATTATATCCCTCAGTGGATATTCATCGGCATGGACTTTTCACATCATCTTTAGTTGGCGCTGTTATCAGTTAATATGTCTAACACCTTCACATTTCTCCTAGTAGACCTACAGCAAATCATTTATATCATTAATGTGAAAAAACTTGTTAAGTCCACATAAAAGCACAAAAATGAAAGCAGACGTCATCTCAGATGTCTTCATTATATTACATCAGTGAAATTATTTGCACACACTAAAGAAAGCAAATTGAGAGAATTTAAATATCCTATTAATCTTTACACATTACACAGTTACATAGAAATCCTCTAGATTTGCATGATTTCTGTCAGTAGTAGTATTTGATTTTGTGTTTGGTTAATTGTGAAGCATAGTGTTAATGCCTGTGTGTAACATTTCATGTGTACATGCTCCATGACTGCTTTCATGAAGTTGCAAAAAGCACAAGAGAAAATAACAAATGAGATGCATACATTTGAGATGTATAGAATTGTTGTGAATAAATGTTTTAATTTCATTGATCTTTGAAAGTTTAATTTGGTAAAAATGCAAAGAGAACTACACAAAGTCATGCTGGTCATGCTTGCAACTTCATGCCTGCACATACTGGAGCTGTCACATAAAGTGCTACCCATTGTTTTGTCTTTAAGTATGAAAAATGTGCTGTCCTGATGTGTGTGTGTGTCTGCTTATGTTCTACATTATGTCACATTGTCCCCATCATGTAGACTTCTTGAGAATAGTGCAATCCTGGATCAGTACGAACGGGCGTCACTGACATATGAAAAAGCGGAGCGGAGATTTACACCAGCATGATGATGATGATGATGATGATGATGATGATGATGATGATGATGATGATGATGATGAAGGGACACTTTGACGAGGATACTGAATGTATATTCATGTGCAAAGATGAACACAAAGGACTAGATGGCAATACTTGGAAGTGGGAAGGTTTTGAAAATGAGTCAGCCCTGTGCTCCACATACTGTAGTCAATCCAGATGTTTTGTCTCATTGTAAAGATATGGACCTTTACAATCAACATGATTACTGAACTTCAGATTTGGGACATCAGTCAGAAACATATCTGTCATTGTCACCGATTCCTCACTGATAAAATTAATGTGATCAAACATCTTCAAGTTCATTTTTAAGCATGTATTTTTCAAAATTAGTGGCATACCTATTAATTTAATAGCAAATTATAAATGCTTGCAGTTTGTCAAATCTAGAAAGATTTATTTTAGCGTAAATTGGAGTTAAACTCAACTAATTACTAACCTACTCTAATTTAATAAATTTCGAAATAACCCAAAGCAGTTTAATTTGGATTATAATTCAAGGCCAAGTTATATGGCTTGTGCATGCTTCTTCTATATCCATTAAAAGCAAACATACTAACATCAAAATAAATATTAAAAGTACCCATCTACTAATACATAAGTCATATAGGCAGAAGATGTGGTTTAAAAATATCTTCAAAATGAATTAATTGAATTAATTGCATGTTGTTGCTTAGCTAAACCATTACAAAGCAAATCAATTTACAACATATTAATTTTAACTCTTAACTTCTGTTTGAATATGTTGACAAACCTTTTGACATGCATTTTGATTTAAGAAAGAATACTTGCTTTTTTTGGCAATCATATTTACTTTAAGTCTGTTTGACTTCTAACTCTCTTTTACTGTAGGAGCTTAATATCTTTGTATGAAAACAGACTTTTATACTACGGTAAACTGAAAGGATGACAGTTTTTACAGTTAGCTCTAATTATCTTTCAGGGCTGATTTTACTGATGCTTTATAAAATAAATAACAATGAAGCTTCACATTTTTTTCTTTGTTTTATTGGTTTTTGGTCAGTAGTTCCTCTGTCCACATTGTGTGTCCTCAAACTGTCACCGCACACCATCCACGTCTCATAATCGTACGATTGTTTTTAAAGTTGCTCTGTTTGCTGTGACTGATTTGCTTCAGAGGAAAACCAGACCCAAACCAAAACGATTTCGTAAAATTCCATCAGTTCTTGACAATTTAAATAATTCCAGTTTAATCACGGCATCTGACGGAAAAGTTAACTTGACGTTTGTCCTGATGAGATTTATCTTTTATACACACTGTAGAAGGGAAGGATCAGCCTTGCTCTATAATACTACTGCTGGCAAGCTGGCTTTGTAAGAAAAACAACCTGCATTACGATAAAGTGAGATCAGCACCTCTGAGCACAATGACATCAACACAAATAATTCACACATGCTTGTGTATCTTTTTTTCTTACACTCCATCACTGTCTGCGTACCTATTGTTTTCTTACTGTGACAATTTTAATGCATCTATGTGTACATTATTTTTCTGTGTTCACTGTCATGTCTGTATAGTTTACATCCATGCACTCTTTTCCTTCCATATACAGTCATACACCGACATATATTCCTGCAAATACTGAATAAAATTGTTTTCTTTTCTGTACACACATTGCGCTGGTTGTTCTGTGTGTTGTCTCCCTGCTTCACGATTGTGTCAAATCTTTATTTTAAAAATGTTCATCACAGCTGGCACACAAATACTCATCCATTTCTCGGTCTGTCTTTCTCTTCTTTACTCTTTCTCTAAACACACACACACACACACACACACACACACACACACACACACACACACACACACAAAAAGTCACAAACTCATCTGCCAGTTTATAGATGGAGGCGGACGTGCCGCTAATTAAGTAAGTCTGAATCAATTCGATCACAAGCAGGCCAGGCAGCACATGAGAAAAGTGGGGGGCCCATAACAGACTTAAAAGTAATAGTGTTTTCATTTCTCTGCAGATACATCAGACAGATGCATCATTCGTCTGCATCTTGCCAAGTTTGACAGCATTCGGAGCTAAGGTTTCTCTCCCATGTGCATCTTGAGTGAACTGTTGCCCTGAGCAACTTTACCGACGTAGTGTTGTGATGAGAAAAAAAAATATTAAAAAAAAAACGGTTTGTGATGTATGCATCAAGTTTGTCTTCTTTGCTTTGGACTACAAAGGTGCATTTTCTCCAACCTGAGCTCCACACCTAGGAGGGTTGATGAGCCATGGAGCGCTGATAATTTCAGAAACAAGACTGAACGTTTCTTTCTTTTTTGGAAAAATACAGTACCTTTAATGTAGAGTTGTTCATGGAGAAAAAAAAAACAGAATCAGGTTTTTTTTAAATCATTTTTGTGTAACCATCACAATATTAAATTGCATATTTCAGCTGCTGATTTCACACATTCCTATTTTGATGTCATGTCTTTACAGTACAGAATCAAGTTGTTTTTATATCAAAACAGCAACTGAAAGGTACTGTTGAGAAGACAGACCAGGATGTATGACATAAAGTGATATTACACTTTATCAATGGGTGCATACATGATTCTACTGGCCCATTAACTAAACTTAATTTATTCCCAATTTTACTGATACTTTTACTTATTTGTTTTTCTGTCTTACTCTTTGTCAAAAGTCATTGCATTGTGGTGTTTTTTTAAAAACCATTTGCATATTTATTTGATAACGCATTAAAAAAAAAATGCTGGACCGAATGTTTTCAATAAACTAATGTTTACTGATTTTATTGTGATGACTTATTTTAACAGTGTTAAGTCAAACTTTCCATTCTATTTTCATCAGGATCATGTTTTTTTCTGGGAATTTGTGAGTTTAACCATTTTCAATGAAAATAATGAATAAATTACGAAATTATTAAAATAGAATCATTATCAAAATGATTCCATCACAAGTCATCAAATTCAGGGACCAAACAAGGGGCAATATGAAGAAGTCAAACAAGTCCAAGTCCTCTAGAATTACTTTACGGGCATTGATAGCTGATGATCTGATAGTAAGCATACACAACATATACACAAACATCACACAACAGAAGCTAAACACCGGGAGTTTACAAAGCCAGATTTATTAAATATCTTAACAATAAGAGTTTCATCCACTAGAATATTAAGAATTCACAGACAAATCAAGGACACCTACGGACTGTTCTCGGGTTCAGAACAAAACATGATGAGGCAACATGTAATACTGCTCATATCTCAGGAAACTGCAGTTAATACGTTTTAACTGGGTCAGGCCTCAGTTAACTTTAATGTTACTTTTGGGAGGAGATAACTATCGTCTGTCAAAAAGTTAAAAAAAAAATTCTTAACAAATGCACATGTAAAACAGAACGTGGAAAAAGAGTAACAATTTTTTTAAATTGTTGGAACAAACTGAGATTTGTATTACTCCTATGCATGTCTTACTTTTTTATTTGACTGGGATCTTGGACAGGGGATGTTTAGGGGTAGAAAGCAGGTCAACATTATGTGCCACACAGAAGTGGCAAACAACATATGAAAGGTTAATTTAAGATGTAGCTCAGTAGCACTGCACTAGGTTATTAGGGCATGAGCACCGATGGTGCGAAAGCCCGATTGTTCTTCGAGGAATTATTATTCCGCGTTATTAGTATTCTCCATAAACAACTGCATTTTTGGAGGCTTTATCATATTCAGAAACTCATGGAAGTTGGTACACGTGTCACTCCCGGCGAAAAATTTCATATTTTAGTGGAGTCGCAAATGGGCATGGCCAAATGGTTCACTAGCGCCCCCTAAACAGATGCCCCGCTGGCTACGTTTACCTACATACACAAAATCCAGTGGACGCGTATCACACCGAGATGTACAAAAAAATTCAAATGCACCTTTATGTCAACTCAACAGGAAGTCCACCATTTTGAATTTAGTCGCCATTTTTGGCGATTCACACATGTTGTACTTTAACAAACTCCTCTTACAGATTTTGTTGGACCGACTTGAAATTTTGTCAGCGCACTCTTAACATGTTTGGAAATAAAATGTATCAAAATAATTAGTTTTCATCGATTGGTGTGCCCGTGGCGTGGCAGCCAAAAAGTGACGTTGTCTTTTGGCATGTCGTCCAAAAAGTGACTCAAAAATGACTTTTGGGTCACTTTTTGCTTTAGTATGACTTTTTTTTCATAATTTAGATGACATGCTATAGTACGATTTTTTTACCTAGAATATTTTACCTGTTGAGTTAATGAGACTGCGGTTGAGTCACTGGAAAGCTCTGAGTGAACTCTGTGAAACACTTTCTCCGCCACGACTTGCTCATCAGTGCTGAAGATAGTCCAGCGGTCTATGACGCCGTTTCAGAGCTGGAAATGACCTCATGAGGGTTCGAGCCCTGCAGGTAATCCACATGGTTCACGCAGGAGGAGGGCAAGTCCCCCTAAAGGTAAGCCACACGGTTCACAAAGGGCAACTCCCTCTAAGGGGAAGCCACATGTGTATCACTTCTGGGTCACTTTTTGGCCGCCACGGGCACACCGATTGACGCAAATAAATTCTTTTGATAACTTTTATTTCCAAACATGTTAAGAGTGCACTGACTAAATTTCAAGTCGGTCCGACAAAATCTGTAAGAAGAGTTTGTTCAAGTTTGCGGTGTAAGTGCAATCATACTAATACCTAACCAAAAGTCAAAACAATACTAAACCAAATCCTAATACCATTCAAAAACTCAAACAAAAATAAAAATCAATAATAAAAAATAAAGTGTGTCTACATCTTCTTGGCCCGAATTACCACAAACATTATCCCCTAAAATCCCATTCGTACATTTTAATGCTATAGTATGACTTCTTTTTTTTTTAATCATATTTCGGATGAGATGCTATAGTATGACACAGCGGTCCAGTGGTTAGAGCAGTTGCCTCACAGTGAGAAGTAACTGGGTTTGATCCCCACTTGAGGTATGCATGTTAGATAAAAAAAAAAGAAGTCAGCATCCTCATGTTGACTTGGTGAAGACGCACTTGCAAGTCTCTGAGGGTTAAATGTACCAGTTGTGTATGAAATGTGCTGTAGAAAAAAAAAAACGTACTTTGCCTTGATGCTCCTTCTTCATCTTCTCTTTGTTACATCTGGGTGCTCTCAGCAACTAACTTCCTGCTCTTGACCTGCTCGCCTGCAGGCAAAGAGTCGACTGATTAACATGTTTATTACAGTCTCTGCTGCTGGCACTTCTGTAGATTCTGATCCACTGGTTTTGCCTCTTCTTGAAGGCTTCTCAATGAAATCCGAATTTGCTCCACCATTTCCATCGGTTGTAGCGCCTGTTTGTGGTCACTTCAGGAACTTTGACCGGTCGATCTGACCTAAATGTAATTTCAAGCCGCAATGAAAACTTGGAACCGAAGATCCATTATTAACTACGTACAGAAATGAAAATATCAACAACAGCAGCAAAATATGAACACAACCAATAAAAATCAAACAAAATGTATGTATTTCTTAATTTATTTAACTTATTACTTTTTAAACACGATTTCTTTATTTGTATTTCTGATGTGGAGGTCCTCTGCAATCAACCAGGAGGTGCTTGCAAAAATCCATTATTTGCTGTTTGCTCCATGAGTCTAAAACTCTGTTAATTTTACAAACAACTAATAATAAAAACAACGATTGTCTTATTACGTGAAGGTGTGCACTTTATGGTTTAAAAAAAAAAAAAAAGCAAGTGACGTTCCGATGACGCAACTGTAAGGGCGAGTGACGACAAACGTATGCGCCACAGGAACCCAAAACGACTGATTTGACAGCACCGTTGCAAAAGTCGGTTCGAGTACGTTGGCGTTTTCCGTTGTCCATTCATATCGTATAATAAGTCACGTGTATATAATTATACCCCACGTTAGGTTGATTACTGTTGTTGTTGCTTTAATAGTTTTAGCTGGCTTTCGATCGCGCTAAAGAACAAACTAACTCGGCTTGCGAGCCGTAATCATAATCATGGCGTACACGCAGATTTTGGGAGCCCTGCACCGACACGTCCAACACACGGCGACACGGGTCTCCGTGCAGAAATGCAAACTCGCCCGGGTCAGTCTGCTCATCCGCACACACGGGACGGTGTCGGCGGTGTCCAGACTGACCTTCCGCACAGGAGTCGAGGCCCCTTCGTCTGTCCTGAGCTGCTTTATTCAAGCGCAGCGGAGCGTTTCTCTCACAGCCAGAAATAAAAGCAGCCCGGAGGAAAGAGCCAAGTCGGTCTCCAGGTATCAAAGTGGGAGCCCAAAGCCTTCAGCAGCGCAAAAAGGTATGCGGGACAACACACGTGCAGGTATTTAGAGGGTTGTCCCGTCGCGGTACGTTTACCTGCACGGTAAGCTGTTACCCACTTTAAATTTAGACTTGCATTTTTTTTTTTTTTCTTCTGTCTGCACACTCAAGCCACAACATACTTAAAGTATGAATAGCCATCGATTCTTCCAGTATTTTATGCACTAATTTACTTGTTTTACTATTTATAGAGTGAATCTGAAAAGTTGTCATCACAAGTGTCTATGTGGTCCAAGACCCAGTTTTTTTTTTTTTTTTTTTACTGAATAAATCAAGGTCCTTTTCTCATTTGCGAGACCACAGGCAAAAAAAAAAAAATGTGTTGGTTGTAACATATTCAGAAGTTACGGTTGACTTGACTGCCCAATAAACCCCAAGCTCAATGTCTTCCAGTGAAAGACGCTGGCAGAGACTTCACCTACTTGATAGTTGTACTCGTCGGGCTTGGAGTAACAGGTGAGTACAACCACAAGAGTCGCCCTCACTAGCACGCCAATTTATTATCTTGTTTCATATCAAATGACAAATACAGGCACTAATATGTTGTGTGTGTGTGTGTGTGTGTGTGTGTGTGTGTGTGTGTGTGTGTGTGTGTGTGTGTGTGTGTGTGTGTGTGTGTGTGTGTCCTAGGCGGGCTGCTATATGTGGTGTTCCAGGAGCTGTTTTCTTCCTCCAGTCCAAATAAAGTTTATGGGAAAGCCTTTGACAAAGTCCGGTTACACCCAGAGGTGAGAATGAGATCTAAATATTATGATGGTCTTAAAACAGCATGTGAGTGGACATTATATTTGCATACGGTAAAGTTAAATGGATTTACTGTGTGGCAGTGATGTGTCTCCGAAACAATATCACAATATTCCAGGGTATTTGAAAAATCATCATCATTAATTTCTAGAACGTACAGTTGCCAACAAAATAAAGTGTTGTGGTTTTATACAAACAAACAAACTACATATTACTTTGGTTTGTTTTACATCTGATCTTTTCTAACCAAACGACAGAAGGCTCTCGGAGCCGAGTCCTCCACTGTGCAGCCGCTTTCAGCCACGCTTGTTGTTGCTGTGCATAAGTCACGAATGTAACGGTATGACATCGACCAGTCGTAATATTGCCATTATCGTTAAAAAAATTATACTTAATAGTAATGTGAACAATGCGATATGGCGGATACTGTTGCATTTTGTCTCGGAGCTACTCTGACAGTTGAGTTAAACCTAAGTCTTGCAGGTCATCGACTGAAAATTGTAATTCTCAAAACCATTTTCTATTCATTGAAAACGTAGGTGATTGGTGCATTTGGCGAGCCAATCAAGTGTTACGGCGAGGCCACCCGTCGAGGAAGGAGGCAGCAAGTCAGGTAGTAATTATTGTCACTGTGTCTGAGTGAATACAACTAAAAAACTTCCTTTGTTGCACATTTGAGATTTGACTAAGTTGCTATGTGTCACGTGTGATGGTTCTACTGGTTATAGTGTTTTTATTTATTTGTTTTATTTCTGTGTTTCCACCTCAGTCATCAGGAGTACCTGAAGGATGGACTGAAGCATATGAGACTTAAGTTTTACATTGAAGGCTCAGAGCCAGGCCTAAAAGGAACAGTACACTCAGAATCAAAAGAGGTTGTTTTTTTTTTTTTTAAATCTAAATCATCAGGCAGCCTATAAAATACATGCGCTTACCAAAGGCCAGTAAAAGCAGTACTCTTCAAATGAAGCTGTCCTAATACCAGTGATTTGTAGGCAAGTAATTTAATGTGACAGTAAAGATGACCATTTCTTGTTATTGTCTGCCAGGTTGAGAAGGTGTTTAATCATCCAGTTTCCTTGTTGTCATTTTACAGAGTCCTGAAACTGGAAAATACGGGTTTCGTTACATATTTGTGGAAGTAGACACCTACCCCAGACGGACCATCATTGTGGAAGACAACAGATAAGGAAGATAATGGCCACTCGGGCGTGTCATTTCACTGACTCAGCATTGTATAAATGTGGATAATGTGTCTCTAAAAGGCAAGATGGTGTTGGTAGACAAAAAGGTAAAGATTTTAATTTATAATTGTTTTGTCAAACATCAATAATTAGGACTGATTTAAACTTTGACACAACAATATAGCAGTCCGCATTTGGTGGAGAGATTTAAAAAGCACAGTATTTTTCACAGACAAAAAAAAAAACATTTGACTCGTGTACTCAAATGCAAATTGATTTTTTTTTTTTTTGACTAAAAGATCAGAGGTGAAATCTTGAAGAAAGTTGTTGCTTTTAAATTGTAATAAAAAACGCTGTCCCATCTTTTGCACAGGAACAGAAATGCATCAGAAACCTGCATCAGTGTTTTCTTGTTTACTAAGAGTGAAACTGCAGATGCCATTATGATCTCAGCTTCATTGAATTGAAAATGAACATTGGCAGTTATTTTACCAACTTTAATACCAAAAAAAAAAAAATCGTAGTTTTTTTTTAATGAGATATGTCAAGTTTGCTGTAGCTTGCTTTAAAAAACGGTGACCACTAGATGGAGTCAAAGACTCGTAACGGGAAGGAGTTCATAGATTTGTCACTGTGTTTTGATTATATTTTGGGAGGTGAAACCAAGCAACTGACTTTGAAAACTGTAATAACTGAATATCTAATTTTGAACAATGAACACCAAGGTTAATTAGGGATAATTTGATTCTAACTCAATACACTTTATTTATTGTTTATTCACTGTTCTTTCGATAAGATAGAAAACACTTTACTGATTCACACAGGGGGGAAATTAACCTCTTAAAAACACAAAAGTGGAATAAAAAGTTGTTGTATTGGACCCGTCAGTGGTTTTAATGTGGTTGATGTATTTGCTCCCATTTGTCCGTCGGACTTTTGCTACCTTCCATGACCCTCGGAAATATTAAAACTTAAATTGGACCTCAATGAGTCTCAATAGCAGTGAACTTCGACTTACCACTTTTTATTGCTTTTTTTTGTTTTGTTTCTATACTGCCACCGACATGTGCGAGTTTTAGGGAGTCGAATATTATATTATTACTTACAATGTAGGGGGAGGAGGGGGCTATACTCTTCTGTAAATTAAAAAAATAAAGCATGAAACCTACTGGGTTAGATAGCCTTTTCATTTTTTGCAATGGCAACACGAAATAAGCTCTGCGCTGCTTGATTTTAAACAACTATCATCAAAGCGCCATTTTGATCTAACAATAGCCCCAGCAGCACTTCGACGGAGGGGGGGGGACACACAAAAAAACCCGATTAATTGTAATATTATTGTCTGCGTGAGGGGGAGCAGTTTACGGGAAGCCTTGAACGCAGCACTCGTACAAACACCGCCCACTGTGAAACCAAAGGCAGCATTGAACGGAGAAGCTCGGTCAGTCGGCGCCGGCGAGAAGTCTGTAAGACTTACTTTTAGTTTCTTCAAAGTGAACTTAACAAGTTGCTCGTGAAACAATCTCAGTGTTATATAACACTCGTAAGGTTTGCTGACAAAGTAGGTCCGTTTCAGTCGACGTTTTTCCCGCTCGCGCCGCCGGTAAACGGGAGTAACGGCTGTTGTTGTTGTTGATGTTGTGGCCTTGCTACGCGATAGCCGCGCTAAGATAGCTTTAGCCTCATCTGGCTCCCGGAGCTCCTTTTCGCATCATTTTCTCCCCCCCCCTCCTCCCGAAACGGCGAGGGACATGGCCCACGTGGACAGCTAAGTCGCTAAGTCGAGTTGTCGCTTTTAAAGTGAGTTAACCTTTCTTGTTCTTGCTTTTTGTGAAGTCAGGCAGCTGGTTTGGACCGGAGGAGCTGTCGGTGCTAAACTGAACCATCTGTTTTAAATTACAGAAAGTGCCTAACCTCTCTGAGCTTGCTGGCTATTATACGTTATTAAATTAAACAATGAAATTAATGTTGCTGCTTAGTTAACAATTATTTGAATACGTTGCTGTTGTTTTTTGTTTTCAGGGAAAGTCGTGTTTCTGGCCAGGAACAGCAAGTTACTCCTCAGCTATGAGACTTCCCTCCCAGTGATTCCCACCTCACTAAAATGGAGCTGTATTGGTACATGTGAGTATAAATAACACAGCTTTATAGTTCCTTCTTTTTTTCTTTTTTATTAAAAAAATACATCAAAATAAATTAGTTTTTGTTTCAAACTGTTTTCTCATCGTCCGTGCCCCTTTTTTTTTTTTTTTTTCCCCAGAGTTGTTATCATATTCATCATCATAAAGATCTTCTTCTATGTGTGCTGGTACCGGTCCAGACAGAGGCAGCTGGCAGCATACCTGAGCAACCCACGCAATGCTCAGATAGTCATTGTTGGAGGAAGGGCCTACCTTCATCAGATGTGCGAGAGACAGAGTGTAAGTGCAGATCCTCATTTCCACATAAATACTTCCTACATCTGAAATGCATAAACCGGCTGTCATCATGGTTTGCCTTACTTTTTTTATATATATATATATATATATATATATAAAGAGAATCTCTTCCCGTAGGCTGAAAGACATGAGTATGGCACACCGAGTGAGAGACAGTCAGAAAAGGTCACGGTTGTGCTACATTTTGCAGAGGAGTTGTTTTGCTGTCTCTCAAAAAGGCGTGCGGTTTTCACTCAGTCACTTTTACATCGATAGCCTACATTTCACTTTCAGTGACAGACTGAAAGTTTGTGGTTAAGCTTTAATAGGTTCATGGTTTCTGGTTTGCATGTACTCGCCGCTTACATTTCTCTGTTCGGTTTGTTCGACCTTGTTGACAGAGGTCTGTTCGGGCAGGTCGTCACTTATGACAGTTGTGCGAGTCCACTGTTTCTTGTGAAATTTCAACCGTGCATGTGGGAACTTTACTGTGCAAATATCCTCAGTAAAACACAGAAAGAAAGTCTGGTGTAGACTGATTTGAAGACAGCGGTGTAAGCCCCTTAGACGGTCTCCTAATTTCTCAAGATTTTATTCGTTTTAATTTTCACTAACTGATTTTTTTTTTTTTTTAGTTTTTTCTAGAAATCCTAGTATTTACTGTCACTTGTCTCCTGTAAATAATAATATATATTGGAGAATAGGTTTTGTATCTTCTTATATTTAATTCCGTTATGATTAGTTGTGCTGCTCATTTGATCATTGGGATGACCTTCATAGTTATCTTTCTGTTTGGTTTTATGGATTTTTACATTGTGGTGAAACACGTGCTTTTAATGCTTATTTTGAAACTGGTTGCAAACTGCAGGCTTCTCTTTCATTGTCCCCTTCAAAAGCTACCTGAATGTCATTTTTATTTCTGTTGATGTTTTCAGTGATATATCCAGAACAGTAATGCCTTTCCTCAACATCAGTTTGTATGCAGTCTTTTCTGTGGGCCACGCCACACGTTCAGGCATAATTGTGGTGCTTTCCCCAGAAGCTGTCAACGTCTCTGCCTCTCTCAACCACCTGGAAACAGTCAGACATGATTCAGAACTTTCCCAAATATTCAGTGAATCATACAAGATAGCCTTCTAACTAATTTCTCACTCCTGACCACTTTATCCACTTCTTAGTTATTGGAAAAGATGCTGCGTGAATGACGGATACAAACACATTTTCTATCTGAATTAAAAGTCCGTGAAGTCGTTTCATCTGTGCCAGCTTTTGAGTTATTTATTATTATTGCAGTTGCAAAAGTATTTTTAGGGTTGTTTGGATTATTTGTGCAACAGGAAATGCCCCATTTGTTGAAAAAATGATGCAGAGCTTCGGCTTTTGGCCACGGCTTCCCCTTCACCAGCTATGAGATTCTGTTATCTGAACTGTTTGTCTGATTTGAGAGAACATTCCGTCCAGCATAAGATTGCCATTCTTGGTGTGTTACCGGACACACACACACACACACACACACACACACACACACACACACACACACACACACACACACACACACACACACACACACACACACACATATATATATGTGTATATATATTAGTCCCTGATCTCTCTTTGGTTCGCAACTCTTCCTGTTTGCTCCCCCTTTTTCTCCTACACCTTTCCCTCTTCTCTTCTCATCCTCTCCCCCTTGTTCCCTCTGGTGTCTCGAGTGTATAATGTTCCCTGTTTAGATTTTAATGGAATGTGCAGCAGGGAGGCCCCACAGTCATCCATTACCTGGTACCCTGAAAGTTTTCTGAAACGATGCCAAGACGACTCTGGTCTTGGGTCTAAATGATGACATATCGCTTGCTTAAACTTCTTGGACAATCTTGTTCACCGCTACCACTGCAGTCATGACTAAAAACGTAAAGGCCCTGGAGAGAAATGGAGGTGATGGTTTCTAGATTAGTAGGCTTCATCTTTAATTAGTTTTGGTCCGGGTCTTTGGGACTACATAAACAGTTGCTGTGTTTTTTTTTTTTTTTTTTTTTTTTTTTTTTTTAAAGTGGTACCCAATACCAGGGCTGTGGTCTGGTACTGGAGCATGGGATGTACAGCTGGGGTACAAGGATCCAATTTGATTTGGAAAAAACCTGTCACAATAATTATGTGTCTTTATTGTCTCTCACAGGTAATTTGTACGATATTTACCTTGAACTTTTAGTGGTCTGTCTGTGCTGCATCATTCCTCATCGTTTCCTCACGCCCACGACAACAGGATGGTAACTTTGAACTAATTAAGACATCAGTCTGCAAGGTCCTCAGTCTTTATTCACTGACTTACCTGCTTCACCTGTATATACACCTTCTCTATGTTACCGAACCAGACAGCTAAAATGGAAAAAACACAAAGCGTTTAAGAGAGTTTCAGAGATTCTTTGGACAAAGTAGAAGTGATTTTTGTCCATCTGTTTTTTATTTTAAAGGAACTGAATTTGAATATGATATTAATACTGCAACAATCTGCTTTTTATATAAAGTTAATTTTAAAAGACGGCTGCCGTTTATATTGATGAGATGAACTGACAGACGTCCTCGCGTCTGCGTAGAGCGTACATTATTTTAAAGAGGGTTCAAATAGTTAATTGGGTTTGGGGTGAAAGCGGTTTATGTTGGTCACTTCTGTGTTTAAAAACACGCACAGAAACACAGAAAAGAGTTGTGAGAGGGTTCGTAATGAAGAAATCTGTCCCGCTGTTCTTCAAGAAGATTATCTTGCTGTTTGCTTTGTGATGTTTGTTCTTTGGTGTTTTTAGATTTGTGCTGGCCAATCTTGGCCTGAAGCGAGGAGTTTAAAAGGAAGGTTCATTGGAGAAGCACGGGCATAAATCCAATATTATCATAACCAGCAGCAATCTTATCTCTAGAGATGTGTACACTAAAACCAGCCCTGTTAGTATCCGAACAGCATTCGCACTGTTGACATTTGTGCTTTTGATTTTAGCCAATAGATTTGACTGTCAAAACTGCCATTTTATTTTATTGCATATGTGCATGTATGCCTCATATGTATGCACACTTTTGTAATTTTATTAGCGTCTACTTTTGTGTGTATCATGAACTGTGTATTTCCTTCATCCTGTAGCAAACATCCGTGTGGCCTAGTTGGTATGGTGTCCAGGATGACCTGTCGATAGAAGAGCCCTCCACAGTCCTGCCACCAGCTGCATCCTTCTCCCACTTGGACATGCCACCACCATATGAGGCCGTCTCTGGAGGTAGCATTAGCACACACTCTTAGACACTAGAATAAATCATCTTTGTTCATTAAGCTGATCCACATGTGAACCAGGAAGCCTGCTTCATTCTCTTTTTTTTTTTTTTTTTTTTTTTACTTCTTCATTCATAACTTCCTCTCTGTAACAATTTTTGGCTGCTGCCCTCTTACAAATGTTGTCTCAGTTGTAAGTTTAACATGTAAAAGCCGGTAACTTTCTGGTTCACAGCACCCAGTCATGTATAACCAGATATTTGATTGGTGCAAAGGCTTTACTGAAGTCTTATTGTAGATACCTATGTTGTCAGTTTTAATCGTGCAGAGATGAGTCACACTGGGTTATTAGCACCTCCGCAGCATTCAACTGTGTATGTCAAACATGCTCGATTGCCTTCCCCACAGTAACTGCATTTACATCGAATCGCTCCCACGTTGTGGGGCAGGCGTTGGTGGGAAAGTCCGCTTTGGTTTGTGACGAAACTTTCTGTGTGGTCGCTGTATTTGCGCAGTTTCATATACGGTGGTGCACAGCGCAGGTCACTGAAAGAGGAAACTTTGTGGTGGAAGTGGCTTTGTCAGATACATGCTGTATGTGAAAGTAAAAAAAGAGAAGACAACTGCCTCATTTTAGATCAACTCTAAATAGTCTTCCAGTATCAGAAACACAAGCAGCCGAAGCTGACCAATCAGTGGCCGCGGTCTCCTCGCAGCATGTCCCGAGTTGCTTTTGCTTCGATGGGTAGTTCCATTTTCGAAGAGACACTTCAGCTTCGGCAAAGCTTCAGAGCCTACGACGGTACTTAAATGCAGTTTACTATCGTAGACTTCAGTACTTTTCTCATCTTATTCAATCGAGTTCAGTTGCTTGGGTGCGCACACGGAGTACTTTGTTTATTCGTACATCCCTTTATAAAGTCAGAGTACACTGTGTCACTAACTTAATCAAAATGAAACCATCGACCTCAAGGATTTCTTTTTATATCAGTGGCTTGTGTCTACTGCTCATGTTCCAGTTAAGTCTGGAGTAAACTCGTTTCTCTTTGCTGGCTCTTAAGGGACTAAAAACCTGCGGTCTCCTGTAGGGGTGGAATGATTCACAGAGTTGAAGGTTCACATCGCGGTTCTGTGGTCATGATCTCATTTCAGCTGCGTATATTTTTGGCAAATTGTTGGGGTAGGGCATTGCCAGTGTCAACAGTTTCATTTCCTTTGCAAAAAAGTCAACATCTTTTTGCTGTAGCAAAAGAGCGCAAACAAAGATCATAAAGAACATAAATGTTCTTTATTATTAAATGTTAATGACCAGTAGGCATCAAAGAGATGTTCCCCTAGTGTCACACTTGGGTAGCTCTCAGTAGCCCTGCAGGTCCACGCATCTGTAGAAGCTGTGTTGGACGTATTTGACAATTCCTCAATGTGCATGTTCATAAAGTTCAGCAATTTCTGCACTGCTGAAGTGTTAGCTGGGGGGGGGGGTATCATACTGTGGCTCAGGTACTTTATCATATACTGAAATCCCGCATCCTCCACTGACTGAATATCTTTTTCCATGAACGGCCCCGAAGCTTGCCCTGCCTACAAGGCTATTTCAAAGCTGCAGGGAAAAGGTGTTGCTCTTTCCTACCCGGCTGTTGTTGCACTGTCACGAGACTCACCGGCGTGAGGACCTCTTAAACGGCTCAATGGTTGGAAGTATTGCGACAAGCGTAAGCAACACATGTTGCGCTGTGCCGGCGCACAGTCGCCGTTGTATCCACCACTTCCTGTCGTCATGGTCACAACTCTTAACCCGCTGTGCTCCCATACAGCAGACCACAACTATGCTGGTTTGACTGGCTTGTTGGTGCAACACTACGGATGCTTTGAGAGCCATCGAATCGTTCCCACCTCTTGAGTTTCTTCATTCTATGTTCCCACGACATGCCTTCGTTCTTTGCTCTGAACAGGGCTGTAAATATTCTCAACCTTCTGCGCATTTCACACGACTGGCTACAGATTCATGTTTTCTGACTGCGGGTTTGTGAGTTTATTGATGCGGTCATAAGGCAACCACTCGGGGCGGGAAATCTTTGCATCAAGTTTCACAGCGTCGTCCTCTTCAGCAAAAGGCATCTCATTTGATCTGAAGTGCTCGTTCAGTCTGACAGCAGGATGTGGTTATAGCAGGTGGAAACTGTTACAGCTCGGGTCTAATTTCATCGTATAATGCTGCAGCTTCTATTTTGACCTCACAACTGATCTTTTTTTCTAATCCAAGATAACAGAGGGGTTTTCGGGGCTTCCTGGAATGCAACTATTTAAATTGTGCTGAAGCGTTGAGGTATAATAAGAAACCACACAAAATTGTGTCACCCTTTATTTCCGAATGTGTCTGCACAATTTAGCATTTTATCTTGATCAAATTCAAATTTAGACCATTTATGATAATGAAAACGTAATTTTCTCACGATACTAAACAACTGATAAGCGATGAGAGGGAGCTGCAAAACAGAAGACATGCCGCGCGCCGCTTTGGAAAACGATTACAGGAAATATTCAGGTGACTCCACTGCTCTGGGGATCCTCACTACAACTGGGTGTCCGTACATTTTTCTGCTCTTGCTCACCGTCTCTGTGTTTCCATGCTGGGTTTTAAAAAGCTTTTTTTTTTTTTTTTTTCACTGCACTAAATAGATGCATTTACATCAATTGAGAGTTTATCATAGTAGAATAACACGCACTTGTTATTCATTGACGCGGCTTAGTATTTGTTTGAATGCACAAGTCTCAGCGAGGGGGAATTATTGATAGATAAATACAATGTGGTATAGAGGGATGAATATCTTCTTTTTTTTCTTCTATTAATTCTATTCATATTAATCATATGCGACCCGTTGTTTTGGACATCTGATTAACTGGTGTCTTGTCTCTTCTTTTCAGAGGACGATCTGAAGCCCCCTCCCTACAGTGAGTGCGCCCAGGGCCTGGAGGCCGACGGCCCTCGTCCCTCCCATCACACTCCTCTCATATCTGACGGAGGAGACTCCATTAGCGCAAACGAAGCCCCGCCCCCTTACACACTGTCCCCTCCTACACAGATCAGTCAACAAGACGGCCCTGTAGGTCAGTGAGTCGGAGAGCAGGTCCAATTAATCAATTCCTGATACCAGTTTGCCTTTTTCCATGCACTGCCTTCCTACATTCAACCTCAGCGATCGTTGCCAGCCTAACTCTCATCACAAGAGCAAATGTTTATTTGGATGTTTGCGTGTGTGTGTATTGGCGGGGTTTTTTTTGTTTTGTTTTTTTAAAGAAACAAGTTGTGTTTCTACTTTTTATCGTTTTAAGAAATATGTGGTCACCCGATGAGTTTGGCGATAACGGACGGACATCCTCAGTCTGGGCCGCAGAGTCTGCCTCAAGGATGGTGATAACACCCTCGACCTTGTGAACCTGTGACATACAGACAAAACAAGAGACACGTCAAAGTGTACTTCTGTTTTACAAAGTTGTTTCCTGCTTTTTGTCCGAGGCCACTTCCTTTCGCAGAACTAAAATAATTGACTCGTTCTGAAAGCACATTTGGGGGAATGAGTGGACGCGAGACCGTTTTTGTTCTCGTGACTGTGGAGCAGAATATCTGGGACGTGTCTCCATCTTTGTGTGTCTGTATAGATATTGTTCTGAACACAGTGACTCATTCACGGTCTGTGATACAAAATTCATAGTGCAGAGTAGACCGTCTAATAATAACATTTTGGGGCACCTTGCGATGTAAATGTGCATAATTGTTTCAACTTCAAACTGTGTACTCGACGCTTCATTATTACTGCACTTGAGTGCTATTTGATAATTAATTCACTAATTGTCATAGATAATAACCCAATTATTGTAACTGGTTATGTTTACTATATTGTGGCGATTATACTGGGACATTAGGCAATTCAAGAGACTATTAGATCTGTGAATGGGAGTGAGTGAGGACAAGTAGAAAAGGGAAGTTGAAATAAAGGAACACTTTATAGCAGTAAAAAGAAAGATTTGCTGTGCAGTCGTGAATGACCACACATTTTTTTTGTAGCTAAATCCAGCTGTAAAATAATCAGATTTGTTATCTAGAATTGTATTGTTGCGCTGAAGGCATGCATTGAAAAAAATACGTTGATAAAGGTGTACTTAACCTTGAAAAATACTCACAGGGCTATGAGAAAAGGCTCAAAGTGTGTCACCAACAAAACTCAGTTATTCCATTTTCATTCTCAACAATTGTTACAAAATGAAGACTAACCAAAAAAGTTTTTTTTTATTATTTTTTTTAATTTTTTTTAACCACAGCTTCTGTTTCTTGTAACCTGTGTCAATCTGCCACAGGCTGGTAGATGTCAGCCAACTGTTGTTTATTTTTTTTTTTAGTTTTTCTTGAATAGTATTGCTTTGTGAAGGGTTTGTACTTTGCTTTTTGCTTTTTATTGCACTGCATCTCAGATAACCCGGAAATAACACTGTAAGAAAATGTTTCCAAATATTCCAGTTCCCGTGTTTGTTTAAGCGATGTCATGGTCCATGTACAGTTCCTGAAAATTAGGAAAGAAATTCAGATAGAAAAAGAAAATGAATGCTGTATTAATGTATTTGGGGATTTTGGGAAAGTATATAAAATGGGTTTTTTATAGAGAATCGGAGTTAAAAATGTGATGTGTTTTACAAATAATCCTTTGTATTGTGATGACAAATCTTTCATCACTGATGCCTTTGACCACATTTTCCATGTCGTTCTTACAGTTGCAACAGAGAGGCTCCAATGGTCCATGTATCTTTCAGTCATTTGATTTTCTTTCAGAAACGGGTGATTTAAAAAAACAAAGACCTCGGTCGATTCGATTTTTGTGTTTTAACTGGAAGTTAAAATGCAAATATGAAGCGTTTCCCTTTTTAAGTGTCAAAAAGAACTTTCAAGTGCTTTGATATTCCTTTTCAGTTTCATATTACAAGAAATTAAATCCTTAGAAAATCTAACTAGTTCCTTTTTCATCATGAACAAAGAAACACCTCATCTTTCCATTCAATTTAGCAAAAATCAAATAATTATTTGTGGGTTGGGTTTTTTTGCAATTTTTTGATACTTGATTTTTGAATGAAAATCAAATGACCAGAAGGTACCCAGACCTGCAAATCTGAATGTAGGCTTGAACTCGTTTCACATCACCAACATGGTGGCAGCATGACAATGATTGACCACCTAAACTTTAGTGTTAAAGGCTTCTTCTGTCAGGTACATCCTGATTGTTCACTTCACGTTCATTCCTGTGGTGGTTGACATGTCAGATCTCCACTTTGTAGCTTTGTGAGTTAAGGGGAATTAACTTGTTTTCTGATTGGGAGGAAATACATCTTCTGTATTAAATTGTTGTTGTATATAATATAGCACGTTTCATTGTCTTCTTTTACCTTGTGTTTCAAGCCTCTAAACTATAATTTAGAAGTACTGTTAAGTAGACACTGGTTCACACTAAGTTACAGGTTATTTATTTATAATGATACTTGATTATATTTTGATGTATACAAATTCTGTCTTTAGCTGATTAGCCTTAAGCTGCACTAAAGGGAATTGGCATTGCTCTATAGAGGGCTGGATATCTTGTATTGTATTGTATTCTCTAGTGTGGGTCAAGCTTCAGAAACACCCTACAATTTCCCATAATTCAGTTGTGTTTTTACAAACTCACTCCCTCCATAGGCAGAAAAGACATGAATTCAATAGGCTTGGGTTAAAAAAACAACAAAAAAAAAAAAGCATTATTTAAGGCTATTAAATTAACTACTTATCATTCAAGTGTAACGTGTCAAAAATTTAGACTCAGACAATAAGGTTATATAAACTAAATAACCGCCATAAAACATACGTTTTAACTGGTTCTTATAGACAACGGATAACTACAAAAAAAAAAAAAAAAATGGGAGTTGTGACTTTTCTCCTGCACTTGGAGGATTGCAAGTCATTTTCAGTTTTTTTAGGGTTCACGTTTGTTTTCACATCCACATTCATACTGAGCTCTTTCTAAAAACTTCAGACCGCGCTCTTTACGCTGACATGCAGTACAGAATAACGTTTTAAACACATATTTAAAGGGCACTAACGCAACCAGAACATTTTATACACTTAAGATCGACTCTTTCCCTTTTTTTGTATTAATGCAACTTTATATATCGTTGTTTACTATTAAGGTTTGAATGTAAATTGACTGATTGTAAGACGGCATTCAAAACAAGCAAAATGCAGTTTTGGTGGAGTTGAGTTAGATTTGAAATCAATACTTAAAAAAGATGTTACTGATTGCACGGTGTCAGTGCAGTCAAAGGTTGTCCATATTTAGTGTGTGCTGCCTGCTGTTTAATTTGCTGTGTGAAGAGCTTTGACAAATGAACTTGGTCCTCAGAAATGTGTGTAACGTGTTAATATCTACAAAACGGAGCTGCTCTGTCTTCTAGTGATGAAGACATCCTTTCCAAAAGTCATTTAGGCTGACTTCAGCTGAAACATGGAAAACGTTTTTGCACGTGACTTTACATTTTGATTTAGAGTGTGAACAGCAGTGTAAATATGCAGTGTAAATATGTGAACGTGTGTATTTCTTTGAGGCATGAACAAACCTACAGTGCGACACTAGAGAGCAGTGTTGCACCACTGTTGAGCTCAGCCACATGTTCCTGAGCAGCCTGCACCTGTTGCTGAGCCCACGTGCTGTGCGGCAAACAGGCAGCGCCGCTGCTTGACATCACCCCAGTGCAGATTGATGTCTTTTATCACACATTTAAGTGACAGAAAATTGCATTGACTTTTGTTCTGAAGTTTTGTACTTTTGATGGAAAAAATAATTGGGCTCGATCAAGATCAATTGTAGAGCCCTCTTGTGGAATGTATGCTCAAGGACATTCTTTTTTTTTTTTATATATATATACATATATATATATATCTTAGCCATTCAGCCGCTGCATCGCAAAGCTGCATACAAATAAGCTGAGCTGGAACCGTTCACAATGTATGTGCGCCTGATTATAGACATTTTTAGCAAGCAAAATATTTAATGTATCCGAAAAATCTGATAGGTGGGAACGTATGCAAGCAGCAAAAGAAAAAAATATATATATATTGTTGCGGTATACATATGTGTATTTTTAAAAGCAGTGTCAGTATGTAAAATGATTTTAAATGAAATCCATCCAAACGACAGCCTTCATTCACTGATTCATGTATTCATGCATGAGCGTCTACCTCGTAAATACAGTAAGATATTGTCATGCACTGGTTTTGCTTTAAGTAATTGATGTTTCCAGGGGAAATGTTTGCATTTTGGGAAGCAGGCAATAATCCATCATGTATACCGCTTTACTAATCATTATATCTCGCTATAAACAGCTGTGTAATGGATACAGCCCAAAACACTATGCTTTAAAATGCCCGAGGTCTTGAAGGCTATTTGAGAAACAGAATAGACGGCTCAATTACCCACCGTTGTCTGTCAAAGATATATTGTACTTCTACGCTGTGCAAATAGTTGCCGTTCCCATCAAGTGACACATATTTTGAGGTCGGTGTGTATTCAGTGTCTGTGGAAAAAGCTCCGTATTTTGAATTCGGCAGTAAAGCACATTCCAGGCATGGGTGAGGATGGATAAGATGTCAAAAGTACT
The DNA here is from genome assembly GCF_029030835.1 of Brachyistius frenatus. Taxonomy (NCBI): domain Eukaryota; kingdom Metazoa; phylum Chordata; class Actinopteri; family Embiotocidae; genus Brachyistius; species Brachyistius frenatus. Next base: position 453,181 of record NW_027210656.1, read on the forward strand.
TCTGTTATTGATTTCCCACCTCAAAGTTGTCTCAGATGGGGATACCCATCACTAGGTGTTGTTTTTTACACTGTATAAATGATCTTCTTGCTTCAAATTCATATTGTGTCCTCGTGCAACCACAGTGTATCATCACAGCCCACAACAGAGGGGAGTTAATGAGTTTTTTCAGGTCATTTAACTGCTAACAGAGTTCTTCCTTTCTCAGTCTGAACACCTTCATCACTCTTTACAGTTATGTCTTTTTTTTTTTTTTTTACTTGTTAATAATAGTTTGCATGATGCATGCAGAGCATATACAACTCTAAGGAACCACCTTGATTGTAATTATTTATGGAAAACAGTGTGAATAGCTTCAATTTTTTAGCAACCCTTCGGGCAAGTGACTGTCCTTTATTGGTCATATTTATTTCAAAATGGGTGCATTTAACTGTAAAGTGATCTATGCTTTTATCAGCTCCTGCAGCCTGTTTACAAAGAGGTTGGTCTCCTGCCATATGCATATTTTAGACTAAAAGTACATTGAATATGTTTTGGCAGTGCTTAAAATGAGTTCAGCTCGCAGTCTTGTGCAGTGGCAGTTTCACTTTGTGGGAAACCATAAATTGTTCCTTTGGTGTTTCACTGGCAAACAAAACCAAATTCATTGTTAATGTCTGTTTACTTCCCCAGTGAGAAATCTGACTTTTGAAAACCAGTGCTGGTTTCCTTTTTATTCTGCTCTATACTTCTACTGCAAGTGCAAATCAGCGCTACGTTTGACTGCATTTATTTGTCAGGTTTAGTTTTCAGGTTAATGTTTCACAAAACAAAACAAATAATGAGCTTCTAAAATATAATGCATTGTACCAGGGATTCACAGCCTTTGTGTCCCCTTGTGATTCCTTACAAAAACACAGCATCTAATTGGGGCCCCTTGTCATCTTGATGTAGATGTGAGTTGTTTGCACTTTCACCAAAGGAACATTTACCATGTGAACTTCACTGTTTAAGAGGTAATATTATCCAGTATTTTGCAAGCAAGTAAAATATTCCAAAAGTATTAGTACAAATTGGTGTCACAGAACTTAATTCTTTCTTCTATCCTACCCCATCAGTCACGTCATGACGCTTCAGATTTGTCTGTGACCTTTCCGAGGACACCTGACTGCTAAATTAGGAACAACTGCAGCTCCAAGTGGAACATATCAGTGGAAGGCTGCATCTGAATGTTTTTAGAGGCCATGCTTACCCAGCAGTTTTTTTTTTTAATTATTGTTATTATGAAATATTATTAATTGTTACAAGGCCACCGATTAGTGAAGAGAGAGGGTACTGGTCAAGGAAAAAGTCAGATCATGCCATGTTAGATGAAGGATAACAGGACAGTATTTCACCCTCATTAGAGTGCTTGCTTCACGTAGTGTTTTAAAACACTGCTGTCTGTATATTGGCTTTCATCTTCATCAAGTGTCGAAAGGATGATAAGCAAGGTGATCATTTCTCCTTGGCCTGCCACTATAGACATAATCTAGAGGGCAGGGATATGCCTGCTCCTGTGTCTCTGCGATGACAGGATAAGTGAGGATGTCTGAATGTCAGGAAGGGAGGATGAGCGCCTGGTGCAATGACACGCATGTGTCTGAGCATAATGATATGGTAGTCCTGATAGTGGGTTATTTAATTTTAAGAATTTATTATACCTGCTGGATATGATTATAATTAGGTTTCCTCAGGACCTGTTCTTGATGGCTGTAGCACTTATTAGTCCACTAAATGGCGCAGAGTTGTGCAAGCATTGCAGTCTTTCCCCGGAGGTAATTTGTTGGTAACTTGGAGCCAGTATGCTTTTGCATTTTTAATCCCAGAAAACTTCTCCAAATGGAAAGTTGTCATCCAGGCAAGTGAGTTTGTGACTTATACCCACCGCAGGCTTCATCTGCACAATGAAAGGTGAAAATTAGAAATTCTTTCCTCCTGGAGGACCAGCAGCTCCATAGCATTGGCTTGTGATACAAGCCATTCATCTCTAGCCTATTGCGGTTCCTTCAGCACTGTCAAACATCAGCTGAGAGCTAGTGCAGAAACTGCGAGGAAACATCTATCTTGCTTGCAGAAAAATAGTAATTCTTATCAGGATTCAGTGTTCCAAAGTGTTGCATTTGCCCTTCAGCGGATTGGAATTGACGTGACGTGCATTACTGACTTTGTTTGAAGCCGCATTGAGTCGAAGAGGTGTCAGCTCCTTGCAAACAATGTCTCTCCACTTGTGCAGTTTGTGGGAAAACTTAAAAGGTGCTTGTGCAGACCAGATCGAGTTTTTCCGGGAGCTGTCAATAAAGTGGGCAAAGAGGCGCAATACACAGAAGATCTGTGCTGAACAGGAAGGCAGAGAAAGCAGTGCAGGAAACAGCAAAGACAAGACCATTTGTAAATCCTCCTCAGCGGCCTGAATCCTGCTTCCCACCTTCGACCTTATGTTAATTTAGTCTTTTGCCTGCCGGGCCTCTTCGCTCACCTGCTCTCCCAAACAACAAAACCAACATCCGTCTGTAAAAAGACGCCTCCTGTCTGGTGCCAGAGGAACTGTTGTTCACGTTTATCAGCTTAGCAAGAATTTACATTTTAATTGAATCCTGATGTTTGAGCCAAACTATACTTGCTGAGTAACTGGAGCCCCTTCAGAGAAACAACTTACAGGCTTGAAGTGTGAGTCCACTGAAGATGACAGGCAGTCAGAGCCATTCACATTGACTATGCAGAATTCAACTTTGTGTGCCAAGATTGCTCATTTCTCCATCACCAGGAATATCCTTGGATTTTGTGTGTGTAGGAATATCACAAAACTACAGCTGGGCTTTGTGTGCGTGTATTTACAGATCAGTGTGTATGTATTTTAATGAGTTTGAATGTGCCAAGAGTTTTCATGCTTCCATTGCCAGGGATATACTTGGAATGTGTCTGTATAAACAGCAGGGAATGACATTTGGGCTCAAGGTGTGTGTGTGTGTGTGTGTGTGTGTGTGTGTGTGTGTGTGTGTGTGTGTGTGTGTGTGTGTGTGTGTGTGTGTGTGTGTGTGCATGTGCGCGTGTGCGTAGGTGTGTGCTTGTATGTGTATGTTTTCTCAGATCACTCATAGATCAGCGCTCAATCATACTAATTAGGATGGATGTGTCCACTCCTACACTGTCTTTGATGTGGCATGTTGGCTAACTGTGCTGATGTGTGAGATTCTCTCTAATAAGAAATTAGATAAAGGGATGTGATTCGTCAGCACCTGTCTTTATTTGGTCTATCCTTTACATATATTTTGAATATTACACTAGACACCATGGGGATGCAAGTTACGTGCCCCAGTTGATTTTTCACAATCTGGTGTGTAAATTGTGTTATTATACTTACTTTGTATTCATACAAATCTGTTGAGTTTATTTGAGGTCACTCCAGTTGTTAAGTGTGTGTGTTTGTCTTTTCCCGTCATCAAAATAGAGAAAATCATCTCTACCATATTTCAAATAAACTGCAGCTTTGCTTTATGTAAAATCAACTGCACTTCTTCAACAGCATTTAATTCTCAAGGCTCAAGTGAAAGGCTGCAATAAGGTCACATCTACAACTTTATGACAAACAAAGGATCTTCATCTTACTATATGTCGCAAAGAAAAACAGAAACATTGTAGAAACTGGAACTAGCCTGTAGTTTAGCTTGAAAAAAAAACTAAGAATGTGCAGAGACTGAAAACGGCTCTGTGAGGCTGGGTTTGGACACAGGGCTGCTCTGAGCTAAATTGAGACTTAAACATGCTAACATGCTCACAGTGACAATCAATCAATCAATCAGTTTATTTAAAGTGTAGAATCACCAAGCAACATTGGACCAAAACACTTTACAATTACAAAGAATTCAAAGACCACAATATTCAGGAAATGAATGAAATGATACAAATTAAGGTAAGACAACCACATTCACGTTAAAGAAATGTTAAACAACATGCAATGGTGGCTTACAAATGCATGGAAAGCAATGGAAAGTAAATGAGTAGTACTCATCACTGGAGGTCTCTCAGCAACCAAGGCCTATAGGGATGGTTCAGGGTCACCTACACCACCCCTGGCTATAAGATTTATCAAATATAAACGCTTTAAACATATCTTAAAAGTGTGTCTTAAGAGTGTCTGCTTCTCAAACTCAAACTGTAGCTGGTTACATAGGAGAGGTGCCTAATAGCTGAAATAAATAATGCTAAAATGGTGAGTGAATATGCCAGAAAGTATAATGTTTACCATGTTCACAATCTAAGTTTATCTTCTAAGCAAGCTGACATTTGCTACTTAGCACTAAACACAAAGCGTAACTGAGGCTGATGGAAATCTCCATAGTTTTGCAGGTTATTGGTCATCAACCAAACTTGTAAAATTTTGACCAATGAAGGTAGTAGAAGAAAGGTTAGGGGATCACCAAAGTTTTTAATTTAATGTAATTTTTTTTAATTTGATGGCAATCCATCCAATAGCTGTTGACATATTTGACTCGGATGGTGCTAAAAGAAAACTCAGGATCAGTAAAGTCTTTCGGAGTAATCTTCCAGGCACCTTGAATGTTTGTCTGACTGACCAACAGAGCAACATTAGCATCCATGACTAAAATTTCTTTAAACTGTTGACATTTTTTTTCTGGAGATTAAGTTGTTATTTAATTGACTAACATGATCTTTTATCACATTACAAAAAAGTTTTTGCCGCTTTCTTTATTTCTTCCTCTCTCTTTAAGTTCGCTGGTTGTGTGAGGCATTTTATTGGATGGCTTCAGTTGTGAAAGAAGTTAATGGTCGGAGTAAAGGTTTCTAAGACTGAATCAAAGCCAAACCCTTCTGTTTGACACTTGCTCATCTTGTTTTTTTTTTAATCAGATGACCACCATTCTGTTAAACTGGTTTGGTTGTATTATTCTGTGTTCTGTTTGACAAAGAATCAGGTAAAGGACTGTCCTTACTCTGTGTCTCATTTACACCGGCATGGACGGAAGCACAACCCATTACAAAGCAATTAAAATGCTAATTTCAATTGTTATTATTACCTTATTTCCTGAATGAGGCACCTGCAGGCTTCATCCTAGTGCTGTACATTGTAACTAGTCAGTGATTAACTTCTGCATTAGCCCGCTGATAAAGAGCAACTGAAAAGTCAAGAGCATAAATTGAGCAACAGACTTCCAGCGCCAGTTTCTGAATGAAGTCATTAGGATTCTGATTAATTAGATCTATTCTGACCTTCCAATCTCGTTGCTTCTGCCAGAACCAATAGATGTTCCTCTCTCTGCTTTTGTTCATATGGAAATAAAAATAAAGTCGTGGTCCTAGATGGTAGCTGCGACATTGTAATTTAAGGAGATTATGCTTTGATGTGACACCGGAAAGTGTTATCATTGTAACAGTGAAACAGATAAGAGTTAATTAACTGATAATGGCCCTCTATTCACTGAGATGAAAGTCAGTGAATAGAAATGAAATGGTGGGACTCAAAGAGAAAAATGGTAAGTCTGTAGATCTCAGAAGAGCAGCTGACTTCATTCCTCCTGATGAAGCATCACATTGGTATGGCATGAATGCTGAGTAATCATTATCACAGCTGCCACAACAATGAACTAAACCAAGCAGTATGAATTTCATCACGTCTCTTTCTATATAAACTGCACTATAGGCTTCTTGGAGAAAAAACTACACCTGCCATATAAAAGCCTTTGATCACCTGATGATGACCTCTTTTGTTCCCTCCTACTCTTCTTCCAAAACCCATCCCAAGACATCAGAGCAAATCGATGGTAACATCACCGTGAAACAGAACACTATTTTTGAGGAAAGTAAATGTAACAAGAGGGCAAGAAAAAACACAAATCTGCCTTCCTGTATGCAAGGTCTTTGATCAGTATTCGGCAGGGCAAGTTCGTTTTTTTTTTTTTTTTATCAGCTCTATCCTCCTCCCTCACAGATGAGAAACAATGTGCTTTATTCCATTACACTGTAAATCCAATCTCATGCTTCACGCTCTGTAGAAGAGTAGCAGGAAGAGGGAATGAATGAAATGACATGGGGAAATGTTGACACAAATCCCGCAATCCCTAAGGTGACACTAGTAGGTCACTGGGGTACTGTAGAGGGATTCTGAGCAATTAACCAATCAATTAAGGGGTTGATGCTGCTCCATGTAGCTATTACGGTACACGTGTTGCTGGAGTGAGAAGTGCGCACTGGGCTTGACAAAGCACCAAAGTTGGGCTGTTTATTCATTCCGCTGCCTATTCCAACCAAGAGGTAACACTTGGGAAATCAGTGGCCCTCCAGGGGGAAAGCTTTCAAGTATACAATTAAGAAATAATTAGCATTTTACTGCTTAAAATGCAGACTTGCACACAAATTGTGTTACATTATCACCACTGAGGGTAACAGAACACACTCTGATCTTATAAAAGAGAATGAAAATGTCTGAAAATGATTGGCTTCAGAGTGTACATCTCTAGAAACCCTGCATTACTGCCGTTGACTCTCCCAGACATCTGATGAACGCCTAAATGAATAATAGATCGACAGAAAATAAATAATTAATTCTTTAAATCTGTTGCAAACAGCTTGTAATATTCACTGATCTATCTCCTGCATGATTCATATGGAAATACAATGCCTTTAAAAAGCTCATAAGCTTCAACCGCTCATGAAGACAAGAGAGGCATTCATCTCCTGGCATCAGTTAACAAAATGTCTCATGGAACCACTACTGTTAACCGTTGAACACCGTTGGGTGCTGAGGAAGCTGATGTATGATTCACTGCTGGTGAAGCTGCTGTTGCTACAAAAACTGCTTAAGATGTAATTTTGAATGTTTGCTACATAACATCAGGTGTCTTAACTGTAAGCTGCAAATATGATCATAATCGCGTCAATCATAACGGACGTGACTGGTGCCATTGCACTGCCTCTAGGGTTTCAACTTGTTGGGATTCTTAATAGCGTAGACTGCTGAAATGGTTAATCATATTCTGTGCTATAGCCACCTGGCAATGCCAGCGTTGTGGAGCCAAGGATGGATGTCAGTCTGCTGGTGCTCCAGATTGTTTTGGGCTGATTGTCATGAAATGTTATACGGACATTCCTGACTTTGCCTTTGGCACCACTATGAGGTTGACATTTTTGCTTTTAATTGGATATCTCAAATACAGCTAAGAAATGTGTTGCAGATGTCTATGGTCCCCAGAGGATGTATCCAACTTTGGTCATCACCCAACATTTCCTCCTATGGTTTTAAGTAAAATGTCTCAACAACATTTTTAATTGGTTGAAAGGAAATGTGGTTCAGATATTTTTGTCCCCCTCGGTGGTCCATTCATTTTTCAGCGCTAAGTAGCTAGCATGCTAACTAACTAAACTAAGCTGGGGAACATGGTAAACATTGTGGCCTACCTACTTAGCGACAGCATTTTAGTATTGTTACTTCTAGCATGTTATAATGCTGACAAAAGAATTTAACTCTGAAGAAACCCACCCTCAACCCGGCTGATGTAAACAACTACAGACCCGTCTCTCTTCTTCCCTTTCTTTCCAAAACTCTCGAACGAGCTATCTCCAATCAACTCTCCTCCTATCTGCACCATAGTAACCTTCTTGACCCTCACCAGTCTGATTTCAAGGCAGGCCACTCAACAGAGACGGCCCTCCTTGCTGTCTCTGAGCAGCTTCACACTGCTAGAGCAGCCTCTCTCTCCTCTGTCTTGATCCTTCTTGACCTTTCTGTTGCATTTGACACAGTGAACCACCAGATCCTTATTTCCTCCCTTCAGGACCTCGGTGTCTCAGGCTCTGCTCTCTCCCTGTTCTCATCCTCAACGACCGCACCTACCGGGTAACTTGGAGAAGATCTGTGTCTGAACCTTGTCCTCTCACTACTGATGTCCCTCAAGGCTACGTCCTGGGTCCCCTCCTCTTCTCTCTGTACACCAACTCTCTCGGCTCTGTCATTCACTCGCATGGCTTTTCCTACCACAGCTATGCTGATGACACCCAACTAATCCTCTCTTTTCCCCGATCTGAAACAGAGGTAGCCGCACGAATCTCTGCCTGTCTGACTGACATCTCTCAGTGGATGTCCTCACACCACCTGAAAATCAACCTCGACAAGACCGAACTGCTCTCCCTTCCGGGGAAAGACTCTCCCACCCTCGACCTGACTACTACTATGGACAACTCTGTGTTATCCCTGACTGCTAGGAACCTCAGCGTGACACTCGACAGTCAACTCTCTCTTTCTGCCAACATCGCTGCAATGACGCATTCCTGTAGATACATGCTGCACAACATCAGGAGAATACGTCCTCTTCTCACTCAGAAGGCGGCGCAGGTTCTGGTCCAGGCTCTGGTCCAGGTTATGGTCCAGGCTCTGGTCCAGGCTCCGGTCATCTCACGTCTAGACTACTGTAACTCCCTCCTGGCAGGTCTACCTGTTAGTGCCATCCGACCTCTGCAGCTCATCCAGAATGCCGCAGCTCGACTGGTCTTTAACCTCCCGAAATTCACTCCCACTACTCCGCTCCTCCTCCGCTCCCTTCACTGGTTACCGGTAGCTGCCCGCATCCGTTTCAAAACATTGGTACTTGGCGTACCGTGCTGTGAACAGATCAGGTCCAGTGTACATCCAGGTCATGGTCCAACCCTACATCCCAGCCCGCTCCCTCCGCTCTGCATCTACCAACTGGCTTGTTGCTCCCTCGCTGTGAGCTAAACACTCAAAATCACGACTGTTTGCTGTCCTGGCTCCTAAATGGTGGAATGAGCTCCCCACCGACATCAGGACAGCGGAAACTCTGTACATCTTCCGCCCCAAACTAAAAACACACCTCTTCCGACTTTACCTTGAACAGTAGAACTTTAGTAGCACTTAAAATGGCACTTACTTTTAGCACTTTGTAGTTTGGCTTTCTTGAAGAAATTGTATTTTCTTGATTCCTGTTGTTCTGGGTTTTGTACCCTCATGGTTGAAATGCACTTATTGTAAGTCGCTTTGGATAAAAGCATCAGCTAAATGAAATGTAATGTAATGTAACTCTGCTACCTACATGCAACTGGCTGAGCTTTACAGAATCGATGTGGCTGTTGACTCTAAGTTGAGTTTGTTTTTGAACAAGGTGTTCATCATGATTTTTTGTAACTCTGCAGTCTAACTTAATTCTTACTGTTTATAATTTAATATTGTATCAATTAGTTAAAAAAAAAACTGGTGGTCAAATTTTTAGACAGGATACTTACACTAGCTGATAAATATCCGGTTATGTCTTTGAAGTGTATTACTAATTACCAGGGCTGATTAATTAGGTGATATCATAATGAATGCTGCCCAGTTGCACCCCTCTGCTCACCAGTTTATATTGTTTTTTTAAAAATAATCTTCCAGCACATGGTGATGTTTCTTTTCAATTTAGTGTGAAAATATAGAGTCTGCCCAGAACCACTCAACCATTACAAACTGTCGGGAGTCTCTTTCTTGCTTTTAGAGGCATTTACTTCTCACGAGCTCTCCATATAGTTTATCTAGCGTAACCTCACTGAAGTCCTTAGACATTTACTTTCATCTTGTCCAAAGGCATGCCTCAAAGATGGGAAAAGGTGAAAGTGACTCCGGGGGGTTGGGCATGTTCAAAGCCCAAGCAAAGAGTTTCTTCCTTTTTGCTGCATGGCCCAAATTTTCTTAAAAACAAGCAGGTGCTTCCATCTTATAATGCCATTTTGACGGTTCCAGCTGGACTGTGTGAAGACAGCTTTCCTGAGCTCATTCTCTCCATCAGTAGGCAGAGCAGCTCTTAAGACAACTTCAGAGGGAAGAGTCTCTGAACACACTCACAGGTGAATCATCAGCTCAGTACAGTTGTGTCTTCTTTGATAAATGAAAAAATAAATAATAGACTCTACCCTCTTCCACACAGCCTGTCCCAGCTCTGATGTGTACCCTCCAACTGGAGACTTGCCAGTAATTGAAATTAATTAACTTGTCCAATGTGGGGCAAAAACAATTACCTAACCACCCCTTTGCCTATCAACAAACCTCATTTCTCATGAGAAACATGAGTAGCATGCTACGATCCTTTGCAGCTGGCCCCTACAAGAGCGGTGCAGAGATGATGGATTTCTGTATTTCCAATGGTGCCTCTATTCTAATGAGTTCCTCAGCCATAATGCAGGCTCATTATAAACAAAGAACTGGATCTGTATTACTGAGAATAATAAGAAATGATAATATCCCGGTAATTACTTTGATTATTATCAGTTTTGGTTGCAGCATTGTTGGTTCTTTTATTTTCTTTAATGGGGCAGTTTATGGAAGTCAGTGTTAGCTGAAGAATACCAAAATTAAGTCTGTAATATGCAAAGAAAGTAATGTGCTACATTCACCAAGAACCCATATTTTAATGCAAGTTAAATATTTTTTCCAAAGCTGCTCAGTTTCTTCAGTCTCTGGAAACCTGCTGGACTTGCAAACAGTGGAAAAGCCCCTTTGATTTCTGAGGTTTTTCGTTTCCTTGCAGACCTGATATGCACACATAAATCAAGGTTTCCAAAACTCTGGGGATAAAAATGCACCGTAGCGAGAAGACCAATTTTGGTTCCTTGTGCATGGCTCTCTTACTCTGAGACTGCATCACGGTTCAGGATTATACCATCTCCCTTGATGCTGGTCAGTCTGAGTGGTGTAGGTATTTTTTATGTTTGAAAAAGACAATGGCACAAAGCATATCAGGGACATCTGAAAATGTGTACATGCAGTGTTTATGTATGTAATATTCGAGTGTATGACGGTCGCGCCCTCAGCTGGTGAGGACACCGACTTGGATGAATGTGTGCATTGAGAGAACTGACAGTGTTGTGCACGGAGAGGCCAGTGAAGTCACACTGAAACACAAGATGGTGTTGAAAGAAACAGATTGCTGCTGCTGAGTTAGAAATTGGGGGATTTATTCTAGTTTCCTGAGACAGTTTGGTCAGCGTTGGTGAACAGTTTCTCTGGTCTCCTGTGGCTAGAAGGAGCAGAGTGCAGTTTATTTGTCTGATTAATCTGAGATGCTGCACTCTGGATGTGAACCTCCATTAAGAGTGCAGCGGATACGGTGAGGGAGGGATGATTTTCTGCAGATACAGGTACATTTTAAGCTGACAATATTGCCACGGAAATACAAGATCCACTTTAGAAATGCATTTCTATACTCAGATACATTCACACAAAAGGTGTCATATGATCATTCATACATAGACAGACTATATGAAGTGACTTTACTGCTTCAACCTTTAAAAATGAACCTGAATTCTTTAATTGAGTGGTATTCCCCTTCTCACTCAGAGTCTGCCTTCAGAAGATTACAATGCACAGGAGATGGTGGTAGTTTTCCCCACTGTGACTTTTCTGGATTATATGCACCTTGAGTACTTACATAAGTGGCTTTATTTTTCTATCCATTTAGCCATGGGCAGCTTTTGCCTACTCTATCTCCACTTAAATTGCTTTTGGCTTCTCAAAATTACTGACTGGGAATAAAATATCTTCTTAACACAGAGATGGAAATCAGCAGGCTGCACTCTTTACTGTGAATGGTGGACATCATGCCCAGCAGTCACATACATAATTGTTCTCTACAGCCTCACCCTCTCCATTTTGACATTAATTAATCTAAAGCAATCTCCAAACTGCCCATGGGGCCAAGACCTCACGCCTCCAAACCTTCAATTCCCATGATTGAATTTCACAGAGTTCATCTCTCCTGCCCTTAACTTTGCCATTTCGCTAATGGTGATCGGGGGAAAGAAAAAAAAGACACTAAAAAGTAGAGTAGAAAAAAAAACTTTTACCATCAGCTGTATTCTTTTTGCTATCCATCATGGGCCATAGAGGGGAGGACAAAGACAAATACAGCCAGCCAGAATCTCAGCAGAAAGCAAGAAAGATGAACCCTTGGACTCTGGTGCTGCATTTCATTATTTCACTCAGTCCATTCATTCACCACCTTTGGACATATCTTGCCCCAAAAACAGTCTATCATCCCCCTACACTGCATTGTAACAGACATATGAGGACTGGACAGACCCACAAGGATAAGATAAAGATGGAGTAAACTTTCATAATGATGTTATAAGTAAGAGCAGGGAGTATAAAGTTCAGTCAGTGGAGCGCTCTATTGTACCAGGATCTCAACTGGTTTTAAATCCTAAACAAAGACTATGAGTCCACAGCCATACTATCATCTCGGTGAGGTTGTACTTTGGCACGGCATCGCTTTGTGGGAAATACTAACCTCAGCATGCAAATATGCAAGATGATACAAGTTTATACTGTATGTGTGGCACATTTCAACAAAAGGAAATTCAAAGTGCCTTACAGAGGCCATGAAAGGCTTTAAGACAGGATACAAAAGGCAGCATACGGAGACACATTTAAAAGTAAGATACCCTAAACTAAAATCCTATTGGACAGATTAAAAATTAGTATGAAAATGACAGTGCAGTTGAAGAGATGAATTAATGTCCCAGGTTTTGCTTGATAAATGCAGTGGCAAAAGAATATTCTTAAAGTTCCCATATTTTACACTTTTCTAGTGTTTTATTTGCTGTAGATATTTCTGTGGTTTCAAGTACCAAAAAACTTCTCAATGTACATTTATATCTTCTGTTTTTAGTTTCTCTCTGACGCTCTACCAAGAACACATTGCTCTGTGTCCGTGTCTTTAAGGCGCACTGAGATCAGTGACCTTGTCTTCTGATTGGCTGACTCTTTTTGGACGGATGCATGCCTAGGCCACTGCTTTGTTTTCTTACAGATTAATGGTGGCACAGTGGGCTATGCTAAGGGCAGATATGATCGTGAGTTTATTTATAAAAAAAAAAAAAATGTACTGTGACATCACAATCAGACCAGTTCAAACACCCTGTCCAAATGGCACAGTTACTAAATATAGGTTGTGTGCATTTCTCAATGGACTCGGCATTGACACTTATTTCTTATTTTTTGCACATAAACCTGCTTAAAAGACAAGGAAATCTGAATTTATACGACGTGGGACTTTCAAACCCTAATTGGAAAAAAACCTGCTAGTGGCGATGGCAACATTCAGATTTTTTAGCACGTATAATATTTACAATGTCCACCATCCAACTTTAGCTTGTTAGTAAGTAAGCTAAGTGGCACTAAAGACAAAGGTAAAGCTACCACTACTACTACTGCTACTGCTTTTGTGAGTATTTGGTCTTAAACCAAAGTACTGGACAAAATGAACCTTTGACGTGATGATCGTACAATAGGCAAAGTGAAGCCATCGCCAAGAAGAATCTAAATGTTGCCAAATTTCATGACAATCCATCCAGACCTTGCTGTCACAGAATTCATTATCCGGAACCATGAATGTCTGTACCAAATTTGGGTGATTCTGAGATATTTTCTGGGAAAAGTGACAAGTTTGACCGGCTAAACCGAGTGGTGGGCTTATCGATGGATCAGTATTGGCATTCTAATACAGGCATGATGTTAGCATGAATTATCTCATATCCTCTGCTGATAAATTAGCAACCATTTTGAAACTTAAACCTCTCAGTAGTTTTGCTGAGTCTGACACCTACAGAAGAGCTCTCTCCCGTTGAAAACTGCACTTCCTCAGACACCCTGACAGTTACGGCATCATTGTCCAATCCTTCCTCCGGTGGAGCGTGGCAGGGGAAGTAGACTTTGTGGAGTCCTGGCACTACAAGGCCCTGGATGCTGCTGCTGCAGGGGCACAGTAAGGCTGAGTAAGCCTGAGAAATCACACGGCTTTGGCCCTGCTGCAGCGTGGGATGCCTCATTGAGTCTGCAGGTATGGAGCTCAGAGTGAGGAATGACTGCAGTCTTTCACAGCTGGCCAGCTTCTCTTGCTCTCTCTCTCACCCTTGCTATCTTTTCATAGCTATGTCACCCCTTTTTATTCCCCAGCTCCTCCTCTCCTGGGAAATGACCAAAACACCTTCTTTTTTGGTCTCGTTCACTTTCCTGTGTCACCTCTCCCAGTCCCAACCCGAGTCAGCCAAACGTACAGTCATTCATGTACAATTGTGCATGTGTGCAAGAATGTGTTCGTGTTTCATCCTCATCCTGGGGAAATATTTCAGTCATGTGTCAGGGACTGTGTGGTTTTTTTTGTAGCTGGCTGGCTGTGTTTGCAAGGTGTGAGCTGATCTGGGGAATGGCAGAGAACTTGCATGACAGATGGCCTGTTTGACAGAGGGGATTTTTGGGGTTCAGCTCCGGTTAGCTGAGGTTTGGCACCAAAGCAAGGGCTTGGCCTGCTGTGAGTATCTCCTTCAATCACTGTATACAGACACACAAAATATACAAATAATCCATTACAAATGCTCGTCTTAAAAAAAAAACACAACAAAGAAATAAATACACATGCCAGGGATTATCCTCAAATGACTACTTTGTCCACTGTAGTAAGCTTTTTTTTCATACAGATAAAAGTTGGCTTTCATTCTCTTTAATCATGACATTATTTTGAAATATTGTTTAGTCACTGCACTTAATAAACTAGATCCCTGTTTTTTTTTTCTCCAAAAGCTGCAGGATAAAACAATAGACAAACAAACACAAATTCACCCCAGTGAGATCTTATATGACCCGGTGAAATAGAGGAGGCTCCCTCTGAAACTGAATTTTTTTGTGGTTGCCTGGCAACTTGAGTGCATTTGCCTGACATCAAAACAGGAATGGTGAGCAACAAAGGTGGCCACACACAGTCACATCCACAAACACACTGGAGGAGACCTGAATGCCAGAGTAGCTTTGATTCAATCTGTCTCAGGCCACCTGTCATGGACTAATGTACTCACAATCATCCATCACCGAGTCAGATGGTCCATTCAAAGACACTGCATTGTTTTTAGCAATGGATTTTGCATGCTCTGTGCAGTTTAGACATCTGAAGCTTCACTCTGAAGTTTAGCTGCAGCTGTGCAGGTTACACTTTTGGCTGTGAGGCAGTAAAACATATATTGTACGGAAGAGCAGACCATGCTGAGTTAAAGGAGGTCTGAAATTCCTGAAGCGAGGAGAGAAAGTTTTGGAGGTCACAGCATTTTCAGTGGGTGAAACATTTGATTCTCTAACTAAGATATGATGTAGTGCAAAGTCAGTTTAGTGTCAGAATTAAATTTATTGTTTCTTTTAGTTTCTGCATTCTATTTGTTAAGCATCACCCCTGCCTGTGGCATGTCTTATCTTAATCTGCTTTGATATTTTAAGAAAGCAGATCTGATCCCTTTGCATCTCCCTGTGCATCTATAGAAACGAAAAGGTTACCCACGCATTTCCCACACTTGCACAGAGGCCACTTGAAATGTAAATCTCAACTCTCCTTCCCCCTATCGTGGGTAGCGACATTTTTATGAAAATTACCTGATTTGAATTTAGATGTGGGTACACGGGAGCAGAGGCATTCACGGAGGCACGTACTGGTTTAATGAAGAGGCGTATTAATAGGCTGTTGTTGACTCCGCTATATGTCTGTCAAAAAGACAGACTAGCTTTTTGTCACAGCCCTAAAGCTGTGTGCGACACTTTGGGCTTTCAGTGCTTGATAGAGGCTGCGTTCACACCAGGGGATAAATAGGTAATTGAGCTGGAGATGGTAGTATTAAAATACACAAAGGCACAGAAACACAGCAGTCACTCTGCCTCGTTTTCCTCTTCTCTATCTCTCTCACACACACTCATATCAGACACTGTGTGTGTATTTACTTTAAAAAAAAAAAAAGAAGAAGATATATTTGCTGTTGGATGAATGGAATAATGGCTTTTGTACAGCAGTTACTAAACACTTTATTCATAGCTGGGTCCCAGTGGGTACACATATGCATGACAGGGTTCAAACACCACTTTCAGTAAGCATCCTTTCTGCTGAAGTGTCCTTGAAACTGAATTCTCAACAGTTCTGCCACTGAAAACAGTTTGGGGGATTTATAGATACAAAGAACTGCAATCAGTTAAAAAAAAAATAAAGTATTGGGATCTCTCTATACATGGGTGCTGTCTAAATGAAGCCAAAGACTCCAATAATGACCCAAAAATAAACTTTGCTTCAAGGGTGAATGCTTATCAGAGACTGCAATAACTTCTGACCTCCCTGGAAGAGACAAGCCAAAGGAGTGTTTCGCTGCTGGGATCGATAGAGCACCATCAAGATGTCAAAATAGCTGAAAATGTCTAAATCCCACTCGTCCCACTTGTAGCTCCAGCGTTCAGTGGGCTGTATTCCTCTACTCCACCTGCAGGACAGCTGTGCGCCGCTGCCACGTCTCTCCGCGCTGCTGGAGTGGACGCGCAAAAAGTGGGGGCGCAGTCCTCATGCAATCAAAACCCTGCTCGTGTGCTGCGCAGCTGTGTCTGAGGGCAGAATTGGACACATCACCCTCCTCCACTCCTCTGGCCCTTTCTGCACCAGCACCGGCCGTTTTTAGTTGAAGGAAAGTTTTGTCTTTTTTTCAACGCGCCGCTGCTTTTTCGCACCACCCCACAAGAGCGGAGGCTTATTGTCTGTGGCGCAGCGCGACAGTGCGGTGTCCGATTACAAACCGTGCGCCGAGGAGCCACCACCGGCTCAGAGCGCTTCTCAGTGGGGCAGAAATAGCACACCGGGCTCCGGAGGGACGACGAAGAGCACAGAGGAGTCTCTGCAGAGAGAGGAGTTGTTTTTTTTTTTTTTTTTTTTACCGAGGTCGATTTCGGACAAAGAGACACAGCAGAACTGAGGATATTTCATCTTCAGCTCATCTTCATTTTCTGTGTTTCCTCAGTCTCTTCTCACCGGGACAAGACACGCAGCTTCGTTCCTACTAGATGAACGGGAGTTGGGCACCTCACTTGGTAAGAAGAGACAGATTTTTAGAATGAACTGTGCACCTGCTTTATTATTACTCCGAAATGTCACAGAGTTCTGCAGTCGTTTCTCTTCTTAACGCAACGCATTTGTTTTCTCTTGATCATAAACGGACGAGTTTCACTCACTATCAGATGCTCAATTTTGCGGTGATATCATTCGTGAACATTGATTGAAATATATTGCTGGAATATGTCAGTATCGAACAGTAAACAGACACTAATCCACAAACCCACAATATCGTAAATAATGTTTTAGAAGTTTTGCGTTGTGCTTTGCTGTGCCTGGCCGCTTGGTGGTGCTGGCAGAGTGCAGCCACCACCAGGTACCTCCGAGCTTTCATCAAATCTTTGTATCCAAAGACTTTCACAGCAGTACTCGGCCTTTCTAATGTCTTATTACAGTTGATTAGGGTCTGGCATAATCACCAAAAGCTTCAGTAACTGAAGTCTACAGAATTTAGTGCAACAGTTGCACTCATGTATTTACGGAGAAGCTTGGAAGGTGATCATGATGAAAGAGAATAGAGGAAAGGAAAGACAATAGTGTGGCAAACAGCAGTGCAGCAGCCCTGACAATATAAGTGGTTCCACAGATGGTGTGAAAGTTGGGACATTTTCATAGTAATGGTTTAAAAACATAATCACACTTTAATAATTCATACATTTTGTCCAGTTACGATTATCTAATGTAACTTTTAAGGCACCTGCACCCTGCATTATTGATAGAGTAAAGATGTGTTGGCCATTATCTCACTGGTTTGAATGCAAAAAGGATAGGGAAAAAATGGGTTCCCTTGACGAGACGCTGATTGTGTACAGTATAGTGCAAGTGTTTTATATTTTATCGCAGTAGCTACTGTAGATGTGCCAAGTTTATTTTATTTTGCTCTTCCCTTTGTTGAGGTATTCAGACCTCCCAGCCACACGTCTTAAACTACATGCCTCTCACTGAGTTGCAGAGCCAGAGCTGTCATTGAAGGCTTTCACTTATGGCTTTGTTGAACTATCAAAACGTTATTTCACTTGTAGAATAAAGGCTTCATTTGACTTTTGTCTTACACTTCAAATTCCAATTTACGCAAGCAGTGCCCTTCAACAAAAGCCAACACGTTTGTGTGCTTGTCAGAGTTGGTCAAAAAGACTCAGAAAAAAAAGGATAAGTTGAATGTATAATGGTAAAACATCTCTTGGTACTATAAGAAAAAAAGGTGATTGGTGTTGTGTGCAGTTATGAGGTTCAGGTGCTACACGGCTCTGTTCTGTCAGCAGGTTTAGATGAATGTTTATCTCCAGCTGTGATCATGCTGATGAGTGGTATGATTGAGTGGACATGATTGTTAACGAAATCATTTATTCACCATTGTTTTGTTTAGGTTTTTTTTAAGGCCTAAGGCAAACACCTTTTTAGAAAGCAAGCACATTTTTACTCAGATGCTGTTTCCCGAGTTTAAAGCCTTTAGCATATTCTTCTCTATTCCATTGGTATTCAAAGGGTCGACAGTTGTTTTGGTCGTGTGAGCTTACAGGACATGAAAGTCACATTTCTGATAAACGCAGTCAGCTTCCTCTGATCTGAAGGCCTCAGACACGTGAAGATGCTGTGGCTCGTCTGTCCTGTCACACTGTGCTTACCAGTGGCAATAAGTGACCCTCGTACAGATGGTAGAATTACTTCAGACTCACAGTTTCCAGGCCTGTATTAGACTTTAGATGCTAAAATCTCTCCAGAGGAAGAGGGAAAAAAAGTACAACACAAGAGAGTGACACTGAAGATGCAATAGTGCTGATTCAAGAAATCATGTGACATGATGCTTTTTGGCAGACGTTACCAGTTTTCTAAAGAGATACTGCATCATTAAAGTTGAAGTGATTAGTTCGTCCACAGAGAAGAGAGAAAAACTAAAAGATTACAGGAGCATGTATTTTGATACGTCATTAATTATTTAAGTAACTTTTAAGCCAGATGACTGGTTGTAGCTCCTCAGATGTGAATATTTGTTGGTTTTCTTGGTCTTTTTTAATAGTAAATTTTGGATCTTTGTGGTTTGGACTGTTGGTTGGATAGACAGGAAAACAGAATATATCAACAATAGGCTTTGGGAAATTGTGATGTGCATTTTCAGACTCTTTACAGACTAAAATAATGGTTAACTGAGAAAATAATCATCAGATTGATCAATAGATAATCATTAGTTGTAGCTCAAACAGCATTAACACTTGCACTTCTGCCTCTTTAGAGTCATAACAGTTGAGTAGCAGATTGCTGCAGTAGTATGGAAACCAGCCACACATTCCAGCACTAAGTGTAGAGCTGCATATGATTAGCGTGATTGATATTTGCGTTGTGTTGGGAATTTGCCCAAGCACTGACACAGAACAGCGGCGCACACACACAGCAATTAGTCCCAGCCAAGAGAATCCAGCGATGAAAATGACCCCGGCGGCCTCAGCGAGCTGTGTGGTCGCCATGGAAACCGATTGAATGACAAGCCCATTGTTGTCGACCTTTGTGATTCGATGTTCCCCCCGGGGTCGAGCTCTGTCGGGAGTGAAAGTGAAAGGCATTATCATGCACGTGTAAACTAAACAGTCATTACCCTCTGGCCCCTCGGTGCTCTTTAAGGCCTTTTGGTTACTTATTTATCTGACACCCGCAAGACGGGGCTTCAGGATAGTCTGTGTCTGTGTACATACAGCCTCACAAAAGATCTGGGTTTATTGGCCGACAGTTGCATGGAAGCCCCGATTTCACAAATTCTCCTCAGTGGATGATTTATTGCTCTTATGCGAGTAAACTTGGAGGTTCGCACAATAGTTGGAGTAGCTTGCTGTTCTTCCCTGCTGTGCTTTGTCCTCTCACCACCACAGGCTATTTATACATCAGAACCACTTTGCCATTATCTCATCCCTTCCCTTGTTCCTTCTGCTACTTCTGTTTTCAGGACTGTGGTGGAACCAGAGTTCTGTCACATATTAGGAGACACTAATTCAAAATATCTGTGTTCATTTTTAGTGATCTTTTTTTAAATTTTACAATAACAATGTATTTAGATTAATCTCTGACCTATCCATAATAGAGACAATTTTAAGGTTGTAAGTAAACATTTGTTTTTTTTTCTTTCCATTTTTGTCATTGCCAGTCATTTGGTAAGATGGTGCAAACCTTTGAGTAGCCATAGCAACTTATGGCAACTACAAGGTTTCCTACAGGAGATTTGAGAGGCCGTTGGTGTTTGAAAGTATGTGGGTCACAAAGGGAATGAAAATAAAACTTTATCATCCCTGCCACTTCTGTTCTTTAAAGGGCAAAGCATAACAACTGTTGCCATAGTGATCGTGAAGAAGACATCAAGTGGGATGCACAATGCAACCCTGTGTCGTCTGTTGTTTGTCCTCACAAAATTCTACACGACGGCTACGCTGCCGCTAAACACGTTGAGATCGGTTACCATCAAGGTCAGCAGTAAAAGGTTTGGTGCTTTAGGAAAACAGGCATGGTGCCATTATTTCAAAACACACATCGTGGCTTTATTTTCTATGAGGAATATTATATCATAATGCTTCACAGCTGGAGTAAAGTGAGCCAAAATGAAAACACAGCGCGAACAGAATTAAGATTGATATGTTAAAAGAGCTGGAAATGAAGTGATAAAAAGTGGATGTGCTTGTGTGTAAACAGGCACGCGCACGCACACGCACACGCACACGCACACGCACACACACACACACACACACACACACACACACACACACACACACACACACACACACACACACACACACACACACACACCAGTTCTCTGATGGGACAAATCCTTGTAAAACAGGCAGAGGAAGCTGTGGTAATTTCACACTGCATGCTAAACAGCAGAAACAGCACAAGGGCAGGTGTAGGAAATAATTTGAGTTCAGAATGCGGCAGGGAAGCGCAGGCGAGCGATATGTGATCCTGGATGCGCTATTATTTCTGCTGCTTGAATCCAAGAATGAATGTCTGCAGTTTGAGTAAAACATCCACTTTCATGTCCACACGTCAGAGGGAATTAGCGCTGCTAAACCAGCCTTCACTCGCCAGCACTGTTACACTACATTACCTCTGTCCTTCTCTCCACTACAACCTCAAAACCCCTCTCAAATAGCAGCTGAATCTGTCTTTTAACCATGATGCCAGCACAGGAAGTAGAGGGAGACTCTATTTGGGTCACGATTAAATAATCCCCAAAGCCTCTTTTTCACTATAAGGGATGAAGAAGATGTTTGAAAGGTTAAACAGAGATGGTTCCAAACTTCTGTGACAACAGGAGAAGCGATTATTGTAAAGTTATTTAAGTTTGGAGTTTGTTGTACTTTTCCTGTACTTGTATTGGTATGAGAGAGAGAGAGCAGCTGAGGGGAGAAGAAGACAGGAGTGGGGGAGAGTGTGTGACAAGGTGTAATGAGTCAGGGGAAAAGAGGTGAAAAGAGGATTTTAAAAAGAGAGATCGAGGAAGAAAAAGCGAAGAGGCTTTGCTGCTCTTTGTTTATTGACTGATTGAGTGCCACAGAGCCATTTGAAGGGTGAAATGAGTCATGAGTTGTCATCAAACACACATGCCGACACACACAGAGGGAAACATACTCCTTTTTTTTTTTTCCTCCCCTCTCCGGGCCGTCACCCAGCTGTATTTCTCTGGAAGATGAATGACTTTGAGGCATGAATGAGAGGTTCATTTGATAGCGGCGCTCAGCTCGTATATTTCTCTTTTGTGGGAGCTTCTTCTTTCAGGCTGCAGCTTTTACCTCTGAGGTGAGAGCAAAACTGGACTGCCTCCTGTGAGACTTTGACACTCTTTGCTATGTATAGTCGCAGCTAAATTAGCAGCCACCCATTAAAGCAGGTGCATGGTCGTGTGGCTTTCTGTGTATTTACCTTTGTTTGCTGTATGTTTACCATAGCAGCAGGAGGTGGTAATTTAGCTGGAACCTTTCTCGGATTAGAGGCGTTTTTACGCCTCATGGGACGTGCATGGTTGCGTCTTATCTTTATGGAGCATATCATTATACGATAAGAAGCTCTTTTGATGTGATGTGTTTAGAGCTATCTGAGTTTCATCTATTGCAGCGTCGCAAACAGCCAGAGTAGCTCTAATTTGATCAGTGAGGGGATATAAATAAAGAAAATCCTTTAATCTTCGGCAAATGAAAACATTTATCTCTACTTTGAAATCATTACGAAAGGCTAATCAGAGCAATATCCTAGAAAAAAAAAAAGATATTCAAGTTGCAAGAGGACACTTTTCCTCAGCAGATGAATGAGAAAATGAAATTACAGAGCGTGCTATATTCCTTTTATCCGACCTTATATGAAAGTTTGCGATAACATCTTAAAGATAAAGCAGCCCACTGCTTGTAGTTCGGCCGCGCAGAAAAAATGGGAACAGAAGAGAAATACGGAGGGAGATTGGAGGGGTGATATGAACAGTGAAAGGGAGATTGGACGAGGCTGATAAAGGTGAAAAGATAATTTTCCCAGACAAAGAGGGGAGACGCCTGGTTTGTGAATGGGAAAATAAAGGGTAGAAGAAAAAAACGAAGAGATGGAGATAGAAGGGGGATGATACAATGACTGATGAGCAAAAAGGCAGGACAAGCTGGTTTTGGGGGAAATTGTTAAATGTATAAGGAGGATTTTCCCTCAAGAGGCAGCAGTCTGGTCGGTCCCTGGATGCCTCTGTCTGCTGGATTCAGCTGTCAGTGCTACAGAAGTCCATTGAGAGAGACAGACAGAGAGCCAGCAGGCAGGACAGAATGGGACAAGAGAAAGGAACGCAAAGAGAAGGAAAGATGAGTCAAAGACAGGAGACCGATACAGAGGGAGAACAGTGCTGACAGAAAAAACAAGATAAAGGAAGAGAAAGTGAAGAAAAGGCGAAGGGGACATGTCTTCGTCACTTTTCAAAATCTTCAAAATCCCCTTCACTCTTAAAGTTTTAGTCTGACTTACTTAAAGATATCTCTCCAAACAATGTCCCCTCACTGTGAACCCGCAAACATTCAAATGTTGTCATCAAGTTCCAAAATGTGGTTTTGCTCACCTGAGTCGCTCTCAATTAAAAGCAGATATTTGGGAGACTGTTTTGCCCTGAATTTCACCTCTCAGGCTCGTAGAAAGTGAAATAGATTTCAACTTTGAAATTCAAAATTATTTTATTTGGCCATGTGTGTTGATACACTGGAAATGTTTTTATGATTTCCAGCTGCTCCCAACAGACATCTAAAAAAAAACACACACCATAAAGAACCCTCTTAACAGAAATAGAGTAAGACTGAAGTTACACTGTACAGTGTTAATAAAATGTATAAATAGAATAAACATGTACACACCCATACATTAGTGATATAAATTATGCATTATATATGTATATGAAGACACTGTTATGTTGCGAGTTCCCAATGATGTCCTTTTCATAATGGAGACAGTTTGTGGAGACAGTTTGTGTCTCTACCGGCAGGGAGGAGTTTAAGCAGGTTGTGTGCATGGTGTTCGGGGTCAGTCATGATTTTACCTGCACTCTTCCTGACCCGAGAGGTGTATACCTAAACAAAGTTTTTCATTTTAATACTCACTACTTCTACTCCCATATGTGTCAGCAAAAAAAAAAAAAAAAAAAAAAGACTTTTTACTCTGTCATAATTACTCGACAGCTTGTCAATAACTATTTTTCAAACTGAGATATTATATGAAAAAACATGATTAGCTTAAAAAATATACTGCTGCATGAATGATGAAACCAGAGGTTCCCAACATCTTTGGCTTTTGAAAAAGAAAAGTATCTCATTGAGGCTGTTGGCAGTTCAACTAAAGAGCCATTTACCCTCTAAACGTCTTCCATTAATAATCTCTGATGTCTCTTGTGACCCTCTGAAGGGGCCCGACTCCTTGGTCAGATACCAGGGGACTAAGATACAAAAAGCCTATGAATTAACTACCCAACACCTACAAGCAGTAAAATGCTATGTACACAGTGATGCATTCAATCTAATAATGTCCTATTTAATGATTAGCCACATATACTGTATACCCATGCTTCTGCATTATTTTTGTGCGTGTGTGTGTGTGTGTGTGTGTGTGTGTGTTAAACATGCAAAAACTGAACATAAATCAGAGGTTAGCAAAGGCAGAAAAACAACATTTGTTACCATAAAGTATCAGGTCTCTATCAAGGAAATTAAAAGGGATTTTAAAGTAGAGTCAGCGCATTAATAATGGAGCCATTTGCGTAATATTTTTTGCAGGACCTCTGACTTAATTGAGTATTTAAAATAAAAATCTAGTAAGAAAACATAGTGGTGTGGTAAAGAGCTCCTTCACATGCCACTATTGTTTTTCCAAAACCTTGCAAACACAACACACTCTCCAGACACGAGACTCTCATGAGTCATGCCCTTCACCGGTGTGCATTGAGCACTGATGTGAATGTGTAGTCTACACGATCGTAGACACAATGCTGCCTCAGTTCTGAAGGTGAAACGACACATGGAGGATGTGTGGTCTGATCTAAACCATCAGCAGCGAATAACAAACCACTTATTATTCCTTCTGAATAACATTTCATTCTGGCTCGAATAAACCATCAGGAAGAATGAGCTCTCAGTTAGACACTGCATGGCTGTATGCCAGCAGTCAGTACCTTATTTTGTACGCCGAGCTGACTTAGATTTTTTTTTTTAAGCTGTGTGCATGAGAACAAGTGGTAATTTTGGGTTGAATACTATTGTACGTAAAGTGGGAGTTTAGTTTCAAGAGATATTTTGTTGTGGGACATTAAGTCTCGCCATGGTACTGGGTTTTAGTGATAAGGATATCAGTTTCTGCAAAAGACAATGTAGTAATTCTAGAGGTATTGCTAGGAGTATCCTTTTTGCCATAGACAGTGTTGGTTGGCTAATACAGTGGTCTGATTATGCTGTTCATGAAACAAGAGAATGTTTCTATTCTCCTGCTCCAGCTCTATTGTGTTTCTGTGCTCCCCAGAGAAGTGAGATATGTTCAAGAGTTGTGCTGACTCTCTGCCTGTGCTTCTTCCACCGTGCTGCCCTGTTGGGACTGAAGTGGATTGTTTAAAGATTCTCTGGGAAGAGATGTGTCCCCCCCCCCCGTCCTTGCTCTTGCATAGAAAAGAGAAAACTAAAATACAAAGAAACAACAAAGTGCCTAAAAACCCACATCCCAATGTACACATATTTTAAGGTGTGCACTGTGTGCGTTTGTGTTGTACAGAGGAGATGAGCTTTAAACCCTGCAGCATCATACAATGTAGGCCGAGATTTGACTGCAGGAGAGAAACACAGGCTGTCAGATAGGCAGAAAAGTGAAATAATCAAATAAATCCCCAAGAATAAGCAAACCACATAGAGTCAAGGCAGTAACAACAATATCTGAGTGTACAAATATGATGAATATTAATAGTTCTGCTGTTTATTTCACATACAGCTCATGTGAATGTGTCAGGGCTCAGGAGGTCAGCGGGGTGCAGAGCCACTAAAAGGAAAGGTTCAAGTTACACTTTCTCAGAGATGAGTCTGTTCCTGTTTGTTGACCTCAGCTTGACCAGACCCAACCCTAACCCCGACTCTCCTGCTGCTCCTTCAAATAGATGTACACAGCGGTATGCAAGGAAGGTGCACATATGCATGAAACACACTCTTTTACTGCTAATCATGACAGCAAGGGGACTAAGAGAAGAGAAGAGAAGACTATTACCTGATTTTCCTTAACAAGGATAAGCCGAGAGCAGCTCTGGCAAATCATTTCAAATGGAATGAAACAGGTTTTTGTTGTAGGAAACCTTTGCATTTGTTTTTGACTTAAGCTTCTGCAGAACTCCTCAGACCGGCGCAGTGAGGGAGGGGAACTCCTACGCAGAGGGTACATTTCCTCTGGACTTGCCCTACCACAACACTTTGTTGCTGTGCTCTTGTTTTCATTAAAAATAGACCTCTGCCCTCATGGAGCAAGGGCACTGTAGCATCCTGATCTATTTTGTGCTCCACACTGTTCCCCAAAGGCTTTCTGGGTAGAAAAGTACTCCTTGCACTGCAACAGTTAAGGCCAGAAGGGGATTCTTTCCTGCAGGGTTGACGTCTTTTTTTTTATTGACTTTAGAAAAGCACACAAAAAGGAGTTGTATTGCACAATGTGAAGCGGAAACTATTGCTAGAGACCATCAGGCAGCTGATACTCGGGAGGTAATTGTGCAAGTAAAGGTTGTTTGGGTTTTCTGCTTTTTAATGCCTCTGCTGGTGTTACAGAAAACGAAAATTTGCAGCTGGAGATCAACGAAGCAGACTTTTCTTTTCCTTTTCCTCAACCCCGCTGCTACTCCCACCCTCTACCCCACTGTGCACTGAAAAACCTCATGTTAATACAATAGTATATTCATCCCCAGAGGGGAGCAATCTTTTTAACTCGCCTTCCTCTGATATGGGAAGGTCAGAGTGCAGGATCGGGATGCAGTAACTTACTCAAGGGCACTAACAACCCTCGGTTTCAGTTTTATTGCCAGTGCTGTGTGTTAATAGGCATGAAACAACAGCAGTCGCTGCCTCCTGGAGCCCTTTCTTTCCAGCCACCAACGGTGGCGGTGGCAGGTCTCCCTGCACACAATGAGGTCTATGTAACCTGTCATTGTCATCAGCAGAGCTCCACACACCCACCCTAACTCCCTCTCCACCTCCACCCTCGGGCCCTATATATCATAATTAACACTTTCTCATTCCAAATCTATGTGTCGTCTTGGCCTGTTTAAAAAAAAAAAAAAAACGTGTGTGTTGTTTTAGTACTTGCACATGTGCACAAGTGCACACTCCCAATGTGATTTTCTCACCATCTCAGATACCCAGGGTTCATCAGTTTTAGCTGAATCAATTATAGTAATTGGCAGATTACGGGCACTTTTCTCCATCTTTGATTCTCACTTTTTAGTGCTACTAAGTCGCCTTTTTTCTCTCTGACATTGTGAATCAATGACAGTCTGAGCGCTCACTGAACTCCTGAGCTTTTCGGAAGCTGCACAAGCCAATTAGGTGTTGGCAAATTATTAAAAATACCTTGAGCACAAAATGTTTCAAACATCAATTTCTGCCATATTTAGCCGCAGAGCATGATTACGGGGAAGGAGGTAAAGGATGTTAATTATAGTGTACAGCCACATGATTTACTGCTAATGTTGTAAAGCAGTGATCGCACAACGTACCCAAAGAAACAATTACGCAAATCACAGATTTCATTCTGCTTTAGCGGCTGGACTATAATTTAGCTGAATGTCTGATTTGGTGTCTGGTTCCACAATGTCTGTCACTCAAAATTACCTGCTTCTTTTCTCTCTTAACCCCTCACCCCACACACACACACACACACACACACACACACACACACACACACACACACACACACACACACACACACACACACACACACACACACACACAGAAGAATGTAGCTCAGCGGGATGATTAATGCAGATTATCCAGCTGTATCACTCGCTTGAAAACAAACAGCTTTTGCACTAGATACATATTTTGGCTTGCAACACGATGAACGCTGAGCTTAGTTTTGGGATATGCAGCAATAGTGGTGTAGTCACAGATGGTCAAAGTAAAAGTGGACGTAAACCTTGTGAGTTGAGAGGTTAAGACGTAACAGTGTTGGACTTAAGCACACCTGGAGGCCACATGTGGATCACCCCGCCTGCCTCCACCAGCGTCCCGGGTTGGAAAACTCCATTGTCATCATTATAGCTCAGGGTGGAGGGGATCATTAAGTCATTATTTATGTGCTTTCTGCTGTTTTATCACCTCCAGACAGTCTCACAATGCAGACACCCACACTCAGGGCCCCAGAAGAATAACATAATTGTATGAGGCAGCCAGGGGGTCCCGCCTAATAGAAAAAGTGCAGACATTAACAGTCTGGGCCAGCTGTAGTGACGACTCCCACCCACCCCCTCCTCTACATCCCCACCCCCTTTGTTAGACTCATTTACACCTCGTGTTGTTTATTTTTATTTATATGCTGCTCCCTGAATGAGCCCTCACTTCCAGATTTTGTCCAGATTGAGGGATGAGGGAGCAGAGGGAAAGTTTTTACAGGCAATTTCCCCCTTTTACAATAGTTGTAGTCTGCTGGTTGAGCTCAGTTAAAACTGCATCGCTGCCGGAGCACTTTAAGCTTCCTCTCACTCAATTTCAGCTTCTTGCCTCTCAATATTTTTCTAGCCTGTAAAAGTGGACAGGTTTTTTCAGGTATTTTTGGTTGAACTGCTTAATTTCAAGCTGTGCATCCTGTTTTTTGCCAGGCGGTGAGTTTGATTCACATAATATTATGCCATGATGGATGATTATAGTCATTTGAATGCAGCTTACATAAAACAAAACCTCCCAAAAACCTGAGTATGTTCATGAAAACAGAAACATGTGGGGTGGAAGTGGTCTAAAACATCCACAAGACACGGGACCTGGGTGTTAAACAGACCTGCTCTGTGTTGCACCTGGAGCCGTGGCTCCCGTGAAAGGCCAGCTCTCTGTACACCGCAGTCTCAGATACTCCGAATACCGCTATTTCCCCTGGTGTTTCCTTTCCCTTTAGTTTAAAAGACTGTTGTTTTTCCAGCTGTGCCCGACCACCTCACCTACAGTCTGTCCTGTTGTTTTCGTGCCCTGATTCAATTATCTCTGTGGGACCGCTCTCCTGACACATGACATACACGCAAGTGGACTGCAGAGACGTGAGGGACTACACTTTCATGGCATGTGGTGTGTGTTATTTACGGCGATCCCAGGCACTCCTCATAGTAAAGCCACACTTCAACCCCGACCCTTCTTTCCTTTCTCTGAGGTGCTGCTACACTAGTCTTTCTTTCCATCCACAGCCTCGGTTCGGTTAATCCCCTCCATTCTCCCCCTCACTCGTCGCTCCTTTTGTTCCTGCCTAACCTCTTTCACACCCCTCTCCTCTTAACTCCAACCTCCTCTATCCTCGACCCGTCCCTCAATTCCATCTCATCCGACCTCTACCCGTCATCCTCTCCTGCATCTCCTTACTCCTTCCATCCCTCTTGTTATTACCGGCTTCTCTCCAGTAATCTACCTCAAGTGACCCTAAACGACTTTCTCGCCCCAGCTCCCTCTCCAGTCCTTTGCCCCTTTTCTTGTGAAGAGCAGCGAGACTGAAGGCCATTACTTCATCGAGTTTCAGTCTTTCAGACAGCTGAGCTGCCTGGAGCCTCTAATAAATTACTGTCAGACACAAGGGGACATAAGTACATTCACTCACATGCACGTTCATACGTCCAAATGCAAATGAAGAAAAATAATATAATGCAGCAAATATAGGCAGGCATCCACACAAACCCGCTGGAGTGTTCAGCTGGAGAAAAAAATTGCAGTGGAGTTATAAGACTTTGTTGCGCACTTCACGCTTACATTTGTTCTGACACTGACTGCACACAATTGAACAAAACAAGTTAGTGTAACCTTGTAATTATTCACTTCTGGGTTTCTGTGATGGTGTGAGACACTTTGGTTCACTGACACGAGACTGAAAATCAGAGGAGCAGATGTCTGTTAAAGCTGCAGTGGGGAACTTTAGTCTACTCCTTCTACCAGTTAGATTAATAACAATAACACTGTCCACACATACTAAGGCTTCATCATAGCCTAATCTGTGATGCTGCTGTAAACGGATAAATTGTCTCGAGCGTCAAAACCTCTGCAAAATGTCTCTTTTCACTATCATTTGGTCCAATAATAATTGTAGTCCAAAAGAGCTGCATGACCGCATTATTTTATCTCCATTCAAATTAGCATGTCGCTAAACAGGAAGTCTCTGCTGCATGCTCTACCCGTAGACTTTGCATTTATCCGACCAGCGTGGGAATGTCTCACCATACAACAGATTTTAAAATCTGTGAAATACAGAGATTAACCTGGTGGTGATAATCAGCATTCATTCAGTTATACAGGTCCGCGCAATAGGTTTAAATAGTGCCAAGTTGGTAGTTATCTTCCACCTATGTTGACCTTGTAAGGAGGCGATCCAGATAAATAAATTTAAAAAAAGACCTTATTCATTTTACATAATACGAAAAGGCAGGAATATAACAACTCTGTGAAGTTGTCTGATGTGATCATATTAGCTTGCTATTACTTTGTAGGTCACTATCTTGTAGGATTAACATAACAGAGAAAATTCTGTGGTCAAATGACCCCAAGGCATTAAAAAAAACATCCTCGTACGTGTGATTGAATTATGCATCTGTGAGGATACATGTAAACATATTTGCAAACCTACACAGAGGAGGTGTATTAGTAACCAGAGGTCACAGAAGAGCTAAAATAAACACCTTATTGTGACCTAGACACAAGCATTATGGATAACTGTAGATGCTGCACATGTATTTGCAAGTGACAATCACTTCTGAAACACCTAACCTCTGTGAAACACACTCCTGTGTCTCAAATTAGCTGATTGGTTGATACAACATCCGGTATGGGTGTGTATTTCAGAATATGAATCCCAAGTGATCTTTTAATATAAATTCCTGTTTAAGGCGTTTAATATAATTGCCAGCTTTATCATTTGTCCCATCTTCTAAGTTTTCTCAACATCTTGGATAAATGCGACTCTGCTTCCTCGCATAGACTCCTAATCATTTAAGGTAAAGAAAACACACACACACACACACACACACACACACACACACACACACACACACACACACACACACACACACACACACACACACACACACACACACACACACACACACACACACACACACACACACACACACACGCAGCCAAGAGAAGCGCAATTCTTCATAGATTCATACATCACTCACGCAAGATATAAAAAAGTACTTCATTGGTGTGACTTCAAAAACACTGGAGCTTCAAATGGTTATTTTACATTTTTAAATCTTGTGCTGATTATTTCTCAATTGTTTAAAAAAAAAAAAAAACACTCATTCCCCAGAGACCGAGGAGATCTTGTCAGACTTCTTATTTTATCTGACAATCAGAATCAAACCCAAACATACTCTGATTACAATGATATGTAAAACAGAGAAAAGCAGCAAATCCTCACATTTGAAAAGCAGAAAATCTTTTTTTTTTTTTTTCAGTTGATTAATACATTTACACATTGTCAGATTGTTTCAGCTCTACAAAAGACACAATCTCTTTAAATCAAGATGCACACAAAACCCACATGAACACTTATCATAATGGCCTGTGGTGAAAGAGACATGCAACTGAATCAATAAGGCTTGAAACACTTATATTGGTAAAACTATGCAAGGAAGTACACGTTTAAACTCACAATCACAAATGAACATGCATGTAAACACAAACTGATAGAAGTGGGTCTGATGCACACTGACAAAGAGGCATTTCAGCAGTAATAGATACCGTACATCTGGCTCAGGTAAACATCTGTGAACACATATTTTACACAGGCTTTAAGGTGGGGAAGAAACCACATCACACACACACACACACACACACACACACACACACACACACACACACACACACACACACACACACACACACACACACGCGCGCGCGCACGCTCACACACATGCACACGATCACACACATGCACACATACACACATACACACAGAAACAGGCAGAAACATCTGTTTTTGGCCTACAATCAAGCCCAGATGGACCCCGGGGCTGGTGTCAACAACAGCAGAGACCACATATTAAATACACCCAGTGTTCTTGTGACTGACTCTTGGGGATTTAAAGCTTTGAGGGGGTATGAACTAAGACCACAACCTGTAATTGGTATCATAATGACACAGGAAGGTGTTTTCAAATTAATATGCGCCATAATTTCAGGTAAATTTAGGTCAGTTGACCAAAATCTAAGGAGCTCAGCGTGTTGTTTCACTCTGAGGTGGTGTAACGTGTGTGTGTGTGTGTGTGTGTGTGTGTGTGTGTGTGTGTGTGTGTGTGTGTGTGTGTGTGTGTGTGTGTGTGTGTGTGTCTGTCTGTCTGTCTGTGTGTCTCTGTGTCTGTCTGTCTGTCTGTGTGTCTGTCTGTGTGTGTCCACTGCATGAATATGCATTGTGAGGCCAAGTTAACTTTTTTTTCCTTTCTCCGCAGCAATATGAGGCAGAACCTAAAGTGAATTAATATATTAAGAGTTAAAAGCGATGATATTCAGCTTTGATGTTGAGCCATCAAAGGCGTCATGAAACTCCGCAGTTCAGAGGGGCAGTGTTGCTATGCACTGTATATTTAGCTATGGGACTAAATTAGACCTGTCACAGCTATAGACACACGCCATGCCTGCCTGTATGTCTTCTCATCTGTCAGGAAAGTTGATGTAGCTGTTGCTGCTGATTAGATGGTATTGCCTTTGCTCTCGGGGGACACTTTGGGACGGGACTGTGGTTGCATGTATGTATTAAAGAAAGAAAAAAAAAACAGGTATAAGAGGAAAGATTGCTTGTGTGTGTGTTTGTTTGTCCCCTTTTGCGCTCATGCGAGTGTGTGTGTCAGCTTGTCCTTGCGCGAGCCTTCATTTTAGCTCGGAGAGAGCACAAAGCACCTGGCCTATACCTGCCTAATCAAGTTAGTGGAGGAGCCTGGAGCCATGAAGGCTCACGGAGTTAATACTGGCCCAAATAGAGACTGCTGCTTCTCACTTGTATCCCGGAAACCTTGGAGTTTCCCCCACAAAACTCATTAAACACCAACATGAAGCCTAAAATTTACACACACACACACACACACACACACACACACACACACACACACACACACACACACACACACACACACACACACACACACACACACACACACACACACACACACACACACACACACACACACACACCACCTGCTCTCCTGCGGTTTACCTGCTGATACATGCAGTTTTATAACAATTATAGACCATCCACCCACGCCTGAGTGAGGCAGAGAGGTGAGCTTTTGATAATTCTATCTTTGTAGTTTTACCCAGACGAAAATGTTTTAAAGATATACTGCAACTGTGATACATGGCAATTTGCAGCTTTGATGCGTGATTTGTCATGACAGATAGTGATCACACACTTTTTTGGGGGTTTGTAGACAGACAGACAGGATGCGCATCTTCTCTCTTTGTAGCCTCTAATCCCTGACGCTCTCTCAGTTTTGGGGAGGGAAGTGATGACACAGTATCAAAGTGATTTCTACTCGTTACGTGGCTCATTTGGGTCAATTAGAGGGAACTTGTTAGGTTTTGTCAGTGTTCTGGGGGCACGGTGACACCATACACACCAAAGATGTGCAACTATCTATCTGACTGACGTTCTCAGGTATTCAGTAATGTTTGTCATGAAGAGCTGCAGAAGGCTGAAAAGAGCGTTGTTGTATGTTGTTGTTGTATGTTGCTATTGTACAACTGTGTAAAAACACTTTATAAGTACCAGACCCCAGTATGTAGGTATTGAGTCACATTGTTTAACGTCACCAGCAGGCTATGCTTCATGTGGTGATAAGTTTGTTTGAATTCTGTAAAAAAAAAACATCATTATCATGAATTAACAGCACGTTAGAAGTTCATCAGTAAAAACTAAATTGCTATAACCTTGCTCTAATATTTGTTTTTTAAAGTGAATTTCATAGTTGGCTTGTTGTTCCTAGCAAACAAAGAGATGGGGCATCCTCTGTAATTAATGTTAAGGTGTCCCATGCAGCACTGTTTTCTATTGGGAAACACACAAAAAAAGAAATAGAGTTCATGAAAAATGTGTTACCTACCTTGAATTGTTTTGATGGGAACGGAATATATCTTCAGGTTGGGATGCCGTGTGATACTTAAACTCAGCAT
Organism: Brachyistius frenatus; assembly: GCF_029030835.1. Lineage (NCBI taxonomy): Eukaryota > Metazoa > Chordata > Actinopteri > Embiotocidae > Brachyistius > Brachyistius frenatus. The sequence continues at coordinate 486,968 of NW_027210656.1, forward strand.
ATCTGCTGGTACACTGGACCAATAAGCCTTCCTTTAGTTTGCTTCTGTTTTTCCCACAAACCAACACTGACCTGCTGAATTAATGCTGCACATCTTCCCTCCAGTATTTTTTTTTTTATTTATTTACTAAAAGTCAGTCTAGATGTACAGAGTCCATCCTTCCTAATGTAGCTGACTGCAAATTGTACTGTCAGCAGTTTCTGTTTTACAGTAAAGGCCTGCCACTACCTTCACATTAAAATGCATTTATTGTAAAGGACATTCAGGAAGTGTCTTTAGTGTGGATCTGATGACGGTCAATATCGAGGCTGACAGGTGCATCCCCTTTATTTTCAAAGACAACTTCCCAAAGCCGCTTCTTTGTTTGTGTGTCTACACTCATCCCTGTGTGGTCTGCAAACCTGTGATCTGCTTTCCTCTCCTCCCGCCCATCTGCCCATCTAATGTGGCATGTTGATGATTTAGCAGTACACCGGCGGAGTGGATTAACTGTGCAGTTCACGCTTTCCTTCTGAAGTTTCATGGTTTTTAAAGGAGGGCGGAGTGTCACTGATCAGAGAAAGAGACAGTGCGGAAACATTATAGTGAGACCTGATTAGTAAGAGTGTAGCATGACGCGCTGAGGGATCAGCATCATTAATGACACCCAGAGAAAATCTGCTTGAGCCTCAGTTTTCTATTTTCCCTCAGAAGTTTGATGTCACCCTTCCTGTCCTTGTCTACAAAGTGTGGCAGCTTCTCAAATGAACACCCCCCCCCCCCACACACACACACACACACCTCCATACCTCCATGCTACTATGGAGTAGCTGCAAAGTGATATTTCTGCTTTGCAGTTTTAATGGTGCTAGTAGTTCACCTTTAGTGTGGTTGATATGTGCTACCATTTCCCATATCACCACGAGGGCTTCTTTATATGGGGGCAAACTCCTCGTTTAACTGGTGTTTCTTCCTTGGCACTTTGTCAACTTATGCTCCAATTCGCTGCTTCACATGACCTTCTAAGTGGAATTTGCAGAGGAAATCTACCTGCACAAACGGCTTTGTCACAGTGGTTAATGAGCGCATGGTGAAGGACAACCTGGTCATTATGCCTTTGGACCTAAGCATGTAGATAATGACATCTATTGATGTGGGTGAGATAATGTTGTGGTGTGGTCTTAAGCTCTTGTATCTGACAGTAATACAGCTGTGTTGACTTCAGTGCGTGTCAGCGTTCGAGGGAGAATATGGGTTGTTAAAGCCATCAGCTATCAGCTTCAGTACTTTATAAATAGAGTGTGAGTTGTGAATATTCATGCTGCACAGTGGAGGATGGTGTGAAGGTTAAGTTATTTTTAAAAAGGAAATAAATGTGAACGTGGTGAACACATGTAAAACAATAAAACAGAGGTTTAAGGAAACAGGTTTAAAGAACCAAATCTGTGTTTGATTGACATTTTCACCATTTTGTTGGATATCATTTGGGACAGCAGGCTACAGTTACCATCCTCTAGAGAAAAGCGAATTACAGACCATCATGATGCAGTCCCATAATGATGCGCAGCTCCCCCTCTATTAATACCAGCGACTGCTGGCCCCTTCTCCTCCATGCTTTCCCAGTTTTCTTCCCCTCTGAGAGTGTGCTGCGAGATGTGTATGTTGTTGTGCTTCTTTTTTTTATTTATTTTTTAAACAGCCTGGCCTCTCTCATGGGGAAAATACACTCGATCACACAGAAGGAAACGCAATTACTACCTCCCAGCAGAATCCTAATCACTGAGTCCTGATGTTAAAAGTTAGCTTCTTTAATGTGTTGAATTTCAAAGACACAGCACAAATCATTTGATTTACTCACTCCCATCTTCACAGGATGTAAATAAGCTTATTAACTAGCCATTTTTAATATGTGCATCCTATGACCTCAAGAAGTGCTACTGACTTTATTCAAATGGGGTCTCTAAAGACTCAAAAGTGAAATTAATATATTTGCTGTGAGGGAGTTTATTTAACACTTTTTTTAGTGACCTTGAAAAAAAATTGTTGGTGTCGCAAATCTGGATAGCAGGTGTGTGTGTGTGTGTGTGTGTGTGTGTGTGTGTGTGTGTGTGTGTGTGTGTGTGTGTGTGTGTGTGTGTGTGTGTGTGTGTGTATATTCATGGTGCACCTGTACAAACATATAAAATTCCCTCTAACACAGCACTTACCACTAGTTAACGTCAGGTTTACTGTCGACGCAACATATTTTAAAGGTGCAGGCGCTTGCTACATCAGATTATCTATTGCTATGCATAAAGCATGCATCGTACGTATGATATATATCTGCAGCATCAATACTTTTCAACTCCTAATCATACTACAGACTCATAAAGTCTTCTTCTGGATGCCAAGTGGGAATCAAATGCCCAATTAAAGCCTTTACCCGTAGGATCTGCTCCAGTGGAAGTGAACAAAAAGTGGTGATAGAAGAAGAATTACTGAAGAAGTACATCCCATAGTTAGGGTGAAGTTTTTGCTTTCACATAGCCTTAATAGATCCAAAGACACAAGTTGCCCGGGGCTAAGGTTAGCAGGTTGGTTCTCAAAGTGGCTGAAAGTCTCGGGCGTCTCTATTTTTGAGGAGGCTAACTGTCAAAGTGGACTAGTCCGTTCAGCTCCTGGTAAAATGCAATCTCAATCCTTGAAACTCCTCAGTAGCACACAGGGAAAGAAAGAGGCGAGACAGAGGGAGATGGGCCTGAAACTGTTTGCTTCGTCTGGCGGAGACACGATCACATCGGATGCCTGCAGGCGCCGTCTCCGACTCTGCTCCTCTGTTGTGCCAGTTTACCCTTGGGAGACAAGGTTGGGGAGATGGAGGCTCGGGCAGGCACACACATGCACGTGCACAAATTCACAAAGACCACTTCTGTGTTAAAATAGTTCACTAAACCCATCTCTTCTTTTCATTATTCCTATAACTTTGTGCTATTGTGCCTATCTCAGGACAAATTACAAAGGCCAGGCGCTCAACAGACACACACAGATGCACACAAATGCACACATCCGGGTAATTAATTGGTTCCAGTGGAGCCGAGAGCTAATTTACTAACCCTCCCGCCACATTTCTTCAGACACAGAATGACGACTCATCCCGAGGCAGCTTCCTTATGGCTCCCTCCCTATATGTAGGTCCCTTATGTGTGTTGAAGTATATATGTGCATGATTTCTTTTTTTTTCTGTCAAAGAGGTGGTTGTTGTTGTTGTTTTTCAGGCATATAATTACCGGGCAGTAGGAGTTGGCAGCCTTTTAGGCTTGTTATCTTGGATGTGTTGATCGCAAGAAACATGTGGGATGATTGATTATAGTCCACTTCTCCCTGCCCTCCTGCATCCTACTGGGCTGAATGACTGGGAATTTTGGCAATAAAGGACCAGTTTTAAAAGAAAAGAAAATAACTCAATAAAAAGCTAGTCATTTTCTCATGCAGACAGAACATGAAAGCGCTGAAAAAAATCTGGGATGTCATAAAGCTTGACCAACTTTGTCAGATCTGACCCACTCATAAATAAAATAACTAAAGTAGTTTTACTTACTTAAGTTAAATAAAACTATAAATATAAAACCATTTCAGAAAAACTGCTGAAGTATAGATTTTAATGTAACTCATCTCAACAGTGATATAGCACTTTACACACAACATATGATTATGGGGTTAAAGTATTATATAGTGGTTGCAAAGGGCTTTCCAGCACAGAAATACATCAGGTTTCATCTGCGTTAGACTCGTGTACTGACAATAAACTGACAAGACACTTTCTTCACTCAAAACAGACTGAATGAGGACAGATAAGCATGTTTTCCTTCTATATATTTCTAAATATATGCTGATTTTTAAAGCATCACAGCAAGTTATGTAAGATATAGTCTAGGGAAATAAAGATTGCAAAAATTGGCACATAAGAAAAATCTTTTCTGTTAAATTAGCAGGTATAAACTGTACCAATCTATTTAGTTTGTCTTATGGTTCACATGTAAAACCTTAAATTCATCCAATGACAGACTATTGGGCACTTGAGGAAAGAGTGGAAACAGGCTGTACACACACTTTAATGTTGATTTGTCAAACAGTATTTACTAATTGATGTGTATTCACTATATATTATGTTCCTGGCCACCAAGTAAATGTAAACCCTGAATAATGAATTAAAAGACGCTGTTAATCTCCATTGAGCTGAAGTTTGTCACTATGAATGACCCATTATACACAATTTGTGGAGCCACTTTTATTCTAACAAATATTGATTGCAGCAGCTTTATAGTAATGGGTCCATGCAGTAACACAAAATACTGAATTCCAATATTTGTGCATATATTTATGTATGTATGTATCCGAGTACAATATAAGCTCACAATGGACATAAGTATTCCAAATGATGGTGAATTGTAGTACTTGAGTAAATGTACTTCCTTGCTTTCCACCTCTGTTTTATAAGATCCAACAGCACAAATGGTTGAAAGCTTTGTACGAGTACAGCAAATGTAACCAAAGACACTCGACCTCCCCTGCAGTGGAATCTATCTGTAAGAGATTTCATCCATCATCCCCCCCAGTCATATTCTGTCATCGCTAAAGCTGATGATTGATTGCAATATTAGTAATTGGATGATTCGAAAATGCAGTATTTTGTGCAGAACCAAGAAAAAACCCTCTTCAATGACTGATTTTTCAGCTGAATGAGATGAATTTACCCTTGGATGACTGTCATTTTCTTTTCATTTATAGTCTGGTTAACATCAAGGTAGTATTTTGGTGCCCTTTTGGAAGTAGCGATCAATGAGCAGGACCTGTACTTAGTAGTTTCCCTTGATACCGGCAGAGCGGTGAGCGGCCTCACTCCGTTTCTTCACCTCCGAGGTTCAGAAGGAAGGTGTGAGCGTGTGAATGGCAAGTGAGTTTTAGACTTTGCGTCTATGCACAGCTGTAGACAGTGATAGTGTAATTTTGAGCCCAGTGAGACAGTCAGCTACCTGTTAGCCAAGCATGTAATTAAAGCTTTAAAAATGTCATCATTCCTCAGTGGAGGGCTTTATGCCCCTTATCGCTGCACTCCCAGGTGAATGTGCATGTGCCGGTAAGAGTTTAATGTTTGTGTTTTCTGCATGTGTGGTGAGTTCTTTGTCTGGAAGTCTTGGAGTGTTGTGGCCATCTTCGCACCGCTGCCTTGATCAGTCATCAGATGACACAGCTCCTCTCGTGTGGATTGGCCCTGCTAATACACTGCAGAGAGAACAAAGGCTTTGAAGTGCAAGAAATCTTTGATGCCAATGCATTACCCAAACACATAAATGTTAGGAAAATGACAGGAAAATCTTCAAACACCCATAAGGGGATTGTTTTGATCATCTACATGGTGGAAAAAAAGACACAATTGCAAATCAGTCTAGGGTTTTGGAGTTGGTGTTGATCTTCAGCACTTGGTGTTACGACAAAGTCATCGATGACTTTTGGCATTGTAGAAGTACCAAACAAAGTTTGTATAATGGGGCTGGCAGCAGCCTAACACTTGCTCTCTTATCAGAGAAGTGACTTTGTATTACCTTGCTGAGGCTGTTATGGAAATATGAGATGTAGTTTTGGGACCACAGTGACATACTCTGGGTTTTATCTCGGCGATTTAAGCCACTCCAGTGCTGCAAGGTTATTGTGACAACTTGGTGCCAGTGAACAGCACTTTCTTGACACTGAGAGCACCTCAGACAGTAGCCTCAGGGTCTGGGCTATGTGTCAGAGCTGCTGTCTCAACATCCGATCAGTGCCTGGTTCGGCAGCAGGATTTCTTTTTTTTTTTTAAATTTTTTACAAGTTGACAGTGTTATACAGATATCTCTCAGCAGTGGCAGCAGTCTGGTCATAAAGGTTTAGCAGAGTGTGTGCTGTTCATAGATCCTGATAGATGATATTCTTATCCCTCTGTCTGCGATGCATGTAGCTGTGTTAATTTTTTTTGAAGTCCTTCAAGATCACTTTCACCTCGAAAAACTTTAAAGTTAGGGGCAATACTCGATTCACTTTCTTGAAGCGAGCCGGGTAGCTTTGCTTTGACTAGAAATAGAGGGATATAGCTTGGGTCTGTCCAATGGTAACACAATTATACTGACAGCACTTCTGAAATGAAAACACAAAGTATCTTTTGTTTTACACAAACAAATATTGAAGTGTTACAATGACAAATTATCGGGGGTTTTTTGTCTTTTTTTTCTTGCATTTTTACCTGCTTATGATGAGCTACTTGCTCATCTATAACTCAGCAATAAAGCAAATTGTTGCTTTCATTGAAAAAAAAAAAAAAGGTTCTGTGGAGCTTTTCATAAGCAGGCAAGAATATCAGAATCACTCTCGTGTCTATAGGCAAATAGGTAGCGATAGCCAGGTGACGATTAGCACCTCTAAAGCTCACTAGTTCTAACATGATCTCTTATTTGTTTATCTGGACAAAACCTGATCTGTAAATGTGACGGTTAGTGGTTTATTAGTGAGCGTCAACCATCGTCAAAACCAGAGAGGAAACCAACCAACTTACCACAGAAATGATAAATTCACTGCCATTATGAAGTCAGCTGCGTAGGCTTCAAGTCCTCGCTCTGCCTTACCTTGACCTACATTTGAAAGTGAAAAGCTTTTGCTCTGTACTCAAAGGGCTACATCGCCAGACTAATCGCTTCAAGTCACAGGTCATATTGAGCAACCTCCAGCAATCATCAAGGCAGCAACCGCAACACAGACCCGAATCCTGTTGGTAATTGTTGTCAAGTTGCGTGAGAGCCTTTCACGTGGATATGTCTCTCTTTTTCAGGCGTGATGTCACTTTTTCTCCCACATATTGCACGTTGCTTAAGCCTTGCCTCGTCTGAAGTCGTGTTGCGAAGACACTCACATGCAGGCCACATTCAGACACTCGGTAAAGCATCAGCGTGAGTGCTAGAGAGTAAGTGAGCTGAGTAAAAATAACATCAGGCTTTGGAAACCTCTGGGGAGTAAGGGTGGAACTCGGATGAAATTGCCGGGTGTGTTTCTGAGCAAGACAGTCAGTGTGTGTGTGCTTGTGGCTCGATGAGTGTGCGCAAATGTGTGTGAAGTTCGTCCCAGATTTAACTGGACCAAAGCTGTGGTTGTGGTCAAGCAAGTCATCAAGGCTGGTCAGAAAAAAATAAAAAAGGTAGTACAGTGCACGGCCTTTGGTCTGTTAGAGATTCATTGTGTTTTTCAGTAAATATAAAAAATACTAGAGAGGTTGAGCTGTGTACAATCATTACTCAGGAGCAGAAAAGGGTGACATTACCTTGAATTGACCCAAAGACGTTCTTCTGTAAAAGTTTCAGCAGAGGCAAAGAACATGCATCCAAACACAGGAACACCCTGTTGTTGTCAGGTGGAAACCTTGTTGGTCCAAAGGAAAACTTTCTTGGATTCAGCATAGTGACAGAGAAGTGTTTTTTTTAAATGCCAGAACAATATTAAAAATAACAAACATGCAACAAAATGTGATTTATTTATTTTTTTAGGGAATCTTGAATCTATCTTGGAAAAATCATTGCATTCTTAAATATCCTTGTAACCTCACGGACAATTTTGCATCCAAGGATTGTGCCATCATGTGCTTGCTGATGAACAACAATGTAAAAAGATTTGGTGCTTATTTTCAAAAGTCAGAGAACTTCTTTTGAGTAGATGTGGCCTATATTGAAAGTTTCAACAAGACTCAAGTAATCGCCCCCTTTAAAAAAAAAAAAAAAAAAAAAATCAAATTTAAATTTTTTTGTGCTTGAACTTCTTTAATGTCAATCCACCATATGACATACAGACATACAGATGGATCGAAAAACCGTTTCTCACAGTCCCACGGTGTGCAAACAAAAAGACAAAACAAGAAAAACACAAACATTCAACAACAAAAAAAACAATAAAACAGACTGTAGTGCAAATATGGATCCACAGTGCAAAAGTTCAGAGTCCATGGGGCAAGGTGGGGAGAGGGGAGAGAGCACAGCATCCCGACAGCCTTATGGGCGAAGGCCGCGGCACCTACTTGCAGTAGTTGCTGAAACAGGGGAGGAACATTTTGAATACGAATGAAGGCCTCTACCTCTCTATATGTGCTGTTGCATCAGAATTTCAGTCAGAGCAGGAAAATTATATAGCATATAGAACGCTATAATGTGCATGCATAGGTCCCAGTATAACTCTTTCTCCCTTTCTCTCTATCTCTTTCTCACACACACACACACACACACACACACACACACACACACACACACACACACACACACACACACACACACACACACACACACACACACACACACACACACACACACACACACACACACACACACAAACACACAGGATGACTTATTTGATCCAACTGCAGAGAAATATTGGCACAGAATAAGGAAGCTGGAGTGTGACATGTTTTCTGGGGCTGAAGAAAACTGAGAGATGTTTACTCAGCAGTACATATGTGCACGTGTCTGTGAGAGAAAAAAAATGAAAGAGCGAAAAGACACACTGTACATGTGCACATTTGATTTGTGCTTCAAAAGCCACATTGTGCACCGCAGATAAGGGTTTGGAAACAAACAAGCCATCTGATCCAAGTGTGCTTTTCAATCCCACTCTTGGAGAGGCACGAACATTTCTTCGCATGGAATTAATCTGCCCTCTGATCTGAGGGTCGCAGAGCGAAAAAGGACCTTGCTGTGTGACGATGAGCCTATGGCGAATTCATCACTCCGTCATTCTCTCTGTCATCCTCCGGTGATCCTGAGAGACATCCAGCAGACTCAGGTGGACTAAAAGCATAAACAGTGGGGGAAAAGATCAATGAAAGAAGGAGGCAGAGGAGGTGGGGGGAAGATCACAATAAAAGACTGAAAAATCTGAGCGATGGTAATGAAAAGAAAATTGTCATGACAGCCAGAGAAGAAGAAAAGTCAGACATCTGGTCACTCTGTCAATCATGTTGTGTTTTACGCAGCAGTCAGTCACTCAGTCGGGCACTCCATCAGCCTCTCCGTCAGTCAGTCACCTAGTTTGTTACTTTGTCAGATCATTTGTCAGTCAGTCTGCCAGGCTCACAGCCACTTGGTCATCTTGTCTGTCGGTTACTCCAGTCATTCATTTGGCCCATTCAGTTAGCCAGTTGGTAAGTGGTTGCATTTGTTATTTGTTGAGTCAGTTATTGTTTTTATTCCTTTATCAACAAATAAGTTCAATCAAAACCTAATCACTCATTCTGACTTCCAGACAATCAGACAGTCAGCTGTCCTTTTCAGACCGACACAGCAAATTACAACACAAACATCCCCATCATCTCTGTGTGTGCTTTGGTCTAAACACAAGATGCCCAAATGACAGAAATCAATTGGCCGACAGAGACACAGAACAACAAACAAAAACTGGCAATAACCCGCAGGATAGACATAGCGACAAACAGGTAAACACCCAGTCAATTGCAGCCAAAAATACATATGAGCATTCTCCCTCACAAACATACAGCTAAGCTATATAAAGCAGCTCAGTATTGTCTTTGTGTGCCCCGGTCTAAAGTAAAGTCTGGGTGGATTTTACTGGTGTGTGTCCTGTCTGGCCAGTGAGAGACAGAGTGTGGTGGGAGCGAGAGAAGCATCTATCAGCAGTGTGGTGTGACCCTGATCTCACACTCCCCTGACTGTGTTTGGACAGATGGATCATCGCTGCACCACTCACATTTGACAAACGCGTTTGTATGTGAGCCTGTGCGTGTGTGTGTGCGTGTGTGTGTGTGTGTGTGTGTGTGTGTGTGTGTGCGCGCGTGTGTGTGTTTGTGTGCATGTATCTGTCACTGCGACGAATACAAAGCCAGTGTTTATTCGGGAGGCTATTCATTATGTATAGTGCAATTCAACCACCATGAAGTTCCCCCTCAGACAAAATCAATAGTGGTGTTAATATGATCCTCTCCCCACTTGCTACTGCAGGAAGACTTCAATTGATTAGTTAGCTGACACTTCGACTCCTAAAATGCAAACATGCATCTGTATGTGTGTCTGTGTGTGTAGTGCTTTCTACATCCACCAAATACTTCCTTATCTACGTTTACATTTTGCTGCAAGTGGTCTTTGCAGCTGCATAAATATTATTTTTTGGGATGCTGACAAATGACATGCTGTCTCAAACAGTTGGTGTTTGTAGACAGCAGAGCTTCAACACAAGACCATTTAATTAACTGAACCTGATCATGAATTCAATGGATTACATTTGTTATTGAATCCAAACAAGATATGATATTAGATGACGTGCTAATTAGTGAGTTTAAGAGGGCATTTTTACTGCTACTCTCACTCTTTATGCTAAGCTAAGCTAACTGCTATTTCTGTTATGACAAAGCAAACGAGAATGTTTCTCAAAATGTCTGGACAATAAATACAAAGCTAATTCAAACCTGCAGCATGGACTTTTTGTCTCACACCTCTTTTGCCAGTGAGAGTAACAACAAAAATGGTTTTGTTTTTTTCTCAAAGATAATCAATTTTAATTTAAATGTGTTTTGGCTTCAGATTTAAGTCTGGCATCAATAAAAATATGGATTCGATTTTTTTTTTTACCAGGAAAATATCATGCAAGGAATGTAGCGATGCCAGTTTTACCCTGAAGTGATGTCAGCTGTCCTCCTCTCAGGCTGAATGTCAGCCCAAAAACCAACAAAGGTAGTGTCTTGCAAACTAAAACCGGAGATGTAAAAATCCATAACACTGCTCTGAGAGTACAGTAACACTTAAGCACAAGATAAGAAAAATCTGCATTTTTCTCATCTCTTTTTTTTTTCTCATCTACATATGGAGGTAGGGCAATAATAGGATGATATGTATAGAGATTAATGTCAGAAAAACTTAACCGGAAAATGGAAAAGTAAGGAGGACATGTGGAAATTATATCAGTCTAAAAATTTGAAGAAATTACATCGACGCTTCACTATTCGGTTTCCATACTTTATATGACTCTGAACATTTCATATGACAACATCATTTACACCTTGTTTAGTTTTTATGTGGCTTTTGTGTTCCCTCTGCTCTGTGCTCTGAATGTACTGGGGTGTTATCCATCACCAGGTCCCTGGGTGATTTCTGTGTGTGTGCCGTAAAAGAACTGTACTGCACGTGTATTTTTGTGTAGGAGTGGGATGGTGAGTAGGTGGTGGTGGTGGTGGTGGTGGAGGAGGCTTGTACTGATGCCCTGGAGATGATTTAGAGTTAAACCACTGAACAGCACAGAAACCTCTTCCAGTTTTCTCCCACAGGACCAGTTGGTGGCTTGTGGTGAATTAAATTGAAAATAGGATCCACCAGAAATCACTTCAGTGGAGTGAAACAACAGTTCAGATGTTTCAGTTTTAAATCACTGCTGTCTGTGCTCCATTGCGTACATTAGAGGGCATGATGGAGATTTTTGTGTGGGCATAAATCAGGTTATCTGTGGGTCTTTACAGTGGCATATGCATTTTTTAAATTTAAGGCTTGAAATGTTTGCAGTATCATGGATTTAGGAGGTTGTAATTGTTTCACCGTGGAATGAGAGGTTTTCATTAGATCCATAAAAGCCAAATGTTGAAAGTAAGTTGCTATGTTTTATTTTCACTGTTGCTTCAAAAGAAAAAAAAAAAAAGAAAATAATGCATAACCAGAAAGAAAATAATTTATCATTGATCATTCATTCATTTTCATCATCAATATTTTTTCTAAAGATTATGTGGCTAAATTAAAGGTGCCCTGTTGAGTTCCTGACCACCAGTAGCTAGTGCTTTTGAGTAATCTTTTTGTGTGGTTTCTTATTTTGTTTAAATCATGAAGATGGAAACACACACGAACAACGCAACACACATTCCTGCTATTGCACTGGTGGTGGTAATGCACAAAGAACTGCAGCAATACATAATCAAAGACTTAAAAGAAAGCAATAAGATAGCGAACACTGATGTGAACAATACTCGTTTAAAAATGTTCATGTATTTGGCTTTACAAGTTTTTTTTCTGAGCAAAGATATGCATCCAACTTGTACATGCTACATGTTTTCTGATAAACACTGAATGCACACATAATGTTTTTGGTCTATTATAAAACTTCTCAAGGAACTCCTCTGGGCACCTTTAATATTGAATTCGACTACAACTGAAGGAGTGTTCGTTTTTTTTTTTAGCATCACGCGAAATAACATCCCATGTTTTTACAATAAAAGTATAAATTGTACATAAATGAAATGGCTGAACTTTGTTTTCCGAACATGCGTGTGTGTGTGTGTGTGTGTGTGTGTGTGTGTGTGTGTGTGTGTGTGTGTGTGTGTGTGTGTGTGTGTGTGTGTGTGTGTGTGTGTGTGTGTGAGCAGGCATGTTTGAAATGACGGGAGGTTGTGTGCTGGGTTGTTGCAGAGGGAGCAGAGCCAACAAGGGGTGCTGAACCTGCTGGCCTTGGCTTCTGCTCCTGTCAGCTAACCTTGTGAATGTGTGTGTGTGCATTGGGGACCGGCACATCTGCTCCCAGAAATTCACGTGAATACCTGAACCCTTTTAAATCTCTGACTCCACAGACACACACCAGACCTTAAAAACATCCATAATCTCATTTCCTAAATCAGGTTTACCTCTGTGCTGGGCAGATTATGAAATATTTTCTCTAAGTGGATGCAGACATAAAAGTCTTTATGAAAAATGGCCAGAAACATGAAGAATCTCCTAGCTAGCTGACTAGCACCAGATAAAATGTTTTTTTTTTTGGTGGGGAAAACATTGTTAAGCAACTGACATGGAAACTAGCAGACAAAGACAAGTGGCATGTAAAACGACAGGTTGACTAAAGCGAAACTGCGAAAGAGTACAGAGGCTGACGTGTGAACAGTCAAGACGAAAGGGAAAAAGAAAAGAGCGAGGCAACTGGCACTGGCTGTCACTTGCTTTCCCTGCTATAGATGACAGGTGTTTTGCATTACTCTGTGGGCAAACCACACATCTCCACCGCCTGCCCCTTTATACAACGGACTCGGAGTGAATTCCATACAGGCCTCGAGATCGTGGGGCTTATTCATGCACACTAAAGGCAGAGTAAACTTCCCATTCAATGAGAAAATGAAATAAAACCATCACACTCTCTGCATTATGGTTTTCATTTGAAAGCAGGAGTAGAGAGGTGCCTTATGTTCTACCCCAGAGCCACTTCAAGCTTTCCAGCACTAAAGGGGATTCGTACTTCAGAGAGACGTGGAGGCAAGGTTTGTCTGAGGAGAGCAAATGTTCACACCACTTCTTTCTTTCTCAGCTCACATCTTTTTTTTTCTCTCTCTTTTGTGCAACGTGTAGATTTTTCCATATTTTGCTGCCTTACCACAACAAACACGATATTAATAGTTTTTGCTTATTTGCAACCTACATTCACACTCAGTCAACTCACTCTGTCACAGAGGGAGGATTATTCTGCTCTTGCTCTACAAAACACAATTTTTTTCCACTCACTGGACAACAGATGAAAAGCCCATTTCACGTGCAGTAAAGATAATAGGAGTGTTCCACAGGTTCAGCTACAGAAAACATTTTCTCTTCTGAAAACTTGAACCAATGCTTTTCATTGCTGGTACTTTAAGATCTTCAGTTTTCTTTACTCACTCCACTACACATGCTGCTCATAATGCGGTATACAGTCAGGGAGGCTTTCTCCTCTGCTGCGCACAGCATGAATCATTCTTGGTAATAGCATCAAATAAATTATTAAAACGTAATGATGTAGATGATCTTGACTGCTCATCAATTCACCCCCACAAAGAAAGAAATCAGGAACAATTGAGTTGTGCAAACTGCTTTGTTTTTCTTGCTGTGAATGACTTTTCCAAAAAAAAGCATGAACTTGCCGTAGGCATTATATAATAATCGCATGCAGCTATCGGAGGGTTGTGAATCAAAACATATCAGATTTACAGCAGCTATAGGATTTAATTGACCCACAAGGAGTGCTCAAGATGCTCCATACATATATCAGTCACATACACACTCACTAAGAAATAGACTCTTAATAATGAAAAACAAATGAATGCACAATACACAGTGCACGATCAGTTATTTCTGCTCTTCATCATTCCATATAACAAAGCTGCTCTGCTGTGGGAGCAGCGACCTGCACAAAGGACATATAATTTCAGATATTAAAGGACCCACACAAAGACAGACACACATTCGGTGGTCGAGGTAATGCAGACCATGTCTGACTCATGATGTTGGAGGTGAGAGGTGTAAGGTCTCTTGGAGCCTGTGGCGAGAATGTGCGCTGCTGCTTCTCTGCAAAAACTATTTTTTTGTCACACTCTTTCCTCTTCGCACCTCTCACCCTCATTTTCTTTGGGTGAGGATTTATTTTTTGCAGGTTTTCATCTCTTGTGATGAATCCTTGGTGACTGTAGCGACACAGAGGTGTTCTATGTCAAGATTTTTAGCTCTTGGATTGAGTCAGTTGTGAAATAAACCTTTGTTTAAACCCAAATGTGTCTCTTTCTCTTTCTGTCTGTCCAGGTGTGTCTCTCCAATGCTCTTGGCCCCTGAGGAGAAGTGAGCCAAGCCCAGGCCCCCCATGGGACGCCCTGTTACCCAGCATGCACTGCTGCTACTGCAGTGCATGCTGGTCCTGCGGCCTGGAGGCGTAGCCAGTAGAAGAGGGCCCGTGCTGCTGCCTGAATCGCCTTGCCACAAGACAGAGCACCCTCTTGTCCCACACTCAGGTAAATGTTCAGAAAAACACCCATAAACGCCAGGGTGAGCTCATCAATGTGGCTCATTACGTTTTCTACTTGCGTTCATAATTATTCAAACTTTCCTGTTTAGTTATTCATATCCATTTCACCCTCCTTTCATTCCTTCTCTCTGCAGAAGGTTAGATTTGTAGACCGTATAAAGACAGTTTCTGGACCAATTCATCAGAACATTTCACTGTTGCTAAGAGACATAAACAATGGTGCGCACGTCAGCTCTTAGTTACAAGAAAATTGATGACCCAAGATAAAGAAAGTGCCTCTTTTTGGAACAGGTAGTTAGCCATGTTTTTTTTTATATGACATGTCTAAGGTAATTTAAGGTAAATTCCAGTCATTAGAAATGCTTAAACAAAAGGTGAAAATCATTATAAATTTGTGCAACACTATAAAAATATTGTTTAAAATCTGCCAGCAAAGAGCCTAAACATTTGTTTACTGTATAGACAACAGGCAGACATACTCATCTAAAGAAACTCAATGTGAGCTGACTGTTTGCCAAACCCCTACAAAACAGTGAACATTCAATTATATCTTAGCAACTGTAATTAGGCACAGCAGGCCTGTCGGGTTTTGGATTTCACCGCGTTTGAAGTTTGCAGTTGCAAACTGCTAATGTGCTGAGTGAGAAGACAAAGACTCACAGTATACAACACCATGTGTACACAGAAAGGGTTTCAGGTGTATGTTTGAGTCGTCTGTCTCATTCAGGTCTGACAGAACAACAGACCTCCATGTTGATCGATGCAGCTATCTGCACCGCCGGCATAACGGCTCACATGTCATACATGCTATACACGTGAATGTTTTTACCTTCAAGTCGGGTTTTTTTCTCTGTTTTACACACATAAACACAGTCACTATGTTTCGGGCTCTGAGCACTTAAAAATGCCAGTGACCGATACTCTACGTCTAAATGCCTCCTGCACAGACACACAAAGGGAGCTGTGGCTGCTGCTGTTGCTGCTGCTGCTCTGATAAAAAAGATGCTCATGTTACACTTTTTGTGTCGACACAGTGTAATAAAAGTAGAACTTAGCAATTGGTTCATTATGGACTTTTATGGTTACTTCCTTTATTGTAAAACAATCTCTGTAAAGATTTTTCACTGTCTTGTAAAACATCCCTGCCTTTTTTAGCTACCTTGTTTTTGTTGTTGTTGTTTTTTGCTTTGCTTGCCTTTATGGCTCTGCTGTTTTTAGATACAGTATACCCCTCATCAGATTTCATTGCTCTTTATCTGACATTGCTATTGAACAAGTGAACTGTAATGAAATTCTGCGAAACCTAGTTGAGAGAGAGTATCAACAGCGATCAATGCAGTCCTGTCCACCCACTGCGAAGTAGCAAAATGTCATTGAGCTGTTTTCAGTACAGCACAGTCACAGTCAGATAATCACAAAGCATTCTGTCTGGGTGAAATTGACTGGAAGACCAAGGTCACTGCGTGTGAGTCAAATGCATGCAACGAGTCATATTCAGTGTAAAATAAACGGCACAGGCACAAGCGCTCTCCGCTGCAACCCTTTCTCTCTCTTATGCTGTCTTTCCTCCCAGTCTTTGTCACTTCATTGTTAGCCGAGGTGGCACTCTTCCCTCTGCGCCAATTGAGTGCAATGATGATGACTAACTGGCCAGCAAATGTAATACGTTCCCGCCTTGTGCTTTCTGCATGAGGAGTGATCACACAGCAGCCAGTGGGTCAGCTGTGGTCAATGCGTTTGTGTTCTCTAATGTAGAAGATCGGCCCATTAAGCTCCGGTGGTTTAATGCTTTGGTTGAAATATAGGAGCATTAATGAAGAGGGTCGGCATTTCAGTTAGCATTCAGACACGGTTCACTAACACAGAGCCCACTGTACATGAAGAAAAGAAAGGAAAGTCTTTGGTCTGAGTGATGACACAGTGATTTCTTTATTGGATAAATAATATATATATATATATATATATATATATATATATATATATATATATATTATATATTATATACATAGATGTATAGACAATGGATTGCTGGATTGCACTATGCTAAAAAAAAAAAAAAAAAACCTTAATAACATGATTCAAAGGCTTGTTTGGAGCCATAAAGAGCATTTTCCCTCTCTTTATCCAAAGTGACTAAATTCTGACTCCGAGAACGATCAGGATTTTTAAAACAAATTCACCCTTTTGCCTCTACTTTGAAAGGAGAGCTTTAAATCTCCTGTGGCCCCCTGGGGACTTTGAAAAACTCTATCCCAGTGAAATGTGCTTCCACGCATCCTTTTCTCTTGTTCAAGTCTTGTTGTGAAATCGGAAATAAATATGGTGGCACGGTGGTGCAGTGGTTAGCACTGTCACCTCACAGCAAAAAAGGTTCCGGGTTCGAATCCGGTCCTGGGCCTTTCTGTGTGGAGTTTGCATGTTCTCCCTGTGCTTGCGTGGGTTCTCTCCGGGTTCTCCGGCTTCCTCCCATCATCCAAAAACATGCACCTCAGGTCAGGTTACCTGGCGCCGCGCTAGTGGCAACCTGTTGCAGCAGCTCCCCCCTGAGAGCCCCCCTGCTGTAGTGAAGAAATTTCCCCTTGGGGATTAATAAAGTGTATAAAATTAAAATGTAAATGTAGAATCTGGAAGCTGTTGAACACAATGACCGAACGTGTCGGTTTACTATGGAAAACAAAACGAATGTGATTGGTTGTATGTCGGAGGAAGTTGAACATTTCTTTCCCCGTTCATGTCCCTAAGTCACTTCTTTTTTTAGTTGCTCAGTCTAGAGTCGCAGTGATTGGTCCCAGGATGAAACTGTTTAAACTGCAGGAAGTTTCTTTAAATGGAATAGCATTGATGCAGAAAGAAACACAGTGCACACGTCCTTATAAATGGCTTGTGAAGTTGACCATCTGTCTACACATCAGCTTCGTTTTAAAGCTCTAAGGTTATGTAGTCTTCTTCATGTTGGAAGAGAAAGTTTCCCTATAACACTAGTTTTCTTTTTTTCATTATACTTTGTTTACTCCCATAAGCAAGAATCCTTTGCAGAGCAGCTGTTAATTCCCATGGTCTCATGAAGATGTCCATTTATCTTTGACTTCACAGTTATATTTCTGCTCGGCTTTTTAATAACTTTCCTTTCATGGCCTGATGATAGTCTTTGTGCAGTTCAAACACATCTCATTGTTCAGAGCTGTAACGTATACAAAGCTTTTTCACAGACAGCAAAATTATAGCTCTGGCTTCTTTTCTTTTTTTTTTTTGCAATAAAAGCAACAAAAAAAACATGAGTCATTATGAAATATGACAACACATATGAATAGACAGGCATACAAATACGCACAAATTGTGAGCGAGGAAAGAGAAACCTCTCGTTAAACCTATTATCATTCTCTTTTGTGAGTCATTGTGCTCCATGTAATGCAATGTAATTCCTGGTTGTTGAGAATGTGCAGTGTAAGGCTAACATGACTCCTCTTGAGCCAAACTGGGAGGACTACAAACACATTAAATATGCTTCAACCCAACACTGCCACACCACGTAGACAACAATGATACTTTAAGACAGGCCATACATATATATATATACACACACATACACGCAGACACACACACACACACACACACACACACACACATACACGCAGACACACACACACACATACACACACATACACGCACACACACACAACCACACACACAATTAGGTCCAGCAAGCAGCTGCTTAGCTTAGAGAAAAACGTCTGGCCTGGGTCTGCCCAAATATAACACAATTTGCCTATTTGCACCTTATTTTAGATGATAATATTATATAACATTCAGAATTAGGATAATATTACGCCCATGCACAACTAATATGATAAATATAGTGTGTAGTATGTGTGGCTAATTTAACATGCTTTTCTTTTCTTGCAAATTGATTTTTTTTTTTTTTTTTAATTTTTGGACTTTTAGTTGGACAAAACAAGCAACATCACCCTGGACCCTGTGACAATGAGACATATTCACAATTTTCCGACATTTGAGGTTAAATCATTTCTTAAAAGAGTAATTCATGGAAATGATCTTGAACATTTTATTTTAAATAAATGTTTGTTCAGTCAGTTATCGCCAAATGAGGTACCACAATGGTAATGAACATGTGGCCCTCTGATGAAAGGCCTTGTATTTGCAGTATTAAAAACTGAACGTGATGAGTGTCACAAGCGGTGCACAGTTAGTGACGGATTGTTTTATCACCCAGCAGCAAAGTGGCTTGATCTTCAACTTACTTGTGTGTGAAGCAGTGTAACAGCCAACTGAATGACGTCACACAAGGTTTGAATCTCTCTGAAGTGAAGTTGAAAAACACAGCTTCAATTTATTACCACAGGTGCCTTCAAAGGGAATGAAACCGAGTTATTTCAGATTGTTACTTAAGCCAAGGGCAGGTAGATTAATCCATTCTGGTAAAAAAAAAAAAAAGAAGTAATTTTTAGTTCAAGGTTAGGAGTAACAGAAAGCAAAAAGTGAGACCAGTTTACGTGCAAACGTAGCAGTTCAGCTCTCTCAAACACCTCATAGTCCGTGCTTGTTTGGTAAAAAAGGAGTTAAATCAATACAGAGCCCAACAAGTGGTTGTGACCCATCATGAGAAGCCAAGGGTCAAGGTTTGTCTGAGTGGGTTCCAGTGACAGCATTTCTTTCTCTCTGTGTGATTGTGGCCTGACAGTGGAAGGGTGTGCCTCACATGGGCTTGACCCCACTGGGGATGGTGGTTTTCTGACTTGGCACAACACTTGGCTGACAGAAGTGCTACTGTGGTGCGAGGATGCTATAGTCTGAAGACCGCTTTCTGCTTCGTACGGTGGTTTCAAAAATGTAGGGTTTCAGAAAGAAAGTACACTGTACAGCTCAGCAGCAATGCTCCGAATGTTTAGCCAAAACGTACACTCGCTGTGCTTTCACAAAAACACAGCTGAATATAGCTTAAGCAGAGGTTCAGTGTAAATGTGTGCCATTTATAGGATTATTTAAGGAGGGATGTTGAAGGATTATATCCCCTTTTCTGGTGAAAGATATGTTTTTGCAAAAGATTCTGACCAAAGACTCGTGGTGTTATTGTTGCTCGAAGCCCCAGAGATATTAATAAAGTGTTGTATTTAACAAGTGTTCCTGGGTGTAGGCTTGAAGGCTTTTAAAGGTTATAAACTGTGGTGTAAACAATGCCTTCACAGGCCAAGCTGAGGGCCATGTCTCTGAGGAGTGGAACCGGCAGACTTGTTTTACAGCCACCGACCGAGCTCAGCTTTTATCATCCCCGAACAGCTAACACGTCGTTAGAGGGAGGCGAGTGAAAGTAGGAAAATCAACAAATGGCCTTATAGCATTCATAAATGCAACAGGCCACTACTAGTTGATGCTGTAATTGGTCATTTGGAGATGATTCATTTGAATTTAAAGCTCTCAGAGGTCTCTGGAGCTTATTTTCTAAAACATTAACTTCTCTCTATTAATGTCCAAGGTCAGCTATGTTCTAGCCATGTTTTATTTTAATGGATGACAAACTGCCAGTGGAATGAAGAGGGGCCTGTCTATTTTTGGATTTGTGTGTCTTTCATTTGCCCACTGAAATAAAACTCCCACATGTCATTTCCATGCACGTATGTTTTCTTTTTTGTTCCAAGTGGTCTGAAGAGATTTGGGTATCTTGTTAAAGGCGTGGCTCTTCTCCCCAAATCCCTTCAACCAAAGGACACCGCTCCTAAATACACATTCGATTTAAATATTTCATTGCACACTTTGTGGCTTCACAGCAGTTTGTTTTTCATGATTCACTCACTGCCCCGGGGCCACAGCACAGCGCCGGCAATTTGAGATGTAGGACTTTTAGCTGTAGAATGTGCTTGTTTTTTTAGGTCAAAATAACACAAGGAAGACGAGGAACCTTCGAGCACAAAGCCATGCGTGAGAGTCTTAGGCAACCTCATCTGTTGCTTTGGATTTTCTCGAAACCCAGCAGGTGTTCATTTTTTTGACCGCTTGAACCAGTCGTTTCCTCAACATCAGCTTGAACAAATAGTTGCCATTCTTACTGCTGCCCATTACCACAGGGCCAAGTGAATTGGCTCTTCATTTATGTGAGCGCCTGCTGCCACACACTATTTACACCACTCACAGAAAAGCCATTCATGTTTCAGAATTGGTTCCACATGTTGCCATTGTTGCTGGTCTGGCAGGACTGTAGAGCGGCAACTTTGAGCGCTGGCAGACTGGAGACTGGCGTGGCCTCTGATGCTTGGTGTAAATATTTATATATCCTGTCATTTTGTCTTTGTGTCAACCGCTCCGTGTCAAAGCGAGGAATAACAAACGGCATGTGAGTGATGGGGCTGTTCTATTTTGAGGAGGCGAGAGGCAAGGGTTAAGGGGATAAGTTGGGACCGAGAAAAAGGGGAGGGATGCACTTATGTGTGTTCCCTGGTTTCTTGTTGGCTCAGATCCCTGGCCACGCTCTGAATTTTCATCCCAATCCATGTGTGTGAGTCTGCACACGTGTGTTTGTCTCTGTGTGTGATCACGCCTTCAGTCATCTGCTGTACAAGCATAGCCGTGATGTGATTACATTATCACATGCATTTAAAGTGCAGCGGATATGAGCCCATGTAACATGCAAAGTGGAACTGAAATCTTGTAAGATATAGCATAGGATTAGTTGTTTTTTTGGTATACTTGCTAGGTGTGGGCTGTCCTACTGTTTCCTTTTCTGCGGGGTTAACGATAAAGTTGATTTGTTGCCTCTGTAGGGGATCATAAAAAACCTCCCTGGGTGCTCCTGAAATTAGCTGTTACAATATATCCAAAAACAAATGGATATCACCAGTTGGATCAGAGTTCAAATTAGTCTTTATTGTGACGCCAACTCTGTATCCTGCAATGTTGTTTTTCAAAATCTTTCCAAGTGTGCCACACTTTTTCATTCCAGCCATAAAACCAAAGTACAATCCGTTAAACCCCCATGAGTTTGACTTTGGGAAGCTCCGTATATTTAGCTGCACAGCCTTGGGAGGGCCCATCCAAGCTGGTTATGAATGTTTATGAATGGTTCCTTGGCCTCGTCACAAAAGGCCATAAATCCTTTGAGTGCTGCTGTGTTCAATTAGAACCTTTTGCCCTTTTTGCACACTCCAACAAATATCCTCTCTTTCTGTGTCACACAGACACATGCAGACACACACGCACACACTCCATCACCGGGTTAGCGAGCCTCCCCTGGTGAGTCAAGGAGATTTATGGGGAGAAGCTGGATTCGTCAAGCGCCGTCTTTCCCCGGGGGGTGTCACAGCTACATTTGTATGCCAGGGATCCTCTCGATGGTGTAAAAAACAAGCCCAGCAGAGCCAGAGGATTGGCACATTCAAAACTTTGTGTCTCCCTTTACAATAAGCAGAGCAGCAGCCATTAAGCAGAATGAAATCTGCGGTGTGAAGTTGGGAGTGATCTTCCAGATATTTATTTCACCACTGCTAATGAAAATGTATTAGTGCTGAGAAAACTTGGGAGTAAGCCGCTCTGTTTTTTCCTCTCACACTTCTCTTGTACTTATTACTGGAGACTTGAAAGAGAACAAGGGAAAACGTCTTTGCATACAGTGGTGCTGTCTCAGCAGATGATATTGTTTTGTTAGGAGAGCCAGGGTTTGGTCCTTCTACGTGAGTTGGAAGCAGCAGATGTTCCTTGGAAGATCTTGTTTCTTTGCTCTGTTTGTCTTCATTTTGAATCGCTCAGAAATCCCACGTTTGTCACAGAAACTCGGAAGTACTTGCTTTTGATGCAGTCAGGGGAGAGCGTGCTTTCATTTGAAACGCTGTCTGACAGGTGTGCCTGAAGACGCAGATAATGTGTTTCGAAGAGGATATTCAAGCTGTCCTCTCCCTGTGTTCCGGCCTTGATGGAAAGCTCCCCGGTAAATTAAAAAAGTCTCTTTCAAATTTTTAGTCAGGAAATAGCTCGCAAATATAGTGATGAATGATTTTAAATCACTGCAGCAACCACTGCTGAAAATTCTGCCTTGATGGAGTTTTTGCATCTAACTCGTCGATATTCAAATATAATTCCTGGAAATCTGGTAAAAATGTCCTATGTATGATCATGGTTTCTTGAAGTGTAACCCAACCTGTGTATACAATAATACTGGTATAAATTATTATGACTGCACATTAAGTGATGAGTGATGGCGAACACAAGTCAAGGTAATGACAGATTGACCAACCTCGACTAAACCTATCGGGTAACCAGACAGTAGACAGGCCGTCCTCATTCGAATGGTCAGGGGTTAATGGGTTGGGTGCCATGAGAACAGGCATGTTGAGGATAAGATGTCAGTATCTGCCTGGGATATCTCTCTCGCTCTTTATGTTTGTATGTATTCATAGCATGGAGACAAGGTCAGTTTCCATAAGAAGTTCGAATCTCATCCGTCTTCATGGTTTGTGTCGAGTATTTAGATGAAATCACTCAATCAGCAGCAGCTTTTGGTGGTATATTGAATTCAAAGGACTTCCCATTGAGCCATAAGACATCCAAATTTCAGGTTTCACTTCGTTTGGGGTATTGTTAGACAAGGAGCATGAGTACTTTGATACATGGAAAATATTTTTTTTGAATAAGATACCTTATCCACCAAGGACAGCTTGAGAGTAAGATCGTTTATATTTGTATCATGGAAGGTGAGAAATGAACTGACAAATTTGTAAAGAAGTTGTGATAAAAAAACAAAACATGTGAAACTTATAACAAATTGTTGACAACTGATGCAAAAAAAAAAAAAAATGTTTCAAGAAAATCCTTCAAAAGAAATTGTTGTTAAATAAGTCAAGTCAGGTTTAATTATGTCACTCAAAATCCGCCAAAACTGAGAACAGGTTATGGCCTGTACAACATATCAGACTAAAAATGAAGAAGCCGTTTTCTCACGTTAAAAATGATACTGGTCCTCGTGGTGGAAGAGGTATCGGGAACCTTTACGGAAGTAAAATCACCACAATGGCAGTTACTCTATTGCAAGTACAAGTCTTTCATTCAGCATCTTACTTAAACAAAATAACATATTTACAAACTTCAGTTTAATGTACTTAAAATAACAAAAGTAAAAATACTGTTGAAAATACTCTGAATTGACTAGGTTGTTGTTAATGATGGATTAATCTGTAATTTTAGTGTTTAGCTGCAAAGTGGAGCTAATTTTGATACAATCGCTTTTTTAGCGTGTAAAATCTTGAACTGAAAAATAACTAAAGGTATTAAATAAATGTAGTGCATCAAAATGTAAGCTAGGTACCTCTGAAATGTATTGGAACCAAAGTATGAAATAGCATAAAGTGGAACTGCTCAAGTAAAGTACGAATGCTTTAAAATTACACTTTAGTGGACTACATAAGTAAACATACTTAGTAACACAGTGCTGTTGTTCCCAGGGTTCTTCAAATTATTGTCCAGGAGCTCTTTGCTCAGGTGTGATTGTATTTGGAAGGCTGCTGCATCTCAACAGTGGGCTTGTGTTTATTTGTCCCGATGGTGTGCAACAAATTTTTGCAACTATTTCGACCTAATAATGCAGCTTTATTGCAACAAAACGGGAGGTCTTGTAAAATTATTTGTTTTCTGGCCTCCTCTTTAGTTCAAATTGGCACTTTTTGCCATATAAATTTGGGTGATTTGATTTGTAAATCAAGCTGGAACAAATGCACCGTTAGATAAGTTAAGAAAAATCTAAACAAAGGCAGGGACGTTAAGAGTTAAGAGATTTGTTACAAATCTGGACCCTTAGGACTTCACTTTTTTTGGTGTGTTGAGAAAAGTGACTACGACCCTTTCAATTCAGATAAGCAGCTGTCATCTATGGTAAATACTCCTCTGTGATTGTCTCACTGTTGTTGTGTATCATTGGCAGAGATGGAGCCGTGGATCTTCAGGTTCAAAGCAGAGGGAACGGTGGATTACTCACAGCTGACCTTTGACCCTGGCCAGAACGAACTGATCGTCGGTGCCAGGTAAGCCATATCCAACATTGTTTTTCTCTCTTTCTTTTTCTTCCCTCTGTCTCCCCTCTTGTCATTTTCTTTTGTTGCCTGGTCTTTTTTCTTTGCTATCTTTCATTCTTCTTTATCACAGTGTTTGTGTGTGCATTGCATGAGTAATGATCAGTTTCTCTAATAGATGCCTTCCAACCCAAAGAAAAATAGCTTTGGAGATTGTTTCCAAGTCCATTGTCTTTGTCAAGTCCAGCCAAGTGTGTGTGTGTGTGTGTGTGTGTGTGTGTGTGTGTGTGTGTGTGTGTGTGTGTGTGTGTGTGTGTGTGTGTGTGTGTGTGTGTGTGTGTGTGTGTGTGTGTGTGTGTGTGTGTGTGTGTGTGTGTGTGTGTGTGTGTGTGTGTGTGTGAGTGAGCGCATGTTCTTGTATTACTTGTGTTGTGAGGACATACGTTTGTTTACACAGTCACATTGTGGGGACTGGCCTGCCTTCTTGGAGTAAATAGCACTGTGCTAAAACTAACAATGTTATACTTTCTGTATATTTGCATGCATGTACTGTATCCACTAATGGTGTCTGTAACGTTGATGGTGTATACATTGCAGTTGTATAAGTCTCTGGTTGATTCCTGATGTACCGTGCTCTGCACTTCACTTAATGGCTTTAGTTGTCAGCAGTGAAAAAACATTCACCTCGAGGTAAATAGGAGATAACAGAGGAGCTATCAAGAAGGAGAGCAGCAAAACAAAGAGAAACAAAGTGAGCCCAGGGAATTTACTAATGCACCCAGCAACTTAGATTGAATAGGCTAATCAGGAAGAGTGTATGCGTGGATGGATAAAGGTCTTAGAGGTGAGTAAACTTCTATTGAAACAGATCGCAAATTGTATCGCTAAATATAATATAGTATAATATAATACAATATAATATAAGCACACACATTGTGACCATCCTTTTTTTGTTGTTGTTCGATTCAGCCACTTCTCGCAAGAAATTTGCAGCACTCAAAACAAATCAAATAAGAGATTTAGTTCAATTGTCGGTGCCAACTCGACAGCTGTTGAGTGTCTAACTGTGAAAGGCAATGCAGCTGGATGGATGGGCTCCGGTTGGGTTAGAAGTATGAGTGATAATGGAAGGAAAGAGGGATCGATGCAAATATCAATACTGTAAAACAGGGGGCCATGGCCACAGAGACCTGGCTGATAGCCACTCTTTAGGAGATTGATAGATCTTTGCGAAAGCGTTTGTATGTGTGTGTGTGTGTGTGTGTGTGTGTGTGTGTGTGTGTGTGTGTGTGTGTGTGTGTGTGTGTGTGTGTGTGTGTGTGTGTGTGTGTGTGTGTGTGTGTGTGTGCGTGTGCAGGTGTTTGTGCGAACAGGCTTGAAGGTTTTAACTCTGAAATTAGATTTCGACTTGATAGAAAAGCAATGCTCGCTCTTTAAAAATGGTTGCTGATGAAAAAAGAAAGGCACCTGCAAAACAGCTTTTAAGCAAAGCAAGAAAAATCCTCTGAGTCAGATCATCCTTAAAACATGGTATTGCTTTGAAGTTGCACTAAACCTACCAAATTTTCTTTCCATGGCATGGACCAGCAATATTTGTGGATTTTGATTGGCATGTACAACAAAAACATGGATAATGCTGAAGTCTGAAAGAGAAAAAAAAGATATGACAATAAATAATGCTTTTATTCCTGAATGTCAGGTTTCGTGTGATCTCATTCCGGTAATGGTGCATAATGAGTTTTAGTAGACAGCCTGAAACACCGTTAGTCAAAATACAGATTATTCCACTTTTGATGGCATCCATTTGAGTCTAATGTTTCTTGAAAAGTTGGAAATGCCAGCAAAACCGTTTTATTTGTGCCTTGCAGCTTGAAAGAGCTTCAGGTGAGGCAGGATAGGCACTTACTAGACTGAGATTTCACCGCCAGGCTTTGATTGTCCTTCAGTGTCTTTCTCACACTCTCGGTCACTTTTTCTGTTTCTCATACACACAAAAACTCTGAGAAATAGGAGTGTCAAACCTTTTAGCTCTGCTTCGTCTTGTCTTTTCTTGCCGTCGTAATTATGGGTTGGAGAAACCTAGAAGTCCTTCATTTGCTGCTGTGTCTAAATCCGGGCATCTGTTGTATTTAGTCCATTTCAGTGCCCTGGCTACACTCTTACAAGCTCTTATGTCAAGTGTAGGGAAACTTTAGAAGGTTCAGATGCAGCAGTTTTAAAGGGGAGCTCCACCAATTTCACACAACAAACTCTATTTAGACTTATTTTGGAGCGCTATGTGAAAAAGCTTCAGCAAAGTGAGGCGACCTGAAGACCACAAGTTTTTGAAATGATACAAAAATCGCAGGGTGCGGAGAGGCAGACCTCTGTAGCCTGCTGCTCATCTCTGCTTGAGGCTAACGGCTCGAGACTACAGTAGTCGATTTTATCATTGCATACATGCATCTTCAAACTGTCTGATGGCAGTGTCATTAATGTACAGGTAGGATAAGTACACAGTGAAATGAACAGAGTACTCTTAAATGTCAACGTCCTCTCAACAGTTTATGTACGTATGCTCCCATTTTGGAGATGGTGTACCGGTGGCACTGCTGATGAGAGGGGTGAAGATGAAAGCACGAGAGGCAGAACATGAACATGCGGTAGATAAATGGTGCACAGAGCTCTGGCCTTTGAGATAAAAAAAAATTCTGCAACATCCTAGCATGTTTTTCTTCATTTATTTACAGAAAGTGGCTCCATCAACTCAAATATTTCCTTCTTTTCACAGAAATCACCTCTTCAGGCTCAACCTGGAAGACCTGACACTAATCCAGGTGAGTGCTAATTCCCTCTCACTCCGTCTCTCCAAGTCTCTCCCAGTCTCTCCCAGTCTCTCCCAGTCTATCCCAGTTGATTGCACGCAGTTTCCCAGGTGAATATGCATTCACTCTGTCTGCTCGTATGACTCTTACAACGATGCAGCGTGCCGCCTGCCTCAAACAAACACCGATAGTCGTCGCACAGCGCTACCAGCTCACAAGTTAAAGCTGTTACAGCAAAGTGGTTTAGCATTTCACATGTCACAACAACTTCCCAACCATTGGGTTTGGTTGACGACACTGTAGTTCCATACACAGAGGGAGGGAAACAGTGTTGATGTGAAGTCTAGTAAGTGCTAATACCCCTCACATTTAAATCCAATTTGAAACTGTATGTGACATATATTTTGCAGCCATTTATATATTTACTTTTCTTAAGGTAGCAACGTCAAAAAAATCCACAGACAATCAAATGGTCTGAAATGCAGAGCAGAAATAACGTATGCAGGCTTCAGGCCTTTGTCTTCTGCCTATGGTGACAATTTGCATTAAACATGCATAAATCACAAGATGGTGATTATGTTTTTTTTCCCAGTCTGTCTCACATCCCCCTTTTCCCACATGGTGTTTTTTTCATTTATAAAATGAAATCATTTGTATTTCTTTTTTCACACAAGTATGAGCCCACAACCCCACCTGTGGACCTAACCATTCTATGACCGTCTGAGCTGCCATGCAAACATTGGCACATTGAGGGCTTTATTTCTAGGTGGTCACGGCAAGGCTGCTTTGATGCTTAGACGACTCTTGATGTTTGCCATTTACACCCTGGAAAACCAGGAGTGAGGATGAAGAGACAGAGAAAGTGAGAATGTGGCTGGATGGAAGAGAAGACTGGAGGGTGGAGGGAGCGGCCTTGATACAAATCCGACTGGAAGAGGAAAATGAGAAAAGCGGTCTGACGAAATAAGAAGCGAGTCTAAATCTGCTGAAGGAGTGGAGGGCGGCAAACACAAAAGAATCAGGGAGCAGTGAGATAGCATACAGACAGCGGGAAGAAAGCAGAGAAACCCCCCACTGAGAGAGACGAGGATTCACGCAGAGAAGGTCTTTTGTGGCCGCTCACTGAGACACAGATGCTTTTTAAAGATGCTCTGTGCCATGTGCACACCCCAATGATCCCCCCCATCCTTCTTTATTTCATCCTGCGCTTGGTTGGAGTTGCAGAATCAGTGAGGAGATTCCACTGAGCCAATCAACCACTCATCTCCAAGACATTCGAGAGAGAGAGAGAGAGAGAGAGAGAGAGAGAGAGAGAGAGAGAGAGAGAGAGAGAGAGAGAGAGAGAGAGAGAGAAAGAGAGAGAGAGAATAGGATCTGGTAATCCCCACCAAGGCCTGGGGGCAATTCAAGCTGACCTGTGCACTTGTCCCTGCTTTACATTTGACTGGACCTGAGGGCTGCAGAGTCAAAGTTCAACTGCTGAAACTTCAGGGGGACAAGTGGAGTTCTTCCACTTGCCTTGTCTGAAATCTCTATCTTTCCTTTCTTCTTTTTCATTCAAGCATAAAACAGAGGATTAATTGCACAGAGATTTAGTTGCCTCTGTGGCTGGGTTTACATATATTCCGCATTCTCATTGTTGTTGGATATGAAAGCCTTGAATGAATTTCCCCTTTGGCACTATTGTTCCACTCACATTACATGCACAGCTGATTGATCAAATAGATTTACAAGGGAATATGGTATGGTGCTGAGAATCCAGGGGCCAACAAAGAAAGTTTGAGCACAAACAGTTGTTAGTAGTTCAGTGGGTTTTATTTCAGTTGCATCGATATTCAGACGAGTTGCATGAGGTTTTCTTTTCTTTCCTGCTGAGGAAAATCAAGCTAAAAGCTACACCTACGCTTGTCTTTGTGATTTCACCCCATCCCCGTGTATCAGCCCTGTGAGATAATGCCCGATGGCAGTGATTTGTTCTTGCATGGCTGGCAGCGTTAACAGGGAGGCTGTGTATGGTTTGACAGAGCACTAGGCTTAGAGACGCTGTAATACAAACAGCCTACAATAGGCTAAAGAGTTGGATATAATTGCCATGTGATCGATGGCTGTTCTCATCTTGGATGTACATGCGTGAGACGTTTCTGGAAAAAAAAACAGCCTCTAAGGCCTTCTGCTGCATGAAGGCAAAATGAATCCCACCTACTTTTCTTTCCCTCGGTTGTTGCAGTGTGATGAGTTTGTTTTTAAGCACATTTTGAGGCAGAAAATAAACTCTGGTAGCATTACCATTGCATTAAGGGGTGTTCTGACACTTAGGATGGTCAATTGCACGTATGAAGTTGAGACAAGAAGATTGATTGGGCCTGAACCCCAGCAACCGTAATCTCCTCCGTAAATGCCCTCCTCGCTTGCAGGTAATAAAAAAAATAGAAAAATCCAGTGACAACAGAGGTTGGAGAGAAAGAGGACCTTTATGAGAAAAGTTGATGTTAAGCCATCAGATAACTTTTATGCCTTTATTGTGTCTTTTCAGGCCACCGTACAGATTTGGTCTTCAATAAGTCCTGGGAGTAGAGAGGGTTCAACCTCTTAGGAAAGATAAAAAAGGAACTGTTTACAAGACAGAAGGACGCTCAGTGAATCATAAACAGTTCAATATATTCCACATTACATGAACTTTGTAGCAAGTACTCAAACTGAATGGCCGTCGGGGTTGAAGTGTACAGATTCTGGCCTCGAAACAAGAGTCAGCCCTCCCTATTGCCTTGATTGGAGTTAATATCTGGTGCTTAAAGATTTTTTTTCTGTAGCGTTTCAACAGCCTGAAGAGGTCTTCCTCTCCCCGTCAACCTCTATCCTCATCCTCACTGATCTGGAAAACACTGTCAACAAAAGGTGGATACTTTTCTCCTCGCTCCACTTTCACACCTATGGAGCTTTAGTGAAAAAAAAGGAGACAAGAACTAAACGCTGCTGCATGTACAACTAATGAGACATTTAGAATTAGCGATAAAAACTGTATTTTTTTTTTTTTTACTCTACAGGTCCACAGGTGAACTGCACATTATATCTCACATCTGTTCATTATTGTCCCTTTGCCCCTACTATCCCTCATTCAGCTCCCTGAGCTCAGCTGCTGCCAAACTTAGGCAGGTGAATCAAAGCTGGCATTTCCATTTCCCAACTGTGTTGCCAGGTCTGAGGAACGGCCACGCAAGATCGATGTACCTCTCAGCTTTGTGTGTCCGTCTGCCCGTGAGCTCCTCAGATAATGTCCTTTGACATCGTTGAATACCCAAATACAGTGATCCACCCCACTGCCCATTTTTAACCTCAGCTGTATCCTCGCACACTTGCTCCAGTCAAAGGCTACTCTCTGCTCTTGAAAAGCCCTAAATGAAAAGACCCCTTGTCTCTGCTTTGTAGGCACAATTAGAGCTCTTTGATTTCACATTATCTTAAGCAATGCTGCTAATGTAAGGAGAAATTAAATAGAAAAAAAACGAAACCTTTAAGAGTCCAATATTAGGAAGCTGTTTCTGTGCGAAATCGAAACAGGATGGAGACAATGAGGCTGAGTTTCAACTGAAACACTGTGGCACAGCATTAGTCAATAAGCACTGGGATGAGGTGGATCAGTGGCATTGTTCACCATTCAATACAGCAAGAGGAGGAGAAAATAGTGGAAATTCACTCCAGCTTCTCTCTCCTTCCCCTCCTGCACTGGCACATGAAAACACTATCCATAACAGCTCCCTTTGGCAACAGACACTGTATGCTGTTGAGATGTATATTGGTCCTCCATTTTTCTTTGCTTCCCCTTGTATCGTTGTGCCGTTAAGAGGAAAGGGTACTCCGAAGAAAACAATGGGCTCTTTCCACTCTTGCGCGTTGTATTTCGTGGGCCTGTCCCTTGCAATTACACTTTGTCAGCCAGACAATTAGCCCTGCTAATCAGTAGCTAACAGAAACTGTCCGCCAAAGCTCTGGTAGCATCGCTAATTCAATTACTAGAACACTAACTTGGCCATTTAAATGCATAGAATAAAAAGCCTCATTGTAATCGCAGATACAGATCCCAGCATGTTGTGTGATATCGTTGTAGATGATGGCATGTTTAAGTAAGAGGGCTGTGAGTCTCAGTAGTAAGAGGCACAGCAGGGGGTCACTTCTACACTGACTTATCTTTTTAAGGTGCTGTGATGATATGCATAGTGACTCAGACCTACACACTTGCTGAGACATGACATCAAGACCAATTTCATGTGTGAATCTTTCAGCAGCTTACATCAGTAGACATCAGTCTGAATAGTAAATATTGCGCTAGCACATCAAAAGGTGATATCAGCTATTCATAACACAGATTAGATTTCCCCCGCAGAATTTGTCCAGCTCTTACTCTAAACCCGCCGTCCCCTTGTAATGAGACACACAGCCAGTCATTTCACACAGCTAGACAGCTGTCAGCAGCGAGTGTTTTCTCCAGACCCTCTTTATGCAAAATATATTCAATATCATGTCTGGAAACTGCTGTTTTAGAATTCAGCTCCTCACTCCCTCCTCCATCTCACCGGCTACTTCACTCTGCCCACACAGTCTCCCTTGTTCTGGCTGACTCCTAAGTTGGACTCTGTTCTCTCTTTGTTTTGTTTTTTTGTTTTTTCCGATGTGTTTGTCCCTTATTTTTCTTTTTCTGCCCTTTCCTCTGTCTCCCTCCCGGCCCACTCTCCCTTTTTGTATCACTCCTGCACCCACCACATGGTGACAATAGCCCCTCAGTGTGAGTACTGAAGAGAGGCTCGGGGACAATGGTTCATCTTTGAAGATTGCACCCATTACAGAGGTCAGGGCAGTAGAGGGAGCGGGCAGACGGAACATAACATATCAGGATTTTTTTTTTTTTTTTTTTCATCTTCCCTGAAGCAACAAATTACCATGCCAAATTCTCTCAGTAGCACTCTGAATTTCTATATTTTAATCACACTTTATGATTTTTTTTTTTTGAGTCTATTATTACTTAGATGTTGCTAGTATTCCGTTTGGTAATAATAAGACTATTCACCAAGTACCCGCTGAAATTTGGAAAGGCAGCAGTATTGCTTAAAAGAAGTCCTGTGTGGCAACAAACAGGAGCAGTCAGACAGCCATTCAGGCTTAAAACAAATTCATCAGCTCGCCAAACACATTTGGAAGAGAAGACAGGTGAGCGGTAGAATTATTTTCCAATTATTAACCAATCATGTCTTTGGCAACTATGAATGTATTAAGAAAATGGGATCTTTCTTTCCAAGGAAGTGCCACATTCACACCTAAGAAAAATGCTAATTTCTTAACAATCTTTTCAGTTTTCTATGGTTTGAACCCACAGAAAGTAAGCATAAGATTCCTGAGGAAGTCTTTAATTCTCTCAAATGTCTCAGCTGGACATTTGGGTTCCAGCTGAGACATTTGAGAGAATTAAAGACTTCCTCTGCCCTGCTAACTTCCTGTTGTCTCTGAGAGGATCAAATTCTGAATGCACATGAAGTCATGTAGGGATGTTTGTGATGGTCAGCAAAATGTAATTACTGATTTACACCTGCAGCTTTTCCAATGATTACATATGAATCTATGCCTTTTAAGGCTTATGTTGTGTTAGGGATTCAATACTCAATGTGGCCACTACATCCAAAGTGCTTCATAGATATAGACTGTGTATGAAAATGCAAGTAGCCAGCAGGTCTGAAAAGAGAAACCCAATGCAGAAGTGCCTTAAAGTACAATACCACGGAGGGACACTAGGGTCTGGCTCTGAAAAACTCCCATTCAAAAAGCGTCAAATTCTCTTATAAATAGAAATCAGTACATTTTCCCTCAAGTCATTATGTTGTCATCTAAATATGGTCACTTCTGGTTTAAAAAAAAAAAAAAAACACGATGGTGACGGGCAAAATACCTGACTCAAGGCTTCAAAAGTGCAGCTCACAAACAAATGGGTGACCCCATGGTGGGTTGCTACTTGCTCACAGCCTTCTGTAGCAATGAGAGGTTATTGGGTTATTACCAACACGTCAGGTGTACTCACCTTCAGTTCTACTTCCAAATGAAATGGCTTACAATTATATTAAACCCAGTGACAATAATGATAACACCTATGAAAATATAAAGGTATATTCAAAACCATAATTATCCTTTAACTAGATATCTTGCCCTTCTCCACAAACTCCATTGATTTTGTACATCATTACAGTGCCATGATGGATATCTGCTCAGTAAATGTGTTATCCTTGCCCTCGCTTTCTGTCTCATCTTCTTTGTTACCCCTCTAAGTCTTTATCCCAGTTCCCTCTAGGTGACAAAGGCACAGAAAAAGGCTGGCTGATAAAGCCAAGAAATATTATTATTTAATGGCAGCACATTCCAAGCCATATTTCAGTTCAAGACAGATTCATTTTAGGAGCACAGGGCCTGAACAATAGCATGTTAATGATCTTTTAATGTATCTTAATGACGCCGGCGCTTGCCTTAGCTTGGCTGTGGTTCTGTTCTTTACTCTGGACCATTTGAGGCCGGGCAGTCAGATTGGGTGGCTTTAGTGCCCAATGATGCCAACATATCCTCTGTTTACAGGCGTACGGACATGACATACTTCAGTAACCATAACGTGGATGTCTTAAAGAGGGTTTGTAGTATTCAAAAAATATCCAGAATGATGATGAATCACATAATCACATAATAATGATAAAAGCAACCACTTTGCTCGTATTAATGTGATCTCAAGTTGTAATTTTGCATTGTGCTATGATTGATTTTTACACTAAGCATGAGTGAGTAAGGGGCCCCCTCTGTGATTAGCAAAAACTCTTTCAGCACCCACATTGGATTCAGCTGGGGCCAGCTGCATTGCTGTGTGTGCAGGCTGTGCTGTTCGTGCTGATGTGTGTGGTTTGTGTCTGCGGTGGATGCACGGCCCCGGAATAGCCCGCTTTGGCCTGCAATGTGAACTGACACATGCAAAAGAAAGAGAGAGAGAAGCCAGCTCCCATTAATGCTCCATATCTTATCCTCTCTGAATAGTACCACACACCCTGAGCTCTTTTCCTCCCTCTGAGCTCCCCCTGCTACTGTCTGTGTGTGTATTTATGTGTGAGTGTGTACATACGGGTGTTTCTGTGTCTCCCAAAGGCTATCGAGGCAGAAAGCAAAGGCCTAGTAAACTTCCACAGCCTTTCTCAAAGAGGAAATGAAAGAAGTTCTCTGAAGTGCTGAGGGGGGGTTCAGCTTTCTTTTCCGCTTTTGTCCTGGCATGAAACAGCCCTGGTACCAAGGTGAAATCTAATATTCTCTGTCAGTTTGCAATAGTTACTATATTCCCACAGAGAGTCAAGTCCTGTGCCTCTGGACACTTGCCAGGCTATTACTGCGGGAAAGTCGTATCTCCGTGGCCAAAAAAGAAGTTGAATAGTTTTAGTTTTTGAGACTTTTCATGACTTGGCGTTGAGCGTATTCTTGCGCTTGCCAATTTGTCTGTTAAGTATTCCTCTCTTTGCCAGTCATAAGGAGCTGGTGGCAGTTGCTTCTGCCTGTCACAAGTGTATGTCATCGTGGCCCGGTGCTCTCCTAAGGCCACCACTCATTTCATGAATAAAGAATTTTTATCAATGAAGAAGCCCCGCTCCCTAGAGGTCGCGATGAAATTAAACGGTAGAAACTGCAGCACCCGCGGAGGAGACAAGGTTTTATCCTCTTATTCTTCTCCCCGTTGTAGTGAAACGTAAAAGGCGCCCCTCTGTTTCTTTCTTACATGTAAATCACATTGACATCCGACTCTAGGGACTCGCCTGTTATGTCTTAAGATCCCTCCTTTTCCCTCACACATAAATCAAATTGACATTTGAGTCTGCATGCTCTTGCCTCTCGTTTCTTGAGGTCTCTGCTTGGAATGCACCTTAATTGGATTCTGTGTCTGTATTTAACATGGCTTATAAACTTGTGTTGTGCGTGCTGTAAGTGTTTGTGTGCGAGTGTGGACCCGTGGAATTGAGAGTACAGTGTAGTTGTGATGTCAAAATCGTTTACCGTTCACTTATTTTTTTAATCCATTCCTCACACCCAAATCAATCGCTGTATGGTTTTCCATTATATTTTCTAACTGTGTTTTCTTGTCAATGTGTCATTTGTCTCGCCACGCTCGTCACCAGACATCAAATTGCCTTCAAAAAGGTGGGAATTTGGCTCCAGTTGAAGGCCAGGCATTGTTTTGTTTGGGTTCACCGAGTGCTTTTGAAAGTGCTTCATGGTGACATGGCACCCAATGTTTGGTTCTTCTTGAAGGTTTATTGGGAGCCTTACACTGCTTTTCTTTCTCTCTGCAGGAGGCTGAGTGGCACTGTGATGAGTTCACCAAGGGAGCCTGCTTTAGCCGTGGAAAATCTGAGGTGAGTTTAAGTGATCCCCGGACACAGTTATATCGCTTTATCAGAGTCTTGTCACGATGCTGAGAAAAACAAGTTTAAGTATTGGTATTGTAAAAGAAACATCTTGGCCTGTGTAAAAGTTGTTCTTCAGGAACTTAGCACGGTTTCTACTTTGCACCTAACTGAACTTATTGATTGTAATGAAGTTACTTCAACTTTGAGTATGTGTAAAAGACAAAAAAATTGATTCTGCACTTCCCATGATGTAACTTCATAACATCTCATCTTTACACTTTGCCTTGTATGCCCACATATTTCCAACTATACATCCCGTTTTAGTAAAACAAACCTTTCAGTCTGTTACCGTGCCAGCAGCTCTGTGTGGCTAAATCTTTACATCAGCATGCTTAACATGTCTGCAATGACAATGCAGGTATATTTTTATTTACCATTTATTGATAGCATGCTATCATTTGCTAACTAGCACTGCAAACAAGTCTGTTGAAGATTTGAATGTCATTTGTTTTGCAGCAGTTTTCATAAACAAAATAAATAAATAAAATGAATAAAGTACTGGACAAATTAAAATTTTCGAAGGAGTCAGGGGAATTAGTCAACGTCATGTCAAAGTTTAACCCAAGACAATCTTGATGACATCACAAGGGTTGTTTTCTCAGATTTGACAAAACACTCACCAGATCACCTGAAGATGAGAATAACAACAATATAATGAATTACAAACTCGAACACTGTTGCAGAAGGAAATTTCAAAGCCAGAGCCTGAATGATTATTCAACACTTTCGTGTGGGTTTGGTTATCAACAAAAATAACACAAGTGAATGCTGTTTACAAGTGGAACTGAAGGCTCCAGATGTCGGACTTTCCCGCCAGCACAACTGTGCTCATAATGGTTTTGGTTTGAAAATTTAAAAAAACTTCTTCAGCCGGAAATCACAAATCTCCCTTTATTTTTACAGACACAGATGATCAATTTTAAAGACCATATCACAACCAAATAGCAGACTAAAATTTAAAGCAAATGTCCAGTGATGATGTAACATGTTGAGGCATGAAATCAACATGGGGCTTTTTATTCAGCCTTAATACAGTACAAACCCTGGGAATCCCTGCCTTGTGTGTGGGTTTGACCTCAAAGAGGGTTTAAATCAACTTATTGTGAAGTAAGAAGCTTTCCAACCACACCTTAACTTTTATTTATAGACAGCAGTAGTACAAAGGGAGTTCCTATTGTTTTCGTCATTTTCTTCTGTGCACAAGTGTGTTTTTCTATGTGGTTAACTGGCATACTCTCTTCGACAAAACATATGGTTTAGGGCTGAACTTGACTTGTAGGTGAACTGCCCAGCCCTGATCCCTGTGTGTGTGTGTGTGTGTGTGTGTGTGTGTGTGTGTGTGTGTGTGTGTGTGTGTGTGTGTGTGTGTGTGTGTGTGTGTGTGTGTGTGTGTGTGTGTGTGTGTGTGTGTGTGTGTGTGTGTGTGCGCACCGCTGTGTATTTATCCTCCTGCGAAAGGTGGTTAGGGACCCATAATAGGCATGCACTGGCTGGCCAGCACAAGATAGCTGGTGTGAATTACAGACCAAAGCCACCTCAGTCCTTGAGAGTCACTGCTGTCTGGCGGAGTCAAATTGTTTTGCTCACTGTTGCCTTCTGGGGATCAGCTGCTGTGATATACACTAAGAATAGCATTAAAGACTTCATTCTCCAGCAGTTGACAGGGCTTTCGATGGTTTATTACCTAGCTCAATGCGCAGCAATATGCCATCGCTTAAGCTATTACACAGATACCGTCCCTGTGCTTTGAGTGAATTTACAAGTGATTGTATTTTTTTTTTCCTAATGCACGCATCCACTCTTCTCCTGTGTATTTGATTTATTCCAACTGGGGAGAAGAAAGGAGAGTTAAATTGATTTGACAGGACTTGATTGCTGCCTCTGTTTTGTTTTATAATGTGAGATCCAAGCACAGCAGCCTTTGTATTACAGTACAGACATGGAACATTTGTCAGGAAGTTTCCATAAACAAGTCAAGACTGTGAAGCTGGGTAAATATTAAATATGCCGTTATTTACCGCAGAAACAAACTGCAGAGAAGAATTGAATTATGCAGACCCCTTTCACAACCCACCCCCGTCCCTACACCCACACATACACACACTAACAAGTGTACAGTGCTTAACGAGCTGCACAAACAGTGCAGATATATAGGCATGCATCACAAGTGTGACTACTCATGCACACATCTTCTGTTTGGAAGGCGCACATATAAACCCATACACACATACTTAGGCTGTGCTTTGCACCAGGAAACGAGTTGTTTTACGAGTCAACCTTCATCTTAATGGGGGGGAATAAAACCCCTTACCCTCCTTCCTTCCAGCTCTGCTACG
Source organism: Brachyistius frenatus (assembly GCF_029030835.1). Taxonomy (NCBI): domain Eukaryota; kingdom Metazoa; phylum Chordata; class Actinopteri; family Embiotocidae; genus Brachyistius; species Brachyistius frenatus. The sequence goes on from NW_027210656.1 coordinate 525,355, forward strand.
ATGCCCTCCACTCCTAAATCAGACCCTTGAGAGGGGGAGGAGGGGGATACAGGGGTTGCCCAGGGCACCTTAAGTGGCTCAGACAATAGCAGATTCACGAGGTTTTAAATTTCTACGAGGGGCCCTCACCACCCCTGCTGGTCCCTTTCAGATGGAGAGGACCCTATGAGTTTATTACCTCGTCCTAGGACAAAAACAAAGGCCGCTCTCAACATGAATACTGACTACTGTTGCTACCTTTGCTACAGAATGACTTTTGCTGATGGAAATCACCAGAAAACCTCCACGAGAGCCTGACCGTTATGTAGAGAGTTCATGACGTTCAGCGGCAATCAATCATTTAGTCAATCACTCTGTCAGTTCCGCTTTATTTGTCGAGCGCTTTTAACCAAAAGCTGAGTGGTTTTGCTAGAAGCCTAGGCCAAAACCTCCGAGCAGTAGCAAGCCAAGAAATGAGTGGTGAGCATGTACTTTCCCATAATTTAGAGAAAAGTGGTTTGAATTGATTAATGTAGAGAGCAGACTGAAAAGAAACACGAGTGAATAAAGTATGGGAGAGGCTACACTTTCATTTCACTTTCTGACCAATCAACAAAGCCAAAGCAATTTTCTAAACTAATCCTGAGTGGTCCTCTCCCACGCCTGTTGCATTTATGTTTCCCACCTTACGTAGAACCCTCTCCAAAACAGGTCCCCGTTGAATAAAGATGTGACATAGCTAAGCCATGTGGGCATTAGCCTTGATTTGACTCTGTCTGGCTTGGCCACGTTTTAGAGCAGCCCCTCTGTGCTTACAGGTGTTTTTCTCATTTATTGCCATAAAGAGTAATTTTGTCCAGCTGCCTAATGCTGCTTGTCAGCGGATAGATAATGGCACTGCTGCTAACTGCTGACGGTGAGGTGTGTGTCTGCGGGTGTGTTTTCCACAGGAGGAGTGCCAGAACTACATCAGGGTGCTGCTGGTGAATGGGAACAGGCTGTTTACCTGTGGAACCAATGCCTTCACCCCCATCTGCACCAACCGAACGGTAAGAACAACAGCAGAACTTTTGGCTTCTACCTTTATTTGATTATCTTCCCACAAAGACTAATTATTATCAATTGAGGCCACTTAAATGGTGATACTTAAATCACCATTGCAAATTTGATGCCTAATTGTTTTCATCCAAGTAAAGTCAGCAAGTCATCGACTGCTACAACCTGCAAGATCATTTTTGAGCTACTCTTGCAAGCAACCTGTAATCTTCCAGCATGTTTACTTCCAGTAATTTTCATTATTTCAGTATTGTGACTGTGGATGGTATGATCGTTGTTGCATTTATTTTTATGCTCCAATGGCTATATTTTGGATTCGTGTATATTTCAGTGTTTTGTTTTACAGCATGTCTAGCATTGGGTTTAAGATTACACTTATTCTTCCTTTACAAATCAAAAGTTGAACATGTGCAATAAAATTCTATCTGGCACTACCAGATGCAAATTCACAGCATGAATCTATATAAACCTACTAACTTTAACATGAACAGGGATTCCAGACTATAATAACAGACAAGTTTGAAATTGTGAGCAATTGGTGTGCGGAACCAGGCTAATAAATTGCAGCCTTTCCCTAATTTTTCAGAGATGTTAATCAAATCTTCACAGTTTAATATCTTTCATCGCACCTTAGCAAAGCTTCTGACAACAAGAACGTAATCGAATTCTGCAGACTGTCTTTCTGAGTGCTGTAAACCTGGCCCTGCGGGTCGTAGCAGTCCCTCATGTTGTATGGATGTTGACTACAGCCATATATTGACCATTTACCCCAAGAACACAACTTAATAAGTCACTATTCTTGAATAGTCGTGATATGTCAAGCTTGTAAACACTGCAAATATAAAGAGTGAAATGTTATTGAATGAACTGACAGAAGGACACGTGAAGGTTGATCAACATATTTAATCAGTATGTGATTGAGTTGCGATCTTTATCACATGAGTCACTGTATAAGCTCTCGTGGCTTCTCTTTCCTCCTGCTGTGCAGTCAGGGATGTAGACTAATTATAAAAAGAATCTTATTAAGCTCTCCTCTTGTGGAAGTTGTGTTACCTCAAACTTGTTAAGTGCTGTAATCAAAATATTGCCTTAAGCTCATTACTCCTGATAATCATGGCCTCCAAGTAAACACGCTCCTTGTCTTATCTGTGCTGCTTTGCCCTCTGTCATGAGTCATAGCAATTATTTAGCTTCTTTTCTTTGTACCACATCACATTGTCTTTTGTCATTTCAGTCTAGTGCGACGCAAGGTTTCCATTTCTCTCTCTCCTGCTCCTTCAACTCCCCTGTAGCTCTTAATCGCAGCCTTTAAAGGGATGTTTAGTCAGACTTTTCAGTTTGAATTGCTATTGTGTTTCAACAGGTAGACGCGGTGAAGGCAACCATAGATTTTTGTTGTGTATTAACCACAAGCTTTTAACTTGCCACAGCCGTCTCATTTTTATTGTAAAAGCGCACTGTGCTAATAACCATCTTTCTTGGTAACCCAAGTGTCAGCTAAGAAACTTGTATTTATTGACTATTCTTGGTGGTAAATGCCCACTGAAGTCAAGTACAGAGAAACATTTCAAATGTCAGAATATTGTTCTTACCTTCAAACAATGATAGGGCCAAATCAAATATCTGGCTCCCCTTCTGTGGAATTATTTTTAGAGGAGGAGGAGGAGGCGGCAGGAGTTTACTATTATGATGACATTTGTTTTTGTCCAAAAGCACTGCATCCAAAGGTCACAGGCTCATAATGACTGTTTACTGCTGTGAAAATACATATAGTTGAAATGTCATGGCATTATTATAGCAGTATTTCATCAGGCGCTGTCATATTTACCCACTGAACGTCCGTTAATGTGAAACACGGTTTGGGAACGGCAACAGCGATGGAATCACACTCGGACAGATTTACTATCAGCTGTGATGATGAATAGAGAATGAGCAGAATATTAATATTTTAATTAGTGCTTGGAGGTTATAGATTAAACAGCTGTTAACCATTTGAGGTTTTACTGCCTTTAATTACATCATTTTGTGCTGTCCTCTTCTTCTGCAATGATTGAAATGCAACCGAGTGAAAAACTGTTCATCCACAACAGTAGATGATGGAAACATGGATTAATATGCATTTTCTTATATTTCAAGTCTGACTTTTGTCTCTACTAGTATTCTAATAGTGCTGATAGTTGGCAAAGGTTCTACTTTAGAAAATATTTTAACATACTGTATTAGTGTTGTCACTGGCGGTCTGTGGTAGACTCCAGATGAAGAAGTTCTGTATGACACTCTGTTCACACTCACTTGACAGAAAGCTACTAGGATGTGTCCACCCACAGTGGCATATCATTGACAACCCTGTCCACTAACACGTCTAAGATCACCCGCAGGGCTGTTGGCAAGATTTCCTGTCACAGTGGGGAGTTAAAAAAAATTATCTCAATAGCCCCACACATAGCACCCAACTGTCTCTCACAGCAGTCTGTCTATACTGTGAGCTGTCTCTTCCTAAAAAGTCTCTATCAGAGGCAGTTAAAGTCACTTCAGTGTCCGACTCACGCAGCTGCTGGGTCCACTACAGAGGCGACTTTCACCTCACTTCCTTCACATGAAACGGATGCACCGCAGTTTATCTGTTCATCACTCCTCCTGTTGTTTCTAAATGACCCAGTTGACCTAAAAATGGCTGTTCCGGGCAGAAGAACGAGTCAATACCGGGCTTTCATCTCGGCCCGGCAGAGCCCAGACAGGGCAGCTCTGTTTTGCTGCGGTTTGGGTTGAACAGAGATGGCAGGAGTTAACAGAACCCTTGATCCAAATCGACCGGCTCCAGGAAATTGGCTGAAGAAGTCGCCTGGTTCCCCCACAATTCACTGCCCTGAAGAGAGGGAGCCTCCTTTGTGGGATGAGGGAAGGAATCCACAGATTATTCAGTCAGTGAAAATGTGTGCAGAGAGAGGACAGATTGAGCTCTGAATCACGCGAGACATACACTGTCACTGGAGGTCCTCTGCAATCAGCTTCAAAACTGTGAACCGCGGCTGATTGATAGAAAAATAATTGCAAATAGAATAATTTTAATTATCATTTGTGCATTTCTAAACCTGAGATTAGTTCAATCTTTTTGCGTCATGCATTTGCCCCTAGAACTTGGATGAACTTGGATGGAAGCACAAACCATGAGCTAATCCCTGCATACTGTGTTTACTTTTGCACCATAAAATATAATTACATCTCGGATTTAAAAATTGCATTACTCCTTTTTGATATTCAGGGCTGAGTCACTGAGCTATGGCCTGTACCGCTTCTTTTTTTCTTTTTTTTAAAGAGTAGGAACCAGTGCACTGTGTCAGGGCTAAGCCAGGGTCATGCTGTAAAGTATTTTTAAAAAGCAGGGAGTTGGATTTGGCTTCATATTCAAAGGCAGTATGCGACAGAGGACTGCATCTCGCATCAAGCCTCTTTTGAGCTCAGAAGAGCTTCTCAAATATGTGGTATGATAATGTTATAGCCAGAAAAACCAGCTGGGTGTCCTGTAGAGACATCAGCGACCAAACCAGCGACAACACTGCAGCCGGGAGTGACTTGATTTAAGAAGGCTGTTTTAGGAATTTTATTGGTTTCTAAACAGGTGGTTTCTTAACATTAGACTTGAAGCAGCTGCTCTGTTTGTGTGTTTTATGTTACTAATGATTCTAAATGTGTTCTCTGATTATGTTTCCTGTTCCTGAAGGTCTACCTCATATATATTTTTGTGTGTGTGTGTGTGTGTGTGTGTGTGCCGCAGTAGATGTAAACCAAACAAAGCATAATGAGATGAAATGTATTTTTTTTTTACGCTGTACTATTTGCATATTGGCAGGAACAAACAAAACATTACCAGACTCCTCCGGTTTGCATATTAATGCTGCCCTTTGATACTCTGTTCTATAGATTTATGCGGAGTACAATAATCTATTATTAAGAAATAAGAAGGAAAATGCATCTCATTCCCATGGATATTGCATCGTATAGTTTTAGTTTGTTAATTTATGGGACACTTTTGTTTTAAGCAATCAGAGTCATTTTCTTTTAGTAATATTTGCTTGCAGTCAATCTCATTTTTCTCTCATCTTGTGATCAACCTTCGTGCTTCCTGCCTTATATATCTTCATTTCCCTACGTTGCAGTTGACTAATCTGACAGAGATCCACGATCAGATTAGCGGCATGGCTCGGTGTCCCTACAACCCCCTGCACAACTCCACCGCCCTCATCACCTCCAGCGGGGAGCTCTACGCTGCCACTGCCATGGACTTCTCCGGGCGAGACCCCGCCATCTACCGCAGCCTGGGCGGCCTGCCACCGCTGCGTACTGCCCAGTACAACTCCAAGTGGCTCAACGGTAGGCAGCTGCCAAAGTTTGGTCATTCAGATAAATGTTGCAGTTTATTGAAATCTATGTAAACGTTGGTGCATAAATATAAATGGACATTTTAGAATCGAGAGAAACACAATAAAGGGGGGTTTCTTTCGTTTTTGCGCTCTCCCTTTAGCACTCATGAACGCCAGCACTGCAGCTGGTGGGGATTTAGTGTTTTGCTGAGGGATGCTTGAGTATAGCAGATGCTTATCCAGCATGGGAGTTGGACTCGCTCTCTTGAAGGATTGTGTTTCTCCCTAAGTCACCACTTTTCTGAGCAATGTAGTGTAGCAAATGTCAAAAGAAGAAGACCCTCTCTTTATAAGTGTTCTGTTGCCTTTTATCAGCAAAAACAATTATTTATAAAGTTCCTAAGCAACTAGAAAATCACTATATTTACCTCAACAATGCTTTTAGGAGGAGCATATAATTGGGAATTCTTCACAAATCAATATATTTTTCCTTGAAAGCTCAGACACACTTCAAACAGGAACCTCCTCAAGGCAGACTGGGGAACTTCACACACCTTAAGGTGTCCAGACAACAGAGGAGGAGCAGGTCAATCAGTAGCTTGTCAGCAAGTGACTTTTATCTGATTCACATTTAAGCTAAATTGAAAAAATAAATTAAAAACGACCACATACATTTCTTGGCAACAACCTTCTGGGAGAAGGTTTAATAACAAATCTTATGGCAAATTGATTTTTTTTTTCTCCCTCTGTCTCCCCCCTGCACTGCCCTCCAAAGGTGCAGAGCAGAAAAAAGGGTTGAAATGAGGAAGGGGGCGCGGGGGGGAACACTTTCATTTAAAGCTGAATTAAATCACTGTCAGTGAGAATAAAGTGTGCGGTTTAGATCCAATAATGTCATACATAAAGATGAACGTGTCGTGGAGGTCGCATGTTCCAGATAGGGTGAGAGCTATTACGTTACACCTGTTTTGGTCATTTCTCATCCTCACCTTTAGGTTTGGGGAGTGAAAAATGAGTTTTCTTATAACAACACAACGTCATTAATAACATGGCCTGTAGTTATTAATCGTGATCACCTGCTGTTGTGTGGGCTTGACACTCACACACACACTGCGAGTCAATCAGTCATACCACATACCCATTTGCTCTCCTATTCCTTCTTACTCCCACAACCTTAAATATTTTCTTTTCTGTACTTCTCATCATCTCTCTGCACTTCATCTTTTTCTTGACTGCCTTCAATTTTTCTCTCTGTCTTCTTTCTCTTTCTGACGTTCATTTTCCTCCTCTTTTTTTTTTTTTAACCTTTCTTCCAACAGAACCGAATTTCGTCTCCTCCTATGACATCGGCAACTTTACGTACTTCTTCTTCCGGGAAAATGCAGTGGAGCATGACTGTGGCCGGACGGTGTTTTCCCGCGCCGGACGCGTCTGTAAAAATGACATCGGCGGTCGCTTCCTCCTGGAGGACACGTGGACCACCTTCATGAAGTCCCGGCTGAACTGCTCCCGACCAGGAGAAATCCCCTTCAATTACAACGAGTTGCAGGGCACTTTCTACTTGCCTGAGCTGGAGCTGCTCTACGGCATTTTTACTACCAACGTGTGAGTGTCATGATACTTTACTAGTTGTAACAATATATGTCCCAGAAATGTAATTTACAGCTGAACATTAGCTAAACACAGACCCTTTTAGTTACTGCTGCTGCACCTCAACCTTTCTCACATGGTATAAAGTTTGCAATAATGAATGTGGCAAAGTTACCACTCCAAATTTTTAGTGGTGTAAGCTGGTTCTTTCTTTTTGACAAAAGTAGAAAAAAGTTGGCTTTTCATTTCGAACAACTGGTCGATTTTTATCAGCAATAACCACCAAGCAAGTAAAGCTAATGTTAGAGCTCCATGAGTTGGTTGAAAACAGCGTTTCTGGCTTGCTTTTCCAATGACTTGTTCAAAAATCTAAAATTTTAAATGTGCACATAATGGCTAGATTTGTCATTATAGATTCAACAAATATTAAAACCCTTAATTTAGCATTTTCAAAATTGCCCTGGTTACCAATTCCTTTTCTTTCCAGCCATGATGTGGCATCTTTGCAAGTTACTCACTAATTATTCTGTTTCCCCTGCTTTGAAAGACATTTCCAGTCTTTGTAAATAATCAGGTTAAATTAAATATCACTGGAAATCAGATTTCGAAAGTTCAAGTGTTTTAAAGTAATTTTCATCATCATCCTCGTTTCATGGCTCCATTTGATTTTTGAAAGCCAAAACACCAACAAATATCATCAATTATGTGTGTGTGCGTGTGTGCGTGCATGTGTGTGTGCGCGTGGCTCAACTGCATCAGCTTAAGCATGAAATATGAATTCGTTCTCATATTTGATGCAGTAAGTTTCTGAAATTGAGTGATGTATGAACATTTTGTTGACATGGCCGACCGGAAATTCTCTCCCATGTCCCCCAAACCATCTGGGTTACTTAGTCCTGCTGCCATATCAAATAAATCCCATGAAAGAAGCTTAACATGAGTATCCCTGTAATACAAATTATTAGTTTCTCTTTTCATAAGCATCATAGCACTTTCCTCTTTTGTTTTACCATCTTTTTTTTTTGTTCTTTTTTTTTTCACTTTCTCACAATTTTCTCGTGTGTGCACAACCTCCGCATACACATACAAGCACGGGCAGACCATTATTAAAAGCTGAGTAATCAATTCTTTATGGTCAATGCCTTCACATTGCTGAAAAAGAAGTCTTTTGAAGGATATTGGAAACATTTCCCCCTACAGGCACAGAGTTTAATGAACAGCTGGGCTGGATTATAATTCACATCGCCCAAGTCTCAGTTTGAGAGTTAATACTCTCATTCTTTACTTTCTCCTCTGAAGGAGGAGAGCGGTACTTGTTGAAACTGACAGCTTAAAAAGTCAAAGCTGTATTTCAGACCTGAAATCTGTACAGTTAATCAGAGAAGCCGAGCAGCTTAATTGTGTCCTATTGCTGGATTTATAATCCAATAATGATGATCACTCACACCAACATCTGCGTCTGTCTGTTCAGTGTTTGATTTGTGTTGTTGCTGGAGAGTAATACAAACGTACAGAGATCAGCTTTACAAACAGCAGCACATCCTGAACAGTTTCCTGCTTTGACTGTGATCTATTTTTCCCAATTAGACTCTTTTAATGCTTATCTCTGTTTTTCCCTCTTTTATCTATCATCCCCTCCATCCTCTCAACCCCCTTTATTGGATCTGTCTTTGCTTCTTTTTTTTTTTCTGTCCCTGACATTCAGAAACAGCATTGCTGCATCTGCAGTGTGTGCCTTCAATCTCAGTGCCATATCCCAGGTTTTCAACGGGCCCTTCAAGTACCAGGAGAACTCAAGGGCCGCCTGGCTGCCCTACCCCAACCCCAACCCAGACTTTCAGGTAATGAAACTCTACTGAAGCCCCCGGGGCTGTTTTGTTCACATTTAAATCAAGCTGTCTCTCTACAGACAGCAACCATGCTAGCAGCTCTGCAAGACTGTGCAGTGTTTTGAGCTAAATGCTAATCAACTTTGTAACATGCTGAAAATGGCAACACGCTGATGTTAATCAGGTACAATGTTAATCATGTTCGATATATTAGTTTACATTTTCAAACCAGTGCAGAACACAAAGCACAGCTGAGGCTGATGGAAATGTCCAACCAAGCTGAAGTTTTGATATGTCAATAGACGTAAAATTAGTCAGCAAAGTTGTTCCAATTCATCTTGAGGGAGGCACAAATATCTTTTCAATAGTTGTCGTCACGTTTAAATTTCATCAAAAAACAAGTGTGAACTTCCCGTATGTGCTCGATGTCAGTCAGATTCATCCTCTGGGCAATATTAATGTAAATAAATTTGATGGCAGAAATGTTTGCCTGGACCAAAATGTTGGACCAACAGACCAACGTTGCCATCCCAAGAGCCATGCTGCCAGCATGGGTAAAATTAATAAATGTGTGTTTTGCCCTGATCGGCCTCCCCTAAGAGTCCCAGGAAACTCTTCATTCTGATTAATTTTTTCTCTCCTTCAATCACCGCTCTCCCTGCTCACGAACTCACACATTACGATCGCTCGTTATAAGATCCAGTGATTTTTACAATGGCACAATCATTGCTTGGAGATGTCTCGTATCCTCGCTTTGCGAACTATAGTCCTTCCTAATAAACTGCCCTTGTTTTGCACAAGTGGCACTTCATGTTTATACTCCATCCTAAAACCCTGAGGAGCAAACCGAGCACCTTATTCTGATTTGAAGCGCTGCTCCGTACTGATGACACAGAGGGAATGTTTTATTAGCAGCGGTGGCTTTCGGTTGTTGCAAGCTTAACAGATAGTGAGGCAGCTAATCCACGCAGCTCTCCGTGAGGGATTGAATTCCCTCTGTGGTCTGACTGTCAGTGGGTGACACACTCCTCACTTCCACACGTGTTTCCCATCACGGATCCTTCCATAATGTTTCCGTCAGGCCAGCAGATGCATGAGCACTGCCTGCTATCCACAACTTACACACACACACACACACATTATTTATAATGGCATGCTCATGCAGAAAAACTGGATGAAACGCACGCAGGGGAAAAGTACCAACTGTGACAGTTTTCTAAACACACACATGCGCACACCTTTCAATCTGTAATACAGAATGTGTCTCACTGTCGTCATGCATTCGCATATCTACATGTCAGAAGCTTGTTGAGTAAAATTCACTTACCTTTCTAAAAACAAATTTTCCCCATCTGGTCATTGCTGACCACAGATATATCCTGGGGAGTATATGGTAGTCACACTACAGAGAGGTTTCTATGTATCATAGGCTTTAATATGGCTGTGTTCTTCAAGGATAAACCAGGATCAGTTATTCCTCTCCTTCCCCGTCTATCCACTTAAGCTCAGGCACAATAGCTGCTCCTCACCGCTGGACCGATGCACACTTTATCTCGGTTTCAGTGACATCTTCATCAAGCATTTGTCAATGTTGGAGGATTAGATTTACGAGCACAGGATTTATAGCCTGTCTTTTTTTTTTTTTTTTTTTTTTTTTTTTTTTGCAGCCCTTTCTGCTCACACACCTACACACATGTTCACGCACAAGCAAACACCCACAGGAAACCTGCAGCCAAAAGCCACTGGCCCTGTTACATATCTGGACAGAAACACGCCCCCCAAAAATAAGGGTTGTTTTGCTGCCAAATAGGGATAATTGTGACTGTGAATTCATCACTCAATACACGCACACCCTGGTCATTGATTGAGAGCTTAATTCCCTGTCTGTCTGGAGAGAAAATCCCCCCATTTATTTGAACGACACAGATTGATCCTGCCGGGTTTATTCAGGCTATGATTCATGTTCGTTGTGCATTAGGAGCTAATACCGTCTCTGTTATATAGGTTTTCTGTCACTTTGTAATTGCTTACTGTAAAAATGCATTCATTGTTAAGCTCCATATGAAGGAAATGTTTTAAGTTCAACTCTGAGCTGCTGATGGAGAATTGTTGTTGTCTTAGATATTTAGAGTGCAGCAAAATAGAGGTGCGAGTTTCCTCTGCTTTCCTTTCAATATTGTATGTATTTATAAAATTGACAACATATTATAATCACATGGTACCTGCATTTTCAAAATGTTCAAAAACCTGGAAGGCAAAGGGATGACATGCCACCTGGCAGGCATTTTTAAACAGGAATCCATTTTGTAAAAACATGCTGTAAAACAACCTTATTTCTGTGTGGCACTTATCATCCTGGCAAAGAGCAATGCGTGGTGATGAGCAGGACACCTGAGTGTTGGATGGGCCCTCATCCAAATGATGGTTGTGTCCCTCACCTTGACTGTTCTGAGGAAATCACAACATCCATCTCTCTGCTGCAAATTCACAGACGTTATTAGACCCTGTGTGGCCAGCAGCGCCTGACTTTGTCCCAGTGTGGCAGAAATATGGCCATGCAGACAGTCGGGGATTCACACACATGCACGCAATGCAAGGACAAACCACAAAAGGAAACCTTTGACATGTGTTTCAATCCAGCCCACACGCAATACATTTTTGGCATAAGCAAGAAGCTCATTTGAGGCACATATACACACAGTGTTGCATTTCCTCGTCCTTCAGGGCTTTGATTTCCCATCTCCTGATGTGGCGAGGGCACTGATCCGTTCACCATCCTGGGGAAGCCCTCCATGATTCTCATCTGTCAGCCCAGGGAAGGCCGGGGATTGATCGGTATAACGTGTCTGTGCTATTGCCACTGTAGCCAGTCAGCAGGAACTAATCGCCACCCAAGGTCCGGTCTCAGCTAAGTAGGAAGGGGCTGTGTATATGGTTAGCTTTGTGCGAATACAATACAAAAACAGATACCAGTCATTTGGGTTGGTGTAATTGCCGAGCATAGCTTATTTTAGTTTTCTCCACTCTGTGTCTTAGTGGAGCCCATTCTTTGTGGATTGGGCCACAATCCACAGCCCTGACTCCAGCCTGGGACCTGTTACTGAAAAGGACATGCATGGTTAGGTTTATTCATCCAGCTCTCCCTCAGGTGGACTGGCTGTGTGCCTCACCTTGTCTTGTTCAGCTCGGTGGAGAAGAGGGTGTATATTTCCATTTGAAAAAGCATGAATATCATCTTGTCCTGTGAATACCAAGTGTCTCTGAAACGTCAACGTTTGACGAGCAAAGAATAACAGCCTCTTTACACCTTTCAGGTTGTCCAAAGGGACTTTTAAATTGATTATTTAAGAAACACATATCGATAGGGTACATGAAGCACAGACTTCACAGTTTATTGAAAACAATTCACATCACCAGAGCTGGAGAGATGTGGTTTTCACTGGACAACATGCTCCAAAAAGATACACTGTATGTTCGTGGCTTGTTAGTTTTTAAATATGCTAATAATGCTAAAGTGGGTTCTGATAATATAGCCTGCTGCTGATAACAGTGTACAGTTTCCTATTTAATGCTGGTTGGATCCATTTGCAACTCGAAAAAACAGGATTTAAAAATGTCAAAGAACATTTTTTTTAATTTTTGAGAACAACATGCAGTTACAATAATGCCATTTAAACCAATTAGATGAATAGATTTCAATACATTTCAAAACTTTTATAATGTCCAATATCAAAAGAAATACCAAGCATGTTTTTGAACCCTTAATATTTCTTTTTTAAACTCCCAGTTGGTCGGGCCTCATTTTATTGAACTGTTTTTAATAAATCAACCCTGGGAAATATCTTATACATCACATATTTCATATTATAACCCAGCTCAGTGGAACTCACTCTGCTTCAGTCGCAAAACTCTTCTGGGAGTTAGAATGCGACCTCAGAGTCAACAACGCCTGATGAAACTAAATGAATCTGTGACGATGAAATCAAACTATTTATGTGAGATATTTTGTTACTACAGTTTCCTGCAGCCTTAGAATCCTGAGTGCGAGCCATTTTGACACTTTATTTTTTGAGGGGATTTCTTTGTTTGAATGATGTTGCTGAACTTAGAGAGAGCATTGTATTCAGTAATATTTTAAACAGCAATCATTCTAAGATATTATTTTGTGGAAAAGAATGGCACAATCAAGAGACATTATTATTGGGGTTCCAACAAAACTCACCACCAATATATATGCATATGTGGAACAAATCTAATAAAAGAGATAAGTACTTGCTCAGTCAAACATTCATTCAGTCTTCTTCCATCAGCCTCGAGGTATTGAGTACAAAAGCCTCGAGGTTGTGAAGATAGCAAACCACTGCAACAAGGCAGCAATTGACTTTAAAGCCTTGTTCACTTAATCATCCAATCCCCCTCTTTTCCATCTGTGGTGGTTCTTCTGGACAAAAATCTTAAGCTTTTCACTTCCCATTCCAAAGAACATTTATTTTATTAATGTACTCAGTCAATCCCTTTTTCTCTGCAACTTCTCCGCCTCCACAGTGCGGCACCATCGACTCTGGCTCCTATGTGAACCTGACTCAAAGAAACCTGCAGGACGCTCAGAAGTTTCTGCTGATGCATGAGGTGGTCCAACCCGTGGTACCCGTTCCCTACTTCATGGAGGACAATGTCCGCTTCACTCATGTGGCGGTGGATGTGGTGCAGGGGAAGGACATGCTGTTCCACATCATTTATATGGCCACTGGTATGTTCTTTGTGACACTTTTTCTCTGCCAGACTGCATGTTTTGTAAAATCTGCTTTCAGTGTCTGTCTGTCCACACTACACATATTACTATCTCAAGTTTTATCATTTGCATATTATCTGAATGTTCTAATGTCATTTTGTGACATGTTCCAATCAGCCTCTTAATATGAGCACTGCGGTATTTTCTGTCAAGTCAGTTTTGATTATGTCACATGAAATATTTATGCAGCATTGCATCTTATTTTCTGCACTAACTGGGTTGAAGTGGGCAGAATTTGGTTAAATCAATCAGAATCTGACAGCTGAGGTTTTAGTTTTATATTCTTATTGAATTATAGCTAAGGATGTTTTTATTTTTTTCAAATGTAAGCATTAGTTGTTACTTATACAGTCATAACTATTGATTGTTTCAGAGAAATAATCAAGTTTTCAGGGGCTTGAAGCCCCTGAAGTGCACTCTGCACAGGAAAAGAAATAGGCCTCCAAGGAAGAACAATGAAACCAGTCGATCTGTATTATCGTCATGGAGACATCAAAGCATTGTCTTTGACATGAGTTTGATCACTCTTTACGTCCATATGTCCTCCATATGCACCGACTGAACTCACACAAACACTAAACTGAAAGCATGCAGGCACACACAGACAACGCGCCATATGTCAGTCTCATGCAATTCCTCACAAAGAGATCATAAACACCTCGACACAGCCAACAGTCATGTGTCGAAAGAAAACAGATGGGTAATTAATAACACACACATACAGTTCTTATAAGTTTACCCTGTCTGACGTGCCTGCTTATCAGTCGACTATTTGATCGTACTGGAGTGACAATATGTGTTGTCAAACTTGGCACGGTGTGGAAAACAGTATCAGCAAGACACGAGCTAGACAGCAGCGTTTCAGTGTCTGTATTATAACACACATTTATGGATTATGAACAGGTGTACTGAACAGAATTTGAACTTCACTGCGCTAATGTACCATAAGCCCTCTGGGAAATGTCAACATGATCTTCCTGTTGTAGCGTCAATGTTATTTTAGGTTATCTCACACACACACACACACACACACACACACAGACACAGACACACACACACACACACACACACACAACCTGTTCCAGTTCACTGCCTCTGCGCTTGGCATCTCCCTCAAAAACTCCCCTCTCATTGTTTTCATGGTGCTGTGATAAATGTAGCATTGGACCAGAGTTGCCCACATTGCAAGTTCCCCAGACACTAACCAGACGCTAATGAAAACATCTGAAACACTGCCAAGGCCATTGGCTAGCGCACATACTGTACCTAATCACACGCTATTATTAACGGCTAAACGCACCCTGCTGATTGGGGCCATGCCGGAAAGCCTGATAGCTCCAACTGAGGGTTTCCCAGATGTCAAGGTGTGTTTTGTTTTTTTTCATTCAAATGTACAGCCTGCAGTATAATTCACCTAATTCTAATTCAGCCCCTGTGAGCAATTTCTGCCTTGTAGCAGTATTTTTCTGTCTTGCAGTTAACGTGAAGAGAATTTAGTTGAATGCAAAAGATTTTAAAATTCTTGGTTCAACAAAGTACGAAAGTACACCAAAGGTGCATTTCTTTAATAAAAATGACATCACTTACTCGTGACATACTATCACTCATTATAACAGTAATTTACTAATTACTCAACAGAAACAGTCATTAGATAGATTACATGCTACTTTACTTTTGTTACTCAGCTCAGCTCTGTCAATTTTGCCTTTAAACAACTCCAAAATGTTCCTACAACCCCAACTACACACACACACACACACACACACACACACACACACACACACACACACACACACACACACACACACACACACACACACACACACACACACACACACACACACCTCTCTCTCTCTCTCTCTCTCTCTCTCTCTCTCTCTCTCTCTCTCTCTCTCTCTCTCTCTCTCTCTCTCTCTCTCTCTCTCTCTCTCTCTCTCTTCATATCACATCTTCGGTATTGTAACACGTTATAGTAGAAAAGGAGACATTAGAAGATAAGATGAGCTTTTATCGAGTTGAAGGGGGGAAATTTGGTTGTTGCAGCAGCACAAAGACCAAAACGTAGAGTCAAATACATTAATAAAATAAAGAAGTACAATACAAAAATAATTATTTGAAAAATAAAATAAAAAACATAAAATAGTAATTTAGTCTAAATCACAACGCAAGCAACATGCATACAGTAACTACAACCAGTTTGGCAGGAACAGTGCACCACCACCGTCGAAGCAGTAAGACAGCTGCTTACACATAAAGTGTAACACAAAAACATGACAAATAAAGCTACTACTAAATACAACAATTATCTATAATAACCTACTGCATATACTTATTGGTAAGCTAAGAGTATACGAATGA
This sequence comes from Brachyistius frenatus, assembly GCF_029030835.1. Taxonomy (NCBI): domain Eukaryota; kingdom Metazoa; phylum Chordata; class Actinopteri; family Embiotocidae; genus Brachyistius; species Brachyistius frenatus. Next base: position 541,320 of record NW_027210656.1, read on the forward strand.
TAACTATTACTATTACTAATGACTGACCATTAGCATTAGCAACAGTTAGCAGACAGTTCTCCAGAAGTCCAGTTCTCACATTAAAACTTCAATGTTCACATACTCTAAACACAACCCACTGAGCCCCAAACGTGTCAAAGTAATGGAGCCTCACTGGGATGGTGAAGACATTTCTGCATTTCAAGTCGTGGTCCTTTACACTACTTGTAACTCGATATAGTAATGCATTGTTGCCCGTGCTGCTTAGGGCAAAGCTTTACTGTTACATTCCCTGCCTTAAAGTTAGCTATTAGCAATTCACCCTTCTGCCAATGGCGTCTCTGTGCACCTAATTACTTTTTCTTCACCCAGGGGATTGCATGTATAATAGATGATGTTTGTTTTTGCTCTCCCAAGAGAAAATTTGCCCCAACTCCATCTCACGGGCCCTGCCTTACACAAAACAGAGGTCAGGACGAATTCACAATGACATGGATTTCCACGCTCTTCTCTCTATGAAGTACAAAGTGCTTTTATCCTCTAGAATATCCCCTTAAAGAAAAGTAGGCCAGGAATCATGTATTCAGGTGCCATATTAATTCCCTGGAAGCATCCACAGGGCTGCATGTTGATGACATAACCAAGCTTGGCACACCAGCCACTACTCTTTTTGACAGTCTTATTTCAGAGCCTCTCTGTTAGGGGTAGATTGTTGTGTGGTTCATTCTGAGTTCTCTTTGGCTTGTTTGCAGTTTTTCTCAGTCAGTATATATACAGTGGTGTGAAAAAGTGTTTGCCCCCTTCCTGATTTCTTATTTTTTTGCATGTTTGTCACACTTAAATGTTTCAGATCATCAAACAAATTTAAATATTAGTCAAAGATAACACAAGTAAACACAAAATGCAGTTTTTAAAGGAAGTTTTTTATTATTAAGGGAGAAAAAAAATCCAAACCCACATGGTCCTGTGTGAAAAAGTGTTTTCCCCCTCCTGTTAAAACATAACTTAACTGGTTTATCACACCTGAGTTCAATTTCTCTAGCCACACCCAGGCCTGATTACTGCCACACCTGTTCTCAATCAAGAAATCACTTAAATAGGACCTGCCTGACAAAGTGAAGTCGACCAAAAGATCCTCGAAAGCTAGACATCATGCCGAGATCCAAAGAAATTCAGGAACAAATGAGAAAGAAGGTAATTGAGATCTATTAGTCTGGAAAAGGTTCTAAAGACATTTCTAAAGCTTTGGGACTCCAGCGAACCACAGTGAGAGCCATTATCCACAAATGGAGAAAACATGGAACAGTGGTGAACCTTCCCAGGAGTGGCCGGCCGACCAAAATTACCCCAAGAGCGCAGCGATGACTCATCCGAGAGGTCACAAAAGACCCCACAACAACATCCAAAGAACTGCAGGCCTCACTTGCCTCAGTTAAGGTCAGTGTTCATGACTCCACCATAAGAAAGAGACGGGGCAAAAATGGCTGCATGGCAGAGTTCCAAGACGAAAACCACTGCTGAGCAAAAAGAACATTAAGGCTCGTCTCATTTTTACCAGAAAACATCTTGATGATCCCCAAGACTTTTGGGAAAATACTCTGTGGACTGACGAGACAAAAGTTGAACTTTTTGGAAGGTGTGTGTCCCGTTACATCTGGCGTAAAAGTAACACCGCATTTCAGAAAAAGAACATCATACCAACAGTAAAATATGGTGGTGGTGTGATGGTCTGGGGCTGTTTTGCTGCTTCAGGACCTGGAAGACTTGCTGTGATAAATGGAACCATGAATTCTACTGTCTACCAAAACATCCTGAAGGAGAATGTCCGGCCATCTGTTCGTGACCTCAAGCTGAAGCCAACTTGGGTTCTGCAGCAGGACAATGATCCAAAACACACCAGCAAGTCCACCTCTGAATGGCTAAAGAAAAACAAAATGAAGACTTTGGAGTGGCCTAGTCAAAGTCCTGACCTGAATCCTATTGAGATGCTGTGGCATGACCTTAAAAAGGCGGTTCGTGCTGGAAAACCCTCCAATGTGGCTGAATTACAACAACTCTGCAAAGATGAGTGGGCCAAAATTCCTCCACAGCGCTGTAAAAGACTCATTGCAAGTTATCGCAAACGCTTGATTGCAGTTGTTGCTGCTAAAGGTGGCCCAACCAGTTATTAGGTTTAGGGGGCAAACACTTTTTCACACAGGGCCATGTGGGTTTGGATTTGTTTTTCTCCCTTAATAATAAAAAAACTTCCTTTAAAAACTGCATTTTGTGTTATCTTTGACTAATATTTAAATTTGTTTGATGATCTGAAACATTTAAGTGTGACAGACATGCAAAAAAATAAATCGGGAAGGGGGCAAACACTTTTTCACACCACTGTATTTTGTATTTTTCCCTTTTCAAACTGTCTGCTATTCTTACCCTGAGTCCTCTTTGCTCAGTACTTTACCTTTCCTTGTGCAGATAATCACCCTTCTTCCTCTTTGTGACCAAATCCTCTCATCCACTCTTCTCTATTCCAGATTACGGTACTATCAGGAAAGTGCTTTCCCCTCTCAACCAGTCCACAGGGAGCTGCCTATTGGAGGAGATCGAGCTGTTCCCGCCCAGGAAGAGGCAGCCGATCCGAAGCCTGCTGATCCTGCACAGCCGCAGCGAGCTTTATGTGGGTGTGAGAGACCAGGTCATCAAGATCCCACTCAAGAGATGCAGCTACCACAAGAGCAGAGAGTGAGTACATGCACAGACAAACAAACACCATTAATCTCAGTGGAAACTGTCAAAAGCAAATGTGCTCACAACAAACTTTCAAAGCCCCCTCTTTCATAAGATGCTCTTTATCGGAGAGGGCCAGGCCTTTGTGTTGGTCAGGGCGCTGAGGTTTAAAACCCTCTAAATCAGCTTTGACTGAGCCACTGGAGGTGCCCAGGGCTGCCCTCTGTCTGTCTCGCTCACTGTCTCGATGTCTCTCGTTGTCATTGACCCACACACAAAACCGTGGCCTCTCTGCCTCGTGCACAGTCCTGTGGTGGCCGTGTGTGTTTATCAGATATATTGAGTTTCCGTCTGTCTGGGAGAAGCTCCATCAAGGTATAAATATTGGCAAAGAAAATCCGAGACAGGCACCAGGGTGTGAAAAACTCACCACAAGATTGGGATCCCATCCATCATCGCACGCAGTAAAGGAATCACACCTGCATTCCTTATCTCGCACAATGAGCTGTTATTGGAATGCACAAAAGAGTTTAGGCTTCGTATTACAGCTGTGGCTCTGTGATATATGCTGCAGCCATTATGACACTGCATCACATCTTTTGTGGTTTTTTTTTTTTTTTTGAGAGTGCTCGAAAGTGAGAAAAGACAAAACAGAGAAAGGAAATAAAACCATGGACACAGACTGGCAGCTACAGGGAGAATTACGAGATTCGTCACTGACATTTCTTTGAGGTCTACCTGTTTGAAATATTAGAAGGCTGTCTTTGGCTGTGTGGCTCAGTGATGGGTGGCGTACAATCTGCAAAGCCCTTAAGGCCCCCTGAAAGGCAGGTACTGGCTTGTTCCTTCTCCCTTTCATTTTGCACTGCTGTCGTCGGCCCTGATATCTTCGTCCGAACAGTGCATAACTCTCTCTCTCTGCTTTTTATTCATCGCCCAGACAGTATGTCATCAACTTTGTGTGTGCAGGCAAGCACGAGTATTGCCTTTCTGCAATGTCATATGGACAGATAGTATCAGATCATGTGTTCCTTGCACTTGTTTTTGCCTGCACGCAGTTCATTGTTATGAAACCCACGAACAACATTGTTACATTTCACCAGGGGCATGTCAGGCAGTGTTGTCGCCTGCAGCTCAGAGATATGTCATTGTGCTGTCACCGCGGACTTGTATTTATAGGAAAAGAGTAACATCAGGCTTTTTATTGCACTCAATAAACTATCTGAAGCAGATACGGCAAAGACAGATCCAGCTATCTTTACTACAGCATCCTCACAATGAGTATTTGCAGGGCTGATAATCTATTTGAGTCAGAAATATATTATTGTGAAGGCAAAACTGTAATCCGAGTGCTTGTTTGAAGATTACCTGAAAAATCACTCAGCAAATTTGGTTACGGCATAATTTTATGATGCTGATGCAGTCTAATGCATGTCAGTGCTCTACATTCATAAACAAAATTAAAAAATTTCTCCTGCCTTTCTTATCTCGCTCCTTTGTTCTGCCACTTGAGAAGCCTGTCTCCTCCAACTCCTTTCTGTTAATTTTCTCTCCACTCTCCTCTTTGTCCTCTCCATAAACTCTATCTACACCTGTGTCTTGCCTTTTCACACTCTCTTATTTTCCTTATTCCCTCTGCCCTCTCTATTCTGACCCTTTCTCCCATACCCTCTGCTACCATCTTATCTCTCCCACTTCCTCTATTTCCATCCATCATTTCTCTCGCCCCTTTGTCGTTCACCTGCATTTGATTTCATGTTGATGCAGAACCGTCTGAATGCATACATGACCGCTTAATAAAAGCCCATAAAAAGTGAACTTTGTTCTCTCCTTCTAGAGCCTGTGTAGGAGCCAGGGACCCATACTGTGGCTGGGATCTGTTGCTGAAGAAATGCACCACCCTGGAGGAAAGTGTCAGAATGAGCCAGTGGGAGCAGAGCATCACAAAATGCCCTGTGAGTATCACGGAGCTGCTATCTGATCAGTAGCCTGCGTGCTTTATTGGAGTTCACTTGCTCTTCACGCGATTCCTTTTCTGTCTCTACTTTGAAACTTTAAAGTCGGTAGAAAACACAATTACCTTGACTCGGCCCCCGTGGTCGCCTTCCTCTCCACATAAATTGAATACTCGCATTCATCTCTGCTCCTCTTCTCTACCCTGCTCTCCAGTTACTCACAACTAACAAACAACACCCTCTAAAACTAACCTCAGAAACATCTTTGCCAAACAAAGGCATCTTGGGACTGAACAACTTGACTTTGAGGGAGCTGGAACGATCGAGAAAGCTGCCTCAATCACTTACCTCTGACTGCTGCTTCATTAGCAAAACAGCGCTTCCATTTATTTTAACGTGCACCAAAATTGGGAGCAGTATTAAGGGGTGGTAAGTCTATCAATTTCAGCATGGCGCTGCCGTTTTTGCAGTGTCTCAGACATAATTTTCAAACCAGTCACAGCCGAGAGTGCTGCTGTACCCTTTTATGTGGCTTCGTGTTTTTGGCACTCAAGCCTATGAGCACCCAGTGGCATCTGTCAGCAGAGCTGTGGCAGAAAGTTGGCCAACACCGCATCCACATATGCATTCAGGCACATGCTTGGACACAAACAATAACACATATTACACATACACGTTATGCATATATAGTGTAGGCATAAATAGTTGCTGTTGGCTGCAAGTGTTAGCTGGAGGCAAAAGCTACTTTAAGTTTAAAACAGATAGGCCCTGCATTGTTTAATGTATTGCATCACAAGTGCTCACCATAGCAACAATAGGAAGCTACAGTGTTTCTGTAGTTATTACTTTATCAAAAATAGTCATACTGTATCATAAAGGTCGCAAGGAAGATTGATACCATTCTCTCGTTTTGTCTTTTAAATATGAAGCTGTGGCCAGGAGCCTGGTTAGCTTAGCTTAGCATGAAGAGTGAAAACAGTGGTAAACAATGATGCTAGGTTGTTAAAGTTGTATGTTTTGTTTATATAATTCATAAAGAAAGCAAAATGTCAAAACTAATGGTTGTGTGTTTCCAAAAAAAACACCATTTCCTTTTTTATGTTTCAGTCTTTGCACAGCTTAAACAAACAAGACATAATATGTTATCAACCATTTCCTCAGCTCTTTCCCAATCAATATGATAAGCTAAGATGACTGTCTCCTGGCTACAGCATCATAATAAATGAACAAAAATAAGATTGGTGTTGATCTTCTCATCTAACTCATGGCAGAGAAGCAAAATAAGTACATTTTCAAAAAATGTCAAACTATTGCTTTAAAATTCAGGATTCAGAATAAAGATAATACCCCTGTTCCCAGCGAGACTAACACTTGAATTTTGATGTATTTTTGGTTTCCACTTACCACTGATGGACTAGTTATTAACACACTTAACCTCAGTCTAACCAGGTCCAGTCCATTTAGAGGAAGCATTAATCTTATTTTAATAAGTATGCTGACAGCCAGCAATAGGGAGTTCAGAGCTGGTCCAGAACAGGAAACGTCCATGTTTACTTCTTGTTTGTCAGTTGTTACATCTTGGCATTGAATTGTTGCAGTCTTTTATCACAGTTACAGTTTCACTCCCTATGAGTCCGTTAACAGTCTGCGGAAAGCTAAACTGGCTGAAAGCCTGCTCTTCTGCATTTTCCTGCAAAGTGGAAGTATGGAGTTGGAGGCCAGTCAAGAGTTTGCACAGTCGTGTTGTGTAGGCAGAGACGAGGAGATATGCTTTACCAACCTGTTCACAAACGCCATCTGGCATCACAGTCTCACGTCTATATGGAAACAAGTGAAAGATTGTTTCACTGTTTTTTTGGAAGATAAAAGTCCTGGTCACGGTCCTGCATGTTTTTCAATTAAAATGGAAATTGTTACTCAGTATTTTTTTAAGGAACCCACTGTACCATTTCCCCCATAACCTCCAATGTTACAGTATTATTTAGATTAAAAATAACACATCTGTTGTGCTTTTAGTCTGTGACAGAAATTACTTATAATCCACAAAAAAAAACATGAATGCTTTGCATCATGCTTCAGATCTTTTATCCTCTTTCTGGTGTCTTTTCTGGTTTATTTTGGCATTTTAATGAAAGAAATTACATATTTCTCATCAGTAAATGTATTTTATTTTGATGTTTATTTTTTCACGAGAGATATGCAGCATGAAATATTCATTTACATCTGCCAAATAATTTTTAGTCTCATCTGTAAATTATATTATGATATTGCTGTATTGGCGGTCTCTGTATAGTTGTTTGCTTTCTAGGCAGCCCAATGATGCAGATGTTGTCTGTCTCAGCCAAGCGTCCCCCATTTAGGCGCACGGCAGAGTTCAATTACCAATAAGAGCGGAGGGCAGATGTTATTCTGCTTCTGCCAAGGCAGCTGATGATCACGCTCTCTCTTCACCTCCGGTGAAAGTGTTCTTTGCATTTTTAAATCACCCTGAAATGTAGTAGCGACATGCCTCATATCATCTGCAGCCCTGAATCTTACACCAGTGCCGTTTTTGTATTTAGCTCATATGCCCAGGACATCAGTCATAATTCATAGCTCCTGCAATATCAGACCTTTCCTGTTTGATTCTGTTGCACCTCAGATATTCATTTATGAGGCCACTATTATTTCCTCATATTTCTGTCCTTTGAATGTGTCCAATAACAGCTTTCATCTGCCTTTGAATCTCTCTTTTTCTGTTTTGAAATCTCATCGTATCCTAAGAGAGTTTTCGTATATCTTCCTCCTGTTTAGAAAATAAAGGTACAATTTTAGATGTAATATAGATTATGTAATGCAGCTATTTTTTTTTGCATCTATTTGAGGTAAATTGATTTCTGTTTGCATTCACCCATACTCGTGTGCTGGATTTCCCACAGCAACACATTCCTGAGAGCATCACTCTAATGCAATGACCAGTTTCTGAGAAAAGCTATTACTTTCAAATGTTTTATTTTTGGCCCTTTTTGTTGCCGACAGGTCCGTAATGTTACGGTCGATGGGGGCTTTGGTTCCTGGTCTGGCTGGTCCACTTGCAGTCATAATGATGGAGGCAGCGCAGGGTCCTGCCTGTGTCGGACACGAGCCTGTGATAACCCCGCCCCTCAGTGTGGCGGCGAGCAGTGCCATGGGATCAGTGTTGAGGTCGCCAACTGCTCCAGGTAAATTTATTGGTGATACACCAGCACATAGAAGCTGATTTTTCTCTTATCTTTATTAATGACCTATGCATATTTCTGTTCATATCTATCTGACTATATCACTGAGACAAGGGATAGATATTACAAAATATATATATATATTAATATTTCCCTGCATCCTCGCACCTACTCATTAAGGATCCACACACAGTTAATTGTTCCGTGTTGAATATTCACTGTCAGCAGTTTTGGACAAACAAGTGTTGATTGAGTGTTGCTTTTTTGCACTCTTTCAGCTGACATATTACTGCAATTATAATACTCTGGGTAAAGTTTTCTGAGATCCTGATGCATCAGTCCTGTGTATACTTAACAAGGCACATGAACTATCCTTTCAGTCAAGTTTTTAACAATGTATCTGTTCATGTAATATACTGTATGTCTAACGTAAATATATATGCTTATCATAAGTTACCTGTTATTAAATTTACAATAAAAACAGACTGGAAAAAGCCATTCTGTGCTGTATTTAATTAAAATTGTCACTGATTGCATTTTCTAATGGTAAGTGCCACAAAGATTAGTCTCAACCGATCTGCCTGTTCAACCTAGAACAACTTACATGAAAGTGCTTTAAACAATGCAGGTTAATGTATTCTGCATACACACCTCAATGAACTTAGACCAAGAGTAGTCTTTATAAATACTAGTTTAGCCATTTATGTGTTGATTTCAGTAGTTGTCCTCATACTGTCTAAATTGGTGTTTCCCACAGCTCATCATTTGACAACCAAGACACCGAGTTGCATTTTAGTGAAATATACTGTAGAGGTCTTGCCCTTGTTCTGTGAAACCAATAATGAAGAATGCATTCTCAGCCTAAGACTACTATGTCTTCTGCACCAATACGCAATCTGTCAGAAGAAACAAAGGCATCGTCTGTGACTGTAGAAGATTCCCAGTTGTTCTTAAGAGTTTAGTCTGAATTTTGTTAATTAGATTCATTTATATTCTCAAATCAGGAAAAGCATATGACAGGCCTCAGCCTCAATAAACAAAACAAAACTGTTATGTAAAACTTTATACAAAGGAACAAAGCTCAAATGGTGTTAGCAAAAAACTTGGACTGACGTTGTTCTGTGTGTCTCCATAGAAACGGAGCATGGACTCCCTGGACTTTCTGGTCCCCCTGCAGCACCAGTTGCGGCATCGGCTTCCAGGTGCGTCAGCGCTCCTGCAGCAACCCGACCCCTCGCCACGGTGGACGAGTGTGCGTGGGCCAGAACCGTGAGGAGAGGTAAATAAAACAAACGCACACCCACACTTGTACAGCATGGATTTACTTTAATCAGTCCGTGTCAATGAATGTATATGTGTGTTCAGAGCTGTGCACATTAAAGAGGGGGGAAAAAGCTACTTTTTTCCATAGTTTGCAACCTGCAGTTAAGAAGTATGACTTTGGCTGCGACATTTTGTTTTCCTGTTTTTCCTTACTTCTGTCCAACTGTGTGACAGCCAATTAAGGAGAGAGTGGGATAGGCCTGTGCTTGGGTAATTATCTGGCTTTCACGCACAGACCGAGTCTACGTTTTGAAGCTTTGGAGGCTTTGGCGTAGAATAATCGCCTTTCTAAAGATGTTTGTATGGTTTCTAAGCAACCTTCAAGGCCAGAAAAAAAAGTTTTTAAAGAGAAAGCATGTGAAGTACAAAAAGCCATACAAAGAAACGGGTAGAAAAGGTCAAGTTGTTGTTTTTTTATTTAAATTTTTTTTTTCTGTTTGTTTTGTTTTGTCAAGTGATTGCCAAATCAAAGAAGGTCTGTGTAAAGCTTTTAGAGCTTGCACTGTGTGTAAAAATCATACAAGACTATTATGCTATTTTATTTCCATTCCAGTAAAGACCGCCGGGTTTTAATGAACCAAAGCATTACTTCTTTGTGTCCGTAGAATCCACGTTAAGCCACCAGATATCGTTCTGATGTTTTTCATCCAGCCCCAGCTTTAAACCAAAGGAGAAGGCAGAAAAAGTGCAAAGTAAATACAGTTCAGAGGGTACAGGAAAGGAAAAAAGGAGAAATAAATTGTTAGCACTTGTGACCATGGCAACAGAAACAGTATGTGATAGACGAGTAATTGCATATGGCCTTCAAGGATGAACCTGATATTACTCCTTTTTTTTTCAAAATTCTGTCCTCTGCACTTTTTCATTTTATCACTCCCTCCTCTAAACCTTTTCTTACTCATTGCTGCTCCTGGTGGAGCAGTCCACGAGAAACGGACTGCTCCACCAGGAGCCCTAAGGAAAATATACGTAGTGACCAACACAGCCCAGTTTAAAAAATAAAAAATTTAAAAGTGCCTGCGCGGGCAAACACTAAAGACCGCAGGGGGCCAGAAGCAGATTTTGCCACCCCCTCTATGTCTTTCTCTGAGCTTTAATCTCATTTGTTTCATCTCCCCTTCTTGCTCTCTACACGCTCTGTTCAGCTATTTAAAACACCTTAGGCCAGTCAGGGGCCAGCTGTGAGGGCTGGAATCGGATCTTTGTAAGGTAGGAGTGAGAGGAGAGGCGTCTTTGTGCGCGTGTATGTGTTCACGTGAAAGAGAGTTGGGCAGATGAACAGTGAAGCACAGAGAAAGAGAGAAAATGTGTGAACAGATGAATTATGCTGTCAGTTTCAGTCTGCCGGAGGGAGAAAAATAAGGGGATGCTAGAAAATATGTGCGTGTCTTCAATATGAGCATATCCAGGTGTATCGGGAATGTTTATCGTCATTTAAGAGGAAAAAAATGGATGAAACATGGGGGAAAAAAAACTGGGTTTTTATACAACTCTGTACTCTGTGATGGTGTCCAAAAAAACTTCCACCACATCTGCCGTTTGTAGTTATCCATGTGTGTGAAACAATCTTCTGAATAAGCTTTCATCTGCATGGCACGAGAGGGGCTGGAACTTTGTCAGCTTTAGCGCACTGAATGATTCTTTTACTGCTGTGAAAGGCTTTTCTTTTATGGGGCACACAGCTCCTTTCAGAGGTGTTAGGCATCTGCAGCGAGCCTCACTACACACTTTGTTCGTCCACTGTTGCCTCAAGTACCCCATTCAAAGGCCTTATGTTCAAACATGCATGCATATGACATGACTTCATAGATACACACATATACAACATCAACAACAAAAAACAGATTTTAAAGGCAAAATAAACCTCTTTTCCTCGTCTTTTTTCCACGTCTGTTAGCCAAGAGGCCTGTGATAAGTTCGGCCTCGATTGTTCGCAGCAGGCACAGCTTTTAAAGATAAAGCAAATGCCATGAAAGAAAGCGTACACAGCAGCGCTACGGGCTTAAATCTGGCTGCTTAATGCCTGCATTTATGAACCTTCTGTTGGTATTTCCCTTAGCACACTGACAGCGTCCACACTGCTTACTCAGCCTATAGCAGCTAATTAGCCTCGTTTTAGTCTGATCAGCTCCGTGTGTTTTAGAGAGAGGAGAAAAGGATAAGATAACAAAGCCACTCACTTGTCTGAAATGATTAAAGCGGCTATGATGATGATTTTGAAGCTCTAAATATACTCTACTGTATTGACGTTTGTTTTTTTTGTTTTTTTGTGTGTTGTGGTGCATTAGGGATATTTTGTGTGCATACAAGCCTGTTTGCATGAATGTCTTTGTGAGTGTGTGTTTGGGTGCATCTTTCTCCCTCTCTCCAGCATGTGCAAGATTGTAATCCACACTTGTCCTCACTTTTAAACACTCTTCCTCCCCACTGTGCTATCCCACTACAAGCATGCAGATTAGGAAACGTGGAAAGAAACACACTGCTCTGAGGATTTTATTTTACAACCAGAGTATACAGAGTCTAGCTTTTGATTAGATATGAAAAATATAGAGTATTTGGGAATCGTACAATGGAAATACACAGCCTAAGCCTTTGGAGAAAGGATATAAATTTAAAGCTATATTAGCGCAAGAAGTCTCAGTTGTCTTCAAAAGGCCAACACACAACAAAATGGCAATAAAAGCAATTTTATGGTATGCGTAAAAGTTATAAAATATATTATATGGTTCTAATAAGCCCGGCAATCGTCTGTCGTTAATGTATAATGAGAATTGAGTGATTAAAGTATTTAAACATCGCAGTAATCCTGTCTTGTAAAACGATGTAATTAGAGATGATCCATGCATCTTTGTGGCTTTTTTAATAGGCTCTGTCAATGAATTATGCAAACTGCATATGCACGTTCATTAAGATTTGAGATGTAAGTTTCTTGGCTGTACTTAGCTGTGTTAACGCACACTCGCTGGCACACCATGCACAGATATATGCCTTTGACCTGTCTCTGGCTACATGATTCATTCATTCATTCATTCATTCATTCATGACATGTTCAGGCTCACAGTGTTCGCAGCGCTCTCTGCACTCCAGGCCACATCAAAGAGATCTGTGGGGTTTGTAAAAGTTTGTTTCAAGGGAAGTTTACACGCCTTTTCAGACATCCCTGTCTTGTGGTCTTGAGCTCTTTGTAGCTATTCCAGTTCAGTGGCAAGGTTTCCAAAGTGCGGTGACGTCTTCAGTGCCCTTCACATATAATTTTAGTGGTCTGACAGATAATGTAGCTATTCAATTTTCCACAGACAATCCAAAAGAGTGTGACACATGATTCAAGTTAACCTCTGCTGTCAAAGCCTGTAGAGCTAACTCATGTCTCTTCTATCCCTCAAATTGTGTAATTATAATACACAATAATTAGGTAAAGTTGCATTTATCTTTTTCATGACAATGGATTGAATTAGTATAAGTAATATTAAAATGACAAACCTGCAGGAAATTATCACCTGACCCTACAGTTTATTCCATATATATGGAGCGTTTTTAGTATCTTTCAGCTCCTTCAAAATTGTTGCAAATCTACGAGCAGCAGGCAGCTGTTTGGGAAAAAAGATCTCAGATAAAGTCACTGAGCCCTACCTACCCAGCACCGAACAGAGACACAGCTAGCTGGCAAAAATATTAGAGCATGTAGTTACATATTTCTCTCAGGAGTTGGTGGAGACCAAAACAGCAAAAAATCCTGTTATTGGACACTGGAGTAACATATTGCAGAGTAATATTGGACTTTAAAGTCATTAGACTTGCTCGCATGTTGCAGATGGGACCTTAAATTGACTGGATGTACGCACTCATCTTGATCAGACTGGTTTCAGGTAGAACTCACCTTTGAATAAAACAATTCTCAAGCTAGTTTCTTTCACTCCCTTTGGAGATTGTAGAGCGTTATGCTTGATGACTTTAATAATTACTGTAACTGTTTTTGTCAATTGTGTTCCTAGATTGTTGGCTGCCAGACTTTATCATCAACTGCATATATTGAAATGGACATAACCTCCCTGGTGTCATCGATAGGTTTCATGAAAAGCAGTTTTGAAGCTCAGTTCCGGTTAGCTTTCAATAACTGCTGTCTCTGCAGTGTCTGCCTCAGCCTTTCTCCCAGTTAATACGCAAATGGGAAAAGAGGTGGTTAGCGTAGTTGCTGAAACCTGCTGTAGCTCGTCATTTGTAACATGACATTGTAACATGTCAGTCTAAGTAGCCCTGCCCTTAATTATGCACATAGGCTTTATATAAAAGTGGGTGTTGCTTCCGGGTCTGAAAAATGAGGCTAGTGTGAAAGTGTCTTGAACGGCAATACCCTCGAGGGCCACTAGGGGTTGGCTCCATAAAGGGTCCGCCTCCAATAGACTCTAATTCAACTTTCCTTATGGAAAAAAAATTACTGACTGTGTATTTCCTAAGTTATAAGAATGTCATTCACTAAAGTCACTCCTTCTTATTAGTTTTCTGTTGGTTCTTTGGTGGAACTGCAATCCTTTTTCAGCCAAAGATGTTGCCGCTTGTTTCTTGTGCTGATTGCATTTTTCTTCTTTCTTTTTTTTTTTTTAAATCACCACCCTCATTCTCTGCCGTCTTTCCCCTTCCTTCACAGGTACTGTAACGAACACCTGCCCTGCCCACCGCACGTCTACTGGTCAGCCTGGTCGGCATGGGAACGCTGCACCGTGCCTTGTGGCGGAGGTATCCAGTCGCGACGCAGAACCTGTGAGAACGGCAACGACTGTCCCGGGTGTGGTCAGGTATGTCATCCAGAACAATAGCTCTCACATGCACCTCCTTCTATATGTCTTTCGCTCATTCCGTTCATTGTTTAGGAGCTCAGCTTAAGCCATTTGATGCGAGGAACAGTCAGTGGTGATGAAATTGGAACATCCAACACGACCAAATCCCCTGGCTATATTTGTACAGTGGCAGCAGCCATCAGATTTATTACCAAGACCTATTTAATACCACACACACGCACGCACACACACAGAGTAATCGCACCACATATGAATAGACTTATTTTCTGCCACAGAGCTTTCTCCGAAGCGCAGCTGATGCAAGGAAGTGTTGAAATACGAGCGTTTTCCTTCATGACAGAATAATGTGACGCTTTTGTTATTTCTGGTGCTATTTTCATACGTACACACATCTACTGTAAATAAGAGGGAACAATCATGATAGCTGTAGCTTCTCGTGTCCCTCTTGGAAATGGATTAAAGAATGTGGGTCAGGGCCTTGTGGATGCATGGGATCCTTGAAATGTGTTTTCATTTGTTTGTTGGTTTTCTTTTACATTTTTGGGAGAGATTTTTATTTTTGTGATCATTTTAACTTTCTTTTAACGACTGGTTTAGATTTACCGTTTAGGATTAAGGTTTTAATCATGCGTGTTTACACACAATCTGCGTGTATGTGGAATAAATGATTAGAGACAGGCACTTACTCAAATGGGCAATAGTTTGTTTTCATAGAAATGCAGTCAAATGCTGAAAAAGCATTCATCTACCCAAATCACATTTAGCTAAAGAAAAAACACATCCCACAGGTCGTGTAATGGGCTGTTATAAAGCTAAATAATACACTGCCAACATTATGAAACATCCCACACAAGGCCTTGCACCTCAAGAGCATATATAGTATCTGATAATTGCCCATAACACATTAGTAGCTGCAGAACACCCAAATAAAACAACTGACCTCTCATTAAATAGTAATTTAGCAGTCACACCATATCATCCACTGCTGCGTTCACCTACTCTCTCTCCCACACACAAACACAGACACACATTCACATAATGGCAGCTGTCTTATTTGTTGTCACAGCACAGCAGCCATCATCCTCACTGAATCACCCTGGGATGCAGCGGCATTCCTTCAGGAACGCAGATCAGAAAAGGAAAGTGACGGCAAGCACGAGGGAATCTCGGCTCTTCGACACTGCCGGTTCCAAAAGGGAAAGCCTGCCTTTAAGTGTCGGCATTTGTTGCGTTATTTCTGACGCATCCTCAGTGTCGAGACGTGTTCGGGCTCAGCGAGCAGGAGATGTTAGAGATAGTTTTTATTGGTGTCAAAGGAGGGAACAGTCTCATATTGCTAACAGTCGAGGAAGTGACATACTGTTCTACAGAGAGCTGAGCCAAGTCACTTGGAAGCTTCGACTTGTACAAACTTTCTGTCTGTTTAACGACGTGGTTCTGCTTCTTCCTGCTTCTTTTTGCTTTTGGACTTTCACTTGTTGTCCTTTTGTTTTGTTTTCTCATCGACTCCTTGTCCTCTAACATTGTGATATGGACTTAATTGGGGCTGTCTCGGCCGCAGGAGTTGTAATTACATGCAGCCTTCACAGACAAGGCTTGGCCACAGAGGACTTTATTTAGACAGCTTGGGTAACTTGTATTATAGCAGCATATTCACTCTGATCAAAGAAGCATTTGCTGCCTTTCATTTAAAACTCTGATAAGATGCTAAATGGCACAGCTGTTAATGGATAACAATTGCCTCAGTGCACTTAAAGCCCCTAAACAGGTACAGGTTCAGTGTTTAAGAGACAGGAAGCTTAAGTATACTCACCATAGTGTTTTTTGTAGTATTAAAACCTTAACTATTCCCAAGGATGATGATGATGATGTTCATAATGACGGGAACATGTTCTTTTAATTTGATCAAGAATCCAAAAAGTGTGATAGACATAATTTTTACGTGCCATCTGTCTGTGTTTCTTCCCCTGGACACATGCATGTTTAATTAAACAGAAGGAGACCACCACACACACACACACACACGTTGCTGCCTCTGTCACCACAGCCACTTTTTTCAGATCAGGCATACTTCTGAGACTTGAAGAGAAAACCACAGTGTATGTAATTGACAGAGCTTGTATGTTCTTTTGTGCTTCATTTACTTGTAAGGATTGATATGCTCCCAGCCACCTGTGGTTCAGTTCCAGGTGTTTACCATATATTAATCGACAGCAATGGGAAAGCATCTGCTTGTTGTCAGGCAGAGAATTCACAAGAAAATACTAACTGTTGGAACTTTTTTGAAAGCCGCTCTTAAAGTTGGAGATACAAATTCTGTTGCAACATAGCAGACTCCTCCGAACACGCTGTAAACCTATTCAGTTTACTTTTTCATTGTCTATTGATTTATAATGCAAAAGTTTATTTACTTGCGCCCCCTACACAGGGAGCTCACTCCATAGTCACACACAAAGAAAAAGTGAAGCTCGTAGGGATTCAGGTCAAGGACCCTTCAAATTTAACCAAAGTGTCTCTACTCACTATGCAACCCTGCTACCCTTTTAAAACAAAATGCTGCCACAAGTTTGATTAAAGAAACTCTCTCGGTGCTTCATTTTCATCAAACCTGCCCTAATGTTGCTCCATGTGTCATCGCCATCAGCCTCAGCTGTGGTCTTACTTTAATGGAACTATTTATTCCTGAGGTATTCAGTGCCTCATTTTGCTAATGCAAAAGGCCACATGACTGCAGCTTCATCAGTCTGAGCCCCGGTCCGTGCGGCGCTGCTCCATCTCTCTGCTTTCACTGTATCCGCACTACAGGTTTGAATCCCCCAGAGAAACTGGCAAAATCTGGGCTGGAAATAAACAAGTTAGGCTCCAGTGGCCCAGCACGGATGCACTGCACCGAGAGTACTGTACTTAACCCCATCTTCTCTAGTGTGATGACTCATAAACTCAACTACAAAAGAAGTGCTTCATTAACCTTGGATAAATTGGAAACAAAACTATATTTTCTGTCCCAATATTCAAGCAGTGAGTCCTTTTAAAGATTATGTATTCTGGAAAATATCTTGTGAAATTAAAAACCATTGTAGAGTTGCTGAAAGAAAATAATTATTAAATGAAATCTTTTGATGCAGTTCAAACAGTGCTGTTGAAAGGGTGTTCATCAAAGCTGACTCAAGAGATTATATGCCAAGTCAATCAGGAAGGTCATTGTTGCTCATGAGTATGAAAAAAAAAAAAAAACAATATAGAAAAATAAAAATGTCAGGAGGAGGTTTAAATGTGCTCTTCACCCGTACATCTGATCGTCAGTCACCCCACACTGAAGAAACCAATGATATTTAATAACAGACGACTCCAGGTAATAGTTGATTGTGATCTATGAAACTTTTCAACAACATTTTGTGTAACAAGCAGATACGTGTCTTTTCTGTGTTGTTAGCAATTCCTCCAATAACAAAATTCAACTTTAAAGAATGTAACGTAGGCCCCTGCTTCATGAAGTCAACTTTACTTTCCAAAATTAGCAACAAAAGACACACCTAAAAACTGCATGTTCTACTTACTCTAGGTCAGTGGTGAGTGTCACCATCTCACTGATCTCTTGCTGGTTTGACGTGATGTTTGCCAGTCAAAATTACACGTTTAGAGCTGTGTGTGTGTGTGTGTGTGTGTGTGTGTGTGTGTGTGCGTGTGTGTGTGTGTGTTTGTTCTCCTTGTCCCTGCATGGGTTTTCTCCAGGTGCTTTGGCTTTCTCCCACAGTCCAATGGTGTGCGTGAGGTTAATTGGTGTACCGTCGGTGTGAATGATTGTCTGTGTATCTCTGTTGGCCCTGTGATTGACTGGTGACCTGTCATAGGTCTACCCCACTTTCACCCAAAGTCAGCTGGGATAGACTTCAGCCTTCCCCCGTTCAGGATAAAGTAGGTGCAGATAATGGATGGATACATTTCTTCTCTAAATTCAAACTCAGTTTGATCTGAGTTCTATTTAAATCATAAGGGTAGCAAGTGTCTTCTCTACATTTTCTGTATGCTGCGTTTCCTCATCAAACAATTTCAGACACGTACTTGTGAAATTCAGTCTCACGTGTCCGCCTAATGTTTTGCACATTTGAAAATGTATTTATTTTAAATTATAAAATGCAAGACAATTACAGTTTATGTTGTAAAAATGCATTATATAAGAGAGCATTTTATACTAGATTCTGCGAAGAGTTACAACTTCAATGTAAATGGCTTGCTGATATTCTCTTTAATTCCTGGTAATAGATGAAAGACGACTTGCTTCAGAGTTGTGCGGTCTTCAAGAGTATATCATTCACTGTGGTATATCCTACTTTGTACAGTAAAGTACATCAAATATCTCTCATATCCAAGGATCAAAAAGAGTCATTCTTCTCTGCTGAATCTGCCTCTCAGAGTTAAATAAGTGAAATGTGGGCCATGCAGAACTGACGAAGCACAGAGCTGCTTAATGAAACTGAGAGCTGCTCTATTTACCTGCGAGGAGTTCAGCTGTGCAGGCGGGCTGCGAAATGAAAGTTAAGTACCCAGAGCTGCTTCTGTCGGCAGACTGACGTGTGAACACGCTTGTGTGTTTTTGTATTGTTCTGTGTTAGCCACTGTGTGCACTGGTGTGTAGCCAGCTCCCAGCTGACAGTGGGCTTCATTATGGAGTCAGATGGGTGGAGAGACAGACAGAGAGAGAGAGAGCGAGACAGAGAGAGACAGAGAGAGAGACCGAGAAGTCAGTGTTTGACAAAGTGTGTTTTGGTTGGCGCTGCTAATTGAAATGATGTGTCATGGAGACTTGAAGAACATTAGGCCTCCTTCTCTGAGGACTCAACCACAATAGATAAAGATGTAGACACCTGATACGATTAGTCCCTCTCACATATGGACCATACACTCAAACATCAGGGTACTAGTGTGTAAATGTAGACGTCCCTACATATTCGGTCACTCGCACACACATGCACAGCTCTCCCAGTCCAATAGGAAGTGTAATGATGGCAGGAGGCTGGAGAGGCACGACTCCTTATTATTCACCTCCCACAGCTGGTCAGACACAACAGAGGCCCTTTTGTACTTACACACACACACACACACACACACACACACACACACACACACACACACACAATACACATGCAGTGTATTTCACCCTCCAAATTCACACATTCTTCAATAAAAATAAGGGAAGAGGCTGAGGGCTTATACTTCCCCAGCACTCGGACACTGTGCTGACACACACACAGGCTTCCTTTCCCTTTTTTGCCCTGCTTTTCTCTCAACTTTGTATCCCTTCAGTCTATAACACCAAAAAAAAAATAGGCACAAAGCTCTGTGGATGGAGACAGAATGAGATAGGAGCTGCCTGAATCCATAAAGCAGCCATGCATAAACGTATAAACATGCACACGCTTCACACACACACACACACACACACACACACACACACACGCGCAAATCAGTTCCAGCCTGAAGTAAAAAGTTTCACTCAACCGTCAAGTTGTCAGTCTTGCGCGTGCGCACACACACACACACACACACACAGAAACACAAGCAGCCACGGCTGACCAACCAGGCGGCTTGTTTGTGTGAGGCAGTAAAGATGCTATCAAGCGTCCTCCCGCCCAGCCGTCCTGAGCTGCAGCCAGGAACCCATTACAGAGCTGCCGTCTCTGAGCAGCTGCCTGTTAAAGGTGTTTCACAGCACAAAATCGCTGCTCTCCATTTGCCAGTAATGCACGTTGCCGCTCTCGCCAGGGGGAGCATGGGTACGAGTCAAAATCAGCGGACTAATTGAATCCAATTTTGTGTTCCACATGCCACTTGTCACATTCGACTGCTCACCACCATGTTTTCACTTTCGGTTAATTTCTCTGAAATTGAGACGTGAGTGTGGCTGAGTGAAGAGAGCTGGAAATGTTTCCTGGATATTTTTTTTATTTTATTTTATTTTTTTATTACTTTGTTTCATTAGTTTACCATATAAACTAGAAAGAAGTAGATACATAATTTAAATAGCTCAGTTAAATGTTTCAGAGAATCAAAGTTTGATTGAAACAGGGCTCTTTGTTTTTGTTCAGACGAGCACGTTTACTATGGGCAACATGTAATGTATGCCTAAGATGACCTATTCACTGCTTTAGCACAGCGAATGTCATTTGGATGGGGTTATTTTATTTCCTTGTGTGTGTGTTGGGGTTATGGGTTTGGACTGATGTTTATTTTTGCGTTCACGGGTCCTTCTTTTTTCATTTTTAATGCATTATTCAAATCGCCATATAAAATTTCTACTCCAAAAGCAGAAGGAACTGTTTTTGTTTTTTATTACGATGCTATTGTGTATTCACACACATAGCCACTATACCAGGGCTGTTTTTATTGCAGTAAAAAACAATAAACTGTCCACCCTCTGTCAAAATTTAGACCTGAATTTAATATTGTCAACAGCAGGAGTCTATAAGTTTTTCATAATATAGACCTCAAGGTGGTGCAGTGCTGATAATAGGAACCACCACCATGAGTTCCTTTTTTACAGGCAATGATTAACTTGACTACCAACAAAATTATTATTGATATCAAACTATTTTTGTGAAATTTTAAAATAATACAAAAAAACATTCTAGTACAAATGTACACAGCATCTATTTTATATCAGTCTGCCTGGGATGAGGGTTCCCTTCTCTGCTGACGTTTTTCCCCCTTTTCTTCTGTTAAATGGTCTTTTGGGGATTTTTTTTTTTTTTTCTTACCCAGAGGACCTTAGGATAAACAGTAGAATGTGCTGAGCTGATTGTGAAACCCCGTCAAGCAAAAGTGTGATTTGTGATTTTGGGTTGTATGAAGAAACCCGCTTAACTTAACTATTTTCCTCAAATATTCAACTCTCAAAAACTGCCTGTTACACTTTAATATCTGCAAATCTGTTAGCTAAAATCACATCCCTTGAGCCCATGAAACAGAAACAGCAGGATATCATAGACATCTCCTCCTAAATCTGCTCCTAAGGTCATCTGTACTTATTCTCCCCAAAGTACTAAATACTTTTTATTTATTATTGTCCAAACAAGCTGCCATCTTTGCATTAAAAAATGTCCTTAATTGACCCAAAATTTCACACAACTCAAAAGGGTGACTGTTGCCAAACTTTTTGACTTATGACCCCTTAAAATGACATCATGTTTAGTTGTCACTCCACGTCATTACAGTTAATAGCCTCAGTGTGAATATTAGTTCATTTTAAAGGCATTTTTGTTATCTTCCTCTTTCTAATTTGATTGGTTACGTCATCGCCTTGTGATTGATCAGATTTATCTTGGGTCCTCATGGGGAGACCTGGACCCCAAGTTTGAATCAACTGCTTGTAAGTGGTTTTTTATATGGTACCATTTATCTGAAGAGTTTGGGTCGACAGTAAAAGAACTATTTCGGGTGGAATTGCATTCAGGGCGTTTGGCCTCAGATCAGTCAGTGAGATATCTATTACACACCGTATATACTGACCACCTTGCTTTAAGCTGCATGTACTTTAGCTGTAGTTGATGTGGATTCCTTCAGAGACCTTGAATGAGGTTTAGCTTTAAACCCAGTAATTATCTCCTTCGCCCTCTGCATTGACACTAATCTACAGCGAGTAAAGAGAAACGCTTACCAGACAAGCCTCATTAAATATTTACTGTGTTTGGCCACCATCAACAACTCACACAACAAACACCCACATATTGTTTGCCTTTTTTCCCCTCATTCATGCCATGTGTTGCTTCTACGTCACTGTGGGCATCAGTGAGACGCTGAGGTGGCCGTTTTTTCCCTCTTCCATTTTGTTATTGTGATAATCACAGATTGTGGCCAGCCTGTGATGCGTGACAATGTTAAATATTAATGTCTGGAGATGATTACTGGGCTAGATGGAGAGAGGCAGGAAGTGCGTTGGAGGTGACACCCTCATTCATCACGGGCCTCTAACAGAATCTAAATCCTCCCTGTGTTTTTAACCTTGGCACCCCAGTGAGGAGAGGCAGAGGGAGTGATTGAGGGAGAGGAGGAGAGCAGGATAGGGAGAGAGATGAAACAGAGATACGGAGGGAAAAAGAAATGAGGAGCGAGAGAAAGAGATCTGACACAGCGTGCATTATGAACACTGTGTGAAAAACAGGCTGAAAGAAATATAAAGATGGATAGATGGATGCAAAGGGAGACCACGTGCAAGGATATAAAAAAAAAAAAAAGCAAGGGAGACGGTGAAGAATAGGTCTACTATATAATGTATAGACCTCTTCTCCTTAGCTGACCTGTCAGCCGATCCCATGCGACAGGCTGATGGATGTGCAGAAAGGAACTCTTATCTTATTTTGTCAAGGTCTGGCAGTCACTCAAGTCCTATTCAGCATAAATAAACAAGTGGTGAGGAAAATGGCAGCCGTTTCACCTTCTCCTCTACGATGTCATTTACTTCAGATGTATCACTTCCCTTCTCCTCCTTATTTCTTTAGCCGCGCACAAAAGGAGGCCGGACCAACTATTACCCACCTATTATCGTCTACAATCATATCATCATATGCAGCACCACAGAGGAAGCAGTGTATTATTCGACCAGTAGTCTAAAATAAAGGCTGAGTGAATTGGAGGAAATATATACTCATGGCTCTCCTGAATAAGTCTCACGTATCAAATGCTTCAGTGCTGTGTTTTTCATTTTTACTGCCCAGCTCTCAAAGCCAGATGCAGATAGGAGGGAGATATGCCATTAGTGCCACCCTTTTTTTCTTTCAACTTCTTCAGATCCGTGGCATCACCGCTCCTCCTCTCTTCTTCTCCTTCTCTCCATCCTTTTCCCTTGGATATAGATTAAACTTGATCAATGACCTTTTCTGCTTCGCGTGTTTGCCTCTCGCCATCTTCAGCAAGTGGCCTAATGGGAATCTTTCCTTAATCAGTACATGCAGGCAGAACGGCAGGCTATGTTGCGGCCAGGCAAACTTGGTTGGAGAGAGGTATTTTGGATGGATGAGTGCCGACGATGAAATGCTGTTTATTCCCTTAAAATAAGCGGTTTAATTTCAAATGAGTCAGTCGAGAATTTTGAAAGCCATTGTCCTGTCCATTGCTATGCCTGGTACATACACCAGAAAATTCTGTCTGAGCTTGTAATGCTTAATTATTGCTGTAATGATTTGTGATTATCTCTATTACTTCTCTGGACGTTTTAGGTTCACCTGCCTGCAAACATGCTCGCCATTAATTAAATCTCAAGGTTAAATGCAGTGAAACGTGTTCCTGTCTCTCGTGCCTGCAGGAGTACCAGTCATGCAACACCCTGCCGTGTCCCGACCTGAAGAAGACCACACCCTGGACTCCATGGACGCCCGTCAACATCTCTGACAACGGCGGCCACTACGAGCAACGCTTCCGCTACACTTGCAAAGCTCGCATCCCAGACCCGAGCCTGCTGGAAGTGGGCAGACAGAGGATCGAGATGCGCTACTGCTCCAGCGACGGATCCACTGGCTGCTCCACTGACGGTGAGTGCAGAGTGCAGGAGACAGATGGTCTCTTTCCATCTATATCAGCCTCTGGATGTTTCTGTTATCTCACTCCAACTGGCTTTCTTCCTCTCCGCAGGCTAGTTATTGCCCTCCTCGCCTCAAGCCATTCCTTCTTTCTGTGTCGCTGTTATTCATTAGCTCTTTCTTTCTCGTCTTCGAAAACTTTTCCTCTCTGTCTGTCCTGAGAAAGTTATAGGAGCCCTATCTCTGTCAGCTCATGTGTTTACGGTCCCATCCTCTTTGACTTTATCAGTGGATCAAAGCCTCAGACATGTTAATGAACTTTCAATCCACAAAGCCGATCAGCAGTTTACAACTAATTTTAGCTCCCGCTTGCTATCTTTCGCACTCATACGCACAAAGACAAACAGACACACAAATGCGTGCGCAAAGTTCAATTAGAGCCTTGCAAAGAAACACAAACATCAGCTCTTTATCCGTCATCCCAGCTATTCCCTTTTGCCCGAGTCGGTGCGCCACAGTCTCAGCAAGCCACACCCCTGGTGAATTAAACGCTGTAAATGTTTGTACAAACAGCCTGCTAATTGACAAGTTGTTTATGTTGTCAAGTGGAAGTATCCATATTAGAGAGGAGACAGGCGGGATGGCACCACACCACAGCAAAGAGGGCTCAGATACAGATGCAGCAGTTAAAGTTTGTTTATGATGTTGCTCCATGCCTCAGAGGGGAAAGCTGTTTTTTAGGGCTTTGGAGTTAGCGCCTGATTAAACTGCAGTGGCCTCCCATCTCTTTGATTTCATCTCTGGGTGGTCTGTCGCTTTACCACTCACATGCCACATGCTGCAGCGATCACTGATCTCTCTCCTCTCTCTTATTTCTGATTATTAATATCAGTCTTTTCTTCTGCGCTGTCGCAGGGACAGGTTGTTCTCTTCGAACTTTGAAGCTTAAATGTTCCTGAAGGGCTTAAATGAGCTCTGACAACCACAGAGAAAAAACTGACTGCAGACTCACAGCTTTAAGAGGAGTGACAGACACACATCTAAGACATTAGAGAACAAAGGCTCGAGCTTTAAATGGGTCTGCCTTGTTTCTGATTAGTGGGAGGAAGTGAGAGACACAACATGTTTCATTAGAGGTTGTCACCAGAAGCCTGACATCAGATTAGCTTCAGTGTTAATTACACCAATTGAAAAGTGAAGGCAGATAGCTCTGTGTCACTTTTGGACACATGCTAAGTCTGTGTTGTAGGATGTAAGCAGACTATAGGCTCCGACAAGCAGATGGTAATGTACTGCATGAGCTGCATACTACAAGCTTCAAATCCCTTCAACCAATGTCTATTTTTTTTTTCTGCCAAATCTGCCACCAGTAAAAATAGAAAACAGTGTAAACTCAGCTTGGTAATTTATGTCCAAAGAGTGCTGTAGGTTTAGACCTATTTAGACCCTTATTTTGGAGGGAAAGGATTGTGGGGCTTGATTGTGTTCATAGAGACAGACGTCATTATATGCCAAAGATTATCAGAAGCAATGATCACTGCAGGCAACATTTCTTGTCTGCATCTCAAAGTATAGCCTTGTGAATAAAACAGAGTGGTTTTGTTTCAAATGTATTTCTCCATTTGCTTCCTGCAAATGTTCAGTAAAACATTTTTTTTCAACATCAACACTGGTTTACCCCAAAGATGTGTTTTTTCTTCATCCTCAAAACCTTGTCCCGCTCAGTTGTAGTGTACCGTCTGGGTGAAAACAAGACCCACTGATGTGTGTGTGTGTGTGGCCTCTGTGTGCTAGTCTGACGTGCCCCATGTTGATTGTTCATCTCCAGACTTCAATATGATTCACTTCTTGGAGGAGTTTTAAGTCATAACTGTCAAAAAAGAGGACAGACACCAGTGATCCACTTCTTCATTTCAACCATTATCAAACTTGCCATCCATCTGGAGAGCACCGGTGTGTGTATTTGTGGGTGAGTGGGTGCGCATGCTGATATGTGTGGTTGCCAGTTTTCCTGCTGTGTGCACCTGTCTGCGTGTGTAGGTGTGTGTGAGAATTTTTTTTTTTTTTTTTTTCAATCTGCCCTCCGCCCACTCTCCGTCTCTCATAGATGTGTGGGGGGTGCCTGAAACTTTAAGAGCCTATCTTATGATTGGCTGTTAAAGCTTATCATAAGATAATTACGCCACAGTGGAGGAGTGTATTTATGTCCACCACTGGGGCAAAGGACACTGAGATCCCTCTGATATGATGAGCAGCTGAAAGGGAATCACTCAATAGAAATGATTTGCATCAGGTGGCCAACAATTCATGAGAGCTCTCCGCACATTGTGGCATTTACCTGCAAGAGCCACGATAGTAAAGGTTGCTGTTTGAAGGGTGTTGGGAAAGTCTTTGAAAATTTAATCAATAATTCAGTATGTGACACAGTTAAAAACTATTTACATTGATTTGCTAATTACTGAACAGCAAAGGTAAATGGTTGCATTACGCCCTAAGTTTTGTTACTTCACCCAGAGCTATTATAAGCTATTTTTATTGAATGTCCTGTCTACAACTGTCTGTATTGGGGGAAGATAGACGCGCCAAGCCTAATCTTTGGGGTGCTCCCAAGTCATCTGCTTTTAACCGCACGGACAACACACAAAAATAACAAACAGCCCTGTAAACAACAACCAGCAATTTTTCCTATAATTGCTTCTACCACCTAACTGGGGGATACAATTAATGCTCCTGCTCGACAGCAAAAAACTGGCCCAGCTACAATCGTCCCCAGAGCGATGCTGCGCACAACCCATTTTCACCATTTCTATTGCATGCACACTTTAAAATGCAACTTAAAATCCAAGTAACCTGTACCATCTCCATCTTATCTCACTCAAATATGCGAAAAATTGTCTCAGCGGGTGTCCTAACACAATTTTACTGCTTCAAAATTTTGATATTTTCATGTTTACATTGGACGAGCCCCTACTTGTTATCCAGCTGAGTTAGGGGATAACAAACAAGGGAGATCCAAACAATAACAATTTTATGAAACCAACAATTTCTTAACTCAAAAGAAGCCAAACAGAAACCAAACAAATGCTGACCGAGAACTACAAGCAAAGTCTAAATTCCCAACAATCAAACCAAATAAAATTAATCAATCTGGGTGCCTGGAAGGCAACTACCTTCCAGGTGGAGAGGGAGAAATCTTATTATAAAACCATATTATTTAGACTCTTCTGCAAGTGAAAACAATTCCTCAATGAGGAAGTAGGAGCCACGTTTTCAGATCTGAAGAAGGAAGCAGAAAACGGGCCAAACAACCACAGCTCTGATTTAGCCCTGGGCCATCACAGTAGATAAAAGAAAACAAATCATTGTACAGTGTTTTAACAAGCAGACAGCTAAGGGCTTGGGGATGTTTACTGACTATGACCAGCTCGTAGCCTCAGTCCTCAACTAAAAGCTGAGTGTGGGCAAAGCTAACAGTGGCTCACGAGAAGCTACAAACACCTGACAATTACAAAAACACAGTCTAACAGAGAAGTATTAAATTCTTGGTAAACAAGTCAAACCCCAAACTGAAGCATTATTTTAACAGTCTGCTGCTGCCTGAAACTGGATATTAATATGTTGGTATGCATGTGTTCATTTTCATGTCTCCACAAATTACTGAGGTAAAATATGTGAAGAGACAAAAAAAAAAAAAAAATCAGATCACTCTAGTGCTGCTTTCAAGTGAACATCCACCCTTCTTACACCACAGCTGACTCCTTTTTGTTTGCTCATTTGAGGTCGATGCATCAACTTTGAAAGACTATTTTCTCGCACTTGCCGTCTCACTGTCACACTGATGTCGCTTCCCTGCTACTCAATAAAAAGCCCTCGCTGCTATGTTGCCTGAGATCTTCCCCGTCTCTCCCCCCTTTGCTCTGCAAATAATCCAAATCGTCAAATGTCAGCTATATCAGATGGCAGCGATGCTAAAATCTACAAACATGGTGACATTCTGCCAGAGACGTGGCAGATATTATTGACACACACCTGGAAGTCTCATCTGTACCGTGCAGATAAGGAGAATTAATCCCCTGTCAATACAGACTATAAAGTGATGCTTGCGGTATGTTTCCCATTTTTGCAGCTTTCTTTGTGTTGCATTGTCTCTTATATTAAGATCTCTGTATGCCATGATTATGAGGGATAAATCATGAATATATGATTAAACCAAGCATTTACAATAAGCTTTTATATAACATACTGACTTGTTTCATATCAGTGATCATGGCTTAATGATAGCGATGAGTTAATTACTTCAGATCTGCAGTGATTTAAATATCACTTGTCATTACAACCAGTGATTAGTCTTGTAGCTGGTGTAGCCATTTTTTACCTCTTATCACATTTCCAATGCTTGAATGAAAAGCCAAACATTTGATCATTTGCATAATTTTCTGTATAGACATGTAGTTTTTAAATGTCCTTTAAATAAAATAGGCAATTTATAAAACATTATTTTTCTGCCCATCATGTGGTTAGTCCCTTCATTCAGTAATACAATTTGTCTTTATGTAGTATTTATGCTTTAATAAAGACTTTGGTGGTTTACATAAAGTAAATGGTTTTTGCATATTCTCCATCCTGTATGCTACCCTCTTCATATCTGTTTCTCTATTGATGGTAGCTTTGAGTGGAGCAGTGCATCCCAGTGCCTTAATAACTTCCTCAAACTCAGTAGCATTGATCGTGCCATCGATAAAAAAAAAAAAAAAATTAAAAAAACACCGCAAACCCGCAAAGTGTTGCTATATATGGCATGCATTCAATTCTCAAATGGCATCTACTGTTTACAATAATAATAGTGGCAGATTACTGCGCAAAACTGTTATGCTATTTTTTTAAACGTGTGTTCCTTTATTTTTTCAGACTGTCATGACCTCAGTTTTCTTTTCTTTTGTCTTTTAACTTAGTATGATTTTGGATTTCCATCTCCTCCTCTTTTGCTCTTTCAGCCCCTCCACTCTTCCTTTCTCCTGTTTGCCATTCCCACCTCACCTGCTCCCAGTTCCCCAATCTGCTCACCTGCAGCCACTCAGCCTAACAGACTGATTGACAGAGGGTTGACCCTGTTTATTTACCGTGAACTCGTCCTCACCCTGCTCTTTCGGTTTCATTTGCCTACCTGGATTTTGTCTCTGGCTGACGTTTGTGTTTTCTTTACTGATTTTTGTGAGTAAAGTTAAAAACAATTTTTCTTAGTTTACAAACTGCCTCCTGTAATGTGCCTCCAATTGAAAGTGTGCCAGACATGAATTTTGTCTGTGGAAATGACAAGTGTTAGAAGATTTTTTTTTTTCAGTTGTAATTACCTGGCAAATTAAAGCAACATCAGCTCCTTCAATCAGTTTCTGGACGATATTTTTTTTTAATGTCTCAAGCTCAAGCTGAAATAAAAACACCTTTTAAGCAACAATATTATCTCCTAACATATTTGTGTGCTTTCCCACACTTTACTTCACATTTTCAAATCAGTATGTTTAAGTCGATCATTGCAAAAGAACAATCACTCAGGATGTGGACTAAATAAATGTCTTTGGGGAGCATAATGCCATTTCAGTGTAGTTGTCGGTGTGTAAACTTCCCCACATCCAATACTCGGATCCAGAAAACATGCCCTTTTGTGCCTGATGTAGGTTTCCCATAATGGAGACTCCTATGGGCAAAACCCCACATTGGTCAAAAAGGGACCCACATGAGATTAGAGTGGATTTACCCTGACAAACTAACTAATGTAGTTAGTTTATGTGCTAACTCTGCAGCTAGGTGTTGGTGTTGAGCTCAGAGTAATAATTGCATTTCATACTGGAGCTGATTAACAATTTTTTAATCCATTCCAGAATTTGTTTTTCTAATTTTGGAAGGACTCTTTAAATGCCAAGTATTACTCTCATTACTGCCCAATGCATGCCGATTCAGCATGTTGACAAATCCAAAGCTTGCCCGTGCATACTTCCAGTGGCTGTTTTACTGGACACTTTGTTCAGGGGTGGCCTTTTGTCTTTAGTCAATCAAGCAATCAGCTGTAATCAGTACACCGCTGCAATTTACCCTCCCTCTGTTGCCAGGATAGAAAATATCTAACCGTCCATCTGTCATTAGTCAGCTTTCAACTAAAAGGCTTCTCGGTTATTAGTCACTCTCTGTGCTGCCATTGGCCAGTCCACCACACCAACAGACAATTTAAATTATTTCTGCCAAGACGTGTGTCTCTGAAACACATATTCCTGCCTGATTTAATCAATATCTGCACATAATGCGGATAATAAGTTAAAAGTTCGGTGTCGCCTGTTTTATGATGCAGCGGTAGTAACGTCAGGCTTCGAATAGGCTTTGGCATCTATCCCAATGTTTTATCATTTGCATCTCATACGAACAGAGGCAGACACAGAGGGAAAAGAAAGCACTGTAGAGATGAAAGACATTTCTGTGGAAGGTTGTGAGTTTGTAATTTTGCTGGCTTGTTTCAGTGAATGATGGCTTCATTTTTTTTTCGGGGAGAAACGCCAGCGTGTCAGCAGCCTGATGTGTTTCACTTCAGCTGATCTGGTATCAAGGCCAGGGCCCTCTCGTGGACGACAGATTAGTGTCTCCTGCACAGACGTCATGAGCAGACACGGAGTAGACACAGGACAGTGCTAGATAGATAGATAGATACTTCATTAATCCCACAAGGGGAAAAATGTTTTCGCTACAGCAGCATGATAGGTACAGGAAAGCAATAAAACAACAATAAAATGTTAAATATAAAAATGCACAGTATATACAATAAAATAGAATAATTAAATTAAAACTAACTAAACAATAGTGCAAGATTTAAACAAACGAGAAAACAGACAACCAACGGTGTTATTGTTGTGTGATGGATTTTGCCAGAGGTGAGTTATTGTACAGTCTTATTGCAGTGAGCAGGAATGATGTCCTGTATCGGTCCTTGTGACAGCGGAGCTGGAGGAGTCTTTTGGAGAAAGTGCTCCGCTGTCCCTGCAGCAGGTGGTGGAGAGGGTGGTCAGGATTATCCAATATGGATAATAGTTTCCTCAGCGTCCTCTTCTCCACCACCTTTTCTAGGCTGTCCAGTTTGCAGCCAATGATGGAGCCGGCCTTTGTTAAGTCTGTTGGTGTCGCCGGCTCCAATGCTGCTCCCCCAGCAGACTACGGCGAAGTACAATGCACTGGCCACAACAGACTGGTAGAACATCTCCAACATCTCGCTGCACACATTGAAGGATCGAAGTTTCCTCAAGAAAAAGAGTCGACTCATCCCCTTCTTGTAGACAGCGCCGATGTTGGTCTTCCATTTCAGTCTGTTGTCGATGGAGACACCAGGTACTTGTACTCCTCCACCATGTCCACATCCTCTCCCAGAACTCTCATCGGTTGTGGAGCCGTCGTCTTCCTCTTGAAGTCGACCACCATCTCTCTGGTTCTGGCCACGTTGAGAAGGAGGTGATTTCTGTCCTCCACTACTACCCTGTACTCATCCTCCCGTCCATCCCTTATACACCCGACCACTGCAGAGTCATCAGAGAACTTCTGCAGATGGCAGGACTCTGAGTTGTACTGGAAGTCAGTGATGTATAAGGTGAACAGGAAGGGAGACAGAACAGTTCCCTGTTGAGCTCCAGTACCACTGACCACCATATCAGACAGCACGCTGCCCAGACGGAAAAACTGTGGTCTGTCTGTCAGGTAGTCAGTGATCAGGAGACGGTGGACGCGTCCACCCCCACCACCCGCAGCTTCTCACTCAGCAGCAGTGGTTGGATGGTGTTGAATGCATTGGAGAAATCAAAGAAAGTGATTCTCACAGAGTCACCGGTTCCGTCCAGGTGAGACTGAGCTCGTTGCAGCAGGTAGATGATGGCGTCGTCCACTCCCACATGAGGCTGGTACGCAAATTGCATAGGGTCCAGTGAAGATTTCACCAGCGGTCTGAGGTGGGCCAAGACCAGCCTCTCCAGCACCTTCATCACGAGATGTGAGGGCAACCGGTCGGTAGTCGTTGAGGCCGGGTGGAGTCGTCTTCTTAGGGACTGGAACCAGGCAGGAGGTCTTCCGCAGCACCGGGACTTCCTCCTGCTTCAGGCTCAGGTTGAAGAGGTGTTGTAGGACCTCAGCCAGCTGGACGGCACAGATCTTCAGGACCCCGGGGCTGATGCCGTCAGGTCCGGCAGCCTTGCGCTGGTGGAGTCTCTCCAGCTGTCTCCTAACCTGGCCAGTCGTCACGGGGGGGATCATGGCGTCGATGGTGGAAGAGCCCTTTGGAGTTGAGGACTCTGTGTCCATGCAGCTCACCAGGGGGGACAAAGGGGAGAGGGGGGGAGGCAGCAGAGGTGTTTGGGAGGTGTGGTGTGTGGAGGAGACAGATGAGGGCGGTGAACTAAACCTGTTGAAGAAACAGTTTAGCTCATTGTTCCTCTCCAGGGAGCCCCCTGGTTGTCTCTCTCTCCCTTTGAAGCCAGTAATTTCCTCCCTCACGTTGTTCTGCTGGAGTTTGGCCTCCAGCTTCCTCCTGTAGGAGTCCTTGCACTCCCTGAGCTTCTCCTTCAGGTCGTGCTGAACTCTCCTGAGCTCGTCCCTGTCCCCAGACCTGAAGGCTGCTTTCTTCTTATTAAGAACAACTTTCAGGTCAAGGGGCGACTCTGATGGATGACAACCATTGCAGCATCCTTATTGTCTTTCTGTTATTCTGCCTCACTCCCCATCCCCATAGACAGCACTCCCTTCATTTTCTGTGGCCGTCTCACTGCTTATCAAGTAAAAAAAGACGAACTAATTGTAGTTATACAACACCAACGGTACACCTGGTCCCTGAGGTGTCTGCTTCTATAGGAAATTGCTACAAAGTAATAAATACACACACAGATAGTGTTGGGCGTTATTTGCATAGTTTCATTGAGATTCACTTATTTCTTATTTTGGTAAATCAAAGTAATGTCATTAAGGGCAGATGAGGACGTGGCTGTATTTTTAAAAATAATATACAAAGGAACCATTACAATAAATTAAGTATAATAGAAAAAAAAATTCCCCTTCTGTCTTTTTGGCATTGAATTGCTTAGATTGTGATATTGCTGCATCTTTTATAGGAAAGTAGCTCTTACAAAGTTGTTAATGACAACATCCCTCCCCTATGTCCGCTGCTATGCCTCAGTTAAGCACATAAGCCACGCCCTGCTCCAGATTGCTGTCAACTGGGGTTCACAACCTAATTGCAATTACCTTGACACCAAATTTGCTGGGTGAGATTGTAATGCCAGTGACACACTGGTTCTTTCACCTTCATCCCCAGCACAGCACTCACAGAGTGGCATAAATTTTGGCGACAGATAACAAATTAGCAAACCAGCATATGCAGTGAGAAAAAACGACAAAATTGGTTGTCAGAAAAAAGATCCACTTTGTTGGCACAAAGCCACTCCTTGCTCAACATCTCTGCATGAAATTATGGCTCTGAGCTCTTAAAAACATCATAGCAGAAGGTTTTGACAGTGACTTCTAATTAGGTTTCAACAATAAAGATTAACACCCAGGAGGGGTTTCTGGACGCACACTTTCTGACTCAGTGATGAGCTTTTCTTCACCTATCTGCTCTGACATTGGTTCACTTTCCGCTTTTTGACAAGACTAAATGCTACTTCAGAGTGTGGAGCAGTGGTACTTTAAATTACCAGGGAAAAACAATGTTTATTTGATGGAAGCAAGTTTCCTTAGGAACAAAACAAAACAAAATAAAATAAACTCCTTTGTAGTGTTTGTTGGCAATTTTAGGTTGGCTCATTTTTCAGAAAGCACGCACTTGAAGTCCACCAGTACAGCCAGCGGAACCAGCTGGTATTTTATGTTGCCTGTGATTTTATTGGTAAAAGAGATAAATGGAGAGAATTTGGTCTTAAATTTCCGCTGCTCAAATTTGTTCACTTAAAGAAAAAGCTCATGAGAAGTTATGCGTAAGCATACCAAGGTTGTGTTTATTAATACGAAATATGCACAGAGAGAAAGTACCTGAACAAGTCAAAAAGTATATTTATATTTGCTTTAATACATTACTTCAAGCACCAGTGCTTTGCAGATTTAAAACCCATTAATGTAAAACGGCAAGTAATTTATACTGTTGCCACATTTTTTTAAGAATACCTTAAAGTTTTAGGCTGTTTTTTACATTCCAACCAAGTGCTGGTTACAATTAATTTCTGCAATATATAAAAAGTCAGCTTTTGTGGAAAGTAATTTATCAAAATAAACACTTAGCTGTCTTAACTTTCTTGTCAAAGTTGTGTCATTGCTGCACTTTAGAAAGCCGAGGTCTATTCCAACTCTCCTATATGGTGCATTCAAGGGCATATTGACAGTGAGAAGCCAGAAATCTTATCATGCAGGGTTGAGCTCTCGTCAGAAAATTTAAGCCGACACAAAAAAACATAAGTATGGTCGTTTGTTGCATTAAAATGTTCATGTTTGGCAACTGCCTTATATTTCAGATTTCCGATCATAGCAGTGATAAAAAAAAAAAAACATATTTGATTTGAAGTTAGCGGTGTAGAAATGCAAGCAAAAACTAGAGTTTATCCTGGAAATCCCTTTTAACATTAAACCCTGCAAACACCGCAGAGTACATAAATATGTCTCATACTGGCAGTAGGTCTACTGCTGTGCTTTTAGACCCTGTATCCTTGTAAGCCCAAATATTCCAGACAGATAGTGAATAAAACCTCTTCAGTCCAATAAATCTCTCTGTAATCAAACCTATAAGTGGGAATGACAGTGTTTCAGCAGAGCACAGCGCACTGAAGGTTGGGCCTATAATCCTCCTTATAAAAACGTGACAAACTATCTGGATTCAGTTGAAGTGGATTCCAGAAACATCCCATCACAGCACGTTCAGTAACTCCCTGTACTGCTTTCAGGTTAGCATATCCTTCTTCTCGGCTATTTGTGTGGCTGTGGTTCTGTTCATGTGTGCTGATCTCTCATGCTCCTCGGGGTTGGGTTTTTAATTGCGCTCTTACAAACCTTTAATTGGCTCTTCCAGGAGAATATCCCTCTGGAGGGTTTCTGGGTCAACCATCGCTTGGCAGACCTTAGGACAGAGCGGGGAATACTGTCATATTGTTCCACTCTAACCAAGCAGAGCCCCTGATTTTATGGTTTCATAAGGCGTAACGTATGAACAAACAGCCATACATTTCTGAGTATGTACAAGCACACACACGTTGGAAGAAAATGGTCCCTCCACAGGGAGATATTGCCTATCTGATAAGGAA
The DNA here is from genome assembly GCF_029030835.1 of Brachyistius frenatus. Lineage (NCBI taxonomy): Eukaryota > Metazoa > Chordata > Actinopteri > Embiotocidae > Brachyistius > Brachyistius frenatus. Next base: position 576,103 of record NW_027210656.1, read on the forward strand.
AGTAGAGGAGGAGGAGGAGGCGCGGGGGCGAGTAATGGGGAGTAAATGTGCACTTCAGAATCTAGGACAGGCTGGAAGATGCACTTCTCCACTTGTTTTCTCTGTGTGGTCCACTGTTACTCTGCTGTTGATGAAATTTGACAGTTCGCTTGTCTTCTCTGCTCAAAGTTAGGGTTTTTTTTTTCACCTCTCTGGCTCTCACATCTGTCTGTCTTAAAGAAGAGTTGTCTGTCTGGTTTGCAGATGTCATCTCAGTCTGTCTCTGTCTTCATTCCTCCACCTTTACAGTTGCCTGTACAGTACATTAGATTGCACAACATTGTGTGTCTGCATGACCTCACAGAATCTCCTCTCTTACACACATACAAGTCCATGAGTTTGTTTACAGTCTGAGCGTTTGAGGGAAGAACTTGTTTTTCTTGTCCTAGTCTCTATACGTTGGGGACCATCGGATGTTGCACTGTGTCCTTCTTAGTTTTGGCTCGGCCAAGCTCGCCAGGAGAGTGAGTATTAATTCTCTCCGGCTGTGTGTGATTCTTGTATGGATCAATAGATCCAGTCGCGACCTATTTGAGAGGGAGGGCACCACGCTGTTTGTTTTGGCGACGGGAGGGCAGCCCCTGAGAAGCGGCATTGATAGAAGAGTAATGCGTTAATGTTAAATGGCATTGACAATATGCATGGCATATCAGAGCAGTCTATGGCTAAAGCTCAAGCAAGCAAAGCACAGTGTGTGTATTGTGTGCAATAAGCGTGTGTCCAGATGACTACAAGGCTCTTGTAATGTGTGTGTGTGTACACGTCTGCACGTATGAGAAGCACGAGTATGAAGTGCTGCAGTGCCTTTTGAACACTGGTCCAGTCTCTTGAGCTACACAGGGCTTGATAAAGAGTAGGGGTCACAGTGGCAGGCGGGATTGTCCGTGCCACTGTCTGCTCAGAATCGATAAAGAGCGGAGGCCCTTGAGTCTCTCATGGGCCTGTCAACGCTCACGCCAGCTTGATGCTGGGGTGAGTCAGCCTGTGCACCACCAAGGTCGGCCGTAGTTATGAAGAGGTCGAGGATTTGCGCTAGGTAAACACACTGTCTCCTCCCTGAGAATACAAAGCAGGCGCGCTGTGATAACTGTCAGTGAAAAGAGCATGCTGACAAAACAGCGAGGTTGGAGGACAGAGAGAGAGAGAGGGAACAAGACAAACAGCAAGAGAAGGTTAATGGCAAAGATAGGCAGAGAGGAAGAGAAGGATAAAGAGAAGCAGGGAACAAAATATAAGATAGTGATGATAACTTTAAGAAAAACACTAAAGGGAGAATCAAACAAAAGCAGAAGGTTGCTGTGGCAGGAGGGATGGCAACGACCCAGGATCCAGATGTGGTTTTGCTGTCTGTTTGAACAGCACTAAAATGGTCTCTCATTCAAAAGCCAAGAGGCTGAAAGAGCAAGAGAGGGCAGAAGCAGCACAGGCACATGAAGATTTGAATTGTCATTGTAAAAAAGTACTACAAAAATGATAACAGTTTGTTTGAAGAGTGAATCATCAGAGAAGTGCTCAGACAGTGACTGTAATTTCATAGGTGATTATCATTCACTCAAACAGAGGAGTTCACTCTTTTCATTCTGAATGGCCAGAAGCTTTCCCTTTTTGCTCATTCTTTTCTCTGTCTCTCAGCACAAGGCACATTTCCACGGCGCTGATTAATGCATGCAGTAATTACCGTTTAATAGAAAATTATGGTTTCAGATTTCATTAGGAATCCTCTATTTGACTCATTCCAGATGAGAGTACACAGATTAGTCAACTAATGTTGTTTGATGAGCGAGTGTGTTCGCATGTTGACAGGACACACTCAGTTCTCACTGAATCCATCATTAAAAAATTATAAGAGGGAGCTTGGATGAGTTAAATAATGGGTTACATCTGTGCAGCTGATTTCTGACACCAGATTAAGTTAGAGATTTTTTAAAGGAGGAAGACTAAGAATCTCCACCTGTACTTTGCATCGAGTTAAATGCTAATGGTAGCATACTTACATGTGCACAGTGACAATACTAAGATGCTCATGTTCAGTAGGTATAATGTGTATCATCTCAGTTCAGCAAAGTAATATTTGCTAAATTGATTTACACATCATTAAAACGAGTATTCTGTGACTCGGTTCTGAGTAGATGGTTCGAACTATATGCAGACTTTCCCTTACATTACTTACTTGGGTGGGCCGCCCAGGTATATTTGTCAACAGCAGTTTTTTATTCATTTATTTTTTTAACCTGTCCGAGAGAACGATGCTATTAACACGATCAGTTAACCATTGGACAATATCCCCTCGATCTCCTTCACGTCTGCCCAGCACCGTGTCAGTGTAGCAAAGGCTGAGCTCTGACCATCATGAAACACAGAGATCAGAAGACTTTAACATGACCTGCAAAAAGCAGCAGAGACTCTGAAACTGAGCTGAAAAGAAACAGGTGCTCATAAATTTGGTAAATAACAAATACAATATTTTTGGCTGGACCGCGACAGCGGAGCCAGAGCTATAAAGTGAGTGTCTGTCACAAAGAGTGAGAGATAAAAGTAACTCCACAAATAAGTTGAACGCTGTGATTTTTTTAAATGAAAAGCCCTCCAGTTGGAGAGTATGAATTAGTTATTGTTTACATGAAAGAAGCGTATTCAGCTGGTTTGGGGGGAGCTCAGCTATGTGAATACATGTTACTAAATACTAGCTCTCAGACACTTTTATTTAGTCAAAGTAGCTCTCAGAGGAGAAAAAGGTTGGAGACCACTGCCTGAACATAATGTACAGCTTGGGCTGAAGAAAATTAGATTGGTTTGTGATCAAAAAGCAGACCCGTAAAAGTATAATATTCTCAGGGGAGCAAACTTCATAGCATTGTGGTTAGAGTTAGGGTGGTTGACACATTGCCTTCAAAACTACATATGTCAACCTCATGGAAACTCTAGTGGAAAAGTCATTAGAACCTATCCTTCAGGTAAATAAAATGATAATCTGTTTAAACTGAGGTGGTGGACAAACCAACAGATGAAGAAAGCTTCTGGCATGGCAAATAAACTTGAATGAATCAGTCGTTGTGTTCGTATTTGTTTCAGATCAATGCAATTTCAAATATACTGGAAGTCAGTGCACAGACTAAATCTAAGGTTAACAGCCTCCAAAAGCTTCCATCTGAAATCTGTCAAGTTGCTTTACAGCTCAAACTGTAGTTAAAAAACATCACATGCCAAGAGATGGGCCCCAATCTTTCAGCACAAATCGAGCTAAAGCTTTTAGAGTATCTCCTAGTTGAAAGAGTAAATGCACATTCATTGTTATCAAAAGCTCTTATTGACTCAGTGCCCTGTTGTTGCTTTTCAAAACAAATGCTCAGTGATGCCAGGAAGGGAGGGCAACTATTATCTGCCTTCTTTGAGAAAACAGCAGGGTTTGTAGGAAATGTGCTTTTAATGCTGAGAAACAGCAATGAGATCCCAAACAAGTGTTGTGACAAGAGTCTCATTATCAATCTTCTCCCTTCTCTCTGCACCTAACAGGCGAAGTGCTTCGTCTGGGGAGAATCTCAGGCCACACGGTGAACGGTGGCTGGTCGACCTGGAGTTCCTGGTCTCAGTGCAGCCGAGACTGCAGCCGCGGAATCCGGAGCCGAAAGAGGACCTGCAGTAACCCAGAGCCCCGGTACGGCGGGCAGATCTGCCCGGGCCCTGCACAGGAATATCAGGAGTGTAACATCACCCCTTGTCCAGGTAACAAATACACACACACTACTATTTCACTTATAGTAAAGGCACAACATTGGCACAATAAGCGGAGGAGACACAGATAAGAACATTTACAAGACCAGGAGTCAATAACATGGCCAGCTCTCTTTTTCCACTCAGATAAATACACACTAGTCCATACTTAAGTTGTGTGTTTTGTTTCTCCCTTGATTAATGGATAGAGAATTACAGGGACAAAATGACTCACCAAAAACATCAAGGAACCACAAAAGAAATCAGTTGCAGATAAGAGGTGTGACGAAGACCCCAATTTACACCAAGAATCAAAGAGACAATCCCTGTGGCGCTCCAGTATGTAATTACATTGCTGGGTAATTATGCTGCCAGCTATGGGAGGCCTTATTCCGTTATGAAAAGCCCTGAGACAATGCATTCTCAACACTGCTCTGGCAGAAGACAGCAAGAAGAAGCTTTCTAATTAAATGAATACTCTGTCTGACAAGGGGAGTAAGCTGTCCAAATGGAAATCCAGTGCTTAGTTTGGCATAAAGTACACCTGGTATCCAGCACAGACGGCAAGCAGACAAGCAGGACGTTGTCTCAGATGATTATTAATCAAGCCACCCTTCCCTCTGCAGAAAGACTTCGGTATCTCGCTAAAAGCCGGGATCTGTGCGTCGTCTCCGGCACCCGTGATCCGTCTTCATAACTGCTGCCAGGCTGTAAGCAAGCGAATGAGACGAGAGTGAACGGCCATCGATACTATTTTTACAGCCTGTTAATTCATTCAGTGAAAGTGCACGCCATTCAGCTCCCCAGCAGCTCTAGCCTCGTCACTAATAGGGTGTGCCATTATCAGCTGGGAGCTCAGATTTAGACTTTGGATGGATCTAAGAGCATCAGATTTGCTTTATCCAGGATGGTTGCCTCAAGTGTTTCCCTTGAGTAAAATGTCCAAGTGAACACGCTTTGATTTTTCTGCACCGCATCACTATGCTAATACATGTAGTACACCTATTCTGGGATGTTGACTGTAATAACACCACAGCTACAGTATGTTGATGAACAAATGCACACGCCTGTCCCCCAAAGGAACTGATTTAACCCAGTCTGAGTAGCAATGAATACTAATGCATTCTCAATTAGCACCCTGAAAGTGAGATATTATTTTGAGGCAAGCGGCCCATGGTGGTAGACCGACTGTAATCTTCCTCTGGTTGATCCAGTGCTTTTTAAATGTGTTAGTTCACTGTGAAGGAGAAGAACAAAAAAGGTGTTATGCCTCCCATCCATCTGGTTTCGAAACAAATGAATCCGGGTGTTTCTTGCGTCTGCACTCGAGATGAGACGATCCGTCATCGCGGGCCATGGATCGACTTATGTGTCACTACGTGATAGAGAAATTACACCGAGATGACAAAACGCATCGGCAACTTCAATTACCTGCATAGCGCTACCAGTCATCTTCAGGTCTTTAAAAGCAATCGAAAAGGGAATTTCTCTGCCACAATGAAGTGAGGTTTTATCCAGATGACTGACAAAGGATTTTACCTTTGTTGGAATTCATGTGCAAACATTTCTACTCCTCTTTTTATTTCTCCTTCATCGTCTTCTCTCAATCTATTCATCTATTTATACAGTATATCTTCTTTGTGTGCTGGTAGTGTGATGAATATTCATGTCTTTTAAACGTCTGTTGTTTGCCACTTGGCACCACATGAAGGGAGGAACAACAACGCGGATTGCGATGCTTCATTTACCTTTATTAATCACAGGAGAGACTGAGTTCAAGAATTGTGGGGGGGCAGGAATTTGCTGTAACAGCTGGATGGAGCACTCTGTCACTTCAAAACACTCTCTCACACATAAGTGCCTAATACAGGATTTCTCTGTCATGCATAGCTGTTCAAAATGGTTTGTAATGACTTTCAGTAACTTGGTGTTTCAAGGAAATTCTCTGTTTAAATGACCTGGAACCTAAATCATAGAAAATAAACTGTTCTCTTAAAACACAAGAAACTAAAATCGAGTAACCATTTCATGCCATCTTACATCAATTACAGACAGAAAACCGTTTATACATACATAATGAGGATGTTTTTTTTAGCAGTAACAGTTTGACACTGATATCCCTGGTGTAGTGGACGGCAGCTGGTCGTGCTGGTCTTCATGGTCCAAGTGCTCAGTGACATGTGGAGGGGGGCACTACATGAGGACGCGAACCTGTAGCAACCCCCCGCCAGCTTACGGAGGGGACATCTGCCTGGGTCTGCACACCGAGGAGGCACTGTGCAACACACAGCCCTGTCCAGGTACACACACACACACACACACACACACACACACACACACACACACACACTTCAGTGATAAGCAGCTTAGTGCCTCGACCCGGCCACCAATCCATCACAGGTTCATTGTTTATTTCCTTTAGTTTCTCTCAACCCCTCAGAGTGCACTCATGCATCACTAAGGTACACAAACCCATCCAGGATAGTGTGCATATATACACACACACACACGCGCACACAGACTTGATAGGCTGTGAGATATGCTGTCATTACCATTTCCAGAGAGCTGGTCCAGCTGGTCTGAGTGGTCACACTGTGACTCCAGCGGCGCCCAGCTGCGTGTGCGTCACTGCGATGTCCTTTTTCCGACTGGAAACCAGTGCTCAGGAAACAACAGCGAGACCAGGCCATGCTCTCCTGACTCCAACTTTATACCAGGTAATTACTTACACACACACACACACTCTTGCACAGTATGTGAGCACACACACAAGCTTCCAATTCAGTAATGTCTTGGGCACTCAGGCTAGACTTATCACACAAGTTTAAGCGCGCACGCACATTCTGCACCACCCACCACCATATGCCCACAGCAGTAATTCAGTTCATTTCCAAGATTCCTGTGATAATGAAATTCATTATTGATCCCTCTAAGGGACCTGTCTCATGTCAGAGGTCAGGTTCAGCAGCAGGGCAGCACTTTTGGGGATGGGTGGGATTAGTAGCGACTTGCTGAAGGACTCCTGAGTGCGGGAGGTGATTACATGGGGGCGTGAGCTCGGGTGCTACACTTAAGGGAAGTCTCCCTTCTCATTCCAGCAATCCTGCTCCTGTATCAGTTTCATTTTGAGCCTAGGAGTCTTGTCAAGCCATGCAAAAAACACTTACACCAGCAGTTTTACTTTTCTCAAATGGAAGAAATGGCTCCTGTGTGGTTTTTTTCCCTCTGTACCTGATCAAAGAGGCACTTTTATTTTTTTCTCCACTCCTCTCTGACATGTGTTTAATTATTACCTCTAATGCTAAAATCTATTTCCTAATGCCATTCATTGTGTGGGAGTGTTTCTGTTATTAGTTAACAAAGTAAGGTCAACAACTACTTAAATGTCAGTTCAATATAATTAACGACTTGTAATGTACAATGGTAAAATGAGATAAGATAAATGTTATTGATTTAACACAGAGAACTGACTGCTCACCGGGGCTGCCAACTCACAGAAACACCCACTCTCAGGCTTTATCTGACACTGTCAAGCTGCCTGAACAAATCTCACCTGAAATACAACACACTCCATTTAAAAAAAAAAAAAAAAAAAGGTAAAATTTAAAAAGGTTAAATATACTTTCGCTGCATTGAAGAGTCTGAACATCAAGCTTTTTCCACATTTTAGCACCAGTATCAGTCTATAAACATTACAGAGCATAAAAAGACTTCTCCACAGTCAGAAAACACTTTACATAGGTTGAGTTTTGCCTTATTCAGTTTTACATTTACTTGAAATGTCCATAAAAATGAATTGTTAGTGTAGGCAGTGTCTGTAGCAGGATAGTCACTCATGCTGTGTTTCAAATAACATATTTCCCTTCGTACACTAACAAATAGTGCTCAAACATGTCAGGACTCTTATTCGTGTAGTGTAGGAATTTTAACAGTTTTCTTTAATTTATTTGTTATCTTTTCGCCTTTTTTACAGCACTCTAAATGTCTGGGAACTGAGTAGACCAGTTGCTGGAGTTTTTGAAGTTAAATGTCGTCCCATTCTTGCCTGAAGTAGGATTTCAGCTGCTCAACAGTTCAGGGTCTCCCTTGTTGTATTTTTAATTTCATGATGCACCAACATTTTTTAAATGGGAGACGGGTATGGACCGCAGGCAGGCCAGTTTAGCACCCGGACTCCCCTACTAGAGAGCCATGCAGCCTCGAATTACGTACCGACCATGGTTTGGTATTGTTTTGCAGAAATAAGCAAGGCCTTCCCTAAGATGTTGTATGGGAGGCAGCATATGTCGCTCCAAAACCTGTATATAGTCGCTCACCATTAATGGTTCCTTTCCAGATGTGCCAGCTACCCATGGCATGTGTACGAATGCATCCCTGTACCATCATGCATGTTTGCATTTTAACTGAGCACTGTTAATAAGCTGGATGTTTTCAAAAAATAATCTAAAATTTTGATTTGTCAGACAACAGGACAGTTTTCCACTTCGCTTCAGTCCATCTTAAATGAGCTCGGGCCCAGAGAAAGCAGCGGTGCTTCTGGATCATTATTCGTTATTTATGGTTTCTTCTTTGGATGGTAGAGTTTTAACCAGCATTTGTGGATGCAGTTATGAACTGTGTTTACAGATGGTGGTTTTCAGGAGTATTTTTTAGCCCAGACAATGATTTCCACTCCAGCTTTGTTTCCGTTTTTAATGCATTGCCGCCTGATGGCCCCAAGATCATGATAATCCAATAATGGTTTTCTTCCTTGTTTCTTGCATAAAGATATTTCTCTGGATTCTCTGAATCTTTTAATGATTTTATTTACCCTACTGTAGATAATGAAATCCCCTAATTCTTTACAATTTTATGTTGAGGAACATTATTCTTACATTGTTGCACTATTTTCCCCACACAGTCTTTCACAGAGTAGTGAACCCTTCCCCATCTTCACTGCTAAGAGACTCTGCCTCTCTGAAATGCACTTTTTATACCCAATCATGTAACTGATCTGCTGTAAATTAACCTAATTAGTTGTGAGATGTTCCACCAGGTTTTTTTTGGCTTTACACACACACACACACACACACACACACACACACACACACACACACACACACACACACACACACACACACACACACACACCTTTCCAGTCTTTTGTTGCCCATGTCCCAACTTTTTGGAGACATGTTGGTGCCCCGCCCTTTCCTCTACGTAGCCAAGATAGCAACCATTTAGGGTGAAACGTGTTCATCAATTTACGCTCCTTTTGAGTGCCTCATCCGGGTAGTTGTTGTACACAGCATGTTTCTGTACTTGACAGTGTGAACGCACTTCTGCACTCAAAACAGTGAGTGTTTGTACACAAGTTCGCCATTTGGAGCACAGCAACAGTCTCCTCCTGCCACTGTATGTAATCTGAGTTTTGATGAAATATATACAGGAACCAAGGTTTTGTGTGTTGCCTGCAGCTGTGCGGAGGAGTCTTTCCCCTGGGTTTATTATGTATTTGTTGCATTATACAGCAACAATCAGTGAGGACATGAGAGTTGCTCTGCACATTATGCAATTGGCACAACAGCAGAAGATTTAATTATTACTTCATCCCCCAAACACAGAATTGGTCAGACTCTAAATGCATATCATGTCAGCTGTTACAATTTTAAAGGCTACAGTCAGTCAATTTGTTGCATAGCAACCATCATTGGGTTCAGTCCTGGGCTCCAGCTGTTCTTAACCTGGAAACTCAAAATTAAGTCCCCCAGGAAGATTTCAGTTTTTCTGATTTTGTGGTACCAGCATTATTATGCACACGTAGTCATTCCAATATACAGGGCACAACCTCTGGGATCATTAAATTAAAATATATGGCATGTTGTTAAAGTCGGGTGTAGCAATGAAGACACATTTTATTACCATGAGTTGTAGTTTTATAAATCATTACACTTTGATAGAATTGCAGTGGTTAGCACGGTCGCCTCACAGCAAAGAGGTTCCGGGTTCGAATCTGGGTCTGGGCCTTTCTGTGCAGAGTTTGCATGTTCTCCCTGTGCCTGCATGGGTTCTCTACGGGTACTCCAGCTTCCTCCCACCATCTAAAAAAAAACAAAAAAACATGCGTCTCGGGTTAATTGGGGGTTCTCGAAATTGCCCTTAGGTGTGAATGGTCTTTGTTTCCGTCCGTCTCTATGTGGCCCTGTGATGGACTGGCGATCTGTCCAGGGTGTACCCTGCCTTCGCCCTAAGTGAGCTGGGATAGGCTCCAGCCCCCCGTGATCCTGATCAGGATAAAGCGGGTATAGATAATGGATGGATGGAATTCAATTTCAAAGATTTTGTCAGCAGCAGCCTATTGGAGGTGCTGTACGTTAGTTCTATTGTATTGTCGGACATGTTTCAAGGAGACGTAGGCCCATGTTTTTTCCTCTCAAATACATCTCTCCTCTCCAGCAATTTCAATGCCTGTATACCCAAATTACTGCTAGTACTACAGATTTCTCAGCAACCTTGCGGTGTGAATCCATTCAGAGGCTTTGGGCTTTTTGCCCAAGTTCACAGCATTTTATTTTTAAATTCAAGATTTCTTCCCAGAGTCTTTTCCCAATACTGAATAGATAAAAATAACCAACTGTGTCCAATTCTAATGGGGAGATTTTCTACTTCAGAAACAGTTTGCGTAAAAGGTGTTCACACAGAGGTGAACATTTACATCTCCATTGTATTAGGGAGAAATCAGTGAGATCCCACCCCTCAAAAAAACAAAACAAAACTTTACTCCAGCTCATAGTTGAAAGCAACCCTGCTGTTCACTGACCCTTGTCTCCTTTATTTTCCATACACCGGTCAAGCTTTCTGTTTTCACGCAGCACATTTAGTGATAATAGTAGTAGATTTGCCATTTGAAGTTGTAGTAATCATAGGTAGCCCTTAATGGCCTCAGGCATGATAGATCGAGCTGTTCTGTATTAGACTCATAAGGCCACTTTTATTGGCTGTAGTAAATAAAAAAATCAGGACAAGGCTGAGCTCTGATAGCCTCCATGATCAGCCTCCACACAGCACCCACTCTTATAATGACAAGTGATTATCAGTTGCTTAGATGATCACTCTTACTACAGGGCTGGTGCTGGATTGGATCAGTGGGAGGGACCCAGTTCCTGTGATTGGTTGTTATGTTGTGGGAGGTTTGAGGTTATGGTAAGGATTGCAGGTAGGGTTAGGGTCAGGGTTGGGGTTAGGATTTGAGGCACAGTTAGGGCTCAGTTAATTGACAGTGAAACAATCCATCGTAACATTTGGCGTCTCTTTAGTTTTTTTCAATTTCACACCAAACTCACTACAGCCCAATGCTATCCATTTTATCATCGGATGTGTAGTTACAGATGGTGAGCTCTATTGGACCATCACATTTTTTTGGGGGGGGGGGGGGGGGGAGTTTAGCAACCAGTCATTTGAACAGTTTAAACATACTCTATTTGCAAATCTGAAAATTGGGAATTTCTCTTCCTTTTAAAACCTAAATGGACTTCCCATAACCCATTTGTTGTTCTTGAAGATGGTGAGTAACATGAGTGGGGATTTTAATCAATAATCATAAATAAATTGGTCAGACCAGCCACAAAAATAAAATAAAAAACAAAGCACCCAGAATCCTTCCCTCTTCCAATTTTCCAGTATAATAAAACAAAACAAACAGTCTGCTGTCTGGTAAAACCTTTTGTTCCCAGTCACTAGTTGTGGCCAATCAGGGAAAGTCTCTCTAATTAGAGCCATTTTGAAACAAGGTGCAATCAATCTCTTCTCATTTAGAGCTGCATGGTACTCAGTTGTACTTGTAGAAATGTTAATCAAGTTAACCCTCTAAATGGGCATAATCAAAACATATATTGTCCAGCGAAGTTACCAAACAAATAAACATCACTTTCTTTGAAACTGACTTACATTATAGCAGAAAGCAAAACAAAACATCCCCCACAGAGATTTTAAAGGGTACGGCAGGTCAAGGAATCAAAGTCCTCCTACAGAACACCTGTGTGAGCAGAAGGACTAAACACACGCAAACAAACGTTTCACAAACATCACAAAAATCGTCTCACACTGATCAGAGGCGCAAGAGGAATATCAATATTCCTCTCACCATACATTGAGTGAAGGAAATTCCATATTGGGAATGGAGAAAGTACGCTTCATGACAATACTGCGCACACACACACGCCATAAGTATTGATGTTTGCTTAGACAGGCATCTCTTTATTGACTGTCAGTAATGCGAGACACAGACGAGCATTGATCTCTGTTACACAGAGATCATTAAAACTCCCGACTTTAACAAAGAATGTGTTTTTTTTATTCATACTGGGAACACTGCACATCCTGTCAAATGATTTATATATATATTATAAAGTTATTCATTCATGAGTAAAGTTGTAGAGTCTTTAAACTTCAAGGGTCATTAATTATGAGACAGAATAAACATTTGATTGAAATGTACATTTGTAACCTTTCTGTATTAATTAGCAAGGGATATAATACCCGTGAAAACCTTCACAGCTCTTTACAGAATTACCCATTTGCCTTTATACCTTATCATCCATCCCCTTTTATGGGAAAGATTGTCCATTAAGGTTCATTAGCAACGTCTTGTACTTCATTTCCTTTTAATGGGAGCTGATACTTTTCATAAGCCACTCCAGGTGCCACAGCCATGATTAGCTCGTGGTGGTTTTACGATAATCTGTTTCGTATTGAGCAGAGCTTTCGTCTCCACGCTCACCTTCAAGGGTGCAGTTTGTCACGCTAACAGGAAGGTGTATGTGAACGGTGTTTATCCCTAATGCCGTTCTCATTTTGCTGTTTCTTCCCCTTTGACAGAGGTCTCGATTGCACGCTCCAGTCAAGAGGAGAGGCGATGTGGAGGTAATTAACACGTGTGTGTGTGTGTGTGTGTGTGTGTGTGTGTGTGTGTGTGTGTGTGTGTGTGTGTGTGTGTGTGTGTGTGTGTGTGTGTGTGTGTGTGTGTGTGAAAGAGGGGTGAAGCATCGAACATCACATTTAGAGCGTCATGATCAAGAAGAGAGCTCAACGTTCAACTCCCATTACTATGAAAGAATTCTAAGTAAGGTTTTAATCATGACTCAATTTAGCTGTTTTAGCAAGTGCTAACTGCTTGACATAGAGGTATAAAATACTGCAAATGACATTCAGTTTAAAAAAGGATGTGTTAAGTGCATTTTTGTGACTACTGGTTTGTGCATTTCACCATCAACCTGAAACGAGAGCAAACATTACATTTTGTGTCCAATTTTTTTGGAATAAGAAAATAAGTTGCAGGGAGCCAAACCCAGCAAAGGAGGTGGGAATGTCCTCCTGACTTCCTGATTGGGCTATCTTTCCCTTCATGGAAGGAAAGCAGGTGGTGCATCACTGATTATGAGTTTCACCTGTGTGTGCTGCTCCTCAACTATTTAAGGTGCTGGAGTCCGTCATTTTGTCCCTTTCTCCCTGGGCCTGTGGTTGCTGTTGGGTTTCCTTTGTGTTTTTTTGTTCACGTCACTGTACACGCACTCAAATATGCAAAACACTACTGAGATTTGTGAATTACATAATTCATGTTGACATTGTTTAACATGGATTTTGTTCAATAAACCTTTAGTTTAAAGTCATGTGTTGTCCTCCTCTTTGTCCTTCCTCTAATCTGGACTGTGACAGCACACGCACGTCAGTGGTCGCAAAAATGCACGTACAGTAACACGGGTGCTGATATTGATCAAGTGATCTAACTTGAAATACTTATAAAACGTATTGCTTTCCGCTGTGCTTCATTTGTGCAGCAGGAAGAGTCTCTGAACTTTTTGACCATGCCTCATGTTTTCCTCAGCAGACCAGAAGGGTTGTCTTTTTTTTTTTTTTTGTGGAAAGCTCCATTTGTTACCATATGAATTGCTGCTTCGATCACCAGTTTCCCTGTGTGAATTGACAGAATTACCTCCATTCTCACCCCCACCCCTCTCTCTCTCTCTCTGTGTCTTATCCCAGACTTCAACCTCTTCCACATGATCGCCGTGGGTCTCAGCAGCTCCATCCTCGGTTGCCTGGTTACCCTGCTGGTCTACTCGTATTGCCAGCGCTACCAGCAGCAGTCGCACGACGCCACCGTCATCCATCCCATTTCGGCCGCGCCGCTCAACACCAGCATCACCAACCACATCAACAAACTGGACAAATACGACTCTGTGGAAGCCATCAAGGTCTGTAGACAGATCTGCTCTGGGGTCACGCCTAACGGACTGTCTGGATATGTAGAGGCCAAACAGCAGTTTGCAACATTTCCTTACTGTTCAACTTAATCAATTGATGTCACACTCCCACTCTGAGTCAGTGCCTCTTCCTCCAATGTCAGTTGTGATTAAATACACTTCCTATTGCATGACTCTCACTGTCGCACCTCCTCCTGTCGTGCACCGACGCTCTCCAGTCGGGTAACAGATAGGCGTTTCTTCTTCTCTCTGCTCTGTGTGTCTCGGTGTGTGACTTTGTTCTGTGTCAGTGGTGATGCGCTGCTTTCTCATAACACACTAACGTAATTAGTTATCATCGCACGGGTAGGTAGTCGGCGATGAGGCGCTGCATCTGCACATTTCCCTGCCGAGCCCACTTCTTTGTGTCGTCATTGCAGACAGTTGGATGTAACAGCCAGGGAAGGAGCCCCAGCTACACTCGATACAAACAGCCTCTTATCCACCGACATATCAGGCCTTTAGTGCCAGACTGGGATGGTGATTAACGCTTGTCCACAGACACTCCACGCTGCAGCTGGGCTTCCTTCAAGGATTCCCTGTGCTCTCAATGAAAGGAGTTTCAACCACTTAAGCAGCCGTCTACACTATATATATATATATATATATATATATATATATTTTTTTTAGCCAGAAATAAGGGGGCTTTAACCCTCGTGTTGTCCTTGGATCAAAATGACCCTCAGCTGTGTTCAATCAAGTTCTCTTTTATTTTCATATTTTTTTGGGATCATTGGTGACGAGGAGGCTGTGAGGGTTTCTTTAAAGAATGACGACCAATGATCCCAAAAAATATAGAAATAAAATAGAACCTGGTTGAACACAGCTGCGGGTCATTTTGACCCAAGGACAACACGAGGGTTAATGGCAGTACTGTGATTTTATACCAAAAGCAAAGTTTGCTTAAACGTTTTTTCTAAAAGTAACATTTGTAAAATAGTCTTTTTACCTTTTAGATCTCCCTATTTGTATGCAGCTATTGAAACTGAAAGGCTACTGGCAAAAATCATTTTCTTAGCGGCGCATAACTGACTGCTTACTAAGCCCTGCCTTAGTTTGTGCCATCTTTAAGAGCTGTTCCTTTATTTACACGTCTTTTGGGGATGCTGATTCTTAACGTGGGATCTGTAGCTTTAGCCTAATTATTTTAGGATGAAATCATTTACTTGGCAATCATGTGCATACAGGGCTCTATTTAAAAAAAAACGTGAAACCTTAAAAAGTCAGCAGGAGACTCCATTTTAGCATTAACTTTGACTTGCTGGCAAATTACTGCCACGCCTCAAGCGTTTTTTTTCTCGCACTGCTGTCGGATAACAGCAACATGGACGGCATCTAGGAGCCACAGAGGCTAACAGTTTCTGACAGACAAAGTTTCTGGAGGTACTTGAAACTAGCATCCAGGACTGACGTACCGACAGAAGAGAAATGCATTACAGTGGATAATCTAGTGGGGGTTTTTCCCCCCTCAAATATGAAACCTATAACCCTATAAACTGATGTATTTAGTCAATGATGTGCTCATGCTTGGCTTTGGAAGTTGCAGCTATAGATGATGCAAAATTGCAGTTTAAGTTACTCCATTCATTGCACATCACCCTCCAGACTTAAAAAAAAAAAAAAAAAAAGGAAGGATATCTTACTAGAGCACCATCCACACTGCTTCACAACGTCGACAGACCTACTGCGATTAGTTACAGTTGCCAAGGCTATGATTGAACAATTGCTATTTTGGGGGGAGGAAGGTAAACTATTATTTCAAAATAAACTTGTTAAGTTTTACATTTAAACCCGCACTCATCTTGATATTATGGCCAACTTTTTTTCTTCTGTAATTCAAATAAATCAGCAATTTTTAGGCAGCTTTGCTTTTTGCTTTCACAGAGCTTGATGCTGTGTATAACAGGAAGCCTTCTCTATCGGACTATATATTATAAACGAAGTGCATACCTGGATCTCTGTTTGCATAACTACTTCACAGATATGAAAATATTTTGTAAAGCTATCACAGAGTGTGAACAGACCCTTTGGCTCAGGGGAAACTTCTCTGAATGTAATTTCATCGTGGAATGAAGGTGTGAGCGGCGTTCATCTGTCATGCAATTAGAGTCAGGAGCGTTGAGCATAATTCAGTTAGGATAGTGGCGGATATGAATATAGACAGTCTGTGTGAAAGGACAAAAGCAGCTGCATGACAAATGAACAATGTCTAATTTTGCAAAAGCACATCCTGCCTCCAATCCTCACTCACTCAGCCTGAACAGTTCGGATGTTGCAGTGAATTTTCAACCATTCAGTGTAAAAAATATTCCTTTAAGTGTTTATAGGAAGAAATGATGAACAATGATGCCATTTTTTTTTTTTTTTTTTAAGTATTTGGCCCAAATCCCAATGTTGATGACACATTAGTCATTATTATGATGCACAATGTTCCGTAGACGCCCTGCATGCAGTTTTCTTGGCCAGCTGGAATATTTCCAGTTTAGTTAATGATCACAGACCTAAGTCACCATTTAGCTGCAGTTTCATGTTCAGTTCATCATATTTCCAGGCTCCCTGTTAGGCAGAATATGGCCTGAGGGTTTCTTTGAGGATGACTCTGCCCATTCCTCTCCTCCTTGCAGCCAGATGTGTCGGTACTCTTGCCCCTGGACGACCCCGCCTTGCACCAGCCTCTCTCTGCTAACATGGGGGTGTCTATGCGTGGACTGGAGATTTTCTACTAACCACTGACCTCTACAACATCCCGCCTCTTGACCCCCCCTCTCAACAACTCTTTGAACCCCAACCACTACTACTTCCTCTTCCCCAACGTGCCCCGCCCTTCCACTCCCTGTGGCACTTCCTGTGTGTGGCAGGTTGGCGTACAGTACTCTAGTTTCTCTTTCTCTGCTCAGAACCCTTCATCCCTCCATCACGACTCACTCCCTTCTCCCTCCCAGCTTGTGAGAAGGCAGTGTATCCCTCCCTTTTTTTCCAACAAGTGCCTGCATTTGCATGTTTCTCTTTTTTTCATGTTTGTCTTGTTTTGATCTGTTTTTACTTAATGGTTTAATTTGATGGGTTGAGACAGACAATTCATTGTGATGTTGTTTTTAGTAAACTCCTCTGTTACCTCTCTATCACTAATGCCACTTTATAGTTAAAGCAAATTTTGTTTACAGCACAAAAAAACCTGAAATATAATCATTCTTAAGCCAATTAAATGCATTAAAGACAGGAAGACCGAGTAGACGATGCTAACAAGCTTCGCAGCACAGCTGTTTAAACGCAGCCATGGGGCCACCTGCAGAGACACAAGTAACCGTCTCCGGAGCTGCAGGAGTGTTGATTACATTCCCTCTCTGTGCCAATCACGTAATGGGAACCAAGCAAAATTTATGAATTTTTTTGTCCAGCACACTTGTTTCCTATCAGTGTCAGTCGGAAACATCCATCAGCTGCAAATGCAGCATCATCAAGTGTTCAATTACATCGCCCTAAGGGACTCCCAGCACTCTCTCTACTACAACAGACTGGATATGAAGGCATCTATATGCCAAATTGCTGATGTTGAATTGAGCACCACATCAGAAGCTCATTCCATGCTTCCCATGTCATGCAGGGACAGAGAAGCTGCCCCCATGGCTCTTCCTTATTGTTTAACAGAAAAGTGACTCCCTTGTGATCGATTTTTATGGCCTAGATTGTCCTGGAGGACCAACAATCTGAGGGCCATAAAAACTGCTGATGCTGGGTATTAGAGATGACAGAGGTGGACATATGGACGCCCATCAAAATAATTTAGCCCTATGGTGGCTTATCATTTTTCCAGCCCGTTTGCAAATGCTTTGACCTTGCTCTGTGAAATGTATGTTTCATTCACTGAGCGGCCTCCCATTGATTTGTGTTGCTCTTTTTTGTTACTTTTGGGGAGGGGGGGCTGGATGGATTTGCTTTTACTTTGCCATCTGGGCTGAATAATCACTTGATCCATGTGTCGCAAACAAATCCATACTGACTCTCTCCTCTCCTATTTTTTTTTTTATTTATTCGCAGGCCTTCAACAAAAACAATCTGATTCTGGAGGAAAGAAATAAGTACTTCAACCCACAGCTTGCCGGGAAGACCTACACCAATGCATACTTCACCGACCTCAACACCTATGATGACTATTAACCCTTGACTCCATGCCGTAGTGGGGACACCTACCTTATCATCCATTTCGACTGTGTTCTTTTATTTGTGCTTTGAGATTCGTGACACCACGCGTGGCACAGTCCCACTCTGAGACTCCATGGCAGCTTGTATGTAATGAAAACAGACACGCGGTGTTGCCAACAGAGGGAAATGCCCACTCTCTCTCAGGTGCCTTGGGGTACACTTGGAAAGCTTCATGTTTGGGGGCAAATCTTGCCTTGAAACTCACTGAGAAACGGACAACTGTATTTCTCAATGTGGACAATAAGGGAAAAAAAAAAAAAAAAGAAAAGAAGAACTCATCTCAAAGAAACTGTGGGAAATGTGATCCCTTTTAACTTTCCTGTGACGCCTCTAAAACAGACCTGTATTTGTAATGATGGGAAATAACCACAAATCGCTTTGCATGACTTCATCTGACGTGTTTTCTCTGCCGTTCTGTTTCGTTTTGCATGACTGATCGCATTCCAGGGTTTGGGGACTTGCAAGCAGCCTTTTTTGCTGGTCTAAGGTTCGGGACTGGTTTCGGAAGTCATAGAAATAAAATGCTGTGGTGTTGCTTTTACCTTTTACTGCTGCGGTGATCTCCCAGATGGCTCACGCCCAGTCCGAGAATCCGGATGTAGATATTTGAAGTCTGTGGTCAAGTTGGTCCATGTTTTTGTTTTTATTTTTTCTAGCAGCTAAAAGTGTTGAACAATCAATACAAAATTGCTTTCCCTTTTTTTTTTTGTTTCTCTCTTTTAAAAAGTACATATGTTTTTTGTACAGGAATTAGGTTTAAAGCTTATGTCTGTAGATTTTCTAAATACATTTCTTCAATGTCTCAAGTGTTTAAAGAGCATTTTCGTTTGGGGGAAGAAAAAAAAAAGGTTTATGTGCATTCTGGCGAGTAATTGAGAGTATTCATATCAACCTGCATCAAGTTTAGTCTGTCATCGTACTTTTTATATATTTTTTGTAAAAAAAAAAAAATAATAATAAGATAATGTTTTTCGAATTTTGATAGTATTCAGTTTTCCTTTGGCTTTTCAGTTAAATATGTATTTGTGAGAGCAGGATGTTAACAGCATTTAATGTACAGATGGAGCGTAGCAGAGACTATTCTCCTGAACCCCGACTGGAGTGCTACCTGTATACTGTAAGATGAAAGTCATTCATCAACTTCAGATATTTCTGTTCAGAGTGTATAACCAAATATTAGGTTATTCAATGGTTCAGTTGCAACTAACTCTTTTTACATGTTTGCTTGTGTTACTGTGCATAAATTAAAACTGCTTCGTACACAAAATACCTGTCAGACTTTGAGTTATGCCGATTCAATTTTCTACGCTCTGCCTTCTAAAGCTTTAAAGACTTTGATGCCATAAATGTTCAGTTTTTTTCACCGGTTCTGATGAATGACCTAAAGATGACTTCAATGTAAGTGAAAACAGACAGTGATGTAAAGCGCTCCCTTTCAAGTGCGAGACACTTCTGTCCAGTGTGGTTTTGCTCTGACAACTTCTGAGACGTTGATATTCCTCAAACAAAACACTGTAAAGCCCCAGCACCAGAAGCACACACTAGCACGTCATAAATCACCCCAAAACCAGAGGAAAAGACTCTCTCCACCTGTTCTTTAAAGGAGTCTTCAGCAGAGCCCTGCAGTGACAAATGGCATTGGCAGCAGTGGAAGGATACCTGAAGGATACAAATCGCGAGAGGCAGCGGGGTAAAGGTGGAGGGGGCGCTGTCTCAAGTCCAAACTTTAATCTGTATGATGGTGTGTAACACCACACACCGTGCTGTTCTCCATCAACCTTCAACCTGACGTCCCATCTGTGTGCAGAGGGTAATGGAGGAGGTGTTATTAATCACCCCGCTGTTTGGTTGGTTGAGGGTCTGACTTCGGAGAATTAATCTCCCTTTACCTTGACTTCATTCTCACTACCTGAGAATGAAGCAATGCAGCGACAGACACACAGATGAGTGTGTACAGTCGGGGCCAGAGGACAGTGGATGTCATGTAAGTGTGTGTGTGTTAAAGGTTGGAAACATATTTTTCCCTCGGAAAGCATTTTCTAACCATGTGCATGTTGCGTGAAGCAGACATTTGCTCCACAATGATCTCACCAAACCTTGATTGATGAATCATTACAGGATGCACACATAATGTACATATATTTCCTGCACACACACATCTGCAGCCAGTAGAGTAGCACTGAAGTGTTCCTCAGCGCTTTCATCATCCCATGAATGTGCCAGCAACATGAGCTATGCAGCCCCTAGTCAGTCAGACACTTGTGACATTCCACTTTGACAGCAGGGCTGAGGACGATAAATTACTTTCCAAAAGTGGCATTTGGGGACTGCTAAAGGTCACAGCTAAAGGTCACGCGAGCAGGGCTTTTGCAACAGAAGTGCTTGCATCTGTATAAAGGAGTCAAAGTGTCATGCAATGTGACTCGCAGGATGAGATGGACCACAATCTGCATTTTGGGTGTGAAAGACTTTATGGGAGTTGGAGTGTCAGTCTCTTGGTCCTGACAGAAGTACTCCACCAACAACTGAGCCCTAATGACTTTGGTGATTACCCAACTCCTACTCTGTCACCATGAGAATAATCATTTCTTTTTTTCTTTTCTTAAACATCTCAACAACTATTAGGTGGATATTGTGAGGAAATTTGGCACATTTGTGTGTGCCCCCCCCCCCTCCCACGATAACTTTAAGAACTTTGGTGATCCCCTGACTTTTTATCTAGAGACACCATCAGGTTTCCAAAACATGTGAGCATTTTACAAAAAACAATTTAACTGACAATACAGTAATATCTATATTAATATCCTGTGTTTTTTCAAGTGCTTTACTTGAAAGAGTTAAAAAGTCAACATTATTATTTGAATATGACCTGAGATACCAATTTTATAACATTTATTTAATTTATATCCTTATGATGTGATTAAAATATGGAATATTTTTCAAATATGAGCCAGGCTTCTCTGTGTTTAAAGCCGTTTTGCTCATGAAGTATTTAGGAGCTCTGTTAATTAGCAGCATGTATTTAGAGGCCTCTGAGTGGCAAACAAGGTGAGTGAGTGAGTGAGTGAGTGAGATTGTTCCTGTCAGGCAGGTAACAGAGCGTGAACATCCCATTAAACACTTGTTTTTCCTCTCGAGACCCCATTTTCTCTCATTCCCATGGATCACTGTGCTTTAGACTGGCCTTTCAGCACCTCCCTGAGCAGATCCGCCACCCAGATAGCACTGAAATACCAGCGGGACTAAGTATACAAATGCACCAAAATGAAGTCCCCAGACAACACGTGGCTGCTGCAGCTGCAGCTGTTCCTCAGCATCGGTAGTTAGTCCAGGCAAAACTGTGAATTCAACTGGTTCTGTTGAGAAAATCAGAAGTTAGAGCGAAGTCTGGGACGAGACCCCAGCAGTATAGTCTGAAAAGTGCTTTCAGGGAGAAAAACCCAGTGATTGATGTATGCTGATGCTTTATGTTTCTATGGGCTCGGCGAAGTGATGGAAGTAGATGTTGACTAAACAACCCCAGGGAAGACTGAAGACTGCTGAACAATTTATGAGCTGCCATGAAATGTTGCGTTTTTTGCAGTGGGGAAAATAACAGTGATTACTGACGCCTGTCATGCAGTGGAATCCTTGAGTGGGGAGGAGGGGGTTACAGTTAGTGCAGTATACGTTTTACAGCAAAACACCACTGAAGTCTACATTACCTCACACTCACTCTGTATCTTTCTCCACCGGAAGCTAAGGTGAAGCCCTGTGGATTCACGACTTATTTGTTGTTACTTTGAGGCTGCAAATAGTCCGACTCAGAAAGAAGATGTTTTAACTATCCCCTAGTGTATTAGAGCATCCCCCTTAAGTCAAATTTGTCTCTGTGCTTGTATGTTTTGAAGCAAACATTCCCTAATGCAGCTTCAGTCCGGATTAACATTACTACGTATTCAAAGAAAACAGATGAGAGAGATTTTTCAAAGCAGCTCTAAGCTCCATAACACCCTTGCCGCCATGCTTAAAGAGAAATATTTTTTTCATTTCAGTGACATCTTCGAGGAAATTTGTTTTTGCCACTAATACTCCGTATTCTTTGCTCATTACATTAGCATTTGTGTAATTTTCGTTTCCAGATAGCACAGCAGTCCAGTTTTCTGTATTTCCTGCTCTCTGCTTTTGCTTCACTTCAGATAGAGGAGGCCCACCTTCCAGCAGCGCTCGCTCAGACAGATATGTGTGGGTAGATAGGAAGCTGGCACGCCGCTGCCGGTTCCGTCGTGCCAGACTGAAGGATGAATGTCACTGTAGTCACAAATGCCAGTTGAGAGATGCCACCATAGATTCCTCCCCAAGACATCTGGAATCCCAGGTGCTCCGTCCTGCCGATCCAGGTCTCGGTTGCAGGAAGCCAAGAGGCCTTGTGGATGCCAAAAGCCTTGCAACACCAGCCAAGCCACACTGAAGCTTATCAGCTCCACCACAACCCTTTATGGGCCTATTCACCTCAATCAAAGCTGTTATTTAGGTAACGAGCCAAGATGGCGGATATCGCTGCGCTCCAATTACCCACTATGTCTTCTCCATCGTTTCCTGCCAGCTTCCCCACAAGCTATGATTCTCCTCAGCGCTCCCAGCTGCTCTGGCGCTGCTCTGCTTCCTCGGTATCTGTGCAGAGGGAGGCCTTTCAGAACAGAAGGGCTCTGTCAGGACTAGACTCTTTCACAAGGGCTATTGATAACTGCCATGGTGTTTAGAAGGTCTTATCAACAGTGCAAAGGTGTCTCTCAAAAGGCAAACACTGATGTCCAATGAAGCACCTCAGAGCTGTAGCCAGACTCCTTTGTAGCGTAATTACGCTTAAAACCGAGCTTGATAATACATTCCAAATTCCATTATTGTCATTTGCAATGAGAATGAGAAATAATAGAATTGTGTTTGTTGCAATCACGTCTGATTTTCTGCTGAAAACCCAAAAGGAGATGTTTTATTTATTTATTTATGTTTATTTAAAAAGAAAGGTCCCACTGGGATACAATGTATGTTGATGAAAAAGGAGTCATATAAAAATACAAACTGCATGAATAATACCACAAACAACACACTAAAACACAACAAATAGACACAAAACATGCATGGACTGCTATGAATAATGGCACATACTGTATTAAAACTAATGATGTTCTGTGAATATTGTGAAAATTAACTTTAAGACATGTCAAGAGAGGATAAAGATTCTAAGTTAAGTATGCCTGGCAGCTCATTCCAAACATGCGGTGCATGAAGGGTAGAGTCAGTTTTCACCAGCTCTGTTCAGGTGGTTTGGGCCTCGAGGAGAATTTTCTCTTATCTTGTGTTATAACCACTGGAGCAATGTGTCAGGAAACTAGATATGCACTGCAGTAATTTACCCACTAAAGCTTTTGCAATAAAAAAAAAAATTTAAAAAAAAAAAAAATTTACATGTAGGTTTTGCTACTTGGACACATTGAAGTCTATTGAATCATTTCATATAAGTTTCAATGATGTGTGCAGACACTTGCACCAGTTACAAATAGCAAAGCAGCACGATAGACTGCAACCCGGCTTTTCTGTTTTTTTGTTTTTTTAAAAGATAAAAACATAAAGATGCATGAACATAAATTTCAGCACTATGAAGGTAAAACAGAGGTATTTGGGG